>NC_080691.1:21425116-22044468 GCF_030445035.2 Dasypus novemcinctus | reverse complement strand
CAGAAGTTGTAAACTTACAAAACAATCATGCACATGTACAGAATTCCCAAACAACACTCCTCTATCAACATACTACACCATGGTAGTACATTTGGCCCACTTTTTCCATACTCTCCCATTATCAACACAGTTCATCTTTGGCACAGATGCATGAATATTACATTATTACTGTTAACCACAGTCCATTTCACTCCAGTTGTATTTTTCCCATGCTTATTCACATTGCCACCACACTGCAATAATGATGAAATCTGCTCTAGCTCATAAAGGACACTCTTGCATCTATACCATCAACCACAGTTTTCATCCACCTCTTGGTTCACTGTGCTATTCAGTCCCTAGATTATTCTCTAGCTTTTTTTCAATTGGCATTTACATCCCTAGACTACCCTTTTCAGCCACATTCCCATTTATAAACCAGCTTACTCACTGTAATGTTTTACCATCAACTCTATACATTTCCACACTTTTAAAGTAAAATTAATTAAAACTTCTACATACATTAAGCATCAATAGTCCATTTCAGTCTTCCTCTTATCTCCTTTAAGAGTCCACCACCTACCACCAGGTCTTGAAGGTATTTTCCTACATTTTCTTCTAGAAGCTTTATGGTTCTTGTTTTTGATCCACTTTACATTAATTTTTGTATAAGATGTGCGATACGGGTCCTCTTTCCTTCTTTTGGCTATGGATATCCAGGGTTTGTTTCTGAACCATCAGTTTGGTTCCACTGGTCTGTCTTTATGCCAGTACCATGCTGTTTTTACTGCTGTTGCTAAGTAATATGATTTTAAGACCGGAAACGAGGTCCTCCAACCTTGCTTTTCCTTTCTAAGATGTTTCTGGCTATTCAGGACCCCTTACCCTTCCAACTAAATTTGATAATCATGTTTTCCATTTATTTTTAAAATGCTGGTGGAATTTTTATCAGGGTTGCATTGTATATTGATTTGAGTAGAATTGATATCTTAATGATATTTAGTCTTTGAATCCATGAGCATAGAATGTTCTTCCAATTATTTAGATCTTTTTAAATTTCTTTTAACGATGAGTTGTAGTTTTCTGAATACACGTGCTTTATATCATTGGTTAAGTTTATTCCAAAATATTTGGGTTTTATCTGTCATATTTTATTTTCACCATTCTTTTGATACTTTGTTACTTTTACTGATACAATCTTCATTTCTAGACTTCCTTCCAGGCCTCTCTCTCCTGTCTTTTGTTTTTAGACTGTAGCATACCCTTTAGTTTTCCTGCAAAGCTGGTTTCTTCGTTACAAACTCAGTTTCTGTTTATCTATGAATATTCTAAACTTGCCCTCATATTTGAATGACAACCTTGCCAGATACAAAATTCTTGGCTGGAAGTTATTCTCTTGCAGTATCTTAAATATATCATACCAGTGTCTTCTTGCCTCTATGGTTTCCTGAAGAGAAATCAGCACTTAGTGTTATTGGGTTCCTTTATATGCTATGCATTGCTTTTCTCTTGATGTTCTCAGAATTTGCTCTTTGTCTTTGGCATTTCATCTTCTGGTTAGTATGTGTCTTGGAGTTGGTTTATTAGGATTTATTTGGATGGAAGTATGTTGTACTTCTTGGACATTGATATCTATGTCCTCCAAAGAGGTGGGAAATTTTCTACTGTATTTCTTCAAATATTTCTTCTGCCCCCTTTCCTTTCTCTTCTCTTTCTGGGACACCAATGACACGTATGTTTGCATGTCTCTTGCTGTCCTTTAGTTCCCTGAGAAGTTGTTGAATTTTTCTCCATTCTTTTCTTCATCTGTTCTTTTTATGTTTGCTTTCAGAGGCCATTTCTTCAAGCTCACCAGTCCTTTCTTCTGCCTCCTCAATCTGCTATTATATGATTCCATTGAATTTTTAATTTCATTTATTGTACCTTTCATTCCTGTAAGATCTGCTCTTTTTCTATGTATGCTTGGCATCTGGTTTACACGATGTATTTATTCTGGGTGCAATTTATCTCTTTAATTTAGGGCTTTCTTGCTCTTTTCTCCCTTGCTGGTTATGTAGGAGGGGCCAAGGATGTAGTTGGTGCTGCAAGCTGTGGAGGCTCAAGCTGCCCTCATTGCCCCAGAGACCAATGAAACTTGTCCCAACTTTGTCCTTTGCCAGGGGGAGGGATAGAGCCACAGCCATGTGTAATAATCAAAGTCATGCAGATCTAGACTGTAGATGCCCAGAGAGACTGATGAAGCTTCATGCCCTTTTCTTACCTCTCTGGGGTAGGAATGGGGCTGCAGATATGGGCAGCAATCTGTGACGTGCAGGCCAAAATGACCACAGTTGCCCAAGTTGACTTCTGACTATTCAGTCTGTGCCAGCTGAATGTACCTGCAGTTACCCAGAGAGGCTGGTGCAGGGCTCACCACCTTCTTCCCTGCCAGAGTTGGGACTGGAGCCTAGGCTAGGACTGCAGGCTGATCTGAGTGAAAGAAGCTTTTCCCTACCATCACTGTGATTTTCAGACAGCCAGGCTTCCCCTCATGCCGGGGGTAGAGTCAAAGTGGTGGCTACTGGCCTCTTTCCTACTTGGACAGGCTCAAATCTTAGCCATTCTTAGGGTTATACTTTAGCCAGCTGAACTGACTAATCAGTAGCTGAAGTTAGTAGCCAACCATTTCTGCCTCCCCTGTTTTTGGGAAATGGAGCTTCCAATTCCAGCCACAGAATAGCTCCTGGCGCAGCTTGCGCTGCCAGAGTAGTATAATCATTGGCTGCCTTGGCATAGCCTGTATTTCCTGTAGAGGCTGGTGCAGGTCCCCACAGCTTCCTCGCTGCTAGAGGTGGGACTGGGGCCTAAGCTAGAGCAGCAATCTGACCTGGATGGAAAGAAGCTTGTCCCCACCAGCACTGGGATCTTCAGTCTGCCCTGCTTCCCCTTGTGCCAGGTGCATGCAGAGTTAAGATGGTGGCTACTGGCCTCTTTCTAACTTGGACAGGCTCAAACTTTAGCTGTTCTTAGGATTATGCTAGCCCACTGAGTTTACGCATCAGTAGCTGAAGTTGGTGCCCAACTGTCTCTTCCTCCCCCATTTTTGGGAAGTGGAGCTTACAATTCCAGCAGTGGAATAGCTCCCGAGGCTGCCAGTGGAGGATGGGCACTGCCTCTGGGTGTGGAGTGCTCTACTTACGAATCTTCTCTGCAGATGGGCAGTCTCCTCCTCCCATTCTTTCAAGGATGTTGCAGGATGCTCTCCTGGACTCCTAGATCCCTCAAACAGGTGCTTTATAGCCCTGAGTTATTACTAGCTGTCTTGTAGGAGGAGCTGACTCCAAAGCTCCATATTCTACCACCATCTTGCTGGTTGTCTCTCCCATATTATTATTATTATTATTATTATTTAAAGATTTATTTTCCATTTATTTCTCTCCTCCTCCCGCCCCAGTTGTCTGCTCTCTGTGTCCATTTGCTGTGCGTTCCTCTGTGTCCACTTGTATTCTTGTCAGTGGTACCCGGAATCTGTGTCTCTTTTTGTTGAGTCATTCTACTGTGCCAGCTCTCTGTGTGCACGGCACCATTCCTGGGGAGGCTACACTCTTTTCACGCTGGGCAGCTCTCCCTATGGGGTGCACTCCTTGCGCATGGGGCTTCTCTACGCAGGGGACACCCCTGCGTGGCAGGGCACTCCCTGCGTGCGTCAGCACTGCGCGTGGGCCAGCCCATCACATGGGCCAGGAGGCCCTGAGTTTGAACCTTGGACCTCCCATGTGGTAGGTGGATGCCCCACCTGTTGGGCCAAATCTGCTTCTCTCTCCCATATTATTTTGAAGCAAATTGTAGATATTATATTTTTTCCGCAAATATTTCAGCATGTATCTAAAAGATAAGGACTCCTTTTAAAAACATAACAACCATAGTATTATCACATATTTAAAAATTATTAATTCTTTAATATAATTTTCCAGGCAGTGTTCAGAGTTTCAATCATCTTATCATTGTGACATAATTTTTCTTTTGAATTCCCATTTATTTTTGACTCTTGGGGCAATGTCATCTTTCCAATATGAATAAAAGCATCAAGTTCAATACAAAATAGAAATTTCAAGTGTAGAATATGAAAACACTAAGGACAGTAAAAAAAGAAAAAAGTACTTATTATGTGCCAGGCACTGTTCAAGAACCACCATCCTGCAAAAGGAAAAAAAAAAAGGCAGAAAATGCAAATTCTGAGGGAGAGGACAGGGGCAGATGAGGAAGAATGCTGAGGAGACTGAGAGGCCTAAGGTGATGGGGCTCTCTGCCTTATGCCTCTTCTTTGGCCCCTTCACTGAAATCCTCCTCCTCTTCTGCGGTGGCATCCTGGTACTGCTGGTACTCGGGAACAAGGTCATTCATGTTACTCTCAGCCTCAGTGAACTCATTCTCATTGATGCCTTCACCCATGTACCAGTGGTTTGTTTTAAAAAGGTTCTTTGGATCAGGATCTAAATAAGGACCATGCATTGAGACTGGTTGATATCTTTTAAATTATGTTTCCCTTCCATCTTTTTTTTTCTTCCTTCCTTGCAATTTATTTGTTGAAGAAACTCAGTTGTGTGTTGAGTTTCCCACGGTGTGGATTTTGCTTATTGCACCCTTGTGGTAAAGTTTAACATGTTTTTCTATCCTCTATTTCTTGTAAATTTGTATTTGGATCTTGAGACCACAAAGTGATCAGATTGAGGCTTGATTTTTGGTAAGGTATGTATTTGATGGCACATTTCATCAGTAAGCACATAATGTCTGGATGTCTCTTTGAAATGTTTGCAGTTGCCAAAACTCAATTTCTACATCTATTCAATCAGTAGAGATTGCAAATTAGTTAATAGTTTATCTTTTGGGAAGTGGCTATGGCTCAAGCAATTGAGCTCCCATTTACCATATAGAGGACTGGGCTTGATCCCCAGGACCTCCTGGTAAAAGAAGAAAAAAAAAAAAGGCATCCCAGGCCTTTTCAGAGAAGTGCAGGCCCCCACATGGCGAAGTGATATACCAATGATGCAACCAGATAGGAAAAAAAATAAAGATTTATTTATTTCTCCCTCCTCCCTCCATTTTCTGCTCTCTGTGTCCATTTGTTCTCTGTTCTTCTCTGTCTGCTTGTATTCTCATTAGGTGGCTCTGGGAACTGATCCTGGGACTTTCTGGAGTGGGAAAAAGACAATCATTCTCTTGTGCCACCTCAGTTCCCTAATCTGCTGTGTCTCTTATTGTTTCTCTTCTGTGTCTCTTTTGCATCATCTTCCTGCACCAGCTCTCTACC
Source organism: Dasypus novemcinctus (assembly GCF_030445035.2). Classification (NCBI taxonomy): domain Eukaryota; kingdom Metazoa; phylum Chordata; class Mammalia; order Cingulata; family Dasypodidae; genus Dasypus; species Dasypus novemcinctus. The sequence continues at coordinate 22,039,199 of NC_080691.1, read as the reverse complement.
TGGCCTGGCACTCCTGCACAGGGCAGCACTCCATGTGGGTGAGCTTGCCACACAGGTCAGCCTGCCTTCACTAGGAGGCCCTGGGCATCAAACTCTAGACTTCCTATATGGCAGGTAGGAGCCCAATTACTTGAGCACATCCACTTCCCTGTTAATGTCTTCTTAAGACGAGATACTCTGAACTGAACAGGATATTCCAGTTACACTTTGACCATTGCAGAATATAAATGAGATTATTACCTCCCTTGCCCCTACACTGGAATTCCACTAATGCATTTTAGGATTGCCTTAGCATTTTTTTTAAAGCAGCATTGTCTCAAATGCAGCTTGTGTTTAATTTAAACCTTGCACCCCTCCCCCTCCTCCCACACACATCTCCTTGGCTATTGTCAGTTCTGGTTTTCCTTCTTACAGGGTTATCAGGAAAAATTCCCTTTCTTTCGATGATCAGGCCTAAAATATGGAAAGTATCTTTATTGTCTTAGCAGTTATTTAGGGGAAGCAGATTTGGCTCAATGGATGAAGCATCCACCTACCACACAGGAGGTCTAGGGTTCAAACCCTGGGCCTCCTGACCTGTGTGGTGGGTTGGTCCACGCACAATGCTGATGTGTGCAAGGAGCGCCTTGCCACGCAGGGGTGTCCCATGCGTAGGGAAGCCCCACTTGCAAGGAGTGCGCCCCCTTAGGAGAGCCGCCCAGCGCGAAAAAAGTGCAGCCTGCCCAGGGGTGGCACCGGACACATGGAGAGCTGACACAGCAAGATGACACAACAAAAAAGAGATGCAATTTCTCAGTGCAACTGACAAGAATGCAAGCGGACACAGAAGAACACACAGCGAATGGACACAGAGAGCAGACAACTGGGGCGGGGGAGGGTGGGAAAGGGGAAAGACATAAATAAAAAATAAACCTTTAAAAAACAAAAACAAAAAAACAATTATTTAGCAGTTTCAGTTGTTTTAGAGCACTCCCTGTTACAATATCTCCTTTGATTTTAACAACTATGTAAAGTGAAGGCATAAGTAAAATACTCAAGAGGAGAGTGTTTGCAGAGGCTGGACTAGAACCTAGCTCCACTAACTCAGTGGTTCTTTATAACCTTGGCTGCAAAATGGATTCACTTGTGGAGTTGGGGGAAAAAAAGGATCATCTTTACTCCCAGGTACTCTGAATTAATTGGACTGGTATAGGGCCCTCTCAATGGTATCTTTTTTTTAAGCTCTCAAAATAATTCTACTGTTTAGCCAGGATTGAGAATAACTGTCCTAGCTATGTATATCCTTCATCTAATTAAAAGGCTATCATGTGGAAGAGGTATAAGTGTTCTCCATTGCTCCCGAAGGCAGAATTAGAATTAGTCCAAGTGGGGGAGGGTTACTGAGACCTACAATGGGAATCAGTTATAAATCCTAAGAGAATAATTCTTGGAATTTTAAAATAGCTTATCATTTATTAATTTATCAAACATGTATGTACCAGGCACTGTACAAAGCTGTGGTGATGCAGATATGAATAAGACATGAGTTGAAAGAGGTGATAGAATATAAAAATGTTATAAATTTTGGAGGAGCTGTATAATTCTCTACTTTGTTATATTTTGTATTTAAAAATTGTCAACAGTAGTTTTCTTAAAAAAATGAATTTCTGCTAATCTTTTGATGAATATGTCACACTTTGGTAGACTTTACATTAATATGTAATTCAACTAAAAGATAAAATTACTCTTTGCAGAGATACCTTTTCTTCTTTAAATACTCCTAATAATAAATTTATAATAATAGCATTCAAATGATTTGAAGATTTCATTCCTGTATCCTTCTCCAAGCATTATTCTATTGATTACTAGGCATAGGAAGATGATCTATATTGGCTGTCAGATTTTATATTGGTGCATAAATGATTTTGTAACATGGAGAAATTTTTAGATATGGATTTAATACCTTGGATCAACCCTCAAGAGCTACTCTACAGACCATTGCATTTCTTTTATGAGCATCATTTATTAAAACCTAATATGTTCCTATTGAAACAACTGAATCATTTTTCCTTTTACTTTGCAGCTGACTCTGATAGCGGGAGGTACAGGATACTGTGTAAACACAGAGAAGGTATTCTAGGAAAGAGATGAGAGAGAAAGTGAGGAAATCAGAGTTTCTCAAAGTAGGTTGTAGAGGAGCGGAGCTAAATTTTAAAGATGGGCAGGATTCAGACTGAGTGGGGTGGACATTGAGACAACAGTAGCAGTGAAATGGAAAAACAGGACTCTTGTGTTAGGGACATGACATAAGAGGAAAACTAGCAGAGACGGGGACTTGATGGGACTTGCATGCAAAAAGCAGTTGAACAGCTATTTCTTATGGCTGTGTCCTCACCATTCTAACAGTCCTGCTATTAATAACAGTTGTAGGAAAACCTGGGAAAATCACCATGTGCTGGAGAAGGTTTTACAGAGCTGAGCCAAAGTTAATATTAATAATCCAGTAAGTCAGGGTTTATTTCTGGTATGGGCATCAAGCTAGGGCTAAATCTCATAAATGAAAGTGTAGTATTTAAGGTCATGTTTAAAGACCTTCTTTTTAAATAGAAGATGTTGAAAAAGAGTTTAAATGAAGATGTATTTCCAAAATTGGTTAAGATCATGCAGGTTCAGGGTTCTAACTTAATAGGTGGGCTGCTCTTGATTTATGCTTCAGTATTAGAGATAGAATCCCATCCTTCCATTCACAATTCATTTACTTGGTTTACATGAGGACTCTCTGATCTTCTTTGATAGCTATATACAATTCAATGTGGCCATGATTGCCATTTTCATAATCTGAAAAATGATAGGAATATCTATAGAAGGATTTAAAAATCCAACACTTGAGGGTATTCTATAGTATCTTTAAAATTTCATACTGGGGAGATTTCTGGGAAGATGCATGGGATTAAGTAGGCAGGGCTCAAATCTCTCACAAAAACAATAGAGGAAGGGCAAAAAGCTGTCTGAGGGACCTGCTTTGGGGACTTGCAGACAAGGAGAGTGCTAAGTATCATCCAGGAGAGCAAGGGGCAGGCAAGGAAACCGAAATGAAAACCATGAGTTGCTAGTCCCCATGGCTGGGAATGGCACCATCCCTCACACTAAGAGGTAAAATCCGTGGCTCACTGCAGACAACTGAGAGGGGAACAGATGTCTTCCTCCCTGGGAAGAGGAAGGGTGTGGCAGAGAGTGGAGAGTAGTTTCTCTTAAGTGAGTTTGGCCAGTGTAGCCCACTTTGAATCTCAGTTCTGGCCAGAACAGAATTGCAGGCAAGTGGAGATTGAAAGTGACATGTTCTTGGTAAGAATCACCAAAGAATGTCATCTGCTGGCAGTCTGGGAAACTGCAAGGAGGAAAAATAAAACACTTCATTTTGGAAGCTCTTATCCCAGATCCTTTGGATAGGATCTGTGTCCCATTAGTGGGTCCCTAACCCTATTTTGATAACTTAAGCTGGACAATTTTAAAGACTTAAAATAAATTGAACCAAAAATCAAAGAAGAGCCATGAAACAAAACCACTAAGCAAGAGAGAATTTGACTCTGAGTAAATTTACCAGCATAATCAGATGCTTAGACATCAGCAAAAAATTATAAACCATACAAAGGAACAGGAAGATATGGTCCAGTCAAAGGAACAAACTAAAAATCCTGATGAGACACAGAATATAAGACAACTATTCTGGAAGCGCATGTGGCTCAAGAGATTAGTCCCCTACCTACCACATAGGAGGTCTATGGTTCATTCCTGGTGCCTCCTCAAGGAGACAGCAGACTGGCACAATGGGGGGGTGTAGCAAGCTGACATAACAAGATGATGTAACAAGAAACTCAAGAAGGGAAACAGACTTTGGCCCAGTGGTTAGGGCATCCGTCTACCACATGGGAGGTCCCCAGTTCAAGCCCTGGGCCTCCTTGACCCGTGTGGAGCTGGCCCATGTGCAAGTGCTGATGCGCGCAAGGAGTGCCATGCTACACAGGGGTGTCCCCCGCGTAGGGGAGCCCCACGCGCAAGGAGTGCACCCATAAGGAGAGCTGCCCAGTGCGAAGGAGGGAGCAGCCTGCCCAGGAATGGCGCCGCCCACACTTCCTGTGCCGCTGACAACAACAGAAGCGGACAGAGAAACAAGACACAGCAAAAAGACACAGAAAACAGACAACCGGGGGAGGGGAGGGGATTTAAATAAATAAAAATAAATCTTAAAAAAAAAAAAAACAACTCAAGAAGAAAAACATAATTAGAGACATAACAAAGCAGGGAGCAGAGGTTCCTGGTGCCTCCTAAAGAGGACAAGCAGGACAGCAAGCTGGCTCATAGGCAGGCGTGGTGGACTGGTACAACAAGATGATGCAGCAAGAGACACAAGAGGAAAAACATAACAAGACACACAACAAAGCAGGGAATAGAGGTGGCTTAAGTGATTAGGTGCCTACCTCCCATATCGGAGGTCCCAGGTTCGGTTCCCAGTACCTACTAAATAAACAAGATGAACAGACACAGCAAGTGCAAACAATGAGGGAGTGGGGAGAGATAAATAAATAACATAAATCTTAAAAAAAAAGATAACTACTCAATGAAAATCACACAAATCTCCTAAATCAATTCAGGAATTAGAAGAAAAATATGACAAGAGATAAAGAATATTAAGATGACACTGAGTGATCATAAAGAACAATTTGAAAGTCTGCAAAGAAAAGTAACAGCTTATGGGAATGAAAGACAATGCATGAGATTAAAAATACATTAGAAGGGAGTGGGTGTAGCTGAGTGGTTAAGTGCCTGCTTTCCATGTATGAGGTTCAATCCCTGGTACCTCCTAAAAAAATACATTAAAGGCATATAACAACATATTTGAAATTGCAGAAGAACAATTAAGTGAAATTGAGAACAGAACATCTGAACCTGAAAAGATAGGCGAACTGACAAAAAAAAAAAAAGAATAGAAAGAATTGAACAGGGTCTCAGGGAATTGAATGATGGCGTGAAACACACAAACATATGCATATTGGTGTCCCAGAAGGAGAAGAGAATGGAAAAACAGCAGAAAGAATGTTTGAGGAAACTTCCCAACCCTTATGAAATACAAAATTACCAATATCCAAAAAGGACAATGCACCCCAAATAGAATAAATCTGAATAGACTATCTCCAAGACACTATTCAGAATGACAAAGAGAGGATTCTGAAAGAAGCAAGAGAAAAACAATGCATCACATCACATACAAGGGAAACTCAATAAGACTAAGTGCTGTGATCTTATCAGAAATCATTGAGGTGAGAAAAAAGTGGTATGATGTATTTAAGGTACTGAGAGAGAAAAACTGCCAGCCAGGAATTCTTTATCTGGCAAAACTGTCCTTCAAAAATGAGGTGTATTAGTCAGGGTTCTTTAGGGAAACATTATTGGAAAAGGAGTCATTAGTACCCTTGAGTCCATTTAGAGTAGAGAGCCAATTGCAAAACTCCCAGAACCACTTCAGAAATCCTATGTTTAAGATTCTGTTCCTCAAGCCCACACTCCTGGTACCAAGCTGTATTAGTCAGAGTTCTCTAGGGAAACAGAATCAACAGGAGATATCTGTAAATAGTATGAGATTTTATAAAGTTCTCTCACGTGACTTGGGGGTACGGAAGTCCAGATTCTGCAGGCAGGCCACAAACCAGAGGCTCTGATGAAGGTCCAATGAAAGTCCTTGATGAGCCCCCAGGAGACAGTGACTGTCCAAAGATGAGCTGAGAAATTATCTCTGAATACTGAAATCACTTTGCCTTTTAAGACATTTGACTGATTGAATAAAATGTCACTCATTGCTGTCAGCAGTCTCCCTGGTTGATGGTAGATGTAATCAACCATCTTGCAATGAAAACACAGATGAGTAAAGTCCATAAATGTCTTTGTATTACAGTTAACCCAGTGCTTGCTTGACAAAACAACTGGGCTCAATTACCTGGCCTAATTCACACATTAACCTAACCATCACATGAGGGTCAGTTTAAAGTCTTCACAGACAAACAAAAACTGAGAGAGTATGTTACCAAAAGACTGGATTTACAAGAGATACTAAAGGGAGTGCTGCAACCTTAAAGGAAAATACAAGGGAGAGAAATTTGAAGAAGAATGTAGGAATGAAGACTATTAGCAAGGGTAATTTAAAGGGTAGACAGGCAATAGTAAGCTTTGACAACAAAAAGCCAAAGGATAAAATGGATGAAGTAAGTAATGCCTTTACAGTAACAACATTGAATACTAATGGATTGAACCTTCAATCAAAAGACACAGACTGACAGAATGGATGAAAAAATATGACCCATCAATATGTTGTCTACAAGAGACTTACCTCAGATGTAAAACCATCAGGTAGAAAGCGAAAGGTGGAAAAAGATATTTCATGCAAATAGTAATCAAAATGGATCTGGAGTAGTGATACTAATAGTGGATGAAATAGATTTTAAATGCAAAACCATTATAGGAGATGAAAGAGGACATTATATATTAATAAAAGGGGCAATTCATTCCAAGAATAAATAACAATAATAAATATTTATGCACCTAACCTGGGTGCCCAAAACACATGAGTTACACACTGGCAAAACTGAAGGGAGAAATAGACGTCTCTACACTTATAGTTGGAGACTTCCATACACCATTCTCAGCATTGGATAGAACATCTAGACAGAGGATAAATAAGGAAACAAAGAGCTTGAATAATATGATTAATGAACTAGACCTAATAGACATTTATAGAGTATTACACCCCAAAACAGCAGGATATACATTCTTTTCAATTACTCATGGTTCTTCTCCAGGATAGACCACTTGTTGGGTCACAGACAGGTCTCAATAAATTTTAAAAGATGGGAATTCTACAAAGCACTTTCTCTGATCACAATGGAATGAAGCTGGGAATTAATAACTGATGGAAAAAGGGAAGTTCATAAATGTATGGAGATTAAACAACACACTCTTCAGTAATCAGTGGGTCAAATAAGAAATTGCAAGAGAAATCAGTAGATATCTCGAGACAAATGAAAGTGAGATCACAGCATATCCGAACATATGGGCTACAGCAAAGGCAGTACTGAGAGGGAAATTTATAGCCCTCAATGCTTACATTAAAAAAGAAGAGCTATAATCAAAGACCTACCTGCACACCTGGAGGAACTAGAAAGAGAACAGCAAACTAATCCCAAATAAAACTGAAGGAAAGAAAAAAAGAAAGAGCAGAAATAAATGAAATTGAGAACAAGAACAACAAGAAGCAGTAGAGAGAATCAACAAAATCAAAAGTTGGTTCAAGAAGATCAACAAAATCAACAAACCCTTAGCTAGACTGACAAAGAACAAAAGAGAGAAGATGCAAATAAATAAAATCAGAAATGTGAGTGGGGACATTACTACTGACTGTGCAGAAGAAGTAAGAGAGCTCCTAAGAGGATACTATGAACAACTGTATGCCAACAAACTAGACAACACAGATGAAATGTATAAATTCCTAGAAACACAAGAACAATTTATACTGATCCTAGAAGAAATAGAAGACCTCAACAAACCAATCACGTAAAGAGATTGAAATAGTTATAAAAGATCTCCCCAAACTGTAAAGCCCAGGACCAGATGGCTTCATTCGTGAATTTTATTGATCATTCAAAGATTATCTAATACCACCAGTCTTACTCAAGCTCTTCCAAAAAATTGAATAGGAAGGAATGCTACCAAACTCATTCTATGCAGCAAACACCACCCTACCAAAGCCAGATAAAGATACTGTGAAAAATGAAAATTACAGACCAATTTCTCTTAAGAATATAGCCACAAAAATCCCCAACAAAATACTTGCAAAACAAATCCAAAAGCACATTAAAAGAATATACACCATAATAGTTTTATAGTAGAATATCAGTAAGTCCACTCTAGTCCATATTTTATTCCTCCATTCTGTGGACCCCGGGATGGTGATGTCCTCTCCACCTCTAGATCAAGAGGGGGCTTGGATTCCACATGGATGATGGATGCAATTCCTCTGCTTGCAGTTGTAGGCACTCTTGATTCCCTGGTGTGGTGGTTGACCATCTTTACCTCCCTGTTAGCTGATGTGGGTAAGACCAACAAACCAGAACAACCAAGGGAATTTTATCCCTGATATGCAAGGATGATTCAACACAAGAAAATCATTTAGTGTAAGGAACCACATTAAACTGAAGAAGAAAAATCAGATGATCCTTTCAATTGACTCATAAAAGGCATTTGACAAAATACAGCATACTTTCTTGATTAAAAAGACTCAAAAAGATAGGAATGGAAGGAAGCTTTCTCAACATGGCAAAGTGCGTATCTGCAAAAGCCACAGCTAACATTGTACTCAATGGTGAAAGACTGAAAGCAGGGGAGCGGTTGAAGCTCGGTGGTTGAACTCTTGCTTCACAAGTCCCGGGTTCAATCTTCAGTACCTCCTAAAAAAAAAGACTGAAATCTTTCCTGTTGAGACTCAGGAACAATCTCAGGATGACCACTGTCTCTACTGTTATTCAATATAAATTCTAGCTAGAGACAATTAGACAAGATAAAGAAATAAAAAGTACCCAAATAGAAAAGGAAGAGGTAAAACTAGCTATTCACTGATGATATGACCTAGAAAATCCCAAAAAATCCACAACAAAGCTACTAGAACTAATAGACAAGTTCAGCAAAGTGGCAGGATACAAAACTAATATGCAAAAACCAGTAGCATTACTATATACTGCTAATGAGCAATTTGAGGAGGAAGTCAGAGGAAAAAATTCCATTTATAATAGCAAATAAAATAATCAATTATTTAAGAGTAAACTTAACCAAGGACATGAAGGGCCTATATTCTGAAAACTACAAAACCTTGATAAAAAGAAATCAGTGAAGACCTAAATAAATAGAAGTATATTCTGTGTTCGTGGATTGGAAGATTAAATATTGTTAAGGTGTCAATTCTACCCAACTCATTTACAGATGCAATGCAATCCCAATAAAATTCCAACACCATTTTTTGCAGAAATGGAATAGCCAATTATCAAATTTGTTTGGAACAGTAAGAGACCCCAAATAGCCAAAAATATCTTTAAAATGAAGAATGAAATTGGAGAACTCTCACTTCCTAACTTTAAATCCCATTACTTAACTACAACGGTTAAAAACAGCATGGTTCTGGCATAAACATGGACAGATTTACCAGTGGAAATGAATTGAGAACTCCGAAATAGTCCCTCACATCTGTGCTTAAGTGATTTTTGACAAGGCTGTCAAGCCCACCCAGCTGGGCTAGAACAGTTTATTCAACAAATGGTGCTGGGAGAACTAGATATCCATATCTAAAAGAAAGAAAGAGGACCCCTATCTCACACCAATACAAAAACTCACTCAAAATGGATCAAAGACCTATATATAAAAGCTAGAACCTTTAAACTCCTAGAAAAAAAATGAGGGAAGCATCTTCAAGATCTTGTGGTAGGTGGTAGTTTCTTAAATCTTACACCCAAAGCACAAGCAACAAATGAAAAAAGATAAATGTGACCTCCTAAAAATTTTTGTTCTTAAAAAGACTTTGTCAAGAAAGTAAAAAAGGAGGCTACTCAAATGGGAGAAAATATTTGGCAACTATATATCGGATAAGGGTTTGGTATTCATGTTATATAAAGATATCATACAGTTCAACAATAAAATTACAAGCATTCCTATTAAAAAATGGGGAAATGACTTGAATAGACGTTTTTCCAAAGAGGAAGTACAAATGGCCAAGAAGCACATGAAAAAAAGTTCAGTATCACAAGCTATTAGGGAAATGCAAATCATAACTACAATGAGATATCATCTCACCTCATAGAATGGCCATTATTATTATTTTTTAAATCAGAAAACAGGTGCTGGAGAGGAGGTGGAGAAATAGGAACACTCCTTCACTGTTGGTGAAAATAGTAGAGTGGTTCAGTCTCTGTGGAAGACAGTTCTTCAGGAAGCTAAGTATGGAAGAGCAGTATGATCGGCAGTTCCTCTACTGGGAATATACCCCAGAAGAACTGAAAGTAGGGATGCATACAGACATTTACACACTAAAGTTCATAGTAGCATTCATAGCAGCATGTCCATGAGCCAATGAATGGATAAACAAAGTGTGGTATAAACATATGATGGAATACTATGCTGCTATAAGAATAAATGAAATCACGATGTCTATGACAACATGGATGAAACTTGAGGACATTATGCTGAGTGAAGGAAGCCAGATACAAAAGGACAAATATTGTATGGTTTCACTAATAGGAACTAAATAACTAGAATAAACACATGGAGTTAAAACCCAGAGTGTAAGTTACTAGGAGATAGGATGAGGGCCTAGAAGGTGTACTGATGCTTAATACATGTAGAATTTTTAATTAGTTTGACCGTAAAAGCATGGAAATGGATAGAGTTGATGGCAACACATTATAGTGAGTATAACACGGCTGGATTACAGATGGGATTGTGGCTTAAAGAGATAGTTAGGAATGTAATTGTCAACTTAAAGAAAGCTAGAGAGTAATCTAGGAACTTTACATAGTGAACCTGGTGGTGGATGTTGATAGTACAAATACAAGAATGTTCTTCTGTGAACTAGAAAAAATGTGTCATTATTACAAGGTAGTAAGAATATGGTGATACATGGGAAAAATACAATTAATGTAACTTATGACCATAGTTAATAACAATATTTTAGTATTCTTGCATCAATGTCAAAGAAGGTTTGCACGACTCTTCTCTCTATGTATTCTCAACCCATACCCTTATTGACCCTTAGTATTGATGTGGGTTGAGAATGGGAACTGATGCTTAATGTAAGTTGAATTTTTAATAAGGCTTTTTGTAAAGGTGTGAAAATGAATAGAGTTGATGTTTACAAATTATAGTGAGTTATAACTAACATTGTTGATTTATAAATGATATTGTGGCTGAAAGGGGGTAGTCTGTGGATGCAGGTGTCAATTGAAAGGAAACTAGAGGTTAATCTAGGGACTTTAACAGTGATTTAGGTGATGGAGGAAGATTGTGGTTAATAGTATAAATACAAGAATGTTCTTTTACAAAGTGTAAAGAATATGGAGATACACAGGAAAATTTCGAGTAATATAAGTTATGAACAGTAGTTTACAGTAATATTGTAATATTTTTATAGCAATGGCAAACAAGTCTTGCATTAATTCTAAGGGACAACAATAGGGGGATATAACAGGGGTATGGGATTTTTCCTTTTGGAGTAATGAAAATGTTCTAAAATTGACTGAGGTGATGACAGCACAATTCTGTGATGAAAATGGGAGCCACTGAGTGTGCACTTGGGTTGTACAGGCATGGGACCAAATAACACAAAGGGAATCCTGTGGTACAAGATGGACTGTGGTTAACAGAACAAATATGAGAACATTCTCTCATGAACTGTAATCAAGAGAGTTGGGGAAGAATATACCAAATATAAGATATGAGCTATAGTTAGTTGTAATATTTTGATGATGCTCTTTCATAGCTTGTAACAAATATTTCACAACATGCAAGGTGTTGATGGTGGGTGACCTGTGAGAGCCCTGACTGATGATATATGTTTGTTTTGTAACTTCCCAACTTTTACTGTACACTTACTGTTTATGTACACGCATGTATGAATGATATACCTCAATAAATATTTTTAAATGAAAAAAAAAACAGTTTTATATTGGGGTTGCAAGTCTGATGGTTGGTCTGCTTTGAAATAATCCTGAGCATAAATTTTTTTATGTTGACAGGCTTATATAATGAAATGAATCAGTTAAGTTACCATACTAAGGATATAGTAATATAATTCATCAATTTGGAGCATGAGTGATCCTGAGTTTTAAACAGCATTGCTTTTTGAAGAGCCAAAGGATTTATTGTTCATTGATAGTTCCAAATATATATGGTGGTCTTCCCCATCCAGCTACCTGCCTTCTCTCCTGTCCATGAACATTATTTGAGATAAACTGCTGCCAAAGTACAACAGATGGGACAAGGGAACTGCATTTAAGGAAAGCAGTTCTTATAATACTTGTGATTATTTTTTGTCAGATATATCCCCCAGTTTTTAAATGTATCAGTTGTGTCACCATTTGTTTGACTACCAGTTATTTAAAGGTAGTGTTTGGAAAGCGGACTTGGCCCAGTGGTTAGGGCATCCGTCTACCACATGGGAGGTCTGCGGTTCAAACCGCGGGCCTCCTTGACCCGTGTGGAGCTGGCCCATGTGCAGTGCAGATGCGCGCAAGGAGTGTCATGCCATGCAGGGGTGTCCCCGCGTAGGGGAGCCCCACGTGCAAGGAGTGCGCCCTGTAAGGAGAGCCGCCCAGTGCAAAAGAAAGTGCATCCTGCCCAGGAATGGCGCCGCACACACGGAGAGCTGACACAACAAGATGATGCAACGAAAAGAAACAAGATTCCCGTGCGGCTGACAACAACAGAAGCGGACAAGGAAGAACACGTAGCAAATAGACACAGAGAACAGACAACTGGGGTAGGGGGGAAGGGGAGAGAAACAAATAAAATAATCTTTAAAAAAAATAAATAAAGGTAGTGTTTGCTTATGAAAATGTCAGCTCTGGTTATGACTGTTTTCTCTATATATAAATTATTTATCTTGTCAGTACTCCATTTCATTCTTAGAGGGAAAAAAACATATGTTTCTGTTACCACAAATACTAATGAAATTTCAAAAAGGAACTGCTTTTCAAGCTTGTGTGGTTTTATAATTATTGTTTTTACATAGGCATAATACTGCATTAAGTGCTGTGCTATCATTTAATTAAACTTTTCCCTTTTGGACTTTGAGATTACATCCATTTTTTTCCACTCTAATAAAGAATGCTGTAATGAACATCTTTGTACATGTAGTTTCCCCTTCCTCTCTCTTTCTTTCTTTCTTTCTTTCTTTGAATAAAAACATACATTTCTCAAATGTACTGGATACATATAAAATATTTTTTGAATCATAGAATATGTTACACAATATATTTGGTTCATAGTAATGCAGTCATACAGTATTTGTCTGTGTCTGGCTTGCCTCACTCAACATAATGTTCTCCAGGTTCATCAATGTTGTCATATGCTTTATGACTTTATTTCTTCTTACAGCTGCATAATATTCCTTCGGGGAATATACCACAGTTTGTTTTTCCATTCATCTGTTGATGGATGCCTGGGTTGTTTCCAACTTTTGACAATTGTGAATAATGTCGCTATGAACATTGGTGTGCAGATATCTGTTCGTGTCACTGCTCTCAGTTCTTCCAGGTATATACCCAGTAGGGGTTTTGCAGGATCATGTGGCAAATCTATTTTAAGCTTCTTTAGGAACTGCTGAACAGTCCTCTGTAGTGACTGTACCATTCTGCATTCCCGCCAACAGTGAATGAGTGTTCCTATCTCTCCACATCTTCTCCACCACATCTTCTCCAACACTTGTAGTTCTTTGTCTTTTTAATAGTGGCCATTCTGATAGGTGTGAAATGATATCTCTAAGTAGTTTTGATTTGCATTTCCCTAATCATTAGTGATGTTGAACATTTCTTAATGCATTTTTATTTTTATTTTTTGCCATTTGTGTTTCTTCTTTGGACAAATGTCTGTTCAAGTCTTGCCCAATTTTTAATTGGGTCATTTGTCTTTTTACTGTTGAGTTGTAACATCTCTTTAAATACCCTGAATATTAAACCTTTATCTGACATGCGATTTCCAAATGTTTTCTCCCATTGAGTTGGCTGCCTTCTCACCCTTTTGATAAACTACTGGGAGGTGCAAAAGTCTTTAATTTTGAAGAGGTCCCATTTATCTCTTTTGTTGTTGTTGTTGTGTGTGCTTTGGATATAAGGTCCAAGAAGCCACCACCTACCACAAGGTCTTTAAGATGTTTTCCTCCATTTTCTTCTAGTAGTTTTATGGTCCTGGCTTTTATATTTAAGCCTTTGATCCATTTTGAGTTGATTCTTGTATAGAGGGTGAGATAGGGGTCCTCTTTCATTCTTTTGGTTATAGTTATCCTGTTCTCCCAGCACCATTTATTGAAGAGACTGTTTTGTCCTGTTAACATGGACTTGGTAGGTTTGTAAAAAACCAGTTAACCATATAGGTGAGGGTTTATTTCTGAATTCTCAATTCTTTTTTTTTTCTTTTTTTTAAAGATTTATTTATTTATTCAATTTCCCCCCCTCCCCTGGTTGTCTGTTCTTGGTGTCTATTTGCTGCATCCGCTTCTGTTGTCGTCAGCGGCACGGGAAGTGTGGGCGGTGCCAGGCTGCACTTTCTTTCACGCTGGGCGACTTTCCTCACGGGCGCACTCCTTGCGCGTGGGGCTACCCCACGCGGGGGACACCCTTGCGTGGCACGGCACTCCTTGCGCGCATCAGCACTGCTCATGGCCAGCTCCACACGGGTCAAGGAGGCCCGGGGTTTGAACCGTGGGCCTCCCATGTGGTAGACGGACGCCCTAACCACTGGGCCAAAGTCCGTTTCCCTGAATTCTCAATTCTATTCCACTGATCATTGTGTCTATTTTTATGACAGTACCATGCTGTTTTGACCACCATAGCTTTATAATATGGTTAAAGGTCAGGCAATGAAATGCCTCCCACATCATTTTTTTTTTCAAATGCTTTTGACTGTTTGGGTGCACTTTCTCTTCCAAATGAATTTGGTAATTACCTTTTCTAATTCTGTAAAGTAGCCTGTTGGAATTTTGATTGGTATTGCATTGAATCTATAAATCACTTTGGGTAAGATTGACATCTTCATGATATTTATTCTTTAAATCCATGAACATGGAATGTCTTTCAATTTTTTTAGGTCTTTTTAAAAATTTTTCTTATCACTATTTTGTAGTTTTCTGCCTACAGGTCCTGTACTTCTTTGGTTAAATTAATTCCTAGGAATTGGAGTCTTTTTGCTGCTATTGTAAATGGAGTTTTTTCCCTTATTTCCTCCTTAGATTGTTCAGTACTGATGTACAAACGCATTACTGATTTTTGTGTGTTGATCTTGTTTCCTGCCACTTTGCTGAACTCATTTATTCAAGTAGCTTTGTCATGGGTACTTCAGAATTCTCTAAACCCTTATTTCTATAATATTTCTTTAAGATACATTTTTTAGAAATAGGTTTGTTTTATACTTCTTTTAGAAGTAGGCTCTAATATAAGAAAATGTGATTTTAGCTCTTATTTGACCCCCCTAGAGAATTATATCTCTGCTACTCTGAACAGCAAAATAGATAGAAATTGATGTTTACATTTAGGGAGTTATAGTAGTTTATGCCCTAATCTTTGGAACTTGATCAAGGCTAGTTAATGTCTTTAAATGTATATATTGTAAGTTTTACCACTTCAAAAGCTTGTTATATGTTCATTCTACCATATTTACTTTAAATGCATGTTGACATTTCACATTTCATTTCATGGCTAGCAAGGGCATATTCTCCTGTATTTTCTCAGATGGAAAATGGAAATAAATTGTCTAGTATGATCTGTTCCTCTATAACTGCTCTTACGTTAAATATCAGAGTCTTGTTCAAAGCCAGATTTGGCCAGCTAAGAATATTTTGCTTGTCTTCATTAGACTTTCCAGAATGATTATTATTGTCTCAGCTTAAAAACACATATGTCAAGTTTAATTCAAATATTAGGTTAAGTCTGCAAGTTACTTTGAAAGTGTCACTCTCTTAATTGGGGCCACTTCAACATTATCACTAAAGTACAGTTAGTCAGCAATCTGATTAAGGAAGACAGGGATCTTCCATTTTTCTTCAGTAACTTTCCCCTTTTTTAAAGAGACAAATACTAATTTTCTAATGATGTTTTGGTCTTTTACCTCTCTGCTGAATAGCAGTTATTGAATACAGTTGTTTTATTTGGGGATCTGAGACAAATAATTTAATATTCACAAGTACCAGAATAGAGCCTCCATAGTTGCCATACTAAAACCAAAAGGTAAATATTTTTTATAAAGTGATTTTAAACCATGACCTTCAAACTCCAAAATTCAGAGAACAGCAGCAGAGTGGACAGTTCTTAGTTTTCATAAGGGGGCATTCAAAATGGATAATGCTGAGTTGTCTAATGGATTTCTGAAAGCATAGTGTGCTTTAGAGACTGCTAAATCAATAAACATAATAGTCACTTAAGTGTGTCTATTATATAATATTTGGTTAATAATATTATAACTCAAGTCCTTTCAGGATATTTGTCTTTCAAGTGGAATACTAAAAATATAACTAAAGTGCTTATAAAAATAGAATTATCAGAAAAATGCACGATGTATTATATAGTTTTTTCTCCAGCTCATCTTCATATTTGGAGTTGGCTGCAGATTCTGCCAAGCACATCATTTTATGAGCCATGAAATATCATATTTTAGAAGCACTTATGTTTGAGATTGATAATAAAAATAAAGAGCTGGGTTTAATGTTACTGAGATACTCCTCAATTCTTGGGTACAATAAAAGCCTATAGTAAAATTTTAGTAGTTGTTTCATATAGCTTAAGTAGGTAGATGATCAAGGTAGTATAAATAAAAATATAGATGGAGGAAATAAGTATTTTAAAAGAATTGTATTGGGTAAAAGAAATCACAGAGTCAGTATTGGAAAGCTTTTTTAAAATGCTGCAAAAAGTTATTCATCTAGATGTTCATAACTGGGAAGATGTTCAAATTTAAAACTCGGTAATTTTTAAGACATTGTGAAAAATAAATAGATAATTCTTGGTAATTGATAATAATGTGTGCAGCCTCAAAAAAAAAAGAAAGTCTAGCTTTTATGGATATGGTTACACCTTTAAGGCAGATGGTTGCCTTGAAATGTGATTATTTTGAAAGGAATGTAAGTTATTTTATCTGCTGCCATCTGAAAAATAAAAGGGAAATTCACGTTTGGGGAATCCAGACAAAAGTGTAGGGAATGACATACCATTCTGTATGACTTGATGATCAAGGACATTTAATCATTTGTTTGATCCTATTATATGAAAAACTAAGCAGAAATGTCTGTAGTTCTTATTTTAATAGTAAGATTTTCAATATAGCTTTACTCAGTGATATCTATTTGAATACAGCTGTATCCTGGTTGGAATTGTTTCTAATTATAGATTAAAATTGACCCTTTTTTGGGTGTATGGTTGTATGAATTTTAGCACATGTATAGATTCATGTAACCACTACCATACTCAAAATATAGAACCATTCCTTCACCCTCTAAAACCATTTCATGTGATCTCTGTGAAATTACTCCCTATCCCTAAATTTGGCAACCTGATCTGTTATCCATCACTGTTTTTTTTTCAGAATGTCATATACAAGTGTAGAGTGAACCTTTTGAGGTTGGCTTCTTTTACTTGACAAAATGCTATTGAGATTCACTGAAGTTGTTGTATCAATACTTCTTTTTAAATTTTATTTATTTTTAGGTACCAGGGCAGGGGATTGAACCTGGGACCTCTTCTGTGGTATGCCAGCACTCAACCACTTGACTCACATCAACTCCCAGTTAATTTCTTTTTATTGCTAAATAGTTGGTTGAAATTTTAAGGCATACGGATGTTAATTGTTTCTGATCTGATAGGCTGGCACTGAATTTTTTTTTATCCCCCCCCCCCCCCCGCTTGTTGTTTGTGCTCGCTGTCTCCTCTTTGTGTCCATTTGCTGTGTGCTCTCTGTGTCTGCTCATCTTCTCTCTTTGGGAAGCATGGGGAACTGAACCTAAGACCTCCCATATGAGAGGGAGGTGCTCAGTCGCTTGAGCCACCTCAGCTGCCTGCTTTGTTATGTATCTCATTGTCTTTCCTCTCTGTGTCTCTTGGTTGTGTCATCTTGTTGTATCAGCTCACCATGCCTGTTCATCACACTGCCTTGCTGTCTTGCTCGTTTTCTTTAGGCAGCATGGAAACCAAACCCAGTACCTTCCATGTGGCAGGCAGGAGCTCATTCACTTGAGCCACATCCACTTCCCTGCACTGAATTTTTAACTTTTTTAAAAACTATGAACATTTTTTAAGATCAATTCATTGAGATACACATGTGGTTAATTTTTTGAATTGGTATTTTGTTGTTGTTGTTGCTTTTAAACTGTGAACATTTTCTTCAATTCAGTTTTGTGACTTGCATATAGTAAGCAATATATGCAAGTCACAGTTACCGGGTTTACATTGCTTCTGGAAGTTTGTATTTATTTTATTTTGCTCTCAGAGTTTATAAAGACAGAATCTGAGATGGAAGAAAGTCCATATTTCAGGTTTGTAAGAGAAATAAAGTGAACTAGGATCTTTTTTTTAAATTTTAAGATTTATTTTTTTATTTATTTCTCCCCCCCAGTTGTTCTCTCTGTGTCCTTTTGCTGTGTGTTCGTCTGTGTCTGCTTGTATTCTTGTCAGCGGCACCCGGAATCTGTGTCTCTTTCTGTTGTGTCATCTTGCTGTGTCAGCACTCACTGCGTCATCTTGCTTTGTCAGCTCTCAGTGTGTGCGGCACCATTCCTGGGCAGGCTGCACTTTTTTCACGTGGGGCAGCTCTCCTTAGGGTCGCACTCCTTGCACGTGGGGCTCCTCTACGCAGGGGACACTCTGGGTGGCACAGCACTCCTTGCGCGCATCAACACTGCACGTGAGTGCGCTAACCACATGGGCCAGGAGGCTCTGGGTTTGAACCCTGGACCTCCCATGTGGTAGGCGGACGCTCTATCAGTTGAGGCAAATCCGCTTCTCTGATCTTTCTTAATGTCAGAACCAGTGGCTTGACAAAAATTTCTTTGCTTTTACCCCAAGCCTCTCCCTGTCATGACTTTTTGGTCTATTGACAACCTGATACCTCTAATGCCTTATGATCTGATTAATTGTGCTTGCTACCAGATTGCCCTCCCTTTGTTTGTTGGTTACCATAGTCTGTTTGTTCTACCCTAGTCAAGTTTATTAACATAAACACTCTGCATTATAAATTTAGTTTGACTCTTTATCTTGAGAGCTGGTTCCTTCTGAAGATTGAAGATGTAATAACTTTATTATCCCTAGATGCTGAAAATCTAGAGGAAGCTTCCTGATAATTATATGTTTTGACAGGAAAATAATGTTGATTCCTCTAGAAATATGAACTGGATATATCTATACCATGTCTCAAAAACAAATGATGGAGTAACTATAGTAAAAGCGAAGAGTTCTTCAGTCAAAGGACAATCAGTAATCGATTTCTGGGAAGCAGATTTGACTCACCTGATAGAGCATCCACCTACCACATGGGAGGTCCAGTTCAAACCCAGGGCCTCCTGACCCGTGTGGAGGTGGCCCACATGTGGTGCTGATGCACACAAGGAGTGCTGTACCACATAGGGGTGTCCCCGGCATAGGGGAGCCCCATGTGCAAGGAGTGTACCCCGTAAGGAGAGCTGCCCCACACACAAAAAAGTGTAGCCTACCCAGGAGTGGCACTGCACACACGGAGAGCTGATGCAGCAAGACAATGCAACAAAAAGAGACACAGATTCTCGGTGCCACTGACAAGGATACAAGTGAACACAGAAGAACACACAGCGAATGAACACAGAGAGCAGACAACTGGTGGGGGTGGGGAGAAAGGGAGAGAAACAAATAAGATGAATCTTAAAAAAAAAATAATCGATTGCTTATTAGTAGGTATATAGGTTTTGAAGAACAAAGATAATACTTCGTTCTGTTTTCACTGATAATCCATATGGTGATAGGAGTTAGACACATATTAACTCAGGAACATTTAATAAATATTCATACTTTAATTAAAAATAAATTACTTGAATTAATTTATGACTTTCACACATTGCTAGTTTCTTTTATGGTTCAGGTTATTTCAATTAGGTCTCATCCAGTTAATAGGAGCCTTAGCTGAAATGCCAGGGCAAAAAATGTCTCTGTCAGCAAATAACTGCCTTGACTTGTTTTCTTATTCAATTGCAGTTAAAATAATTTTAGTGGACTGTTTTTAAATATATTTGCTTGCAATGATGATTTTTTTTCCAAAGATGATTTTTGAATGCCAACATCTTCTCTATTGTTTCTTTCCTTAGATTTTAACATTTGAGACCAAGAACCCAACAGAATTAGCAGAACGTTTGCGCTCTGTTTGTGGGAATCAGAGCAATGCCTATGCCCGCCTGCTCGAATACCGCCTGAATGCCTTGCGAGGACTGTGGAATGCCCAGCGCCAACTGGCCTTGGAAGAACAGCATGAAAGGGAAAGTTCGGGTGATGAAGAAACTTTGGCCCTGCTCAAACGCCAGGGCTTGTTGCAGCAACCCGAGCAAGCTCCCTTCACATCGCGGATGGGGCTCTTGCTAGTCTTCCCTCTTATCCAGTCCCAGAGTAGAACAGACCCCTCTCTCTGTAACATAACTGCTGAGGTGCTATTGAACTGCCTTCGCGACTGCCAGCCTTTGAGCTTGACCAAGGAGCCTGCGGACTGTCTCAATGGAATTGAAACTTTGCTGTGCTCTTGGCTCGAGGAGACTTCTGAAACAGGCCGACACATCCCACACAAGCAAAAAGAAAATGCTGCTGCTGCACTGGTGGCTTTGGCATGTGCCAGGTAAGAAAATTAAATGTACCACCTGCTTGCCTTGAAACCACCTGGATTGGATGAGTGACTAAGGGGCAAACATAGCTGATGGAAGTATTAACATTGAGAAGTCCTTCTTTATTTTCGGTATTGAATTTCACAGTCCTTGACAGTGCATAATATGTTTGCACTAAAACATGATACCAAGAGACTGGGCTGGAATGCAGTGTCAAGTTTCCTTTTTTGCTATACCGTGATAACAGATTAAATAGCTTAAAATGGAGAATGAGTCCCTGCCATTATCTCCTCACCCTATAGATGACTAGTGTTTTAGATCAGGTAGTCTGCAGAGGATGCCATGTCTGTCTTTCTCCTGGGAGGATGCTAAAAAAAATGTGTAGAGCTTTAAATATTTTCCATTCTTTTCTATAATGAGTATGCCATCAAATTAGTGGGTTATTATGTGCCTGGGACCTGGTCCCACAGATTTGGCCACAAATTATATTTCTGCACCCTTATGCTTGTCTCCATCAAGTTAATTGAAAGATCTCTCTCTATACATCAAGATTTAATAATGTGCTATCCATGTACAAGTTGATGCTATTAATCAACAGTCAATAGGATAGAGCTGCTTTTCCAGGAAAGAAGCTATACCTTCTCCTGCCCAGTAACCTGTATGGTCACTGGCACAGATTCATGAGAAAAAAAGATTCACTATTTTTGCTTTCATCTAGGCTAGTCATACAGAAACCAATTAGGACCATTAGTGTCACTAATCTGTCCCTCTCCACTCAAAATTTTTTCTTTGGTTGGGTTTTTTTTTTTTAGCAAAGGGCATATGGGAACATTCTTCATGGAGGACTATGAAGTTCTTAGCTATAACTCTTCTCTTTATGGTTTCAAAGTTGACCTTCAAAAGGTTGAATCTCAAGTTATTTTTAAGGCAAAATGTTGCCTGTATTTATTGTCAGTTTTTTCACACTGAGCAAGCTGTCATAGCCTAATTTTAAATTCTTGGTTGATTGTGGAAATCCTGACACAAGTTTAATTCTGAAGACATTATTGGGTGGTAATGAAATAGATTTCCCTGTAAAGGCTTTATATTGAATTGAGTTATATTTTTCATATACAGAAGAAAATTTTGACCCCTAAATTGATTCACCAATGTGACAAATTGCTTTTAAATAGGACTGCCTTGAGACCAATTTAGAGTAGTAGAACTAATCATCATCTCTTTAGTTATTGAGCCTTGAATCATAAAACTCACTTTTTTATTATGGGCCCAAATTCAGTCTGTACCACAGATAGTTATTGAAATTGCTTCCTGCACTTGAGATCCACATTCCATTCAGCAGAAATGTTGAAATGAATGTTTTTATTTTCTTCTTCTTGGCTATTTTTAGATGGTTCCTACATTCTATTGTTAATATTATCATCTTGTATTGGACTTTATTCCTTCAGAAGTCACATGCTTTCCAGTGTTAAATGATCCCCTGTGAAGAGGTTATTAGGGTCATGTTATTGAACTTTTTTTTAAACTTTATTTTTAGAGAAGTATTAGATTTATATTTATAGAAAAATTATACCGAAAGTATAGGGATTTCCCATATACCCCCACCCCCATCATCTTCACACATAGTTTCTTCTATTATTGGTGCTCTCGAAAACCAAAGTTTTTCCTATAAATTATGATGTTCACTTATTCATTCACTGAAATAATATATATTGAGCATCTTTTATGTGCCAGGAACCTTGTTAGGATACAGTGACTCATGATCTCTATCCTTTATGGACCTTACAGTTGAATGGACTCAGGGTGAATCACTTCAGTTAATTATTGCTCGCTTACCATGTCTTACCATGTGCAGACACTCTTCTAGGTAGTGTGGGTACAGCAGTGAGCAAGGCAGATGGTCCCTAATATTGAAAGGTTTACATGAGCCTGAGGAAAGAAGACAACATGCAACAAATACATGTATAAGATAATTTCAGAGAGGGACAGACATTATGATGAAAACAAAACCAGGGTATTTTGATAGATATTGACTGGAGGTGGAGGGCAACATAAGCTAGAGATAATAGGGAAAGTGTTAATGAAGAGGTGCCATTTGAACTGAGGCCTGGATGATGAGGAATAGCCAACTATGCAAAATGCTAGAGATAGAGTTCTAGGCAAAGGAAGCAGCAAGTGCTAAAGCTCTAATACTCTTTCTGAGCTTGGGGTTTTTAAGCAACAGCGTACAGGGCAGGGTAGCTGGAATGTAGTGAGTTAATAGCCAGAGGAGATAGGAGATGAGATGCACAGAGCCCAGATCACAAAAGCCTTATGAGCCATGGAAGGAGTTTAAATTTTACTCTTAACATCTGATTCAGTCTGGCAAGTAAGAATACCTTATAGTTAGTTAATGGCTTTCAACTTTCCACTGTGCTTTTACCCCTTTATTTTGACCTCACTGTGCCCCAGGGAGGTATCCCAGCAGACAAATGAAGAAGCAAAATCCACAGGAATTAGGTGATAGCACTGAGATTGTGTAGCTGGTGAGTGGCCGAGCTGGGTTTCAGAGCCTGTATGTCTTGGCTCCCAACTTGTGCTCTTATACTCTGTCTCCTGCCTCCCTGCCTTATACTGTTTTATTCTCTCTTTATTATTTGAGCACTAGAGATAGCAAAAGGGGCAGTTAAGGGGAGGAGAGGACTCTAGATCTACTCTGTCCATTGTTAGGCATTCCATTTCTTTGGGGTTTTAGGCAAATGATACCCAGTGATTAAAGCTTTGGCCAAGAGAATAAGGTAGCAATTTGAAGTCAGCCCATCTGATATAGGCGATCATTTAGTTCAGGAAGTGTTCTTGTGGTGATTTATACTTGGGATCTAGCCAGGTAAGCCTTACAAAGCTTAAAAGCACCTTCTTTTTGATCCTGCAGACCATATTACAGACTTCCCAGATCCTCAAGCTTTGGGAATGAAAAGAATATAGGTGAATGGTGAACTGTGAACCCCCTGCAAATGTTACAATTATATGCTTCACAGAGAAATGCAGAAAGAACACCATTTAGCACAAAGTATTAATTATTTAAATGTCCTCCTTCCTAGTCATTTTTACAGTGATGAGTGCAATGAGATGTTCTTATGTGAAATGGATGAACTTAAAGCTACAAAAAACAAGTCTAGAAATACTGGTAGACTTTAAAAATAACCTTATCCTATGAAATCTCTGTTCTAGACTAGAGAGTATCTTGGTGATGAAAACAGTATTGAAACATAATAACTACATGTTCTTTGTACTTGGACCTTATGCTTTGAACTTTTGTATTTGGGGAAAATGGTTTACCTTTACAAGGAGAACATGTTCATAATTGGCATGGTGTCGCTCACATAGTACTTTTTGAATGAGTCAGTGGTAATGGGTAAGAATCAAGTATCTTTTATATAGCACATCTTACTGGCAGAAACAAGATAGATAAATTTTGGTTAATAAAATTAACTTTTGATTTTCAATTTTGATGATTTTCTGTTCCATCTTTTTATTTTTAGGGGATCATTGAAAACATTTGTGCATACAGTCCATCTATTACAGAAACAGACTGATCTAGGGTCTCTGCCTGTAGCTGATGTGTTGTATAGGTAAGTCACTTTGAATCCTTAACCTCCTTCTAAATCCCAAAGATTCTTTTAATAAATAGATTATTGAACTCTTACCCCTTAACAGGGCAGTCTAATGATAGAATGTCTAGTTTATGTTTTTAATAATTATATTACCGTATTTACTCTCTTAAGTCAAAATTTTATGTCTGCCTCATCATTCCTTCTTTGAAAGTGTTCCTAGAGCATGTTATTTTTCTTTTTTGTGTGTGTGTTTTTTTTTAAGATTTATTTATTTATTTCTCTCCCCTCCCCCCCCACCCACCCACCCCTGTTGTCTGTTCTCTGTGTCTATTTGCTGCGTCTTCTTTGTCCGCTTCTGTTGTTGTCAGCGGCTCGGGAATCTGTGTTTCTTTTTGTTGCATCATCTTGTTGGGTCAGCTCTCCGTGTGTGTGGCACCATTCTTGGGCAGGCTGCACTTTCTTTCGCGCTGGGTGGCTCTCCTTATGGGACACACTCCTTGCGCATGCGCGTGGGGCTCCCCGACATGGGGTGCATGACAGGGCACTCCTTGCGTGTGCGTGTGGGGCTCCCCGACATGGGGTGCGTGACAGGGCACTCCTTGTGCGCATCAGCACTGCGCATGGGCCAGCTCCACACGGGTCAAGGAGGCCCGGGATTTGAACCGCGGACCTCCCATGTGGTAGACGGACGCTCTAACCACTGGGCCAAGTCTGCCACGTTTTTTTGTGTTTTTAAAAGATGCAGTAGCTTGTATGGATCCTTATTGTAAAATTTGTGATGATACTATATTAAGGTATAAAAAAGAAATTGAAAATCATTCATGATCTCATCATCCTGAGATGACCATGCCTACTGTTTTGGTATATTTTGGTATATGTGCTTCCTAATTCATACCTCTCTCTCTCTCTCACTCATTTACGCATACAGACACACATATTTTTTCACTCAGTTATAATTTTTACAGCATTTCTATAAATGCTGTTTTTTTTATTTTTTATTTTTTTAAAGATTTACTTTATTATTTCTTTCTCTCCCCGCCCCCACCCCCCCATGATGTTTGCTCACTGTGTCCATTTGCTGGGCATTCTTTCGCGTCTACTTGCATTCTCCGCAGCCCTGGGAATCTGTGTAATCTGTTTCTCTTTTTGTTGTGACATTTTGCTACATCAGCTCTCCATGTGTGCGGTGCCACTCCTGAGTGGGCTGTGTTTTTTTCGCGTGGGGTGGCTCAGTGCAGGGTGCACTCCTTGTGTGTAGGGCTCCCCTACATGGGGGACACCCGTGTGTGATACAGCTTTCCTTGTGTGTGGCAGCACTGTATGTGGGCCAGCTCACCACATGGGTCAGGAGGCCCTGGGTTTGAACCCTGGATCTCCCATATGGTAGGTGGACGCTCCATCAGTTGAGCCACATCCGCTTCCCTATAAATTCTGTTTTGTTTTCTTCTTTTTTTAATTAAAAATATACTGTGGAATCAAGGGGAGCAGATGTGGCTCAAGCAGTTGAGCATCCTGCTTGCTACATGGGAGATCCTGGGTTTGGGTCCCAGTGCCTCCTGAAAAACAAAAACAACAAGCAAAACAAGTGAAAACAAAACAAAACAGGGGAGCTAACACAGCTCAGTGGTTGAGCACCAGCTTCTCATACATGCAGTTCCGGGTTCAATCCCTGGCCTCCAGTACCTCAAAAAAAAAAAAAGTGAGTGTGTGTATATATATGTGTGTGTGTGTGTACACACACTTTATATAGTGGGATCAAGATGGCAGGGTAAGAAGCTTCAGGGCTCCATCTCCCACAGAAGCTTTGAACACCACCAAGAACTGGCAGAAACATCTTTTTCAAAGCTCTAGAAAAATATTAAAGGATTGCAGTAAAGGTGAATGCCGAATCAAGAAAAAGGCCACAGTATTTAAAAGCAGTAATACCCTATGGTGCCCTGGCTGGTCCCTCCCCAACTCCTCATCAGCTCAGCAGGAATCTGATCCCATTCCCAGGACAGATTCCTGGTTCTGGAGGGAGCAGAGTAACCTGTCCACATAATGGGAACTTGTATGTCTGACTCAATCTATTGGTGGTCTCCTAGTCCCAGAACTATCCTTGTGTGTAGAAAGCAGCTCATGGAACTCTCTAAAGCACAGTCAAGTGGCTGCCTGGGGCAAGGGATTATTGGCTGTGGGACATACATTGCAGCCTAGACCATGCAGAAACCATTTCCTAGGGAAGAGGGGACATTTGGAACCTTATAAACAGGGGAATTCCTAGAGCCACATGCTGTTTGAGCAGCATGGACAAGCTGTATGAGGAGAAAGGATGGGGAGGCCCCTATGCTTTGCCTTGGAGCTATTCTCTAAACTCATTGTAAACATAAGCCCTGAAGGAAAGTGCTTGCCCAGGTCAATCCACAAAGACTGGGAAAGGTTTTTCTTTCTTTTATTCTCTTTCTTTTTGTTAGCTCCTAGCATTCAAGGAAAGCTCTGTCCTGATACTAGCTGGATACAAGCTTAAGCAACAGATGCCTCAAAGTCTGTATTCCAGCAATAACACATTAAAATATGAAAATGTCCACCTTTCAACAAAAGGTTGCAAAACACACAAAAGAACAGGAAGTGATGGCCCAGGCCAAAAAGAAGATTAAAACATTAGAGACCATCAATGAAGAGGATCAAACCTGGGACATTTCAGCAAAGACTTCAAAACAGTGTTCCTAAATATGTTCAAAGAACTAAAGGAAAATATGGGCAAAGAACTAAAGCAGATCAAGAAAATAATAGATGAATGCAAAAAATATCAATAGAGAGATGGAACTTATGAAGAAGAACCAAACAGAACTAAAAAACATATTAACAGAAATTAAAAATGCTCTGGAATGGTTCAACAGCAGATTGGAGCTGGTAGAAGAAACAATTAATAAACTTAAAGATGACAAATGAAATCATCCAGTCTGAGAAGCAGAAGGAAGAAAGAATGAAGAAAAGTGAAGAGATCCTGAGGAACCTATGGCACACCATCAAGTGTACCAATATATGCTTTGTGAGAGTCCCAGAAGAAGAGAGAGGGGCAGAGAGAATGTTAAAAGAAATAAGGGAGAATTAGACTTGGCTCAATGGATAGAGCATCTGCCTACCACATGGGAAGTCTGCGGTTCAAACCTAGGACCTCCTTGACCCATGTGGAGCTGGCCCACGCACAGTGCTGATGTGTGCAAGGAGTGCCATGCCACGCAGGGGTGTCCCCTGTGTGGGGAAGCCCCACGCACAAGGAGTGCGCCCCATAAGGAGAGCCGGCCAGTGCAAAAAAAAGTCCAGCCTGCCCAGGAATGGTGCCGCACACATGGAGAGCTGACGCAGCAAGATGATGCAACAAAAAGAGACACAGATTCCCGTGCCACTGACAAGAATAGAAGTGGACACAAAAGAACACACAGCGAATGGATACAGAGAGCAGACAACTGGGGGAGTGGGGAGGGAGAGAAATAAATACAAAATAAATAAATCTTTTAAAAAAAAAAGGAAGAAAGAAGGGCTGAAAACTTCCCAAATTTAATGATAGACATGAATATATATGTCCAAATTGCTCAACAAACTCCAAACTGGATAAACCCTAATAGACGCACACTGCACCATGTTATAATCAAACTGTCAAAAGCCAAAGAAAAAGAGACTTCTGATAGCCACAAGAGAGAAGCAACATGTCACATACAAGGGACCCTCGGTAAAATTAAGTGCTGATTTCTCATTGGAAACTATGGAGGTAAGAAGGCAGTGAGAGGGAAGCAGATTTGGTCCAATGGCTAGGGCATCTGCTTACCACATGGGAGGTCCAAGGTTCACACCCGGACCTCCTGACCCATTGATGAGCTGGCCCACGCATAAGGAGTGCATGCCATGCAGGGGTGTCCCCCTTGTAGGGGAGCCCCACGCACAAGGACTGCGCCCTGCAAGGAGAGCTATCCCACGCAAAAAGAGTGCAGCCTGCCCATAAGTGGCACCACACACATGGAGAGCTGATGCAGCAAGATGATGCAGCAAAAAGAGACACAGATGCCCAGTGCTGCTGACAAGAATGCAAGCAGACACAAAGCGAGTGGACACAGAGAGCAGACAATGGGGGGGGGGGACGGCATTAAAAAAAAATTCAATATATAGCACTGAGTGGTATCTAAGAATGGAGGAGAAAAGGCTCAAAGAACAGTACTGGGAAATAAGAATAAATCGAAATATAGAATGTAAGCTTTACATTTATATTTTTTATATTTTTTTAAAAGACACTTAGATTACACAAAATGTTACACACAGAAATATATAAGGGATTCCCATATGCCCCACTCTCCACACTTCCCACCTTTCCCCACATTAACGACTTCTTTCATTAGTGTGGTACATTCATTGCAATTGATGAATACATTTGGAGCATTGCCACTAAGCATGGATTATAGTTTACATTGAGGTTTAATGGTTTACATTATTTGTTTGTTTTCTGGCTTGCAAAGCCTCTTCTTTTTAATTGTGTTTTTTGGAAGATATATAGATCACAAAAAATGTTACATTAAAAAGGTTCTTATATACCCCACTCCCCACCTCCCCATTCCTCCCACATCAACAACCTCTTTCATCATTGTGGAACATTCATTGCATTTGGTGAATACATTTTGGAGCACTGCTGCACCGCATGGATAATAGTTTACATTGTAGTTTACACTCTTCCCGCAGTACATTCAGTGGGTTATGGCAGGATATATCAGATCCAGCATCTGTCCCTGCAGTATCATTTAGGACAACTTCAAGTCCCAAAAATGCCCCCACATCACATCTCATATGCTTTATATTAATGCTAAATTTCCTGAACATCGTAACTGCACTTAAGGTGATTATATAAGTAAATATCCTTGTTTGTAGGAAAGGTACATGGAAGTATTTTATGTTCAAGAATTATGATATGTGCAACTTGCTTTCAAATGT
Source organism: Dasypus novemcinctus (assembly GCF_030445035.2). NCBI lineage: Eukaryota > Metazoa > Chordata > Mammalia > Cingulata > Dasypodidae > Dasypus > Dasypus novemcinctus. Next base: position 22,010,045 of record NC_080691.1, on the reverse strand, counting down.
TCAGGAGAGAGAGGGAATGGAAGGAAGGGAAGGGAGGGAGGGAAGTAGGGAGGAAGGAGAGAAGAGAGCAAAGTGTCAGAATGTTAATATTGGTAAATCTGGGTATCTGGAGATGTGGGGGTATGTTGGAGTTCTGTGTATAGGGTTTGTATTATTTTTGCAGTTGTCCTGTAGGTTTGAAATTATTTCAAAATAAAAAGTTAAAAATATATATAGTGAATATCTTTTTAGATGTATAGTATTTGAGATAAAACTGTTTCAGTATTCTACTCTTTGAGGTGGTAGGGAGCCTTATTTTCTTACCAGATGGGATAATCTCAGTGTCTGTGATTTTCCTTCTTCTCCCCTTATAGGCTGTTGCTTTTGGAAGGAGGACCTGGATCCCCCTCCTGTTTGCTCGGAGGCAAACACATAGTATCTTGGGGGTATGAAGACATGTTGCCTGCTCCCGATAGCAACACTGCCTCCAGTTCTGAAAATAAAGGTAGTGTAAGGGGTTTTTATCATGTGGTTTACATTAAGATGTAAAGGAAAGGTTTTAGATCATTGTGGCAAGCTATTTAGACATAATTCTCTGTGCTCCTTTTAATTAAAGCTCAAGATTCCTATACAATATGTTCATTGTCTGCTTTATCTGTAAAAGTATACAAGCTGATACTGTGTGAGGTAAGAAAATTAATAGGTTTTACTATTGCATGGAAAAGGTCTCATCCATCCACTCCTGCTAAGGAGGCATGAATTAATTGGATTCCTGGGTATTTGAGTTTAGGCAGGGAACCTGAAGTTAAAATTTTTTGCCTGCTAATAGAGTATCAGGTCTTGTTACTTAATACTATTTCTTGATGTAATTTTTGCGTGTGTGTTAATGAATCCTTTATGAAGTTCTTAAAGCAAAGAAAGAAAAGGCTCAAGTGAAAATGAATTCTTAAGTATCTCCTTTAAACAAAGTGGGTTGGATTAAATTATTTGTATACAGTTTCACAGTATTTTATGTCAGTTTATTATTATATATACTTATCTCAGTGAACATGGCAACAGCTTTCTTAATTGCTCTCCATTTTAGTGACTTACCAGGTTAATCAGGCCTCTTCATTTCTCTCTAAAATGTTCTGTGGCACAGCACACCCATGGGGCCAGTATGCTCTTTTTGACACAGCTGTAAGCATGCTCCCACCAGGAGAGTTCACCCTTCCTGAGAGGTGGCCTTGCTCCCAAACCTGTTTGTTATTGTAATTGGTGCTTATTATTGTAATCATATCATTAAATATTACATAATTGATTAAATAAAAATGTAAAAATAAAAAACAAGGAAATTATTTCTAAACAGAAGTTGAATGTTTTAGAAAACTTTAACAAAGGTGAGTGTCTAAGAAATTGGTATTCATTAGGTATGGGATAAGAACCTCTTCTGCTCTCCCCTTCAATTCCTACCCTCAAAGTGGCACCCTTCCTGGATAAGCAGAATCTAGATTAATCTAGCTCTTCTTCACTCCCACCCCTTGCCTGACCCATACTCAATAGACCTTGAGCTTTCATCTAAAGGTTGACAAATAAGTGTATATTTATAACTTTTAAGCTAAAATAAAGTTTTTATGGTATGAAATAAATATTTAAAAATGACTGCCCACTTTACATGATTTTTTTTTGAGGAACCAATACCGATAGGTCCTAGTTGTCTCAGATTAGTAGACTGAATTTTAAAATTAACAGTATACTCTATAATAATTTGAGCAGTGTGACATTGGATTTCTTCTCTTTAACATGGCATGCTTCAGGGAAGCGGATTTGACCCAGCGGATAGGGCATCCGCCTACCACATTGGAGGTCCAAGGTTCAGGCCCACGGTCTCCTGACCCATGTGATGAGCTGGCCCACACGCAGTGCTGATGTGCACAAGTCCCCGTGTGGGGGACTCCCACATGCAAGGAGTGTGCCCCATAAGCAGAGCCACCCAGCATGAAAAAAGTGCAACCTGCCCAGGAATGGCGCTGCAAACGCGGAGCGCTGATGGAGCAAGATGATGCAACGGAAAGAGACACAGATTCTGGGTGCTGCTGACAAGAACAGAAGCGGACACAAGAGAACACACAGCGAATGGACACAGAGAGCAGACAACCTGGGGCGGGGAAGGGGAAAGAAATAAAAAATAAAATAAAAAACATGGCAGGCTTCAGATTGACAAACTCCACATAAAAATAGTGAGTGGAATAATTATGAAAATAAATACTGGGGAAACGGATGTGACTCAACCAATTAGGCTCCTGTCTACCATATAGGAGGCCCAGGGTTCGATGCCTAGGGCCTCCTGGTGAGGGTAAGCTGGCCCATGCGATGTCCTGGACCACGCTCGAATGCCATCCTGCACAGGAGTGCCCCCCTGTGTGGGAATGCTGCCCAGCGCAGGAAAGCTGCCATGCGCGGGAGTGCCAACTGACGTGGAAAGCTGGTGCAGCAAGATGATGCAACAAGAAACACAGAGGATGTAGCAGAACATGGAGTTGAGGTGGCGCAAGAGAGTAATTGCCTCTCTCCCACTCCAGACAGTCCCAGGATCGGTTCCTGGAGCCACTTAATGAGAATACAAGCAGACACAGAAGAACACACAGTGAATGGACACAGAAAGCAGACAATAGGGGGAACATGGGAGGGGAAGGAGAAATAAAAAACTTAAAAAAAAAAAAAAGAAAATAAATACTGAAAGTTTATCCATAAACTCTCTTTATTAGGAAAATTCTTTGAAGTATGATTCAGTAAGCCATTTGCTATCATATGGAGAGATATTGTTTATTTTAGCTTGGGAAAGATAGCTAAGTGGAAATATAATTGCTGTTTTCAAATAGAAGAGATATTACAATGTTGTGCTTTGTTGCTTCAGAAACTAAAATTAGGGTCTCTGAATGGAAAATCCACTGAAGTAGACTTTTGTTCAGTGTGTATCATTAGTTATCAATATAATATCCTTCTCTATTTATGGAGCAGTGACTTTCTTTATACCAGACAGTACCAGGTGTATTATGTATATTACATCATTTAACCATTATAGCAACCTCTGAGGTAAATACTGTTATCCTCGTTTTTCAGATGAAGGAACTGAAGTTCAAAGGTTACCTAATAAGTAAGTGCCCTAGGCACTTTAAAGCTCATGCCTTTCCAACTATGCAATCATGAATAAAAGTATCGTGTTCTTAGACTTAAGATTGAATCAGTACTTTTGCTTTTCAAAAAAAAGGAAGAAAAAACATTTGTCAGGATGAACCTACCATGTTCTCCTGCTTTTTATCTGAAAATATTTTGTTTTGAGATAATTTCAAACTTACAGGACAGCTGCAAACATCATGGAGAACATACAGAGAACACCATCATACCCCTCACTCTAGAAACCCAGGTCCACCAATTTTGCCACATATGCTGAATCATTCTCTCAATCCAACTATCAGTTTTCTAAACTTTTCAGAGTAAGTTGTATATATCATTTTTGTGGGACACATAATACTTCCATGTACATTTTGGTCTTTTCTCCTCCATTATTAGATCTAATCTAGGCACATGCATTGAATTTAATTGTCTCTTCAGTTGTTCTTTTTATTTTTTTTAAATAGTGGGAATATATATATAAACTATATAAATTTTCCCATCTTAACTACTTCCAAGCATAACTTTCAGTGGGATTAATCACATTCACAAAGTTTTGCTACTGTCACCAGAACTTTCCCATCACCCCAAACAGAAACCCTACACCCATTTGCATTAAATCCCCAATCCCACCCCTCTGCCCCTGGTAACCCATACTCTACCTTCTGTTTTCATGTGTTTGCATAATCTAGCTATTTCATGTAAGTGGAATCATGTAACATCTGTCCCTTTAATAACTATTTTTTACCTCTTTCCTCATCCTGGTGGCCAGTCCCACGTAAATTTTGGATGTTTGATTTGAGGGTTTATGAGCCATCTTCCCTGGTATTCACATTAAAGTACTTATTTTAGAAGTGAGAGATTATTTCTCACCCAAACTTTTAATGGTTTTCATTAGAAAAAGCATATTTATAACTGTAATTCCTTAGAAAAAACTTGTATATTACTTACCTGTGTAAAACGATTTCAGATGCTGACTTGGGACGCTGCCTCACGGCAGATGGTCTTTACCTATATACTACTAACTCAGTTGGAAGAGGAGTAAGCAAACTGGGGTCTGGATTGCATGGTACTCTCAGGTCAGTTGCATGGAGTTTACCAAATGATTTGGCTGGACCATTTTCCCCTCATATTAGTTTTTATGAAGAAGACACCTGGGGTACATACTGACTCCCCAGAAATTAGTAACTAAATAACAAGTCTGAATTAATTCAAATGATTCTTGTCCTCTTCTCTTATTGCCACATTGCCCTTGTTCTTCAATGCATTTTAGCTTTGTTTTGACTTTGACTGAATTTGATTAGCCCTAAAATAATTGTTTCTAATCAGAAATTCCTTTTATGATATGGTATGGGCTTTCTTAGCATATTGGTGGCTTCTCATTGTTGATGAGTAGAAAAATTTCTAGTTAAATCTTTTTGTACTTGGATTTGACTTTGGATTAGCAGTGATCATCATTGAGATATAAGATCTGTGAATTGCTGCCAAAAGAAACCACAGTTTGAGATCTTGGTATATATTTAGTTAAAAACTTTTTCCTTTCTTTTTTTTGGTGGCCCATACCCAACTTTTTCCTTTTCTAACTGGTAGGGCAAAATTAATATTTACCATAGTTTGTCAACCGCAAAGTTAATGTAATATAGTCACTCACTTTCAGATGTTTTGCATACTTTAGTCATTGTTAAAAATTAGGTAGAAATTGCTGTTTGTGTTTGTTTCAGCTTTTAATAGGGTTTCGGACAAAGCCTTGTAATTCCCACCTGTGCACCTTTCTTTTCTGCAGAGGTTTTGTATACTGCCGTAATGAGGAACTGGAACCAGGATGGGTTGCTTTTGGCAGCAACACTCTTCTCCACCGGCCTGTGTCTTTTGATAATAAGCCTCACTCCCTTTTCCAAGTCATTGACCAGAATACCCTTCAGGTAAACAGAAAGCTAAGGCATTGCCTTTTATACTTTGGATGCAGTCAGGGAAGTTCCAGACATCATCAGAAGTAATACAATTGATATATTTTCCTGCTTAGAGTGGCATCCTTTTGATTTTCCGAGTTTTGGTGTTCTGTTTGTTTTTTTCCTAGAGTTTTCCCACATTATCTGAGTGAATATGTTCTGTAAGAGTTACTAAGGCTAATAATAAACTTTTATTTTTTTAATTGGTATTAAAAAAACCATTTTGGAGACTCAAAGGTAGTATTAATACTAGACTTTTTTTTTTTTTAACCAACCTTTATTTTGGAAAGGCATCATTTCCCTATTCAGTTTGTTCTAAACAACCTTTCTGTGGGAAAGACAACTTTGAAATGAGTCTAGAATAAATAATGTGCTAGGGACTAAGAGCCCATCTTTAGTCTCATAGACCAGACCATGCAGACTTTGAGGCCTGGACCCTGTCTTACTCATCTTTATTTTATTTATTTATTTGTTTGTTTATTTAAATTTTTATTCTGGTGACATGTGTACAACCTAAAATTTCCTATTTTATCATCTTATACAATTCAGTGGTCAGTGGTGCTAATTACATTCATGATGTTGTGCCACCATTACTACCATATATTACCAAAACATTTCTATCACCCTAAACAGAAACTCTATACCAATTAAGCATTAGCTCCCATTCTCCACTTCCACCTGATGTCTCATTCATCTTTGTACCCCTAGAATGTAGCATAGTGCCTAGCAGAGTGGTTGTTTTTTTTTAACTTTTAAAATTTTTATTGTTTTAACATAAAATTTTTTATGACACCCCGAAATATAGTACTTTCATTGATCTAAACAGTGAAAGACGAGCACAATCAATTGGTATTCAGCCAACTTACATAGTTTAACACAAAATTTCCCATTTTTACCCCTTTCATCTCTGTAATTCTTTGATATCAATTACATTCACAATTATTTGCTATTATTACCACCAACTATTACCAAAATGTCTCCATCACCCCAAACAGAAATTCATGCCCATTAAGCAATAACGTCCCATTTCCCCCTACTGCACCCAGGTCTTGGTAACCTATAATCTCTGTGTTTATGAATTTGTTTATTCTAGATATTTCTTATAAGTGAAATCCTACAATATCTGCCTTTTGTGTCTGGCCTGTTTCACTCCACATGATATCTTCAACATTAATCCTCATCATAGCAAGTACCAGAACTACATTGCCTTTTACAGCTGAGTTATATTCCACTGTATGGCTATACCGCATTCTCCTGTTGATGGACACTTGGGTTGCTTCCAGCTTTTGGCTGTTGTGAATAATGTCATTATGAACATTGGTCTATAAAATATGTTTGATTCCTTGCTTTCAGTTCTTCTGGCTAAATACCCAGAAGTGGGGTTGCCAGGTCAAACTGTTTTCTAACAGTGAATGTACCGCTTTACTTTCCCATCAACAGTTCCTACCACCTTTCCCACCACCAGTTCCTACCAGTCTGCGTTCTTGCCAGCACTTAAAATTTTCAGTTTTGTTTTTTTTTAAATGATGGCTATCGTAGTACATGCAGAGTGGTATAGCACTGAGTATTTGATTAATAATAATAAAAATAACAGTAACAACCATTTATCAAAGTCTCTCTCTGTGCCAATCCTCTCCTAGGTAATTTACTTATACTCCTCTCCCTACAAGTGGTGTAACTATTAAAGGCTTATCTTACAGATAAGGTATCTGAGGCTAGAACATTGTAAGTGCTCAATAAGTGTTCATTGTTGAATGAATGAGTGCAGATCAGAGAGGTTGAGTAACTTGTCCAAGGCCACAAAACCAGTAATAACCAATAAGAAGCTTAACTTGGGGAGTGAATGTGGCTCAAGCAGCTGAGCACTTGCTTCCCATATGGAAGGTCCCGGGTGCCTCCTAGAAAAAATACAAACAAACAGCAAACAAAATAAATGAAAAAACCAACTCAGGGGAGCCAATATGGCTGAGTGGTTGATTGCCAGCTTCCCATATATGAAGTCCTAGGTTCAGTCCCTGGCCCCCAGTACCTCAAAAAGAAACAAAAACGGAACAAAAAAGCATAACATGAACCCATAGGTTTTCAGCACTTCTACTACTCCTGGATTAAAAAGTAAAACAAAACAAAAACCTACTCAATAGTTTCCTTGATTCTCATTTTCCCTTAATTTCAGTGCTGATCTCTGACAGTAAAAATAAGTATGTAAAAAAAAAACAGTATGTAGCCACCTGTTTAATGTGAATAGATGCAAAGCTTATTCATTTTGCTGAAACTGGAGGATATTTAGCATAGAAATACATGCATTCATGTCTAATATAGAGAACTGGTGTTTGTTTATATTCTTGATGAATTCCATTAAGCCCTCATATGCTAAGTTAGGATATTTCATGTGCCTTCATTTTTTCTTACTTCTTTCTCCTTCCCTGTTTTTATCTTTTCCGCTTTCCCTCTTGCTTTCCATCTGTCCTCCCTTTCTCTCTTCCCTCTATATTTATTAGACAGCTTTGAGTTAGGCTCTGAATTAGGTGCTAGGGATATAAAGGTGAATAAGATGTGGTTACTATCCTTTAGATATAAGTAATGGTCTTTCATTTATACTAAGGAAGTTTCAAAGAGAACTATTGCTCTAAAACTTTGTGTTTCTAAAAAATGTTAGCCCAAGCACTCATGCAAAGTAAATTCAAAGTGTTTAGTAAATTTTTTAATATTAAAATATAATTTGAAAAAATCTGAAGTCTTTTTATCTCTTGAATGACTATTCATATTTATTTTACTGTTCACTGTATGAACTTTTATATTTTTGACATGCAGTTTACATGTATCCATTTATCCTTAGAGATAAATGTGAGTTTCTCTTTTGAATAGTCAGCTTAGTGAGTTCTCACTTTGGGACTTGATAGCATTAATGATGAGCTAATAGAATTAATCAGAACTTCACAGTTTGCACTGATGAGGTTTTCTTCCATTTCCTGTCCAGGTATGTCAGGTGGTACCAATGCCAACCAATCACCTCCCTGTTGGTAGCACCATGAGCACCGTGCACCTTTCTTCAGATGGTACTTACTTCTATTGGATCTGGTCTCCTGCCAGTCTGAATGAGAAAACACCTAAGGGACATTCTGTCTTCATGGACATTTTTGAACTTGTGGTAAGTTTAGCTTTCTCATTTGATGTCTTTGCAGAAATATTTGTTTGCTTTTTTTTTGTATCTACGTACAAAGGACCTAAGAACCTCACAATATGTACTGTGTGTTCACTGTTTCCTTAAAGTTGACTTTTCTCTTGAATGTCTTTGAAGGTTTGTTTGTTTGGAGTTGTATGATGCAAATAGATCCCAGCTTTCTGAAGGCTCATTTGGCAGTAGAGGGGAGATGGGATTAGTTAATGTGTAAACAGTGGGGCATTTAAGTTGAAATGCTCAAGGGGCAGTTAGCAGTATGGGACTAAAGTGCAGCAAGGGGTCTATAGGTAGAAACTGGGAGTCTCTGAGACTCTGAGACAGTTAAAATTGGGAGAGGGCATTCATTCATAAGCTGTTAGAAGAGTGCCTACTGTATGCTGGGCAGGTGTTGGGACTACAGTGATGAATAGGGTGGACAGTTTCCTTGCTCAAATAGAGCTTAGATTCTGGCTGGTGAGTAGGTTGGAGTGGTGGTGCTGGAGAGACAAAAGTTAACCATAAATAGGTGGATAGTATAATGTTACGTAGTGAAGGTAGTAGTTGACCAAATGAAGAATTTGGGGAGGTAGGGAGGGAAGAATATTCTAGCAAGAGCAGAACACCAGTGCAGGAGGCTTTGTGGCAAGAGGGAGCATGCATGTCTTAGGAAATGAAAGAGGCTCAGAGTGCCTGGAATGCAGAGAGAGAGAAGGACAAGAGGAGATTGGGAGCTAGGCTGCACTGTCCAATGCAGCACCACCAGCCATGTGTAATTTAAATATAAATGCAAACTAATTTAGTTCAATTAAAAATCCATTACCTCACTTATCGTAGACACATTTTAATGTTCAATAACCACATGTGGCAGGTGGCTAGTGTATTGAACACTGAAGATCATGAGCATTTCAGTATTGCAGAAAGTTCTGTTGGACAGTGTTGGTCTACATGGAATTTGTAGGAACTTGTGAAAAAAAGAGAATTGCCCCAAACCAGGTCAGTGACATGGTTCATGATGACCTCCTTCAAGGAAGAAATCAACATTTCTGAGAGGGGAAAAAAAAACACGTTAGCAATTTTCTGGTAAATTTTAATAGGATTCAAACTTGTTCTAGGAAACCAGTCATCTGTCTTACCTGGAGTCTAGTAACCTATAACCATAATTTCTTTTCTTTTTTATCTAGTCTGAGTAATTCTTATAAAATGTCCCTGCCAGAGTTAATCTTTGAATTGGTCTGTTAGAAATTGTATTATTTGAACATGTGTTCATAATTAAATTGCTAGAAAAGGTTGTTTTCTGTTTGTTGTCCTCCCGCCCCATTCTCCACTGACCCCTCCCCAGGCTCTAGGCAATCAATAATCAACTTTCTGTCTCTATAGATGTGTCTATTATAGACATCTTATATGAATGGAATCATGTATTAATTAAATATGTTTCTGGCTAGGTTTCTCCCCCAATTTTAGAACATTTTCATTGCTTCAAAAAGTAGAACCTCACATCCTTTATAAGTACCCCCCATTACTGATACGCAGCTCTGGTGTGGTCCTCCTGCCACAGTTTCTAGGTCATGGAAGAGGATTCTCACATTTGTACTGTTAACCACCTTAACCAGACTTACGGGCTGTTTAAAGGATTTAGGTCTTTATTCTAAGAATAATGGGCAAATATTAAAGAATTCCCCTTTTCCCTGATATGCTTTTGTTAAATTAAAAGAAAAATATGGGAAGCAGATTTGATAAGAGCGTCTGCCTACCACATGGGAGGTCCAGGGTTCAAACCCAGGGCTTCCTGACCCGTGTGGTGAGCTGGCCCACATGCAGTGCTGATGCGCACAAAGAGTGCCGTGCCACACAGGGGTGTCCCCTATATAGGGGCACCCCACGCGCAAGGAGTGCATCCCTCAAGGAGAGCCACCCTGCGTAAAAAAAGCGCAGCCTGCCCCGGAGTGGTGCTGCACACACGAAGAGCTGACTCAGCAAGATGATGCAACAAAAAGAGACACAGATTCCTGGTGCCGCTGACAAGAATGCAAGCGGACACAGAAGAACACACAGGGAATGGACACAAAGAGCAAACAACTGGGGGGTGGGGAGGGGAGAGAAATTTAAAAAAAGAAAAGAAAAATGTATCAGTAGATATATCCACATGGTTTAAAACATCAGGGAGTGCATATAGGCTCATAATATAAAGTGAGAGTCCACCACCCCATCCCTCCCCATTCCCTGCATGCTCCTCATATACAGCCACTTTAATGGCTTCAGCCTTTGGTTTTTCTGGTGGTTATCTTCATATCTCTAAATAAAATACTTACTTTGCTGTTCTTTGATTTATGATCTCTAAATATTGTCTGCTGATTTTATTTTTTTTGGTGTGATAGATGAGGATTTGACTCAATTCCCACTCTCTCCTTTTTCTTTCCTTCTTCCTACCAATTTATCATTCCATTAATCTTTGTTCTTCTTTTGGTTATCTTTGTAACTTATAGTTAAGCTTTCATTTCTGGTTCGTTGACTCTAGGCAGTATCTCTAGTTGCCCTACTTTGTAAGATGAAGACAGTAACATCCCTTCCCATTCTTCAGAATGAAGAAAGCCAAAACTCAAAGTACAAGTTTAGAGGAATACCAAGAGAAAGAAAGATGACTTCTCCCACCCAGCCTTAGAATCTTAGGCACTAGAGACATCAGGTATGATGGAGAGCTGTTGAGAGATAAGAGTTGTAGACCGAAACTTTCCAAAGGTGTGTGTGGTCATCCCCTTCCTGGTGTACACAGCTCTTAGGATCAGAGGCTGGCTATCCAGGCAAAGACTTGATGTTTGGGGCTCATCTAAGGAAAAATCTTGCTCCCCAGAGAATCACCCACAAATGAAGTCTTCCAGTAAGCAAGCCCCAACCATGTCCACAGTGTAGTACTGAACAGTTAAAAAAAAAGAGCAGGGGAGCAGGTGTAGTTCAGTGGTTGAGTACCTGCTTCACGTATATGAGGTCCCAGGTTCTATCCCCGGTACCTCCATAAAAAACAAACAAGCAAACAAAAAGCCAAAAACTTTAGAGGGTACATGTGGGTGAGGGAGGAGAATAGCTAAAACAAGATTGGCAAAATATTGCTAAGTATTGAAGCCAGGTTATGGGTACATGAGAAGCTCATTATGCTATTCTTTCTTCTTTTGTGTACACTTAGAAATTTCCCTAATAAAAAGTCTTCAAAATGAAAAGATAGCAGACAACCAAGGATCACTAGAAAAATAAGGAAAGCCTCTATATCAAAATTAAAAAAAAGAAATAGAAATTAAAGAAACAGCTAATATGTAGAACAGAATAAAACTTTCATAAACACTAATTTGTGAGCTATGAGAAGATATATTTCATTCATAAAACAGAACAGGTGTCCTGAAAAAGAAATTACCAGAGAATGAGAACGATCTCCTGGAAATTAAAACTATGATTGTCAATTTTTTAAAAATTAATAAAAGCATTGAAAGATAAAAAGATCTCCCAGAAAGTAGGACAACTTGATTTAAAAAACAGTAAATAAGGAAGCGGATTTGGCTCAACAGATAGAGCATCCGCCTACCACATGGGAGGTCCAGGGTCAAATCCAGGGCCTCCTGACCTGTGTGTTGAGCTCACCCATGCAGAGTGCTGATGTGTGCAAGGAGTGCCATGGCACACAGGGGTGTCCCCCACATAGGGGAGCCCCAGGCACAAGGAATGCACCCCATAAGGAGAGCCGCCCAGTGCAAAAAAAGTGCAGCCTGTCCAGGAAAGGCACCACACACTTGGAGAGCTGACGCAGCAAGATGACATAACAAAAAGAGACACAGATTCACGGTGCCACTGACAAGAATATAAGTGGACACAGAAGAACACACAGCGAATGGACACAGAGAGCAGACAGCTGGCGGGGGAAGGGGGGGGAAGGGGAGAGAAATAAATAAATCTATCTTTAAAAAAATACAAAACAGTAAATATGAGAGAAAAGATAAAAAATGTAGAGGAGTAATTCATCTAAAGTCTTACTAATAGGAGTTCTAAAATGAAAACAGAGAATATAAAGAGAAGGTTATAATCCAAGAAATAATACAAGAATTTTTTTCCAACTGCCGGACATTGGTGTCTAGATTAGAAGGGTCCAGTAGGCTTCTGGCACAGTAAAGTGAAAAGGACCCACACCAGGGCATATCACCATGAAATTTCAGATTACCAGGATAAAAAGAGGATTCTAAAATTTCTAGAAAGAAAAAACAAAATCACATACAAATAATGAAGAGTTAAGAAAGCACCAGGACATTCAATATCAACACTGGATACAAAAATGTAGGGACACCTCAAAATTCTGAGGGAAATTGATTTCCAACCTAGAAGTCAGTGTTCAACCAAAGTATCAGTCAAGTGTAACAATTTAAAGATATTTTTAGACATACAGTTATACAATCAAAAGCCCCTACCTGCTCTGGAAGAAGCAGAACAACTAAAATTAACATTTTCCAGCAGCATGAAATAAAAAGTTGGGGAGGATAGAGTCTGCTCTCAATTAAAAGAACAACCTTGAGTCATTTTTGGAGTCTGATTCAAACCACCCATAAAAGAACTTTTTGAAGACAACTGGAAATGTGAATGTAAAATGAAGATTAGATAAAACCAGTGAAATCTTGTTAATTTTTTTAAAGTATCATGATGACATTGTGATTATGTAAGAAAATGTCCGTATTTTTAGAGATATTTAATGAAGTATGTAGGAGTGGAATTAAATGATGTCTGGGATATGTTTTTATATACTTGAGCAAGAAAAGAGGGGGCTAGGTGAAACAAGTGTTGAATGTGGATGATGTGATGTATATATGAAGGTTCATTATGCTATTCTCTATTTTTATATATTTTTGAGATTTTTCATTGTATTTCTAAATTATTACTGACCACTTATTTAGCAGCTTCCAAAATGCTAACTTGGGAAGCTGAACACAGATATCTGGCTATGGTACTTTCACAGAATGGAACACTGTGTAGCCATTAAAAAATATGAGGCAGATCTGCATATATTGAAGTTGATTCATTTCCAAGTTATATTTTTAAGTACAGAAAGCTAGGTTCAGAACCCAGTATTTGCTACCAGCTGTGTAATGAAAGTTGGGAATGGTGTTAAAAGTATTTTTGGGAGAGTCTTTCTATATTTACAACTCAGTGGATCATTTACAATAACATACAAATATATTATAGTTTATCCCATTGTAAAAAACAAAAGCAACACCCTTGATCCACAATGCCCCTCTGTGCAGTTTGTACTGGTGACCTCTTGAAAGTAAACCCCCTTCCCTCTTGAACCCCTCAGTCAGTTTTGTATCCTTATCATACTATAGAAACAGATCTTACCAAGATCACTGGAAACTTCCTTACTGCTAACTTGCCTGGTCAACTCATTCTTCTTATTACTTGACTGTTTAACAGTCTATGACATGATCCATCAGTTACCCATACATGAAACCCTGTTTTCTCTTGGCTTGTGGGATGTCCTCTTAGGACTTGTATTCAGTGTACCTTCCCGTCTTGTCTTCCCTACTTCTTCTGGATCATTTGCACCAGTACTTATTTCTGGGACCTTCTCTATAGGCTTTTACTCCCTAGTTGATATCATCCTGTCACCAGGATCCTGTCATCCTTGTGACTTTAAATACCTCTATATGCTGATGACTCTCAAATTTTTTTCTCCCCAGAATTACAAATACATATTGACGTGGGTGTGTGTTTGTATATGCACAGACTTTTCCAGTTGGAAGTCTGATAGTCTCTTCAAGCTAAATGTGCCCCAGCCAAACTCCTGATTTCTCCCCAGGTTTGCCCCTCCCACAGTCTTGCCCATTTCAGTTAGTGAGTATGTGTGTATGTCCAGTGTTTGCCATTGACTTGGCCACACCTTTGACTCTTCTTCCCCACCCAACCATTCCATGTCTAGTCAGCAAATGCTGTCTGCTCTGCCTTCAGTATATATCCCAGATCACTTAACTTCTATAGAAGTGCTTCTATAGAGGTGCTCCACTGTCAGCCCCCCTCCACTACATCTTTATCCTCTTCACCTCCCGCTCTCCCCCTGTTCAATCTGGTCACAGCCGGCTTCTTTGATGTTTTATGGACCACAAACCTGCTCCCACCTCTGGGCCTTTGTACTGGATCTCCTTCCTTCAGATAACCCTTAATTTTTTTCTTAGGTCTCTGCTTAAATATCACTTTATCAGACAGGCCTTTCCTGATCATTCTAGATAAAATAGTAACCCTTCTCCTGTCATTTCTTATCCCTTTTGTCTTCTTTATTTTTCTTCATAGTGCTCATCAACGCCCATTTATTTGCTTCTTTATTGACTGCCTTCCTTGCCTAAGGGTTTTGGCCTCTTATGTTGACTGCTGGGCCCCCAGAGCCTAGCACACAGTAGGTGCTCATTAAATATTTGCTGAATAAATGAATGGAATCATTATAAGGGACTGGCAGTATTGGTTGCTTTTGGAGAGGGGAACTGGTTGGGTTAAGGCTTACTTTTCATCATTCATCTTTTTATATATATTTAAAAGTTTAACTATGGGGAAGCAAATGTGGCTCAACTGATAGAGCTTCCACCTACCATATGGGAGGACCTGGGTTCATTCCTTGGGGCCTTCTAGTGGAAAAAGAAGAAGAGAAAGCATGCCCACGCGGCAAGCCAGTGCCCACGCAAGTGTCCACGTGGTGAGCCAATGCCCCGCACAAGTGACTCATGCAGCAAGATGCAACAAAAGAGAGACAAGGGGAGAGTCACGGTGAAACACAGCAGAAACCAGGAACTGAGGTGGCACTATTGACAGGGAACCTCTCTCCCTGTCACAGGTCTCAAGGATCGAATCCTGGTGAATCCTAGAAGAGAAAAATGAGAAGACAACATAGACAGCAAAAACAGCAGAGTGGGAAGAGGGGAAGGGGGGGAAATAAATAAATAAATCTTTTTTTTTTTTCAGTTTAACTTTTATGGGCTTTTAAAAAATAAATACATTTTTATAAATGGGAGATCTTGGTTAATTGTGTTGAATTCTCCTGAGAAGTCAAGATTCAGACCAAAAGAAGTTTTTTGAATGTAGAACTGTAGGGGCCATTGACAGCCTTATTAGCAAGAGCTGTTTGGAGGGTGTGGTAGGGATGGAAGCCAGATAAATTGATTGAAGAGTAAGGAGGAGAGGATAAAATGAAGATAGGTAATCCTCTCCAGAAGTTTGTCATGAAAGGAGAGAAATTAGGGGCATAGCTGGAGTGGGCCATTAAAGTCTCTTTAATTAAAACAATTTTTAATTTAAATGGCTGAGTAGATAATAAATTCATCTGCTTCAGAATTCACAAATTAAAGAGCTTAGCCACAGCCCTTTGTGAACTGCCAGGGTAAAAACAAACAAAAATATTTCTTTATATAATGAGGGCTTTAGATGAGATTATTAGTAGGGTTCTAGCCCTGAAATTCTTTATTTTGCTAATTTGTGATAAATTTTCATTTCTAAATATTATGAATATTTGCCTCATTGATGTGGCTAATGTGAAATGTGGCTAATCATTGAAAAGAATTAGATTTGCTATAATTTTTTTAAACAAGATAGTTGGAAGTACTAATGATTTTCTCTACAAACTTAGTTATAGCTATATTGATTTAATGTTTAAAAATAGATATTTAAAAATTTTATATAGATATTATACCCACATGGTACAAAATTCAATAGGTTATTCCTAATCTTTTGATAGCTGTTTTAAAAGTTTTAGCTTGTTGTTCTGATTTCACTTGATCCAAACATCTGTAGATAATTTACTCACTCAACTAAAATATTTGTTGAATTTATACTGTATTCATCCTGTGAGTTATATGTATTGTGAACTTATAGTCTCTTTGAGGGGATAAGACATCACATGTAAGAAACTAAATAACAATATTTAATTGAGTCATAAATTTCTGTACAGTTAAAAAATATTGTGAGAGGTTAGAGGAATGAAAGTAAAATTCATTCATTGTAGGAAGTTTGTTTTTGTTCTTGTTTTAAACTTTTAATTGTAGTGGCATTTATACAGCTCAAAATTCCCCATTTTAACCACTTTCAAGTGTACAATTCATTGGTATTAATTACAGTCACAATATTGTGCTACCTACCAGCATCCATTACCCCAACTTTTTCATCACTTCACACAGAAACTTTGCACCCATTCATCAGTAAGTCCCTTTCCCCCTCCTTCCCCTGTTTCGGGTAACCTGTAATCTCTGTCTCTGTGAAATTTGGTTGTTCTAGGTATTTCATATTAGCAAGATCATACAATATTTCTCTTTATTTGTCTGGCTTATTTTACTCAACATGATGCCTTCAAGTTTCATCCTTGTTGTAGCAGGTGTCAGAACTTCATTCCTTTTTACAGCTGAATAATATTATTCCACTGTGTGTATATAGCACCTTGTGTTTACCTGTTCATGTGTGCATGGACATTTAGGACATTTAGGTTGTTTCCATCATTTGGCTATTATAAATAATGTTGCTGTAACCATTGGGGTTGAGCTGAGATGGAATGAATAGGTAAGCAAAGAACATCTGCTGATGAGAAAGTCTGAACAAAATCTTAGCGGGGAGAGTTCATGTTGGGAAGTTTGGCCAGCCATTTCAGATAGTTAGGTTGAGGCCTGTGCCACTTGCTATTCATCAATTTTATTTGATTATTTGATTTTGTGAAAGATAACCTCTCTTTCACAGTGACATACTCATAGCAGCCTGATTTTCCCATCCCCTTACACCTCACCCGCTTCCTGGGACCTGGGACTATAATTCCAAAAGATGACACCAAGTGGTGTATTATGCTGTAGCTGAACTGTAACCATCTGACTTGGTTCCCCATTGGATATATGAATCTCCTCAGTAGCATCCTTTATAAAGAGATTTTTTTTTTTTCCTGGTATCTTTACCTCGAGGAGTGCCTGTGATCCCAACCCACTGTATAAACATGGAAGTTTCATACAACTTTACTTAAACAAGTCCTGGGCCCGTCATGAAGTAGCACCAAGTATAGAAGATAGCTGTGCTTGAATCTATCCCTTCATTCTTTCCTTCGTTCATCTCTTCGCCATAACTGAGGCCTTTTTGTATGCCAGCTAGCTGTGGATAGAGAGGTTAGCAACACAGACAAGATCCCTATCTTTGTGGATCTAATTTCTAGTGAGGTTAGAAGCACAGTTTCAAAAAGTGATGAGTATTATAAGAAAAGATGAAATAAGTGGTGATAAAAATGTTTTTTTGTGTATTAAAAAATAGGAGGCTTTTTAAGTATTGGGCAGGGGAACATCTCTGAGGAGGAGATATTCTAGCTGAGAAATGAATAAAATAAGGGGCCAAACCATGTAAAGATCCAGCAGAAGAGCATTGCGGACAGAGGGAACGGCATGTGAAAGACCCTGTGGTGGTAATGAGTTTTGATGTGCTGAGGAGGAATAGCAAGAGGGTCTGGGTGGCTTAAATGGAGTAATAAGAGGGTGAATGATGGGAAATAAAAGTTGGGGAGGTTGCCACGGCCAGTTTTTATAGGGCTTTGCAAGGATTTCTATTTTATTCAAACTGAAATGGGAAGCTATTGGATGGTTTTGAGCAGGAGGGTGATGTCATCTAATTTATGGCTTAAAATTTCCCTGTGGGTTCTTGGACAAAAATAGACTAAGGCCAAATTTGAACTCTTAGAATTAACTACCCAAGAAGAGACTTAAAAAAACAAAACCAAGTATATGTAACGTGTGGCTCTGGTTTGCATCCTGAATCAAACAAAACAAGTATAAAAAAACATTTTTGAGAAAATTGGGGAAACCGAAGTATGGAGTCAATAATAGATGATGCCAAAAATTATTGTTAATTTTGTTAGGTGTGTTTATATTTGTTAGGTGTGTATATATTGAAGAAATTAGCTATTTTATAATAATGTACACTGAAATATAGAATGATAAGATGTTTGGGGATAGATGAAGTAAAATGTTAAAAGCTTGATAATCGTTGAATATAGACAGTAGGTAAATGGGTATTACTTGTCCTTTTTGCATATATTTTTGTATTATGCAAATTTTCTTATGACATTTTAAAAAAGAATATCATATGGGGGAAGCAAGAATGAAATCAAGAGGGAGGCTATTGCAGCAAGACCAAGTGAAAGATACTAATGTGTTGCACAGGGGTTGAGTAGTGGTGGTAGTAGAATATACTTTTGTTGATCTCAAAGGTAATTCATGGCTTCTGAAGTTATCTATGGCTCCTTTAAATGTTAGAACTTAAAACATTAGCTAGTTATCCCAAAAAAAGATAGAATAATCATGGTTTTGTTTTCTTATAGTTTTCTTTTTCCCAGATTTCCTAGTGTAACCAGATATTAGTTTTATAATCAGAAAAAAATTAAAAATTTGGGGGAAGTGGATTTCACTCAAGTGATTGAACTCCTGCCTACCACATGGGAGGTCCCGGGTTTGGTTCCCAGTGCCTCCTGGAGAAGATGAGCAAGACAGTGAGCTGGTGTAACGGGCAGGCATGATGAGCTGATGAAACAAGATGACACAACAAGGAGACACAAAGAGGAAAGAAGATGAGGGATACAATGAAGCAGGGAACTGAGATGGCTCAAGCGATTGAGCACCTCTCTCCCACATAGGAGATCCCAGGTTCAGTTCCCAGTGCCTCCTAAAGAGAAGAGGACTAGACACAGAAGAGCACACAGCAAAACAGACACAGAGAGCAGACAGTGAGCACAAACAATGAGGTGAGGGGAAATAAATTAATTAAATAAATCCTTAAAAATAAAATTTTGGAACCTTGAACACCAGTGTTCTTCCATAGTGTCATTATTCATGGAACAGTCAGCAGAGTTTAATCTATAAAACAGGCCTCTTGGCACCTACAACTGAGGGAGAACTAAAGCATTGAGGAATGACTACAATGAGTAGGTAATCAAAGAGTAGGGTCCAGTTACCTGTGCTGTCTCTGAAAATAATTTCTTTATGAACTCATAATAGTTTTGGATAACTGATCATTATAGAAGATAGGCTATAGAAATATGGTTAGTAATATGATATAAAGAAGTAGAAAATAGAAAGTCTCTGTCTTACTAACTTAAACTATTATAATAAAAGGACATCTAACATTTGGACCACAGAATTTCTCTGACTTTTGGGCTATTTTAGTTATCTACTGCTGCTTAAAAACCACCTCAAAACTCAATGACTCAAAAACAGCAGAGTTGCAAAGAAAAAAAAAACTTAATGACTTTGGGCAGCAGATGTAGCTCAGTAGTTGAGCACCTGCCTCCCACACGGAGGCTCCCATGTTAGATCCCCAGTACCTCCTAAAACAACAACAAAAAGCACTTAATGACTTTAAGCAACAATGATTTGTTGATGGGGCTCAGCTGTGTGGTTCTGTTCTAAATGATGATGTTGGCTGGGAGCTTAGCTGAGACTGTGGAATTCAAGATGGCCTCTTTTCTTTGATAGGGTTGTTAATCAAGATTTCCTTTTTATAAAAATGTACTTAGGGAGCTGATGTGGCTCAAGCAGTTGGGCGCCTCCCTACCACATGGAATGTCCTGGGTTCTGTTCCCAGTGCCTCCTAAAGAAGGTGAGCAAAACAACAAGCTGAAATGATGGGCTGGCATACCAAGCTGAAGCAACAAGATGACACAACAAGGAGACACAACAAGGAAACACAAAGAGAGACACAACAAGCAGGGAGTGGGTATGGCTCAAGTGATTGGGCACCTCCCTCCCACATGGGAGGTCCCAGGTTTGGTTCCCAGTGCCTCCTAAAAAGAAGATGAGCAGACACAGAGAGCAGATGAGAGCGCAAACAGTGAGGGGCAGGGAGAAATAAATAATAACATCTTTTTTTAAAAAGTACATATTTTTTTAGTAAAATTTTGAAAACCCATAGTTAAACTTTATAATGTATAAAAAGATGAATGGCGAAAAGTAAGCCTTGCCTCCAACCAGTTCCCCTCCCCAAAAGCAGCCAGTGTTGGGAGCAGATGTAACTCAGTGGTTGAACACCTGCTTCCCATGTATGAGAGCCCAGGTTCAATCCACATTGCCTCCTAAAACAAATAATAATAATTTTTTTAAAAAGCAGTTAATGTTGCCAGTCCCTTCTGATGATTCCATTCATTTATTCAGCAAATATTTAGTGAGTACCTACTGTGTGCTAGGCACTGTTATAGGTCCTGTCATATAGTCTAGTCAAGGAAGGCCGTCAGTAAATAAGCAAATGGCATTGATAAGAGCTATGAAGGAAAAATAGATAAATGGGACCTCATCAAAAGTAAAAGCTTTGATGCTTCCAAGGACTTTATAATGAAAGTAAAATGACAGCCTACAAATTAGGAGAAAATATTCGGAAACCATAAATCCAATTAGAGGTTTAATATCTAGAATATAGGGAAGCAGACTTGGCCCAGTGGTTACGGTGTCCGTCTACCACATGGGAGGCCCACCTCGGGCCTCCTTAACCCGTGTGGAGCTGGCCCATGCACAGTGCTGAAGCACACAAGGAGTGCCCTGCCACGCAGGGGTGTCCCCGCGTAGGGGAGCCCCATGCACAAGGAGTGCGCCCCGTAAGGAGAGCCGCCCAGCGCAAAAGAAAGTGCAGCCTGCCCAGGAATGGCGCCACACACACAGAGAGCTGACACAAGATGACACAACAAAAAGAAACACGGATTCTTGTGCCGCTGACAACAACAGAAGTGGACAAAGAAGAGGACACAGCAAATAGACACAGAGAACAGACAACCGGGGTGGGGGGAGACGGGGAAATAAATAAATAAATAAATCTTAAAAAAAAAATCTAGAATATATAAAGAAGTCCTTCAAATTAACAACAAAAAAACCCCTCAAAAATGGGTAAATGACTTGAATAGACATCTCTCCAAAGAAGATATGCAAATGGCCAGAAAGCACATGAAAAGATGCTCAACATCTTTAGACATCAGGGGTATGCAAATCAAAACCACAGTGAGATACCATTTCATATACACTAGAATAACTACTATTTTAAAAATGGAAAATAAGTGTTGGAGGAGGATATGGAGAAATAGGAACACGTGATTCATTGTTAATGGAAGTGTAGAATGGTGCAGCTACTGTGGGAACCGTTTGGCGGTTTCTCAGCAAGGTATATATATTATCACATGATCTGGCAATCCCCCTACTACATATATTCTCAAAAGAATTGAAAACAGGGACTCGAATAGTTATTTGCACATCAATGTTCATAGTGACATTATTGACAGTTGTCAAAAGATGGAAGCAACCTTTGTATTCATCAACAAATGAATGGATAAACAAAATGTGAAATATACATACAATGGAATATTACTTAGCTGTAAAAAAGTAATGGGCCTGATACAACAGCATGGATGAAGCTTGATGACATCATGTTGAGTGAAAGAAGCCATACACAAAAGGACAAATGTATGATTTTGCTGATTTGAAATAAATAGAATAAGCAAATTCATAGAGTCAGAATCAAGAATACAGGTTACCAGGGCACAGGGTGGGGACAGAGAATGGGAATTAAGACTGAAAATGTACAAGGTTCCTATTTTGATGATAAAAATATTTTGATAATGGATGGTGGTGATGGTAGCACAATATTGTGAATGTAACTGTGGCCGTTTGAGATTATTTATGAATTCCAAAAAGAGGGATTATGTTTGTAAACTGGTTTGTTCCTCTGGGTGTGATCCCCTTTGATTGTATTAGATTCAGCTGAGATGTCTTTGATTAAATTATGTTAGGATTAGGGCTTTGATTAGACACGTCAGTAGGGTATCACTCAGGTTAAGTCCCCGCCCCCTTGATGGGCTGATATAAATGGACACTCACTCAAGAAGACACAGAAGAAGATACATTGGGAGCGCTCCATAGATGCCAGAGGAGAGAACTTTGTCTTGACATGGAAGGAGACAGAACTTTGATCCTATGGCTTCAGGAAGAGAGACAAGCCCAATGCCAGCCTATAGCTGAGAGAGAGGAAGGCTGAACCCTCACAGAGATTGGTAACCATCTTGCCTCAGCACATGGCAACTGACTTTGGTGAGAAACCAACCTTGAGTTGGACTCTTTAGGGCCTTGTAACTGTAAGTTTTTACCCCAAATAAATACCCTTTATAAAAGCCAAAATATTTCTGGTACTTTGCATCAGCACCCCTTCGGCTAACTAATACAGTAATGAACAGCACAGAAATCTGTATCTGAATGTGGTTAAAAGAGGGAAATACTAGATTGTGTATATGGTAACAGAGTAAAATTTTTTAAAAATCCATGGAATTACACAAACAGTAAACACTAAACTAAACCATGGACTATAGTTACTAGTACTATTGTGAAATTGTGCTTTCATCAGTTGTAACAAATGTTCCACACCAATGCACGGTGTTAATAATGGGGTGGTATATGAGAATCCTGTATTTTATGTATGATTATTCTGTGAACCCATAACTTCTCTAATAAAAAAATTTTTAAAGGAAGTAAGGGGTAAGGAAATTGAGCATTTTTTGGACTCTCTAAGACTCTTCCCATGTCATTTGTGAACATGTTGTAAAAGACTCTCCTCCCTCTCCACCTATGTACAACTGCCTCTGGGACTCTTTCCTGGCTGTGCTCCTGAATTTGCTTGCTTTCTCTTGCCTCTTCTCTGTTACCAACGTTTCACTTTGAACTCCTTTATTTTCTGTTTTCTTTCTTGGACCTGTATGTTGTAATCCTGTTCCCTCTTACTTCCATACCCCAGAGCTGCAGCCAGTCCTGCATACCCTACTCTTGGGACTAGTTTCTGAGACTCCATTTAGGTCCAGCCTCTGATCTAGAAGCAGGCATTTGAGTGCAGAGGCGGCATGAGATATGTTTGAGACATTTGATAGCAAATGGAAGTGGAAAAAAAGGATGCTGTTTTAAGAGGCCTAGTAAGGTTTTGTTTAAGGTCTTGGAAACCAGTAAATACTTGAAACCAAGGAGAAGGAAGTCAGCAGATAGGGAAGCACTGATGAAGAGGCAAAGGGGAGCTAATTGAGAGAGCAGTTAAGAGGGGAAGTAGGAAAGTACAGGATTAGAGGCAGAGGTAGAAGGGTTAACCTTCCATAATTCAAGGTGAAACACTTCTTCCTCTGAAATAAGAGGAAAAGAAGAACAAATGAGGCAGGATACAAAGATTTGTGAGTTAAAAGAGAGGCATGAGAGAGGCCTATGGTAAGTGGTCTTCATCTTTTTAGCAGTGAAGAAAGCCAGGCACACTGCCTAAAGTCAAACTCAAAATTGATGAAGGAATTTTGGAATCACCACTCCAGAGATTTGGTGGGGAATCATCATTGAAAGAACTGCCAAGAATCAAAAAGGACCCAGTCGAAGTTGGCATGTATTTTTTAGCAAAATCTTCCTTTCTCCAGGATTGGTCTGGCAGTACCAAGCAGCCAGTGTTAATGTTAACTACTGGTAATATAGAGGCTGGATTTTAGCCACTGATTATATTTCAAGAAGACATTATCCCCATAATTGTACTTAATAGTAAATACAGAACTGATTGATTTGTTTTCCTCTCATTTTACTTGTTCCTTTCAAAGGCTTGTAATTAGTGAGTGCTGCCTGTGGAGTTCAGTATAAGGATCTCAATCAACAACTTCTTATAGAACTTATTAAACTTGGTTCATTTTAGAATTGGAGCTATTAGAAAAAATGAAAGCATTCCAACAGCA
The DNA here is from genome assembly GCF_030445035.2 of Dasypus novemcinctus. NCBI lineage: Eukaryota > Metazoa > Chordata > Mammalia > Cingulata > Dasypodidae > Dasypus > Dasypus novemcinctus. The sequence continues at coordinate 21,986,056 of NC_080691.1, read as the reverse complement.
CAACCTTTCTTCTAGTCCCAATAGTTTCTATAGAGCCCTTAAGTTTTGAGATACAGAGTTTTTGAAGTGTGTTTGAGCAACCAGATCACAATAACACAGTTCTCTAAAATTTTAATTACTAAATGGAAGCATATTACCTAAGGATCTTTTTCTGTCAATATTAGATTGAAAATGGCGTATTTGTAGCCCACCCTCTTCAGGAACGCACAATTCTAATGAGGAAGGAGGGAGAGTCTGCAAAAAGCATTAATGAGATGCTTCTGAGCAGACTTTCACGGTACAGAGCTTCTCCATCTGCAACGCTGGCTGCACTTACTGGCTCCACCATCTCCAACACACTCAAAGAGGATCAAGCAGGTATGCTATACTTTGCTTACCAAATCTGTTGACCACATAAAGCTCCATTAAGCTACCATTTATTGAGCACTTCCTATGTGCCATACAAAGCTCTTTATATTGTCCATTTTTTTCCCTTAAATAATGTATGTTGTAGGCTATGGGCTTGAATTACCATGAATCTGTAATAATCAGAACAATTCTATCTTTAACTGTATATACCTCATCATTACTATTAGTATAAAATAATTGAGTTCATGTTTAGAATATACTTCAGAATGTAAAAAACCAGCCTTTAGCTTCATTTTCACTAAAAATAATCTTAACTAAATAAGAGACAAACCTCCTACAATGGATGCTTGTGCTTCTTTTTTTTACAGTTATCATTTAGTGTTTGTTATCTATACTTAAAAATAGATAACACATTGACAGAGCTTGCAAGCCAAACACTATTAAAAAGTATGTACAGATAACTCTTATTTCCCCCATCCTGGTGTTGTCTGTATTCTGCTCCCATCTTACTCCCTGTAGGTAGCTATATTTATTAGCTTTTATTTATCTTTCGGGAGTTTCTTTATGTAAATATAATTAAAGACTAAAACATGCATTTTTATTTTCCTCCTTTTCTTAATAAAAGGTAGTGTCATGTATAGACTGTCCTGTACTTTTAATTTCATAATTCTTACCTGGAAAGAGCTTTTATGGGATTCATAAGCACATTCCCCCACAGTTTTAAATAACATTTTATATGTGTCTATCATAACATTCATCACATTCTCCAAGTATCTAAGAACCAAAAAACGGGTTAAGAACCATTATTCTGGAAGAGTTTATAGATTACATAACAACCACCTGAATTCATAACATACTATAAAAGCTGCAATAAAAAATAAGGTCAGAAATAGATGCCATGTATAGAAAAATGTATCTGAATTAAAATGAATTTATCAATTTAATGCAATTTCATCCTTTAATCCTTTTATATTTTAAAATGCTAGAAAGAGAAAATGTTTGTTGCTAATTCATTAAGAGACTAACAAATCAAAAACTTATTAACCTATGTTAGAATTTTAAGGCTTCTATTGTATCTAATATTAATTGGGAATTGTTAATAGCTGTTACTACTTAGATTAGTGGATAATTTGTGTTACAGAAAATACTTTGTAGAGGACAGTCCTTTATTCACTTAAATAAACATTTTCATGACAAGCTGAGTTGACTTGATCTGGGTTTGTTCCATGGAAGAAAATTTAATTCCTATTCTGAAAAAATAGAAATACTGCAGGGATGTTTGTTGGATAAGAAAATATGAGTGATATAGAAAAGAGACAAAGAAATTATAGAATTCTGTGGAGGCTGGTATTTATATTCTAAACGTGCATCTCATTGGTACTCCTATATGTTCTCTACAAATTCATTTAGCATGATGTTGGTACATAAAAATTTACTAGTTATAGACTAAATGAACTTTCATAAATTAATTGAGCATGCAGAGGATTTAGGAATTTTTTATTCCTCAAATCTCTTACCATGTTTAAAAACATCTTGGTGAAAAATGTTATGCTTACGAAGTTGCTACTTTTCTAATCATTGCCCTTTTTGCTATTTTAATTTGGGCTTCTTAGTCACAGAAATGGATTTATGTACCTGAATCTGTTTCTCAAATGAAGAATAATATCTGTTGGGGCCTGGGAATCTTTAAAAAGGGAGGGTGGTTTAGACACATAAGCATTCTAAACAAATAGGCAGATTAGCTTTCACTTCTCTTATTTTTGTAATTTCAGGCAAAACCGTCTAAAGACTATTTTACATCTATCTAGACCATGAATAATAAGTTACCTTTCATAGTCTGACAAACTCTCAAGTGAAGCCCTCTGACTTTGTTCGCATCATCAGTCCTCACTAGATTAGAAAATCCTTAAATGCACTCCATGTTTTATATCTGTCAATAATTAAGGGAGGTTAAAGTACATTTTATGCCTTTTGGTTAGAAATGAGTTCCTTGATGATAGTTTGTCACTGGCCCTAAAATATAAATATATATATATTATTTTGTGATAGATATTGGGGAAGCTTTTTCTAACTCTTTATAGGTTGATATTTCTGGCAGATTTCATGTTTAAAGTTATTTATGATGAATGCTATATCACAGGCCTGACAAGAATTTGTTCTGTGTAAAATGCAAAGAAAAGGTCTGTATTAGAGCATCCATCCATTCCTAAGAGAACCACAAACAATCAGATTCTTTTATTTTGAGACTTAATCCTTGTGAGGATTCATTCTTTTGGAAGACATTTTAGACACATTAGGGCTTGCTGAGATTTGGAACACCTTCAAGAAATGTTTAGACCATGTAACGGGGTGCTTGGGGTAAGCCTAGGGAGCCAGAAGACCATTAATTTTTCTTTAGCTTTTTACTTTACTTGCTCTATTTTCCTAATCTGGGAAAATCCTTCTTTGAGTTTCGGAACCCTCATTACAACCTAATCTGATTTGGTAATCAGATTAATCTGTGTGTCAAATATTTCTACTCAGCATTTTCATTCCTTTCTTTAGCAAACACTAGCTGTGGGCTACCTCTAAAAATGCTACGGAAGACACCTATATATACCTGTGGCACATACTTGGTGATGCTGGTCCCACCCCCAGGCGGATCAGGCAGCTCTGCTACCCGCTCTCTTTTTGGTGGAACAAGTGGTTTATCATCTTTAAAAAGTAAGTGAATTTTACCTGTGGCATTTTTCCCTATTTGTCTCAAACTCTGAAATCTAAGGCTTTCCTATGAATTGCCTTAAACTTTGTTAAGCAGTTTTTGTGTCTTTTGTTTTGTTTTGTTTTTTTGTTAGGCCAATGAAAATAATTTATTTGGGAAATGTGGGAAAGAACAGAGTTGGCTGAGAAATGAGAGAAAGAAATAGACACCAAGATTTGGTGCGGGTTCCTATAGGTAGAGAGTGTGAGCTCTGCCTGGTGAGATTACCTTTTAAACTGTTAATTATTCTACCTCCTTCTTAGTGATAAGGGGATGGGCCCCAGCAATTATTGATTACCCCACCTATGGTGAGGGCCAATGGTGGGGCCTATTTGGGTTATCCAGGGCCAAGGGGAGGACCCAGAAAGAGAAACTGGGACCTCAAGGTTACACTCAAGGCCCTAGCAAGGTTTTGCAGACATGTTGTCTGCTGACCATGTTGTTGCTTGTCTTCTCCTCCATTACCCTGTACTAACCTACCTCAACTTCCCCTTCAGAGAGTTCACACCCTTATTCTTTAGGGGGTACTGAGGGGCAATGATTGTAACAAGCAGATTTGGCTCAACTGATAGAGCGTCTGTCTACAACATGGGAGGTCCAGGGTTCAAACCCAGGGCCTCCTGACACATGTGATGAGCTGGCCCGCATGTAGTGCTGATGCATACAAAGAGTGCCGTGCCACGCAGGGGTGACCCCCACATAGGGAGCCCCACGCACAAGGAGGGCGCCCTGTGAGGAGAGCTTGCCCCACATGAAAAAAGTGTAGCCTGCCCACGAGTGGCGTCGCACATACAGAGCTGACGCAACAAAAAGAGACACAGATTCCCAGTGCCATTGACGAGAATCCAAATGGACACAGAAGAACACACAGCGAATGGACAGAGAGAGCAGACAATGGGGAGGGGGAAATAAATAACATTTAAAAAATAATAATTATCAGTATAGTAATAGACTAGGAGGAATTCAAACTATAATTTTTTGTAGATGATATGATTTGTGGGATGAAACTATCATCCCATAAAATTACTAGAAATAATAGAGTTCATTAAAATTTTAGGAAACAAAATAATCTATTGCCACATTATTTACTGATGACACAAGAGCTCTTCCCCCTGTGATAGAATGCAAAAAGCTCTTAAAATATAGAACACTTCTACAAAATGTTAAATAAAAATGGTAGAATGCAAAATTATGTGTAAATATTCATTAGTGTTTGTAAATGTACATACATTTTTATAAAAGATTGGGATATATTATAGTAATTAAAGCAGTATGATTTTGGCTTCAGAGTGGGAAAATAGGTAAGTGGAGTAAAATATAGAATCAAAAACACATTTATTTTATTTATGAGAACAATTTTTGGGCATTCTTTTTTCTTCAGATTTGTTTAGGAATATAAAATTTTAATGTTTTAAAATAAGTTTACTTGTTTACATTTCCCAATATTTTATATTTTGTCCTCTTAAATTTATTCACAATAATTCTATTAAAGGATTTTATTTCACATAGATTTTTAAAAAGCATTTCTTACTGTAACTTAAACCTGTAGATTTGACCCCAGAAGTGTAAACAAAGTATCTTATATAAACTTAACCTTTAGGCCTTTTCAAGAAGTTCTGTGTGTTTGGAATTTAGATATTCTTAACAGCACAAAACTCATTTGCCTTTAGAACCAAATCAGTTGAACAACTTGCTCAGTAGCCTCTTCTCTCTAAATGGCGTTCTCTGCGTGTGACCAGCATGTCCCTTTTAGCCCTTAGAGTAGAGTAAATCATGTAAATTTACCTTTGGTCTTTTCTTAAAATAAGAATTTTATTAAGGTATAATTAATATACCATAAAATTCACCCTTTTAAGTTGTACAGTTAATTGGGTTTTAGTATATTCACAGAGTTGTGCAACCATCACCACTATCTGATTTTAGAACATTTTCATTCTGTACTCCCACCATAAAACTCCATACTCATTGACTATCATTCCCCATCCTTCCTCACCAGTCTATTTTCTTTCTCTATGGATTTACCTGTTTTGGACCTTTCATATAAATAGAATCATATTATATGTGGCCTTTGGTGACTAACTTCTTTCACTTAACATAATGTTTTTAAGGTTCATCCTTGTAGTATGTATCAGAACTTCATTCCTTTTTATGACCAAATCATATTCCATTGTATGGATATTCTACATCTTGTTTCTCCTTCCATCCTTTGATAGCCATTTGGATTGTTTTCATCTTTTGGCTGTTATGAATAATATTCTATGAACATGTGAATACAAGTTTTTGTGTGACATTTTTATTTTTCATGGGTATATACCTAGGAGCAAAATTGCTAGGTCAGATGATAACTCAATGTTTATCCTTTGGAGGAACTGCCAAACTATTTTCCAAAGTGCCTGCACCATTTTACATTCCCACTAGCAATGAATTTCTTCACATCATTGTCAGCACTTGTTATTATCTGACTTTTTGATTGTAGCCATCCTACTGGAAGTGAAGTAGTATCTCACTGTGGTATTGATTTGTATTTCCTGAGTGACTAATAATGTTGAGCATTTTTTCATGTGCTTTTTGGCCATTTGTATATCTTCTTTGGAGAACTGTCTGTTCACATCCTTTGCCCAGGTTTTGTTTTTTAAGAGGTACCAGGGATTGAACCTGTGACCTTGTACATGCATGGGAGGCAAGTACTCAACCACTGAGCTATACCCACGCCTTTGCCCATTTTTTAATTGGATTGTCTTTTTACCGACTATTTGTTTTATTAAACCCTAAACCATTTGTTTGTATTTTCAAATGCTGGTGGAAATTCATACTTAGTATCCTTAGCATGGGTTTTTCAGCCATCTGAGATTAGCCCCATTTGATTTAATTAGGTCTACATGGTGTCCTTCTTTCACAAAGATATAGCTTATACAGTGATCTTTTAGTCCAATAAATCAGCAAATGCTTAAATACCTTCTGTACCCTGTTCTATATTTCTCACTGTAGGGGCTACACAGTAAGTTGAAAAAATGATGTTTGTCTTCAGGAGCTCATAGTGTAGTTGGGAGAAATGCCATAGGTGTGTGAAAATGATACAGATGTTGTATTACTGCTTGCACCATGTGGAGCAGAATGTAAGTGCTGCAGAATTAAGAAGAAAGCATTTATGAGGTCTTGAGTTTCAGTCATGAAAAATGGGTATCATTTGTGTAAATGGCAAAGAAGGGAAATGCATTTTGGGAAGATCCATTTGTTGGTATGTGGGATGAAATAGTAGGTAATAGAAAAGATATAAAGAGAACAGTTTTGGTTATAACCCAAGTCAGGTGTGATGAGGACCTAGGCGGCTAGGGTGATAGTAATAAGAAAAAGAAAAAAAACCTGCAAGAATTTTATATTTGAAGCTAGGGTAAAAATAACAGTCGTAACAGCTAACATATATGTGATGGTGTAGACCCTTGACATTTTAATTCATTTAATCCTCATAGTAACTATTATATCCACTTTATAAATGAGGAAACCAAGACTTGGAGAGATTAAATAATTTGCCCAGGGCCACCCAAGGGGTAATAGAGCTGAAATTCAAGCCCAAAACCTAAAGACCATGTTCTTCATCTCTTACACTATCCTGAGTTGAGGGAAAGGGCCAGAGTGCCTCCACGTTTTAAAGGGCAGCAGAAAGCTGAGCTACCTTTGCGTGTCTATCAACCTTTATTGAGTGCTAACTGTATGTAAAGTGTTTCTGGTAAATGTTGTTACTTTGTGATGTTAAAATTGTAACCCAACTTACATTTACCCTCTTGATAACCTATATGATAAAAACCGTCATGCAAAAATTGGTAGTTTAAAAACATTTTTGAAAATATGGTTATTATTAAATTTAGAAAGCTAGTTTTGTGACAGTTGTGTGTGTGTGTGTGTGTCGCCTTATGTCTCTTCATTGTTAAAACTAATAGCATAAAAGAGTGTAATGTTTATTAAAGGCCAAAGACTAAAGTTTAAATAAACTTTAAAAAGTCTGACTGTCCTCATAAGGTTCATTAACAACTTAATGTTTGTTTCTGTAGTTCTAGCCTCTAGCTTGGTATATAATATTTCGGATGGTCAGTTCACAAGCCGGGCTGATCTCATTGATGCTGCTGGAAGCTCACTGGGACGTGGTGCTCTTGTACCAGGATTGGGTAAGAAATAAATGCACACATTTCCTTGAAAAATTCAAAGTTCTATCAGAATCTCTTGAAAAATCTTGCCAATTCCTCTTGGCATTGTAATTTCCTTGAAAGAAAGAATTTTTTAATACTACCGTTTAATTTTGAGGATCAATATAAGAAATTGCCAGGCATGAAATTCTTCTGCATTAACTGCAATTGAAAGTACTATCCATTAGTTTTTGTGATGATGCCTGTAATAAATTCTTCTCAAAGCTCATGCCATAAAGAGGATTATCCTCCTGCAAGGAATTGGTATGCTGCTTCTGATTAAACAGTGAGCTTGATGTAATGTGTTTCTCTTAGCCTTGACTGCTGGGATGCTTGTATCTAGGTTTTGGACTCAGTTACGAGAGCTTTTATTGTGGGTTAATGTTAATTGGTCCTTTTGTACCTGGGTTTTCAATGTAAGTCTCCTAAATTCTTTTTGGAAGTTGGTAAGATATAAATCAGTTAGTAGGAACTATCTAGTCCTTAAGATTTATTCCATTCTCACATTGGAGTTAAACAATATTAGAAATTGAAACCTGGCTTCTTGCTGAGTGGCAGCCTAGGGCTCTGCCATGTAAATATATGGGAGTAAGTATGTGGATTGACAGCATTAAGGAGAATCCTCACCCTTCCATTCTTTAGCAGTGCTTGTGAGAACTCTGTATACAGGCAGGAGGCGACATGGCAGTTGAATGGAGTATGCTCTTTCTGCAGGTGCCTGTTATGATACAGTGAACAACATGCTATGGACTTGCTCAAATGACTACATCGATCAGTGGTGTAATCCTGGCAATCAAGCCTTCCATTATGTCTGTCAGAGACTTGGGGTCAGCCACATCATCACTGAGCCCAAAGGTGAGGTAAACTTACAGTGTTGGAGGAAGAGACCCCTTCCCCTCCAAAATGAAGAGATATAACAGCATTTGTAACAAGTAACAGAATGTGTCAGTAGCCTTCCCTTTTTTAACTTAAAAACCTAAAATTCTTTATTATCTATAAGCCTGAAAGATAGGTTTATGCTTAAGTCAATAAGTATGTAAATAAATAGAGTTTTTGAGATAGTTCATATGCTTGTTTTAGGAAATTTGATACATCCCCTGCTGAAATTTGTCAGAACTTTGAAGCAAAAATCAAATCTTCATTTTACTTGGTGTGGGATTGTATACTATTACAATATTTTATATTGATAACTTATTTATATACAAACTAGAATTAGAAGAAATTACCAATGAGGGATGTTTATTTTTCTTAATAGGAGTATTGAGATTCTTAACAGTAAGTTAATATTAACTTAAAATCTCATAGCCTTAAAAGTCAACTGTAGTATTATGGAGAAGTAAATAGCTCAGCAAATCTTCTCCCCATAAAACAATAATAAAATGAGACAAAACCGTCAGAAACAATTATTTCCAGGGTCTGCAAATTAACGGTAGGCATACACCAAATTGAGAAGTATTTATTTATGAACAACCACTACACTTCAGGTAAAAACAGAAGTCTGTTGTGTTTTTACCTGGGCTGCTCTTATCCCCCACCTCCAGGTCGGTCAACACAGTAAGTCTGCCCTGGTGGGGCAAGTTCTGAAAAGCAGCAGTTTTGCTGCTAGCGAGGTCTGACTTGATTTGAAACACAGCATGGAAAAACTACGTGCCCAATAGCATTAGCAATCACAATAGCAGTCATGGTGCCAGGCAAACAGAGAAGACCAGTGGCTCAGCAAGCTTGAGTTTGTGGTCCTTATTAAAGCAAGCAGTGGACAAGCTGACTAACCAGAACTTTAACAGGGTGATCTGGGTAGTGAGAAAGCTAAAGGGGACCTTGATAAGTTCTCCACACATCTGCACAGAAGAGGCCTGAGAGGGCCCAAGGTGATCATACATCCCTGACTGAACATGAACCAGTATCCTCGTGCAGAGACATAAGAGGGCCCTGCAGAAAGTAAGAACTGGGGCAGAGTTTAAACCAGCCTGAACTTTGACACACTCCCCACAAAACAGGCTTGTCTCCTAATTCTGATATAATCATTGGTTGACTATCAAGGAATACAGGGTCAGGGGTGATCCATAGGAAGCCAGACTTAAAAGTAAAAACAAGAATAGTAGGAATATATAAATGAATGTAATAATAAAAATAAAAATAGAAACAAGAATGGAAAAAAAAACTGAGCAGAGACATCAGTAGACGTACACTGCAGGGAAATCTCATATGTTGGACTTAGCAAATGAAGACTTAAAAACAGCCAATATAAATATGTTCAAAGAACTGAGGGAAATCATGTTTAAAAAATTAAAGGACAGTGTGATGACTGTGACTAAACAAATAGAGAATTTCAACAGAGATACAAATTATTTTAAAGAAAGCACCAAATGGGAAATTCTGGAGCTGAAAAGTATAGTAACAGAAAAGAAAAATTGATTAGAGTGGCTCAACAGAGATTCAAGATGGTGGGGAAAATAGTCAGCCAACTTGAACATAGATCATTAGAGTTATCCTAACCGAAGAACAGAGAAAGAATGAAGCAAAATGAACAGAGCCTCAGACACCAGTGGGACAAGAAGTCTACCAAAATGCGTGTAATAAAAAGTCATCCTAGAAGGAGAGAAGAGAGAGGAAAGGACAGAAGAAAATTTTGAGGAAATAATAGCTAAAAACTTCCCCAAATTTGATGGAAATATTAATCTACAGATCCAAGAAACCCAGTAAGCTCCAAGTGGGAATAACACAGAGATTCACTCTTGAAAACATCACAGTTAAACTGTTGAAAGATGAGAGAGAGAGAGATAGAGAGGGAGGGAGGGAGGAAGGGAAGTAGAAAAGGAGGGAGGAAAGAAAAAAGGAAGGGGGAAAGGAAGGAAGGAAAGAAAGAAAGGGAGGGAAGAATGTTGAAAGTATAGACAGAAAAATAATCATGTACAAAAGCACAATTAACAGCTAACTTCTTAGTAGAAACAATGGAATACAGAAGGCAGTAGGAGGAAATGGACTTGGTCCAGTGGTTAGGGCATCCGTCTACCACATGGGAGGTCCATGGTTCAAACCCTGGGCCTCCTTGACCCGTGTGGAGCTGGCCCACGCGCAGTGCTGATGCACGCAAGGAGTGCCCTGCCACGCAGGGGTGTCCCCTGCGTAGGGGAGCCCCACGCACAAGGAGCACGCCCCGTAAGGAGAGCCGCCCAGCGCGAAAGAAAGTGCAGCCTGCCTAAGAATGGCACCACCCATATGGAGAGCTGACACAACAAGATGATGCAACAAAAAGAGGCACAGATTCCTGTGCCGCTGACAACAACAGAAGTGAACAAAGAAACAAGACTCAGCAAATAGACACAAAGAACAGACAACCGGGGTGGGGTGGGGGGAGAGAAATAAATAAATAATCTTTAAAAAAAAAAAAGGCAGTAGGATAATGTGGTATGGTTTTACACTTAAAAGAGGTATTCAGATGCTCTTGTAAATGTTCATGAAATGTCATTCCTCTATTAGTCGAACTCCTTTTAGTGAGTGTAACCAGTGGTTTTACATCTGGGCAGTGTTGACTTATTCAAAATGTTGACAGAAAAAAATGTGTCAGCCAAGAGTTATCTGTCTAGCCAAACTGTCCTTCAAAATGAAAGCAAAATAAAGACATTCCCAGGCAAAGACTGAGAGAACTTGTTTGTAGCAGATCTACCTTATGGGAGATACATAAGGAAGTCTTTCAGGTTGCAAGGAAATTACCAGATGGTTGATTACTCAAATCTACATGAGGAAATGAAGAGCACTGGAAAAGGTAACTATATAGCTAAACATAAAAGACTGTATAAATATATCTTTTTTCTTTTCTTCTCTTAGTGTCTTTAAAAGATATATGAGTATACTAAAAAGATTGCCTGAAACAATTATTAGAATGCTGTATTGATAGGTTTCTAAAATATAGATGCAATGTATGACATAAGTAATAGCTTAGACAAGGGGAAAAATGGAGCTACATTGGAGCAAAGTTTTTATATTTTTTTGGGAATTAAATTAGTATTAATCTGCAGTAGATTGTGATAAATTCAGATATATATTGTAATCCCTGGACTAAGACAATAATTCACAAAATAGAATAAAAAGGATTTAATAGGAATTAAAATTGCACAGTAAAAAAAACTAATACAAAATGAGACAGTAAAGTACAAACAAAAGAACAAAAAAGATAAGAGACATAAAGAACACATATTGCAAAATGGCATACACAAATCCAACATTAGCAGTAATTACATTAAATATGAATGGACTAAGCACTACAATCAAAAGTCAGAAATTTTCAGACTGGAAGAAAAATAACACCCACCTATACTCTATCTACATAAGGGACTCTTTAGATTGAGAGACACAAGTATTTTGCCAGTAAATGGTTGGTTAAAAGATATATCATATAACCAGTAATCATAAGATACATTTTGATTAAATAAAATTACCTTTGCATAGCAAAAAAAAAAAGATGTATTAATATCAGTCAAAATTGACTTTAAGAAAATAAATATTGCAAGAAATAAGGAAATTTCATAATGATAAAAGAGTCAATATATTGAGTAGATATGACCCTTCAAAGACAGGAAGCAGGGAGATGGATGTGGCTCAACCAGTTGGGCTCCTGTCTACCATATAGAAGGTCCAGGGTTTGATGCCCAGGGCCTCCTGGTGAGGGCAAGCTGGCCCATGCAGCAAGCTGGCCCACTTGGACTGCTGGCCCATGCGGGAATGTGGCCCCATGCAGAAGAGCTACCCTGCGTGGGAATGCCACCTCACACAGGAAAAGCCATCCTGCACAGGAGTGCCAGCAGACAGAGAGCTGGCGCAGCAAGATGATGCAACAAGAGACACAGAGGAGGAAAATAAGAAGACCTAGAACAGGGGAGCCGAGGTGACGCAAGAGAGTAACTGCCTCTCTCCCACTCCGGAAGGTCCCAGGATCAGTTCCCAGAGCTGCCTAATGAGAATACAAGCAGACACAGAGGAACACACAATGAATGGACACAGAGAGCAGACAACAGGGGAAACAGAATTAGGGGGGAGAAATAAAAATAAATCTTTTAAAAACACAAACATGAAGTACATTTTACAGAGTTGAAGAGACTGACAGTTCAACAGTAACAGTTGGAGACTTCAGTGGCCTACTCTCAGTATTTAACAGAACAACCAAACAAAAAACAGGAAGAATATAGAACATTTGAACAACACTCTCGACCAGCTTGATCTAACTGAAATTTGTAGTACACTCCACCCAACAACAGCAGAATTCACAGTCTTCAAATGCATTTGGAATATTCTTCAGGTAAGTCCTCTGGTAGGCCATAAAATGAGTTTCAATACATTTGAAAAGAATGAAGTCATATAAAATATGTCCTCTGATCACAACAGAATTAAATTAGAAATCAACTATAGAAATTTGGGAAATCATCAAATATTTAAAAATTAAATAACAAGCTTCTAAATAATCCATGGGCCAAAGAAAAAAATTTTCAGGATAAATTAGAAAATATTTTGAAGTGAATGAAAACAAAAAGGCAACATGCCAAAATTTATATGATGCTGCTAAAGAAATAATTAGAGGAAATTATAGTTTTAAGTACTTATATTAGAAAAGAGAAAGGTCTCAAATCAAGAACTTCAGCTTCTACCTAAAGAACTAGAAAAAGAGAAGCAAACCAAACCCAAAGCAAGGAGAAGAAAGAACATAGAGCAGAAAGCAATGAAAATAAAGATAAGAGAGAAAATAAAGTAAGACTAGATGGCTTTTTGAAAGATCAACAAATTTAATAATCTTTTAGCTAGACTGAAATTTATTTTAAAAAAGAAGGGAAACAGATGTGGCTCAAGCAATTGGGCTCCCATCTACCATGTAGGAGGTCCAGGGTTTGATACCCAGGGCCTCCTGGTAAAGGTAAGCAGGCCTGTGTGGCAAGCTGGCCCATGCGGAGTGCTGGCCCATGGAGAATGCTGTGCCGTACAGGAGTGCTGCCCTGTGCAGGAGTGCTGGCTCATGCAGAGAGCTGGTGCAGCAAGATGACACAACAAAAAAGAAACACAAAGGAGAGATAATAAGAGACACAGCAGACCAGGAAGCTGAGGTGGAACAAGAGATTGATCACCTCTCTCCCACTCCAGAAGGTCCCAGGACCAGTTCCTGGAGCCGCCTAATGAGAATACAAGCAGACCCAAAATACACAGCTAATGGACACAGAGAGCAGATAATGGAGGGAGGGGAAATAAATAAATAAATAAATCTTTTTTTTTTTTTTAAAAGAAGACATGAATATCAATATCAGAAATGAAAGCAAGGGATTATTATGTCTCAATAGAAATTAAAAGAATTACAAGGAAATACTATGAGCAAGTGTATGCCAACAAATAAAACTAAGATGGAATGCACAAATTCCTAGAATGACACAAATTATCCAGACTAACTCAGGAAAAACCAGAAAATCTGAATAGATATATAGCCTCAAAATTTCACGTTCAAAATATTTATTAATTATAATCAGTTCCCATTCCCTTCAATGTGGGCTTGACTAAATTACTTACTTCAAAGGAATAGAGTATGGAGAAGGAAAAATAGTAACTTTCCAGTGGAGAAAACTGGCAGACACCATTTCAACCAAGTGACCAATTTTCACATCTCTAATACTAAGTCATGGTGATATCATATATCCCCTGATATGGTATAATGAGAAGGGTGCTTCACCTCTGTGGTATTCTTCCCTAAAATCCACAGCCTCAGTTTAATCATGAGAAAACATCAGACAGACCCAAATTGGAGGACATTCTATACAATACCTGACCAAGTACTCTTCAAAAGTGTCAAGGTTATAAAAAACAAGGAAAATCTAAAACCTTTCATAGATTTCATAGATAGGCTAAGGAGATACAATGACTAGGATTGGAAAAGGAAAAAAGATAGTAGGAAAATATATTTCACAAAAAGTCCTCTGATCACAACGGAATTAAATCCAAATAAAGTTTGTAGTTTAGTTACTAATATTGTACCAATAATTTCTTAGTTTTGATAAATGTACCATAGTTATATGTAGCAATTTGATATTATTGATAAATTCCAAAAAGATATTGGATTATGTTTGTAATCTGATCTGTACCTGGTCATGATTGAGTTATGATTAGAGCAATAAAAGGCATGGCGTCGAACAGAGTCGAGGGTTTTCTGATGTGGGAGTTTTGATGTTGGAGTTTGATGCTGAGCTGAAGACTTAAGCTGGAGCCCCGGGAAGTCAGCACAGAGAGGAAAGAGAAGCCAGCCCAAAGGAAGAAAGGAAACTTGAACCCAGAGAAAAGCAAGCCTCAGGAACGTAGGAACCCAGGAAGCCTGAACCCTCGCAGACATAAGCAACCATCTTGCTCCAAATAGACTTTGGTGAGGGAAGTAACTTATGCTTTATGGCCTGGTATCTGTAAGCTCCTACCCCAAATAAATACCATTTATAAAAACCAACTAATTTCTGGTATTTTGCATCAGCACCCCTTTGACTGATTAATACATTATATAAGCTATTAACATAGGAGAAGCTGGGTGAAAGAAATCTTTTTTATCTTCTGCAACTTTTCTGTAAATCTAAAGTTATTTCAGAATAAAAAGTTTAAAAACACAACAACAAACCTTCCTACAAAGAAAGAGCCCCAGGTGACCTCATTGGTCAGTTCTTTTTTAAAGGAATAAGGCCTTGTATTAGCCGAAGGGGTGCTGATGCAAAATACCAGAAATTGGTTGGTTCTTGTTTTGTCTTTAAAGATTTAATTTTTATTTATCCCCTGCCCCACCATCGTCTGCTCTCTTGTGTCAACCTGCTGCGTGCTCTTCTGTGTCTAGCTGCATTCTTGTCAGGTGCAGGTGGCACTGGGAATCTGTGTCTCTTTTTTTGTTGCGTCATCTTGCTGAGTTGGCCCTCTGCATGTGCAGCGCCACTCCTGGGCAGGCTGTGCCTTTCGCACAAGATGGCTCCCCAGTGGGGCACACTCCTTGCACATGGGGCTCCCCTATGCAGGGGACATCCCCGCGTGGCTTGGCACTCCTTGCTTGCGGCAGGAGTGTGCATGGACCAGCTCACCACACAGGCCAGGGCAGGTGGATACTCCATCAGTTGAGCCACATACATTTCCCATGGTTGGTTTTTATAAAGGGTATTTATTTGGGGTAGGAGCTTACAGATACCAGGCCATAAAGCATCAGTTACTTCCCTCACCAAAGTCTATTTGGAGCAAGATGACTGCCAATGTCTGGGAGGGTTCAGGCTTCCTGGGTTCCTACATTCCTGGGGCTTACTTCTTTCCAGGCTTAGGGTTCCTCTCTTCCTGGGGCTCCAGCTTAAGGCGTCAGCATCAAATTCCAATATCAAAAACCCACCAAGTCTGTCCTTTGCCATGCCTTTTATCTGTGAATCTCCACCCAGCAAGGGGTGGGGACTGAATGCCCTACTGGCACAAGAATCCAATATAATTTAACATGCCCAGAGGAAAAGATCAGTTCACAAATATAATCCAATATTTCTTTTTGGAATTCATCAATAACATCAAACTGCTACAGGCCACTTGTTCACGAACTCTGAGAAAATAGAGATGGGAAACTTCCCAAATCATTCTTTGAGACCAGTATTATCCTAATAATCAAGTCAAAGACATGAGAAAAGAAAACTATAGACCAACATTCTCTATGAACATTGACACAAAATTTCTTAACCAAATATTAGCAAACTGAATCCAGCCACATATAAGAAGCATTATATGCCACAATCAAGTGAGCTTTATCCAGGAATGCAAGACTGGTCTCACATCCAAAATTCAACTAGTGTAATATACCAAATTAATAGAATAGAGGGGGGAAAAAGGACTTGATCATCTCAATTGATACAGAAAAAGCATTTGACAAAAATCTAATACCTTTTCATAATAAACATTCTCAGCATTTTAGGAATAGAAGGAAACTTCCTCACCCTCATAAAGGGCATCTATAAAAAACATACAACTAACATATCCTGTACCCCTGTGATTGGGAACAAATAAGGATGTCCATTCTCACCACTTCTATTAAAATTCACCATTGTACTGGAGGTTCTAGCCAAGGCATTTAGGTAATAAAAATAAGTAAAAGGCACGCTGGTTGTAAAGGAAGAATTAAAACTATCTTTCTTCATAGATGACATGATCCTGTATGTAGAAAAATCCTAAGAATACAGATACACAAACTGTTTGAATAAATGACTTAACAAGGGTGTAAGAGATAAGATCAATATACAAAAACCAGTTGTATTTCTATGTGCTAGCACCAGAGAATCAGAAAATGAAATTAAGAAAACAATTCTATTCACAAGAGTAGCAGAAAGAGTAAAATACTTAGGAGTAAATTTAACAAAGAAGTGTAAAACTTGTTCAATGAAATTACAAAACGTTACTGAGAGAATTATGGAAGATGTAACTATATGGGGAGATCATGTTCATAGATTGGAAGACCTATCATTGCTAAGATGCCAGTTCTCCCCAAATTGATCAATAGATTCCACATATTGCCTATGAAAATGCTAGCAGACTGTTTTGTAGAAATTGGCATGCTGATCTTAAAATTTATACTAAAATGCAAAGGACTCAAAATGTCCATCTTTTGTAAGTCAAATGTTTGTTTCTTGGGACCACCTATCGAGATATCTTTCCTCACTGGGTATCCTTTTCATCTTCTAGAAGAGACTATAACCACAAATGAGGTTATAAACCAGTTACTGCACCATGTTGGTGCGATGTGCATACACCAACTCAATCTCCTTGCTACCAACCCCAATCTTCCAATCACAAGTGTCCTCGGCAAGCAGCATCCGATTGAAGCACACCATCTTAGCAGCATTTGTGACATTATGGAGAAGGCCATGGTTAATGGAGATACCTGTATTATACGCTGCATTCTCGTTGTCTTCCAGGTAAATACACTTTTTTTGAGATAAATAATAGAGAAAAAAAACACAAACCTTGGCCTCAGCCCATTAACTTCTATCAGAAGAAAAATTTAATAACATGTCTGTTTTGCATCTGACCACTTTCTAGTCTTATAATGAGAATTATTGTCCTCATATTCATTGCACTGCAATTAATGGAGTATTATATATAGCTCATTGCAATAATATATGTAAAATGTTTACTATAATTATACTGTTCCACAATAGAAGAGATGGTGGTTAAAAACCTACCTGGGTTTATTTGTAAGAATACCTACCATGTACTTTATAAGGATAATTTTACCCCCAGCAGAATTAGCATTTTTAGCCATAACCCTTATGTTTCTGTAGGTGGTATTTAAATTTTTCTTCAGCCCACAAACTGAAAGGAATCGAGACATCGTTCGACGGTCAGGATTACTTCTTTGGCAGTTGTTGATGGCACCAAAAGATCAAATTTGCCCTGAAATTCAGAAGGAAGTTTGCCTTGCCATCAGGTAAACAGTAAATTATTTTCTTAGTGCTGTCTGCAAAATGCTTCTCCTGAGATGCATTGTAATCTTCCCTACAAGTCAATAGCATAGATATGTCTGACCCAGGTGGCAGTCAGGGTCTCATGCATGGGGAGAATTTAACTGGAGAGCAGTTTGTGGTCCCCCCACAGAGGACTCAAGCCCCTCCTGCACAGGACCCAAGCCATTTTTGTACCCACATTCCTCATCTCACCAAAAGCCTACCCTCTTTTGGATCTCTTAACATACACACACACACACACACCTCTTTAAGTGGACATTTTTTTTATTTTCAAGCAAATGTTCTTCTCACTTGGGAGAGAGTATGGCACAATGGGTAAGAGGGCAGGCTTTGGTAGCAGGCAATACTGGGTACTAGTCTTTGCTCTACTGCTTACCAGCTGTGACCTTGGCTTGAGGCTTCATCTTCCTTAGATGTAATATGGGCATAAAAATAGCATCCACTTTATAGGTTTGTAAGGTTTTAATGAGGTAAGGCCTGATAAAAAGTAAGTGCTCAAAAATGATAGCTATTAATATTTTTATTTCTCTGCTTAAAACTTTGTTAGACAAGGGGGCAGAATTTTTGAGCCATTTCCTCCTTATTTTCATTTAACCTATCAAAAAGTTGAGGGCAATGAACTTTTACCCAGGAATGTAGTATAATTTAGTGACCAAGAATGAACTGAGGGAAACGGACTTTGGCCCAGTGGTTAGGGCGTCCGTCTACCATATGGGAGGTCCGCGGTTCAAACCCTGGGCCTCCTTGACCCGTGTGGAGCTGGCCATGCGCAGTGCTGATGCGCGCAAGGAGTGCCGTGCCACGCAAGGGTGTCCCCCGCGTGGGGGAGCCCCACGCGCAAGGAGTGCGCCCGTGAGGAAAGCCGCCCAGCGTGAAAAGAAAGTGCAGCCTGCCCAGGAATGGCACCGCCCACACTTCCCGTGCCGCTGACGACAACAGAAGCGGACAAAGAAACAAGACGCAGCAAATAGACACCAAGAACAGACAACCAGGGGAGGGGGGGAATTAAATAAATAAATAAATCTTTAAAAAAAAAAAAAAAAGAATGAACTGAGTGCCTGAGCTGGAAGAACCGTATGACATGAGTGAACATAGAGGGAGGGAACTTTTTCCTTCCTTAATAGATTGTGATTTGGATCCTGGCCTGTTGAGAACATTAAGACAATATTAAAATTTGGTGCCATGAAGAAACTTCTAGAGGTGATGGATATGTTCAATGTCTTGATTGGTAATAGTTTTATGGGTGTATACATGTGTCAAAACTTATCAAATTGTATACTTTAAATATGTGGAGGTTATTGTATGTCAATTAAACCTCAAGAAGGAAAAGGAAAAATTCTGGTGCCATTGGTAATGCTGTTCTTCCTGCCCTGTTGATAATAATTTTGAAGTTTAAAATAGAACCCACTTCCTTCTCCTTGGTTTAAAAGTCCATTTGCAAAGCTATGACCTATGGCATCACCCTGCTGCCTAAAACCAATTCATGTTCTTGTCCAAAGAAATTAAAAATAGGGAATTAGAAATTTCCTTCCCACATTACTTTTTTTTTTTTTTTTGGCACAGTCTGCATTGTGCAAGCTGTCATGACCACATTGACCTTTTTATAGTTCACCAATTCTCTTTAACCAGTTCTGCATCTAACTTCAAATAGATTACCATTCTAGTAATTCTTATGTATGGGAAGGAGGAAGAGTTATCAGGGAAGTAATTGATGATATTGCAACAGTGAATTTAGGTTCATGTGCTTTTTAATGATAAAACTTACTTTTATATAATAAAAACTTCCATCTTTAGAAAAATTTAGATACATTGAGTTTGGATTTTCTAGACTTTAAAAACTTTTGACTTTTTTTTTGTCATTTCAGCTCTGGTTTAAATATCTTGTACCCAGGTGAAACTGAAATCAATAACTTACTTAAGCTTGTCTTAACAGAAGGTGAGTATTATCCTTTAATTATCCTTTAAAAACTTTCTTTTTTTGTTCCTAAGGAAATACCTGGATATTAAAATAACAGATACTTCTGCATAGCTGTTACTAGCATTATTTTTTTAATTGAAGTATATCATTCATACATGAACATGCATAAACAATAAATGTATAGTAAAGATTGTGAACCTACAAAATAAGCATACATAGCATCACACGGGTCTCATATATCATCCCTCCACCAACACTTAGCATTGTTGCGAAACATTTATCACAAACTATTCAAGAGCATTGTCAAAATATTACTACCAATTATAGTCCTCTTACATTTGGTGTATTTTTCCCCTAACCCACACTAATTTTTTAAAATATATTTTTGTTACAGATGTTGTGAACTTGCAAAACAATCATATAGATGTATAGATTTCCCATACAACACCACACCATGGTGGAACGTTTGCTACAGATTATGAGATAATATCATCAGACATTATCACCAGTCATGGTCCTTAGCATACATTTGGCACACTTTTCCCATACACCTCCATTATCAACACAGTACAACTTTGGCATTGATGCAAGAATATTATAGTATTGCTGCTAACCACAGTCTATAGGTCACACCAATTGTAGTTTTCTCATACTAGCATTGCTTTTTGAAATAGACCTGCTTGTGTCCTAGCATTTTAGCCAAACTGAAAGCAGAAACCATGTTATATATATCTTAGTCTTTATAAGCCTCTTTAGTCTCAACTGCTTTGCATAATGTGCCTGACTCTAGATGTTTATTAAATATTTAATGATTATGACTTCTTGGCAATTTCTGAGCCAATTTTTTCACATCAGAACCCAGCTGTTTAGACTCAACAACAACAAAAATGGTACTATGGTAAAAACACTCTACATTTATAACAACATTAATTTAAGGAATTAGCTATCACACTTTAGGATATATCGAGGGTAGATACACTTAAATCAAGATGTTCTGATTTTTTAAAAAGTCTGCTTAGTTGTCATGTAGCTTTTGTTGTTGTTGCTTACGGAAGTACAAATGCCTGTTACCCCTAAGGTATTGCCAAAAAGTGTCAACAGTATTTTTGTTTAAAAACTTTTTAAAAAATACAGCATTAGTATTCTAAGTGCAATTCCCAGGATAGTTTATGGAGCTTTGTTCTTTGTTAGGAGAGAGAAACAGTGGCCTTTCCCAGCTACGGGATGTGATCTTAACCAATTTAGCCGAACAGCTTCAAAACAACAGATTTGGCAGTGACGAAGATGATCATTACAGGTGATACCATTTACATTAGTCACTGCTAGCCTTCCCTGTTTGTGTTCTTTTAAGTAATTAATTTATGTTTTAGTGTTGTTGATTATTTTAGTCTTCTGTCATATCGAATAAGATAGTTAGCATGTTAAGCCAAAACCATGGATCAGTTGAAAGATAATCAATCCCACAGTTGCCCTAAGCAATAATAACAGAACATTTCAACTTTATCAGTAATATGTGTTCGGCAAGGGAGAAAGGTGCTTAGCAGAAATAATGGATAGAACTTATTTTTAAAATGTTGGAGAAGGGCTTGATCCAAACTGCTGGAATGTGAGAGTGGCTGAGTGTGTATTGGAACTGGTGAGGGGGAGGAAGGTGTTGATTTTCTATGTTATTTATAAAATACTTTGACTAGGTAGTGGGGTACCATTTTGTTTCTATGTGTTCGACTTAGATAATACACCTAGTTGTTAGCATCAATACTGAGCAAGAGGATTTGCTCGCAGAACCTGTTATATTTGAATGTTCTATTTGTCATCTCACACCAGTTGTATAAAATGTTTCCTTTTACTAATAAACCATCAATATTTTATCATTACATTTTTCCTGCATTTTAAAGACTAAATGATGAACTTTTACACTACATTCTGAAGATTGTTGTACGAGAATCCTGTATCTTAATCACCAAGTGCCAAACTGTCTCTAAGGATGACTTTCAAAAGCTCCTTTCAACAGTGCCTGTAAGTAAAAATGTATTTAATGAAAGAAAAGTAGATCATTTTCCCTCTTTTCATTTTACTGTATTGAGGTGTATGAATACACACATATGCACAGAGCCTCCAAGATAAATAGAATAATTTATGAATGTCAGTGGATAACTGTGCTCACACTAGAAATGTAGAACTAGACCAATCTACTGGCAATACTTTCTCCAAAAACTTTACTCCCCTTCTTAAATTTCTTGATGGAATAAAATGTTTGCGTTTGAGGAGTGTTTTCATTTTAATTTATTTAGTGAGGGTTCCCCCCCATTAGTGTTTAATTTAGCATTGTTTTGTAAACCATCAGTGTTTAACAGAGACTGGTAGGAACCAAAAGATTCTTTTGAGGACTTAGGTGAGTCTTCTTGAATGGAATGTATGCAAGGGGCTGGGGAGAAGCAGGAATATTAAGAGACAAAACAAGTAAGTATTCTGAGTGATTAGTGAGGATTGTGGAGCAAAAGGCAGAAAGTTATGGTAAGCATGTCAAATCGTGTGTTGAAAGTCATCTGAGGAACTAACTTGATCTGTTTTCTGCACTTTCTCTTTTTTTGCTTCCGTTGTCAAAATCTTTTAAATACATGAGGATTGCATGATCCTTCTTTCAGTAGTGTTCATATCATTTAAATGCCCTTATTTGTATTAAAGGCTGCATCGTCCTGCCTACGCTATCTGATGGCAGTTCAGAACCACCTTCTCAGTAACACTATTTTGATTAAACCTGATGAGAATGATGACAGTGACAACTCCTTGCAGGGAGAGACATTGAAGGTACAGGTAAACACCAAGCTTTATTCTGATGATGCTTCCTACCCAGTGTGTAAAGCACAGCTTAATTGGCTAAATTTCTATGTAGTATGATGTCAGATGTCGCCATGTGGCTTATATTTTTGTGAGAGGTAATATTAGGTCACTCATTTCACTGATTTTATGTTGTCGCACAGTGGTTATCATATCTGTGACACTCTCATAATGTGTCATCCCCATGTGCTCCTGTCACACTTTTCGTGCCTTTGTTTATTTTTGTCTTCTTTTAAGAACTATAAAACATGGCACTTACAAGTGATCTAATAAGCACCTGAAAGTTTTATAAAAACAAAGTAAATCTGGGAGCTTAACATTTTAAACAGTTTTGATATTCGGGATGGTCTATTCTGTTGATTCAAATAACTTTAATAAGGTGATAATTTTCTTACAATCTCTGTATTGGACAATTTAATTTCTAAACTTATGGTTCATTTCATTTTCTGTAATTATTTTTAAATTAGCTTCCGTGTAAATGCAATACTTTGTTCCCGCATAGCAATTCCTAGCAGCCCAAAGATTTTTTGGTGTCAGTGGTTGTTAGAATTATGACAGATGCTCAAGACTGTTGCTTGCATAGCTCTTCAGAATTTCACCTTTGTGGAAGAATAAGAGACATTGATAAGATCTTTATTCTTGCTTAAAATGTTGATTTAAACACACTGAAAAATTTACCAAGGAAGCCATAATTAAAGATAGAAGTCATTATGGTTTGCCCTTTTCTTACTCCTTTATGCAGAAATACTATATAAATCATACCCTGCTAATCAGTTTTTTTAAACAGGCAAAAATATGTGAATTCGTCATTTAAATTGCTGATACTATTTATTTAACTTCTCTTACCTCAGTTTCCTAATCAATAAAAAGGGACAATAACACCTACCTTGCAGGTTGCGGTGAGGATTAGAGACAAGGTATGTAAAATACCTGGCACCCTGCTGATACTTGGTATGAAGTTAGTAGATGATAGCTGATGCCACTTACAAGACTTACACCAGGCCTCAGCTGGTCTAGTAAGTGAAGAATTCATTTCCCTTAACGATGAAAATATCTTGAGAATACCAAAACGACTCTAGAGAATTCCAACAATGAAAAAAAGGTTTTTCTATTTTAAAAAGCTAAATTTAACAAATTCTTAATTAAACCATGGGAAGAAATATAAAGTAAAGGCAAAATAGGTTTGATTGTTCAGCATTTCTGGGGAAAAGAACAGCCATACTCATTTCACCAGAGGGTTACTTTGCTTGTTTTTTTTTAATAGAAGATAATTGTAAACTAAACGTTTCTATGATCTTAACTAGTGTTTCTTAACACATTATTCAGTATTTGTATACCCATGAACTCTCTAATAGTTACTTTTAATGTTTAATAGCCTATAATTGCCTTTTCACTGAATTTTTAAACTTGCCTGTTTTCAAGTGTAGTGAGTTTAATGGGTTTAAGACATTAAGTAAAAAAGTCACTTGTACTGTTTCAGAATGTTGTGTTTTTGTCTCATTTTATCCCCCGCCTATACATGCACCTTTACTGTTCTGTTTTTCTCTTTAGCTATACTCATACCACCCAAGGCACTTCCACCTGGACAGTTTCTGGGCTGGCCACCAGGAGCCCTCTTGTACTGGAGGGGATGGGAGAAATGTCTTTTCTCCCAGGGACTCAGTGTGCTCCCTGTGAAATACTGCGTATTTCTGTCACCATTCCAGACCTTAGCCTTCCAAATCAAACTGCCTCCTGTCATCCTAGCAGAATTTACTGCTTCGGCTTATTCTGGCCACCTCATTATTTAATTTGGAAATGCATCATTAAATACATCATTCCATGTTGTCATTGTAAGTGTGTATTTGCCACAAAGCTGCAAAATAATATTATGGTGTTTTCTACCTAGGAACTGAAAACCAGTATTTTGGCTCTTGCCACCCAGATTCTGACTGGATGTGATGAAGTGTTGGAAATGCTACAGCAGGTCACAACTGCCCTCATAAACAGTGACATAGCTGACCGTGACCAGAGGTGAGGAAATGGATTGTGAACCATGACCTGCTATCCTGCAGAAACAAGAGTTTGCTTATGAAAGCCAAATTTGTTAGACCATAACGTCCAATGTTCACTTAATATAGTGATTTTTGTGAGACTAGGTTGCAATGGCAAGTGATTTAGACTCAAATGCAGCAGGTGAGCTTTAATAGGGCTTTTAGGTGCAATTGGGCCGACAGCTGTCATCTAGAGCCACAGGCTTGCAGTGGAGAGTCTCTTCTCTGACATTTGGAATTTCTACTATCATCAGTCCTAGAGAGTCCTTTCCTTAAATTATCTTGCTCAACACTGTGCACATTGAAGCTTCCTCAAGATAAGTACTTTAGCAGGGAAGAAGTAACTTCAAGATATGGATAATCAGCTGCTACTAGAAAGGTGCCGCCAACATATGACACCTTGTGATTTTGCTATAATTTTACATCTCTAATACATCTCTAAATACAGGACTGACATTCAGGGAAAACGTCTTCACAGTAATAAAGCTCTGTCTTAGCCTTCCCCATTAAGCTTGCTGCTATGGTTTACTTTTAGAGGTGAGTTGCATGCTGTGCTTTTTTTATGATCTAAATGTTAGAGATACTGATCTAAAACAGTTGTACAGTGTAACTTTCACCTCAAATTCTATAATTTATACCTAGCTTTCAAAGATATTTTGAGCCCGAGTCTTTCATTTATGTGATTGTGTTTTACACAGTGAATTCATGAGACTTCTCTGAAATTTATTTAGCTCCCAATCATTGAGGACTTGTAAATTATTCCAGAGCTGTTCATTATATGGTTCTATTTTTTCAATTCCATCTCCTGTTTCTTGCCCACTCCCAGAGAGCAGGTAGTCCAGTTGGGACCATGAACAAACACAATGCAGGCAGGGTTTATTAAGACATGGAGGGGCCACTCCTGGCACATGGCGCTGGTCAGTCATGGGAAGAGGTGTAATCTAATGGGAGAGCCTGGGAGATATGAGGGCTTTTCTGAAGCCAACACCAATAACCTTATTAGTAGCCTTAGTAGGTTTATATAACCCGTATCTTTCTCTGGGAGCCTTACATACCTCAGTTCCTCTAGCAGAGGACAGAAATGGTAGGAATGTGGTTTTAAGGAGAAATTTTAAATCTTCCTGGCCCTGTACCCCACATCAACCTTAAATTTTCTGAGCATTTAGTGGATTTCACTGCTATGCACAGGTGATTCAGTGTCATAGCCATTCACTCCCTTCCTCTCAGAGTGTCAATGTAGTGCAGTGATCGGCAGCCCCAGAGCCAAGGGAAGTTTGCAGGTAGTAACCACTCAGAGAAGTTGTTTGTGTATTAGAACCTATTTATAAAGTGCCGTGAAAGTGCTATGACATGCACCACGAAAACTTTTTTGGCAAAATTAAAGATTGAAGGTGAAATTCTTTAATAGCTTTCCATTCTCCCACCATGTGTTGGTGATTGAAGGTGGGAAATTTGTGGATTGAATTGTTGTAACTCCTCAACTTGTTCAAGGTGATGCAATTTAGCAGAATTTGTCAGGTAAAAATGTTAGTTGCTACTTCACATGATTGGAAAATGTTTAGTCTGTGTTTTCTTGAACTTTTTGTAGGTTAAAAGGCTTGGAGCAAGTTACTAAGGCTACTATGCTTGGTCACCTTCTTCCAGTGTTACTGACCTCCCTGATGCATCCAAACTTACAGACTCTGACTATGGCCGATGCCCTGATGCCTCAGCTAGTGCAGCTGGTGCTCTATACCAGTCAGGTATGCTCCTTGGTATGCCAAAGTCAACTGTTTTTCAGATAACCCATTTCATGTTGCAATTGTGTGCTTTCACTGCAGACAGAATAAACCTGTCTCGTAAATAAAGGGAAATATGATGGAATGGAAAAAAGTTATAGAAATAAACTAGAATTTTAAGGGGAAATTTTTCATTTGTTTGACCAAATTACTTATTGTAAGTTTTCATTGTCGGATCTTCTAGTTGAGCTGTAGGAAGGTTGCTATACAATGTGCGACTGAAATGTTAGCATTATGTTTAGTCTCCTCAGTCCTAGTCAGTTATTGGTAACCAATAAAAATGATATCTTTGATTCATGATGGTAAGTGGTATAAATAACAAAGCATTTTTTAGTAAAGGAGGGCAGACTAGAATTATAAAAAGATGGTTTCAGTTTGGCTTAAAAATTCTAAGTTTGGCTATAGTACCATTCAGTTAAGTGACAGTAAACCCTTCAGACTTGACGATGATTTTGTGTTTCAGACGGCTTTGCTGCTTAAAACCCAGTCTCCCGTTTTTGCTGAGGTGGCCTGTTCTCCATGTGGTGCATCAGACCAGAAAGGCAGGCTGTTCCCCGATGAGAGGTGATGTATGCTACTGCTTTGCAGGAACCCCTTTCTTGTTTTCTTCTGGCCAAAGCCTGGAACTCCTTTTATGAGATTGCTTTTTAACTAGGATTATTATCTAAGGGGGAAAAAGAGACTTGTGGATCAAAATTTTACATGTGACTATAGAATTACTTTGTAGATTTTTGAAACAGGTTAGAATAAATTTCTCCATGGATCAAAAGATAAGTTCAAAATTGACCAAAAATTCTCATACACTAATGATAGGGATGTAAAATATTATTTTGTCTTTACAACTTTAGGAAACTGTCTGGCAGTATCTTTAAAAAGCTATACATATACTACCATACAACTTATCTATTCCACTTTTAGATATTTGCCCAAGCGAGAAGAAACAGAAGTTCTTACAAAAACTTGTACAAGGATGTTCCTAACAGCTTTCATTATAACAGCCCCAAACTGGAAACAACGCAAGTGTCCATCAGTTGACTGGACAAACACACTGTGATTTATCCATACAATGGAGTCCTACTCAGCAGTGACAAGCAATGTACTATTGATAGATGCAACAGTGTGAATGGATCTTTAAATACTTATGCTGAGTGAAAGAAGCCAGACCCCCAAAAAGAGTACATGATTCCATGTTTACATGAAACTCTAGAAAATGCAAACTAACCTCTGATGGCAGAAAGCAGATCAGTGGTTGCCTAGGGAGGAGGAGAAGACTTCTGGGATTAGTGGATATGTTCACTGGCTTAGTTGTAGTGGTGGTTTCATGGGTGTGTTCATAGGTCAAAACTTACCAAATTGTACACTTTAAATGTCCAATTTATTGTATGATAAATTATATCTCATTAAAGCTGTCTTGAAAAAATTGGCCATCCCCAGGTTTTGCTAGAGCAGGACTATGCAATTGAACTTTATGCAGTCATGGAAGCTTATATGTGTGCTAGTCACTATGATCAGCCATAACCACAGATTGCTACTGTTGCTACACTTGCAATATGGCTAATGTGACCAACGAATTGAATTTTTTTAATAAAGATTTATTTGGGGAAATGGACTTGGCCCAGTGGTTAGGGCGTCCGTCTACCACATGGGAGGTCTGCAGTTCAAAACCCTGGGCCTCCTTGACCCGTGTGGAGCTGGCCCATGCGCAGTGCTGATGCGCACAAGGAGTGCCCTGCCACGCAGGGGTGTCCCCCGCGTAGGGGAGCTGCACACGCAAGGAGTGCGCCCGTAAGGAGAGCCGCCCAGCGTGAAAGAAAGTGCAGCCTGCCCAGGAATGGCGCCACCCACACGGAGAGCTGACACAGCAAGCTGACACAACAAAAAGAAATACAGATTCCCATGCCGCTGACAACAGAAGTGGACAAAGAAGAACATGCAGCCAATAGACACAGAGAACAGATAACTGGGGTGGGGGGAGGGGATAGAAATAAATAAATAAATAAATCTTAAAAAAAAAAATATATATATATATATAAAAGGTTCCTTTAAATGAGAGGTGGTAGGGTCCTCTCCTAGATATCAGTTAGGCGTCCACCTTTGATAAAAGAAAAAAAAATTGCAAATATAGTGTCTATCAGCAAAAAGAAAAAATGAGTATAGGAATTCTTTTTAATGTTTCTGACTGTCACTGATAGCAGGCAATATTGTGGAAACTTTAAATATAATTTCTTAACTTTTTGTATTTTAGTATACATATATTTTGGTTTTGCTTTTCTTTCTGCTAAGCTAAATCACTATCTCTCTTTATGGTTTTAGAATGCTGGAAGAGAAAGAAGAGCCAGGCTTTCTCACTGGTTTAAAGATTCCTGCCCCATGGGCTGCAGGGAAGACTGTGGAAACAGTACACCCCGTCAGAGACAACTATAAATTTAAAGAAACAGTCCATATCCCTGGAGCTCGCTGCCTATATCTTAGATTTGATAGCAGATGCTCATCACAATATGACTATGACAAAGTAAGCAAGAATTGGCTCATTATTGTTTCCAAACTTAATAAGCTGATTTTTTATATGCTTCTTATTTTTCTTTGCTGCTGTTCACCATTCTTGACTTACGTCTATCTGCAGATATCTTAAGGAGAACTTTCCTAACATAATGCCTAAAGGATAGTGATTAAGGGAGTTAAAGCACCACTGCCTCCATGGTCTAAGAACAGTGTTTTAAATGTTGAAAGTACACTTTTGTAAGCTTTCAAAAGCAAAACTGCAAGTCAAAGGAAATTTTCCCTTTTTTTTTTCTGTTTATATCCTGCCTTCCCTCTGTGCTTGGAATTTTTATAGATGTATGATGTCCATTCATACAGAAAGGTCTTACTGCCCAATTCTTGGGGCTTCTCATGTATCTTTTGGAGAGAAGGTAGTCTTCTAGAAGTGTAGCAGGTATGCTATGATCTGGTTTATATTTATTTCAGTTCTTTGTTCTTATTTGCAATTACCTCTGGGCCCACATCAATTTTTAAGGAAGAATAGTTTCCAGTCAAGTGGCTTAACAATTAAAAATAAAAGGAAGCATTTTAGGACTTTCGGTGTTTTCTTCTGTTAATAATTTTTGGATTATAAATTATGGTGTTTGGCTTATGAGGAAAGGCTAACAAAATTGGGAAATGTGACATGTGAAAGAAAAACTGGAGGATTTGGAATAGCTTTGTATATGGGAAACTGTTTTATATAGATTGTTAGCAATGTGTTATGTCTTCCCTCTGTGAAGTATGCAAGGGC
Source organism: Dasypus novemcinctus (assembly GCF_030445035.2). NCBI lineage: Eukaryota > Metazoa > Chordata > Mammalia > Cingulata > Dasypodidae > Dasypus > Dasypus novemcinctus. Next base: position 21,956,459 of record NC_080691.1, on the reverse strand, counting down.
ACATGGTCTTAAACCCGTCAGGGGAAGGAAAAAAAAAACCATCGGGAAATTTTTAGGTCAAAAATAAAGGACTTCTTAACTGCATATAATATGAGATAGTGAAACACATGACTGAGCAAATTATAGAATCCTCTTCCACATTATGTTTTAGGATAGTGAAAATTCCTCGAGGTCTGGAGGAGTTTAAGACTTGCCCCCAAATCTTGCCTTAGCTGGAGGCAAGAGAATATAGAAGATGGTCTTTAGTGGACCTTTCGAAAACCAGAGCTCCTGGCATCAGTCTACCCATTTCATATCTCCTGGCATTCATTACCCCATTAACTATATTCAAGTGAAGTGACTATTTAAAATAGAAATGGAAGAGGTTGCCATTTTAGCTGGTGTCATTTTGTTTCTCCTTTAAGAACAGTGATTTGCATCTTCTGATATGCGTTAACCCTACCTGCAGTAGACATTAGTGTTAATGATGAAGCACAGAAAGCCTTACTGTATGGATAAAAGTAACATTTATTTTTCCAGTGGTCCCTGGCTGGTGCCAGCAAAAGGTCCTAAAAGGGTAAGAAATCACAAGATAATGCACATCTAGGGCTAAAAATTTTCAGCATTTGGAATCGAACTTGCCTCTTACTCAGTAAGAGGAAGTCAGAGGGCACATTAGAAGACAGGATTTGGTATTTACAGAAGCCAGAGCTTTATTTTTCCCATTTGAATGCCAAATGACATGTAAATATTTCTCCTAGATATTGGGTAGTTGATTGATTGGTAATAAATGAACTGCCCTTTTTTAAGAACAATACTGATACATGAAAACTGACCCAAGAAGAAGCAGCCCCCTTTCTAGCCCAAATTTGTGTCATTTTCTTTTTATACTTTTATTAAGCAACATTCTAAGACTATATGGCTTATTTTAAATTTGTTGCATTTTTTAAAAATCCTTGTTTATTCATTTTTTTTGGTGCTTTTATTTTGTTATTAGATATAAACATCTTTCCACCTGTATTTGCTCATTTTATTAATTTGGGGGAGGACTGCAGGGAGCAAGCTGTGCCTGTTATTGATGCTCTATAGGTCATTAATTAGCATTAAAATAGCTATCTTTTTAAAGATATGTTTAATAGCTGAGTATTACTATTTAATATGAGGTCCCCAAGCCAATCCTAATAATATGAAAAGTACATCTTGTATTTTAATCATTGTTGTTACGCTATAATTGCCCTGTAAATGCCAGTGGCTAATTGCATCCAATCTGGTATCAGTTATTCCTAAAAAATAATGCAATATTAGTTATATTATAATGACACCAGTGCCTGGTTATAAATGTATTTTTAAACAAATATTTTTGCAACCTTTTTATTTGTAGGTGTTGTTTTGTTTTTCTTTTACAGTCTAACAGTCTATTTTCTGTTTTGAAGTTGGTGATATATGCGGGGCCTAACACAAACAGTAGGAAGGTTGCTGAATATGGAGGCAATACCCTGGGATATGGCAGCCGTAGTGTCTTAGGAACCGGTTGGCCGAAAGACTTGGTGAAGGTATGGTATCCAGTCACAATCATTTCCCAGAAAAGAAAAACAAACTCTTCCGTTCGTCACGGGCCTGAGTATTATCTTTCCTTTGGAGGGCATCATTCCCTTTCTCCTCCAGAATGCGTATCCATTCTACAGGTTACACCACGGAGTGAGGTTGTCACAGCATTTTCTTCCTTGTCTATTAGAAAAATTGCTATTTACTTCTTCTCCAGACTCCCTTATGATGGGTAGCCTTAGAACCACGGGGCCATTGCAGTATAAAAGTGTTGAATTAATATCTTCAAATGAATTTGGGCCTTTGGAGCAAAAATAATGATGAGATTTAAACTGCTTTGTAATTTGGGCCCTGGAGCTACCACATATCACCTAGAATATGAGTATGAACTGAAATGCCCACCAAAACCTGAACCCTTCTCCAAAATCCATCCCCTGAGCCTTTATTTCATGTGTACTATGGTATCTTTAATTCAGTTATGACAAGTTATCTCCAAATCCTGATTAGCACCACACTTTTAGTCGTTGCCTGGTTTGCTGCATTTTGACCCTTACTTCTGGTGTTGGTTAAGCATTATATAATACAGCACAGGGTGGTCCAGCTCCCTCTCCGTGTTCTTCTAGAGTTACTGGCCATTCGCCTGCCTATTGACACAAATGAGGAAATGAAGAGGAGAGAGGGAAGTCAGGAGGAATAGACATCTGAGGAGTTGCTTGGAAATTATGCTCCAGATTTGCTTAATCTTGGCTCTGGTCTTGCTGCTGGGCAGTCGTGGCCTGTTTCACAGATTCCTAGAACTAAGGGCTCTTGGTCAGGAGAGACACCCCAGAGGTTGGTGTCTAAATAAGAGGGATGGAATTTGAATCAAAGAAGCAAATGAGAAAAGGAATAAAATATTGCTTTAGTCCTTTTGAAAAGTAAATCTCTGAAATTCATTGCTCTCTTGAAAATTGTCTTGTTTTTAAAGTACATTTTCCCCCCCTTAAATTTTAAGGTGGAAGGAGATACAGTCACCTTCTCCTTTGAAATGAGAAGTGGCCGTGAACACAACACTCCCGATAAAGCTATGTGGGGCTTTGCTTGCACAGTTCGCGCTCAGGTACTTGACTCTAACCACTGCTGTGGGCATAATGTACTTTCTCCTATGTACCTCAGTTACATATCCATCATAACTGCCGTGGCATCAGAGCAAAATGTGTGCTACTGTTTCATCCATCTCTTCAGTTTGGCAGTGGTAAACCACTCTATTTCTTCTATGAAATAAATTTTAGCTGTGGCCTCAGACCAGTTCAGCAGCACAGAAATAATCCATTGGTAGGGGCTCTTTCTTCAAAACCTGGCTAGGTGACCTGACTCCAGCATCTTTGATAGGGTGAAGAAGACTGGAACACTTAATAGAAGTAAGCACTTGGATTCTAGGTTTTCTATTATCCCTTCTAGTTACCTGATTTTGAAAACTTATTTTAGACTTGGAGGTTGCTTAAGTTTAACCAAGCCAAGACTCGCAAGAGTGGAATTATCTGCTAGAATGTAAGCTCCATGAGGGCAGGGACCTTTTGTTTTGTTCTCCCATGTGTCTCAGGCACCTAGAGCAATGTCTGGTACATATTAACACTCCATAATTACTGAATGAATTCAGTGTAGTCATTTACAACATTGTAGTTTGAGCAAAGGCTGGAGAAGAAAAAATGAAATAGTGATTGGTACCTGGAAAGACATATCAGAGAGGAAGCTGGTCCAAAGAATCTGGGCTTTTTGCATGTGATTTTTGCCATTGCTAGTATGGAGTCTTTTTGGCTATTTCGTCCCAGAATTCTGTTGCGACCTCACTCTGTGGTCATTGCAGTGCCTCCGTCTAGTCATGACATTGGGGGCCTAGCAGTGATCCTTGCTGCTGCTCTCTGAAACCTTGTGGTTGGGAACATTGCGCTGTGGTGCAGCCAGGTTGAAGCGTTCTGCCAGCATGCACTGACCGGTGTGGTTTACCCCTGTCTACATTGTAGGAGTCTTCGGAGGATGTCTCAGGAGGCTTGCCCTTTCTGGTAGACCTGGCTTTAGGTCTGTCTGTGTTAGCTTGTTCCATGTTAAGAATCCTGTACAATGGACCAGAAATTACCAAAGAAGAAGAAGCCTGTCAGGAACTATTGCGGTCCAAACTTTTACAAAGGTAACAAATAGGCTCAAATTGAGCTGGTTTTCCTCACAAAGGAGAAAGAACTTCAGCTGTGCCAAATTGCTTTTAGTATACTTCCTAGCTGATTGTGCCAACTGCCTGACCCCTCTCATGGATGTCATGTCTAAGAGATAAGATGACAATTATGCCATGGTGCCTTTTGGTCCTTACTTTACTAAATTTGAAATTCTAATTTAAAACTGCATAAGCTTCACCCCAACCAAATATTTGTATAATCAGATTCTGTAAAGGGTGGGAAGGTGTGTGTGATAAAGCTAATATAGCAAAATGTTTACTGTAAACTGTGCAACTCAAACAGTTTAAGCCATGGACTATAGTTAATAGTACAGTTATGTAAATGTGCTTTAATCAGTTGTAACAAATGTACCATACCAATGCAAAGTGTTAATAATAGGGTGGTATATGAGAATCCTATTTAACAAAAAAAAGGATATGATAGAATTCAGGGAATGAGTGTGTGGGTGTTAACCATATAATTCCTTCAACTTTTCTTACGTTTAAAAGTTTTCATAATAAGATATTGACAAAGAGGCAGATTCCCAAAGACGTGCTCTCATATATTGTTCATTTTCTTTAGCTTCTGGAGAAGGTTTGAGAAATAATACTTAATACATTTGCTAACCCTGCAGATTTTAAATAGCTTTCCAGTAAGCTTGGTAGGAAGAGTAAAGACTGTGACAGCCTCTTTTCTCTTTGCTCAGGTGCCAGTGGCAGGTGGAGGCCAATGGCGTGATCTCCCCTGCCCTCACACCAAGCCCCTCTCCCCTGCCTCTGACCATAGAGGAAGACAGAGAATTCACCTACCCCTCTGACGTCCTCGTGCCTCCAGTGGGAAACTACTTTGATCTGCCCCGGATCAGGCTGCCTCCAGGAATCATGATAAAGCTCAGGGAAATTTCTGGGCGTGCTAGACCTCAGTTTAGACCAAGTATAAAGTATGTCCATGTAACATTTTATTTTTCCAAATGAAAACAAAACCCTAAAGCAATTGAAAGAAGTGTATTTCTTCATGTCGTCTAGCAAATGAACCTTTTATGTTTCCTTAATGAATGTGAGCCCACTACTCCGGAGATCCCACCGAAGGATATTCTGAGTTAGTGGTTCTCAAAGTGCCTTCCTCCACCTGGGAACTCATTAGAAATGCAAGTTCTTGGGCCCCATTTCATACCCATTCAATCAGAAACTCTCTAACAGGGCCCAGTGATCTGTATTTTACCCAGTTTTCCATGTGATTCTGATGTACACTGAAGTCCACAAGCCTAGACTTTTCTCAGGTGGTTTGACGTTTTATAGTAGTCAGCCTCAATTTTTGGTTTCCATAGAGTGGACACATTTCTTTAATTTTGATACCTAAAGAGATGGTGAGATGTCTTGAATCTAGAATGTGAATTTGCAGTAATAAATGTCTTTGTGATAGCCTTGTTTAAAGTCAAGTCTGTTTTGCAAGCCTCTGCTCTGCCTACTGAGGCAGGATTGGCCATCTGAGAGAAAAAATTAGAGAATAGATGAAATTTAAAATGAAAAGAGTACAGAAACACTCTTTTCAGTGCAACATCCATATGCAGTAAATACCACAAACCATAATAACACATGAAGTTAATTAGTATATAGATAGTGCTAAAGATTTATTTTATTTTTGCCTTGGACCTACTTTAGTGCTAATGTGACTATAGCTCAAAATGTACAAATCATAGAAAAGGAAGTCTCTTTAATTTTGATTTTCAGCTTTGTCAGCCAACTTTATCAGTTAATTTACTAAATTATTACCAACTTGATGTGAAAGCCATCATAATGTGCATGCCTCTTACTCTGTTGTAATAAAGAAGGTGCAGTGAATATTTAATATATTTAAATCAAAGCCTACTTTCTTAAACCTGTAAGATACAGCATTGTTAAGTTAAGAGCATGGCTTGCACTTGACTAGTTTCCGTTGTAATCACAGGGAAGTGATTCAGCCAGACGTGATGGAGGAAATGGTGGTATCGTGTGTTATAAAACACTTGAACTTGGTTGATGCACTGCAGTCCTTAATAAATTTCCAGTATCAAGAAGAACATGCCGAAGAATATGATTTGTTGTGTAAAATTATGGGTGAGACCTTTAAAAAACTAAATGCCATGGAGAGACAGCTGCAGGTAAATGAAAACTAAAATATTCAGGTTCCTCTTACAACTGTTGGAAATAATCTCTTTCCTGGAAATTTAAAGATGCTTAAAATGTGATCTGAGTTTTTTATTTAATTACTATTACAACTAAAATTTCCGAATTCACAAATTACACTTTTTTGGCATCTATTTATACTTTGTTTTATTTTAATGTATCTCTTAGAGTGTTGCAGAATTGGAACAGAAATGGCAAAGTGAGGTTGATGATGCCTTGCAGGGAAAACTAGAGAACAACATGCCTTTCTTTTATGATTACCATTTTAATGAGGTGAGCAAATTGTGTAATTTAGCATTGGAGTGTTGCTACTCATAGAGCAAAGGTATATACCACATGTGTAGAAATAAAATAATGTCACTTCATAAAATGTTGCATATGCAAAAACATACCCATTCTTTAAAAGAGGTTAAATGAAAATTGATTTGATCAACATGTCAATAACAAATACTCATTGTTTTATAACTGATTTATTGTTTTATAATGCATCTATTATACATCATTATTGGATTTTGCTTTCAAGCCTTTAAAAAAAGGTAGAGCTGAAAAAATAAATAAAATTTTAAAAAGGTAGGGTTATAAGCCCTCATGAAATTCCCAGGAAGTACCCAAATGACATTTTTAATCATTAAAATATCAATTAATGACTTGCAAATTGCTTCAAGTATAGAAATGTGGACCAAAAGTGTTTTTTTTTTCCTGAAATGTTCTGTTACTTTTAACATATGTACAGTCAAACTTGGTTTCTGCAGATCCTGCATACCATCTTTTCTTGATTTTCCCTTCTTTAGAACAAAATGAAAGAACTAGAACTTTTGTGTTCAATGAAGGAAGTCTCCTTTGATGGAAATGATCTTGAAAACATGGTTCTGTCACTGAGGTTAGTGATATTAACAGTTTCCTAAAGTTACTAGTACCTCAATACTCAAAATATAGTGTGCAGAACTAGTCTCTTAATAGATTTTTTTTTTTTTTTTTGAGGTACCAGGGCTGGTTATTGAACCCTGGACCTTGTATGCTAGAAGCTGGCGCTCAACAACCAAGCCAACATTGGCTCCCCCCAAGTTGGGTGGGTTTTTTTTTCATTTGTTTTGTTTGTTTTTGTTTTTTTTTAGGGGGCACTGGGGACTGAACCCAGGATTTCCCATGTGGGAAGCAGGCAATCAACCACTCAAGCCACATCTGCTCCCTCTTAATAGATTTCTAAAAATTTTGTGCACTCACAAAATATTTTAGAGTTGGAACTCATTTGGTAATTCGGAAAGTAAAGTAACCTTCAAAAGTTAGCATGTAGCCATTTGCCACTGGGAAAAAGAAAATAAAACTGCCAACACTTTATAATACTGTTTTCTTTGGGGTGGGGAGGGGGAAGGAAGAATGTTTATTAGGTTATTCTTGCTTAGTTTCCCCTCTTACCTTCTCACATCATTTGTAATTTAAAAAAAAATAATTTTGGTTAAATAGAGAACATCTGAATGCACATCAGCCTTTCTTTCTAGGGAGAAGTTCCTACAAGAAGTGAATTCTCTTATTCAGAAACCCTCACATCCACTGGCTAAAACAAAGACATTAGTGAAGAGCTTAATGAATCGAGCTGAGCTGTTGCTGCATGTCACCATTGCGGCCCAGTCTGGCCTCACGAGAAGCATCTCCGGAACGCCTGCGGAAACACCAGGTAGTGCTTAAAATAGGCCTGCAGAGGCTGTCAGACTCCAGTCTATTCAGAAGATATGCATCAGCTTTTAAAAACAAAAGCACTCTCATTTACTCCTAGAAAGGAAAAAAAAAAAAGGAAGTTTCAACGTTTTTAATTTTGCCTTTTACTCTTTTTAGTCAAGAAATACTTACTGTTAATTGAATTCATGTGGTGTTTTATGAGTCAACTAAGCATGAGCCATGAGCTTCCTTGTCTACCTTGTTAAGTTTTTCTTGGGGACGTTTAAGGAGGCCAATGACCAGGATTTTTATAATCAACTGTGCCCTTATTTTTAATTTTTAGTTTATCATTTTCATAATAATACATTTGGATAGTCAATGTTTTGACAGGTCTTTTTTTTTTTACTCTTGAAGCTGAGTTTGTGGAACCTTCTGGCATGAATTTCTGTGAATTAACTTTTTTCTGGTCAATTTCAATTGTTAGCCTGAAAATGCATTCCTCCTCTCAGGGAGGTCAGTGAGTGTCTTCCTTGAGACAGCATTCATACCACTGAACTTAGTCCACAAGTGCTAATTCTGACCCTGTATTTCATGTATACAGTTCAGTGGTATTAATTACATTTAGTAAACTTAAAGAGTTATTTAACCCCCTTGCCTGATAGACAGTATCAAGAGAGCAAACTGGTGTTCATCCCTGCTGATGGCCTAGTGTTTCTCTCTCTTAGAATGAAGAGCCTAGGATGATTCCCAGGTTTCTGACTCTAGTGATAGGCTAGCACCCCCAAGAACTTCAGGGGAAGGTGTGGGCTTGGGAGATATGTGTGCTGGGCATCTGGTACAGCCACGCACCAAGATGGTCTGCTTCACCACATCCCTAGCCATATCAATTAAAGGTCCTATATAAAGATGTAACCCAAACTCACTAAGACTAGTGATGCCTTTGAAAAAAGCTGGGAGATAGCATCGATGTCATCAAAATGGTAAACTCTTCCGATTTAATCTCTGTCTAACCACTCCTAGGATAGATACAAAATGACCTCCACTTTCACATCCTCTTTTTTTGCTTAGCCAATTTTTGCATTTAGGTATTATTTTATAAAATAGTTATTTCCCAGAATAGGTTCAAGGAGGAATATAGATCTTGTAGAAAGGGTTGGTGTATATATTTACTTCCACCAACTATGATCAAAGGGAAGGTATTGCCAAATGGTAATAAGGCAATTAAATGTAAGGTAATTAAATGTACACCTCAAAAAAATGGATCTGTACTTTTTTGAATTAAGGAATTTTCACATCCAGAAATTACTTTCTCTTTTTTTTAGAATGCTTTTGTTAAAGTGCAAATTAATACGTTATTAAATTAGTCTTTAAGCCTTTCTTTGGAAAACTAACTCAACAAAAAAGTTTCTAATTTTTCAAGCCATAATAATTTTTATTTTGTTTTTCTTTTCCTTTTTTTTTTGTTTCTTTAGCCATAATAATTTTTAAACTAATATTTAGGTTTTTAAAAATTGACCTAAAAATCATCTACTTGCTATGCCAGCTGGATTGGTGGCTAAACTTTGAAAGAAGGCAAAGGTATTCTTAGATTGATGGGAGGTCCATGTAGGGTTTAGCTGTTGCTGTAAACTCCTCATAAATTGGATAGCAGAAATGTTTCCCTTTTTATTCCTTTCTGTTCCAGCTTGTAAATCCGCTTCCGAAACAAAGGTGATCTCCCATGCTGTCCGGCAACCTGTTTTTCTTCGCAGCATGTCGGCTCCTTCTGACCTGGAAATGATTGGCAGTGAAGATTTGGAATTTACTAGAGCAAATCAAAGGTAAGTGGCTAATGGCCAACGTTGGATTCTCACACATAGCTAAATGCACTCAGCAAAACAAACTTCTGAGTGTGTTTCTTGTTTTGCTGATCTAAGGCAGTTTTGTGTTCCCCATAGGCGGCGTCATGTGACCAGCCACCGCAGCAGCTCCTTTACACTCCTACAGTCACTGGCCATCGAGGACAGCAGGGACAAGCCCACCTACAGTGTCCTGCTGGGGCAGCTATTTGCTTTCATTGGCACTAACCCTGACCAAGCTGTACGTCACATTTTGCCAACTCCAAATGACTATCACATAACAGTACAAATGGTCTTGTGACAGTCAGAAGAAATCAGGTGTGTGTTCTTCTTATGCATTTCAGGTGTCCAGCAGCAGCTTTCTTTTAGCTGCACAGACCAGGTGGCGGCGGGGAAACACTCGCAAGCAAGCCCTGGTGCACATGCGGGAGCTGCTGACGGCTGCCGTGCGAGTCGGGGGTGTGACACATCTCGTGGGTCCAGTGACGATGGTCCTTCAGGGAGGACCCAGGTCAGTTGTTTCTATTAACTTACACTGTACTGTCTAGGATGGGCAGGCACCACTTCAAAGATGATTCTGGGGGCCAAAACATAGGCAGTGGCATTGCTAATATTTCCCTTCAAAATAGAATATATTTATTTTTCTGAAAGTGTACATGATTTTGCAAAAACCTCAGTATATGTACCAGAAAGTAAAAGTCTCTTTACTCACCTTGCCCTGTTAAACTCATTGAGAGCTTTTTGTGTCAATTATACTTGCATAAAAGCCATTTAATTCTCTTCCAAAACAGGTTTATATGTGTGTATGCAATTTTTTTTTACTTAAGGTCATATGATAAATGCCTTTCTATAATCAGCATGGTTTTATTCAATATATCCTGAATATCTTTATTTTTTCATATCAATACATATAGCTCTTCCTTGCTGTTTTTAAATCCTTCTTAGATTTTCATTGTTAGTTTGCCATATTTTATTTTTATTTAACTCATCCTCTACTGGTGGACACATAGGTTCTTTCTTTTTTGTTTTTTGTTTTTGCATTAACAATGCTGCAGTCAACATCCTTATACCTGTATTTTGTATACCTTTGTGATTATTTTTATTGGATCAATTTCTAAAAACATAATTATAGGTGCTAATTTAACAGAAGGTTTATACCAAAGACTGTAAATTTCATTTACAGCATTTGATGTTAAATGAAATGTTACAGATGTGTCTCACCTAATTGATACTATTCTCACGTAAGTTAGGGAATAACATTATCCTGCTCTTGAAGATGTCGTTGACTTGAGCCATATCAAAGACTCTGAGAAGTCTTGCCAAGAACCTTGTTTAACTTTACCTAGCCCAGGAGTTCCCAGGCTCTTCTTGAGTGTGGATCATTGTCTTTGAGTCACATCTAGAAATCCTGTTCAATAGTCTTCTGTGGTCCTGCAGTTGAAGAAACACTGAGCTTAATGATCTTCACGATCCCCTCAGTTCTGGATTCATCTAGACACTTTTGGATTCTCAGAAGAACTCTTCTGCTCTCATAGTCACCATCACTCTGTGACATGGTTCAGGAAGTCTGAGCTTTGGTTTCTCTTTCATAGAATTGAAGAACTAACCTGTGGTGGGATGGTTGAGCAGGTCCAGGAAGCCTTTGGAGAGACCATGACTTCTGTTGTGTCCTTGTGTGCTCGTTACCCTATTGCTTGTGCAAATAGCATTGGACTCTTATGTACAATACCATATACCAGGTAAGCAAACAAAGGCCTTTTATTGTATGTAAGCTATAGCGTGATAAAGTTCATTACCTAAAGTTTCCTTATTTATGAAGGAAATCGTCATCATAGAAAAGAAAACATTTTTATGTTTAATTATACAATTGTAGACTCATTGTAGAATCATTCTGACCTCTTTTATGTTACTTGACAACCTGAATCAAAGTTTGAGTTTCCTGAGGGCTGGTCAGTTGTATTTATTTCATACTCTTTCCCTTCTGCCCAGGAGTGAGGAGAAGTGTCTGGTACGCAGTGGCCTTGTTCAGCTCATGGATCGACTGTGTAGCTTGAGCAGTCAGACTGAGTCGAGCTCCAGTGAAAAGCAAACGAAGAAGCAGAAGGTGGCCACCATGGCCTGGGCAGCCTTCCAGGTGCTTGCCAACCGCTGTGTTGAGTGGGAAAAAGAAGAAGGTAAGAAGCAGAACTCCTTTGGAGAGCACATTGATTTCTTCTATAGATGTGTTTGTTTATTAAGTGTGTGCACTGGACGGGAGAAAAAAAGACTAAATTAAATTACATAACCAAATGGATGTAATCAGTTAATGATTTTCATCAGTATGGTTCTGTGAAAATGCACAAACTACACTATGATAGTAAATGCTGTACTAGAACCCTGGAGCAGGACAGTAACCCTGGGACATTGAGAAAATAGTTTTCATTTCTTTCTTGTCAACATGCAAGTAGTCTCCAAATACATAGTTTTATGAAATGATTTTTCAGGTGCATTTTCAAGGTGGTGTTTCTAAATTTCCAGTTACCAATTCAATTTAAAAGTAAACTTGAGGGATAATGTGCCCCTAATATCCAGGTCTGTCTGGGTAAGTACTTTGTAAATTTATCTGTTTATTCATTCACTATGCACGTTAATGCCTTGAGACCCTGTTATCTGCCAGGCAGAACATGAATAAGAACATTGTCCCTCCCTTTAAGAGACATGATCTAGTGGAAATAGAGCCATGAACAAATAATTGCAGTGTAATCAGTGCCATAATTGAGATGTATGCAGTGCTTGTGGGAGCATAGTGGGGATCCCGAAGATCAGTGGTGCCAGTGGTCAGGCAAAGCTGCCCAGAGAAGGTGACGTTTGAGTTACTCTTGAAGGGTAAAAAGGGCCTCCAGTCGGAATAAACAGGGTGGATAGGCTTAGGGATCCAAAAGAGCATAGGAATGTCAGGAAGGAACAAATAATTTGTTGTAGCTTTTTTCCCAGGCATGCTGGGGAGCTCTGAAACTACAGTATACATGGAATGATCTGGAAAGTTCTTTTGTTGTGTTTGAGGAGAGGTAGGGTATGAGCTAAAAATCAAGATATTTCATCACCAATAAAATGGTCATTTTCCCCTGTCAATCAAAGGAACCATTCCTTGGTTCCTTATGGATTATGTTCATTTTAATTAAGAATAATGTCTCCCTTCAACTTAATGATTCTTTCAAGCAACTATTACCTTTTCTATGTGCAAATCTTATCTAATGAAGAGGCACTAATTAGATAGTTAATGAATTTCTAAGCAAGATGAAGAACAATTAGGCAAGGGGAGGGCTTTACTATAGGGAGGCCAAGAGAGGGCCCCCCCCCACACACACAGCCCCTGTGGCTTCCTTCATTTGTCCCTGTGCTTTCTCTTTCTTTGACTCTGAAGGCGGCTCCACTGAGGCCGTGCACTCTGGTCTGGCGCGCCAGGTGTCTAGCCTTCTCACTAACCATCTCGCCCGCGCAACCGAGTGCTGTGGCAACCAGGCTGCTGGCAACGATGCTCTCCAGGATGTCCTTAGTCTTCTCAATGATCTGTCCAGGTATGGGAGGTCTAGCCCAGAGCTGGGGAGAGGGCTGGCTTTCCTCTTGGATTAATGTGGTGCCTTTGGGAGGTGCTTGTCTTTGGGAATATCTAAGTTAGTAGGCCATTTTGACTCACTTCTGCCTCAGGAAGATGATAGAGAATAAAGTCACTGAAACATACATAGTGTTTAGTTTCAAAACATGAGGCTTATTTGGGTGAGTATCAATATCATAGGGAAGCAGACTTGGCTCAATGGAGAGAGTGTCTTGCCTACCACATGGGAGGTCCACGATTCAAACCCCGGGCCCCCTGACCCGAGTTATGAACTGGCTCACGCACAGTGCTGATATGCGCAAGGAGTGCAGTGCCACGCAGAGATGTCCCCCATGTGGGGGAGCCCCACGTGCAAAGAGTGTGCCCCATAGGGAGAGCTGCCCAGCGCAAAAAAGTTCAGGCTGCCCAGGAGTGGTGCGCCACACACAGAGAACTGATACAGCAAAATGACACAACAAAAAGAGACACAGGGGAAGCAGACTTAGCCCAGTGGATAGGGCGTCCGTCTACCACATGGGAGGTCCATGGTTCAAACCCCGGGCCTCCTTGACCCATGTGGAGCTGGCCCATGTGCAGTGCTGTTGCGTGCAAGGAGTGCCCTGCCACGCAGAGGTGCCCCCCACGTAGGGGAGCCTCACACGCAAGGATTGCGCCCCATAAGGAGAGCCGCCCAGCGCAAAAGAAAGTGCAGCCTGCCCAGGAATGGCACTGCACACACACACAGCTGACGCAGAAAGATGATGCAACAAAAAGAAACACAGATTCCCATGCCACTGACAACAACAGAAGCAGACAAAAAGAAGAACACGCAGCAAATGGACACAGAGAACAGACAACTGGGGCAGGGGGGAAGGGGAGAGAAATAAATAAAATCTTTAAAAAAAAAGAGAGACACAGATTCCTGGTGCTACTGACAAGAATAGACATGGACACAGAAGAACACACAGCGAATGGACACAGAGAACAGACAACTGGGGTGGGGAGTAGGGCGGGGAGGGGAAGGGGAGAGAAAAAAACAAACAAAAAAGAATATCATAAAACAGCATATCATCATTTGCTTTAAAACTTTGCAGGCAGCAACTGCTAGCCTTTCAAATTGATGCAGTTGCATTCAGTAACCTAAAATCCTTATCCCCGTTTTAGCAAGAATAAAGAATAATCATTCACGGCCTGCAATTAGATTGCTTTCTTATGCTTTAAAGGAAAATATCCTGTGGTGGTTTTAATACCATCATGGATAAACCATGAGGCCCACAAAAGTTTGGTCCACATAAAGCAGCTTGGTACTTTTTGGCCTCTGCTGGACTACATGTTTCTTCTTAGTGAATTGAACAGGTAGGTCCAGCTGTGGAGATCCCTGAATGCTGAGGCTTGTCTAACACTGCATGATAGCTTTGGTCTTCTGACACTCTTTAAAAAGGGAATAAAAGACTAAAACTGGAAAGCTCCTGGTTTGAGTTTCTAAGTCTTGGTGCTTGGAGACTCACACTGAGCTATAGGCTCTCAAGTAAATATCAGAGATCAGGGAATTTTCAAAAATCTTTTTTTTTTTTTAAGTATTATTGCTCAATCATGAGTTCTCATCGATGTTTACAAGAAAACCTCAATTCTTCTTTATGAAGACATAGTGTTAAATCCATGTCTTCTTCCTGAAATCAGTTTCATCAGTTTGTTTAACCTCATCTAGGAGAGCTCTTCTAAATCTCTATAGATCAAAATTCTGAGTGTCATTTACCTTTCCTTCCTTCTGTTGCAGGAGTCACATAGGTAAAGCAATCCTGAGCCAACCAGCTTGTGTGTCCAAACTCCTCTCCCTGCTGCTTGACCAGCGCCCTTCTCCAAAGCTGGTGCTTATCATTCTTCAACTGTGCCGTGCAGCCCTCCCACTGATGAGTGTGGAAGACTGTGGGAATGTGGAGCTCCCACCATGGAGCTACTCCGTTCCCTCCTTAAACAGTGAGCAGGAAGATCCCAGCGACCCAGCTTCTAAGATCGCATCATTGCTCTTGGCAAAGCTGGCAGATTATGTGGTCCCAGGTAAAGAGCACCTGAATGACAGAACGTCATTTCCTGTGAACTGTCAGTCCAAGAGATTTAATTTGTCCATGATTGCGGCCACACTTCCTATGATAGAAGAGAAAGACAGAGAAGGGAGGGGGCCAAGGGAGAGAGAAAGGGAGGAAGAGAGATTCCAAGCCAGTGTTTTCACATGTAGGGAGCTATAGAAACAATACTGCAATTTTTCTGAATGGCCTTTTGCTTTTGCTTAAAGGATGTCAGACAGTTCTTTCTCCTACTGCTTCTGAACCTGACACTATATTGACAAAAACCAGTCCCAAGAACTCCTTAAAAGGAGATAAAGATCCTGGAGAAGAAAGTGAAGCTGTGGATGGCAAGCTCTCTATATTTATCCATAAGCGGGAAGATCAGTCATCCCATGAAGTTCTCCAGCCATTACTAAGGTGACTGAAATGATTATAATAGCTACTAGCCATCAGCCATGGCTCACTAAACGTGTTGCAGGCACTGTGCTAAATAAGCCCCTTATCTAGCTCATCTGACTCAGCCCCCATAACAGCCCTAGGAGGTAGACACTGTCGGTTTCACCCCTTGTTACACGTGAAGAAACTGAGGGAGAGCTGAAACCAAGCTTGGCCTTTCTGACTGTAGAACCCAGGCTCATAACTACAACTCCTTATTGTTCTCAAACCCAACAGAGGGCTGGAGCCCTGTTGAGAATTATTGTTTGTGACCAGTGGAAGTGTGACTAGGGTTTTGAGAAGGAATCATCCAGATTAGCTGTCAGTTATTGGCATCCTCCAGTCATCAGTAAATTTGGGGATACTATTGACTGTGAGGTGGAGAAATAAGAGAAATGTTTAAAGCTCTCATTCATTCAAGTATGAATGGTATGGTTGCACTACAAGGAAGCAAAAATATGATTATTGTCCAAATACTCCCAACCTATGGGGTCCTATTAGTGACAGCCCCAGCAACAGGAAGGCCTGCCACATGGCCCAAGGGAATTTACAACCGGTGTTTTTGTCTCAGATAGAGGAGTCCTCTCTTCAAATAAATGACTTGATGGTGATGTCATCCTCATAAGTAAATCCCTTATCTACCATTAGGGCAACTGAGAGGACTAATGGGAAAATGTGATAAACTAAGCAGGGTCAGGGCAGGTCAGTGTTTAGACAAAGAAATCTCTAAGAAACATTCTTGGGCATTGCAAAATGTCATGGTACAAATTTGATGAAAGATTTTTTGGAGACCCAGTTTTAGAAGTCTGGGAAAGCCAAATTATTACGAGAAAAAAATCCACTGTTCTATCGCACCAATGCACCAATTTCCTGTGTTGTTAGAGTTCCCTCACTGTGGGATTTAGATGTTAACTGAGTGCCTCCTGTGTGCCAGGCCGTCTGTTTATTTTAGGTGCCAGCCATTGTTTTTGTTCAGCTCTTTAGTTTGTGGTTTGTATATCATTTTGGGGTAAGCTATTAGATGTCACAACTCTAGAAACAACTGTTGCTTCAGGCCCCAAAAGTTCTGCAATTAAGCAATAATAAATCATCCTCTTTTTGACAAATTGAAAGTCTCACTGTGGATTTTAAAAGTCTGCTGAGCACTTAGTGATGTCCTGATCCTTCCTGGGCTGCCTCTCCTTTGACAACATCTGGAAGGCCCTCATCCGTCTTTGCCTTTCCTTTTCTCAGTAGCTCAGAAGGACGGCCCTTCCGACTTGGTACCGGAGCCAACATGGAGAAAGTGGTGAAAATGGATCGAGACATGACCAAGGTAACCCTAATATGGAGGAACCTGCTCTGACAAAACCCTGCTTAAAGAGCATTTGCCATACTTTAGGTTTTCAGGAGAAAATGTTTTTAAAATTACTTCAAGTCCCCACAAAAAGGCAGCATGAGAAATCAAGGTCAATGGTCAATGAAGCCATCTGAAAGAGAACTAGTTAAATTGTAAAAGAGAACTTTTAATTTTGACCTACAGATTTTTCTTTAGCTCTTTAAAGAAAGTGTTACAGCCTAAAAATAGTTTGAAAGTGAGAAGAGGTGAGAAGAGAATAATAGACAATAAGAAATAAAGACAAACTGCCCATAAAAATGTGAAAATATGCCCAGGTTCACAAAGAATTAAAGGAAGGGAATAAAAGCAACAGTAATATATCATTTTTCACCTGTCAGGTCAAGTTAAGAAAGATTCGTCATGCCCATTATTGTCAAAGCAAGGGAAAGCAGGCATTCTCAAGTATTCAGAGATAATCACACAAGCATGTTCACTGCAGTTTTGCCTGAGAAATCAAACAAAGTAGAATTCAGGTACTTATAAATAGGGGATTATTCATTAAGGAAATAGTTACATTCATATAATGAAATACTATGCAACAATAAATAATAATGAGGTAGATCTATATAATGATAGAAGAACATATTCAGGTTGTACAGAAAATTGATAAAAGCACATTGAAAAGTTGTGCATGGTGCAACCGCATGATTACATATCTTAGAATTTTTATGGGAAAAAAAAATTTAGAGGGCTAACAATTATCTCTGACTGGGTGAGGCATGGATTATCTGGAAATTTAGCTTTCTGCAAAGAATATCTCAAAGTTTAAATTTGTGAAAACGAGTCTGGATCGCTTTGGTAATTGGTGGGGGCGGAATAGATTTTTAAAAGCATGGTGCTGAGAAGAGTGGAATGAATATTCCAAATGTCTTTAAACTAACCTCCAGGGTGGCTGTTGTGAAGTGATTACAGAAGAGGCTGCAGCCGCTCTCCGGAAAGCAACCAAGTGGGCACAGTCAGGCCTCATCGTCAGCGTTGGGCCGCCTGTGGAATCAGTCAACACAGAGGCTGTGAGTGGACTGTCCACAGGTGACAAAAAGAAAACTGCCCAGACGTCCATTTGCCGAGAGAGGAACTCTGAACTTGCGAGGTAAAACCTTCCACAAGGTAGAACCTTTTCACGCTCTTCTCAGATTTACTTTTCTTCAAGAGTTGTTTTTGTTTTGTTTTGTTTTGTTTTGTTTTTTGAGGTACCAGGGATTGAACCCAGGACCTTGTTCATGCAAAGCAAGCGCTAAACCACTGAGCTACACCTACTCTGCAGATTTACTTTTTAAAGTATTCTGGCTTTTTTTGTGGGGGGGGGGGCGTGTTAACTTTATACCATTCTCTTGACTTGCTGGAACTGAGTACTGAGAGCTTAAAATTAAACCTACGTGTTGTAGTGATTGCTTTCAAAGTGGTGTCTAGGGTCAGCAAGTGACAATCATCTAGGTAGGTCTGAAGCTAAAATTAAGAGCATGGAGGTACTCCTGGCTGGGTGGACACTTAGAGCCAGGGTATTTTTCTGAGAACATCCACGACCAGGAATACCAGTTGCATTATTTTTTGAGTTTTTATAAATTCTACTCATTACCCTTCCTTCTTTCAACCATGTACGTAAACTTCTTTCCAGGAATGGAAGGGATGAATGACTGTTGCCTCTGGGAAGTTTGTGCAAGATGTTTTGTGCTTGCAAGCCAGGAGAAGGTCTTTCCTTGATCCTGATGACCTGTGCAATAAGAAGTTTTGAGGTCCACTGTTTCAGAAGATTCTTCAGATAACAGAAAGAATATGAGACATGATTTCTTCCTAACAATAATTTAGGTTTTCTTTGTCTCAGACAAAAAAAATCCACATTTTCTTGTATACATAGAAAATGTTCTCTCTGAAAGCCACTTCTCTGCATTCTTAACAGTTGCTAGGCACCGACCATTTTCCATGTTGACACTTGCAGGACCGATCCCGTCCGACCCTTTATCAGTGGGCATGTGGCAAACAGCATGGCTGCAGAAGTGATTGCCTTGCTTCACAGCTTGCTAATGGCACCTGAATCAAATGCTGCTCAAATATGGACCACGACAGCAGAAAAGGTTCGTGCAGTGTTGCTGCTTCACTGAGGAAGTGAGGAGGACACTCATGTTCTTTTGCAGTATTTAGATCATGCCTAGCAAGGGGCATTGTAATAAAGAGAAAGTTTTCAAATTGGCCAGACATAACTGCTAACTGTTTTTCCCCTGAAATTTGCTTTTGATTTAGCAGTTTTTTGTTAACCTGTGTCTCCTGTGGCCACCAGTTCCAATTTTTGCAGAAGACAGGACAGTCCTCTTTGGGAAAGAATGGCAGTCCTTGTTTCTTTGTCTTGCTTGTGTTAGGTTGGAAATCATCCCACCTTGGTTTATTGGGTCCATTAGATGTACTTACTAAGTCCTAAGGTTGGCCTCTGTATGATTTAAACTATCCTAGGTGCTCTGTCAGTAATATATCATTGCAAACAGCAGTCCAGCTTCCTGAAAACTAGAAATCTGCAATTATTCCCCCTTTCCCAAAGTCCTTTGTCAAGTTGAATTCCTTACAACATATCTTTAAGGTAATCGGGTATTAAGATGTAGGCAGTATGTAGTGATGGTTTTCCTTCAGATAAATGATTGCTTTATTTTAGGGGTTTTATTAGCAAGCATAGTGTTTGATTCTCCCATATTTTGAAGTTGTGCATTTCTATTTCTGTTAGATTACATAAGGCAAATATAGGCAAAATGCCACTGCTTCTACCCTGATAGTTATTTGGTCCCTCTCCTATCCAGAGTTCCTTCAAAGCATAGGACCTGGACAGTGTTTTAAGCACACCATTATCCTTGCTATTAAAACACCTGAAGCTTTAACTCCTGATGCGTGGGCTGCTGCTTATATTTAGGTTCTGTCTCGTGCACTGATGTATATTCCACAATTGGGGAAATATGCAGAAAGCATTCTGGAAAATGGCAGCAGCAGTGGCAGAAAACTCGCCAAACTTCAGAGAATTGCCCGACAGGCCATAGCTGCCCTGTGTGCACTTGGAGGCTTCAAAGAGACAATCAAGATAGGGTCTGAAGTTCAGGTAAGCATCTTCCTTTATTTTCCCTAAGACCATTGCTTTCCCCCATCCATTGATTACTTGGTCATCTCTAAGACAAGTATTATCCACCAAGTTGAGCAAAACTTGTTCCTTCAAGCTAAATAAGGAATCAAACTCATGAATTCTAAAATTCACACTGTGCTACAAATTATTCATTACTGAATTGAAAATGTAGTACTATGTAATGTTATCTAAATTACTTGTGATTTTCAGTGTCATTAATATCGGCAATATTTTAGAATTGAGAGTTGGAGATGATAGCATGTTATGATCAACTTGCCATTAGGTTTCAGGACCTATTATTTGAGTTCATATCCAGGGTTTGGCATCTTCATTACAATGAACTATGACTATAGTGCCGATAATGACAGCTGTAAATTTACTCTTCCCACTTGTCGCATGAGATAACTACTTATCCCCTCAGAGCTGGTAGGTGGTGCTAATCCATCTCTGTCTCTAGGTTTTAGGTAGAGGAATCTCAGGAAGTGTCGGAGTAGTGGCTTCCATCAATGAACAGGAAGGTATAGCTACAGTCAGATTCCCACCCATAGACTGTAGAAAGACTTCGCAAGCATCAGACACATTGACTATTCCATTGTCTAGACTTTGTGTTCCAAGATCAGAGGTAAGGTGATTTTTAAATGCATCATAAAAGGTCACTTCAAGCAGTGACTATATTGTCATGAATAATATGCACATACATGCACAGTATAGAAGCACAAATACTTGGTTATCTTAAATTTTACTTGTGATGTATGTTTATGTATTTGTTATAAGTATTTAATGGTAATGTGTGTGAAAATTTTCCTCTAGATGACAAAATTCGTGTCTTTGTGAGTTAGGAATATTCTACAATATATTGTGTTTTTAATTGTTTTGCAGTTTTCTGTGTGGTGATTTTATTTTTTTTTTAACTGAAAATTTGAGAATTAACTCCAGATAATAATAACACCCTCATTTCTTATAAACTAACTACTTGAATTTAACTTTTTGCCATGCCCCACCACCACCACCACCATCAGGCATTGCCTCTTCATAAACTGTCCATTACTGAGAAGGTAGTACAGGCAGTCCAGTCCATGTTGCTTCCTCAGGAGGGAAGTCTCTCTATTCATACCTCACTTCCTGCAACAGGAGATGGGTCAGCTCCTGTGATGGCAGTCGTTCGGCTCCTGGCTGAAATAAGAACAAGGTGAGCACCCTCCAAAGACCCTCTGATGTGCTGAGGCAATACAGGTGACAGAGGCAGGAGTCCTTGGTGGGCCCCGCCACCTCGGGCGTAGTGGGTCCACAGCCTAAAGCACAGGCCATACAGAGTACCATAAACAATTCTTTTGTTATATGTTTACTACAGTTTGTAGCATTCCCCCAATCTGCACTTCAAAATAAAATTTATTTGTTCACCTAAGAAAATAAACAAACAATTGAAATGGATATGTTGGACACATACATAAGGCTCCAGTGAGTAGCTTTGGTAAAAGAAGGTTGTTCTAGTGCAGAAATTCTTTGGTCACTAAGGCTTTTATTTTATAAATGGTTTGGGCCGTATCAATGCATATCTGATTCATCACTTTACAAACCAATGATGGAAAAACTAGGAAATGTTCACAGGTGTCAGTATTGAGAAGGAAAACATCTCTCTCCCTGCATATACATTTGTTTACCATTAAACAGTAGTAATGAGTTAGGGTATTTTTGTTTTTGTTTTTGACAATGGCATTTTTCAGAACGGTCTTCTCTGACATATTTTGAATCAGGTGAGGGAGCTTAGCATACAGATTTCCCAAGCTTTTGGAACCCTTTTGTTCCTAGAGCACTAATCTTGTCCATGATGTGTAGTTTAGGGAAAAGCTTTTAAGAGAGGGTGCTAATTTCTCACCTGGCACTGTGGGTCTCCATTTAATGAAGATGGCAACCATTTGTCCCTTTTCTGATGGTCCACATATCAGCAGCTATTACTGTATGGGAAAAGAGAACTTATTTATGTATTCCAAACCAGTCCAGCTCAGAAAAAGCAAGAGGAATGGGTAGTTGAAACTTGTGTAAATTGGGGGACAAATGTGACTGAAATGTTTTTTCACAGTTGACTTTGAAGAGAATTTACATTGATGACTTTGAAATGTTGTAAATCTTTTAATATTAAGAGCATGCCTGGTTATGGCCCAGCTGTTAGAAGACAGCTTGTTTTGTGAAGAATTCATACAACAATGTCCAGCAGCTGTTGAAGTTCTTAACCTAGTAGCCCAGGAATGCAGTGCTGGTAAGTCCCTGTTATTTTCCTTGCCACCGTACTTTTATTGAGTTTTTCAGTGTGCATGGAATTTCATAATGGAAAGTTAACTGTTTTCATGCACATACAACTCAAACAACTAAACTCTTAGGGCATTTATCACAACTCACTTTCATCCTAGATCTGCAAATGTAAATAAAACACTTTTAAAATTTGCTGAAGTGAAGTCAGCATTTTTCATTTAACTTTAGGACCATGTCGCTGTTATCTTTGCTGCATTCATATTAATCCATTGGTTTCATGTCCCTATTAGAATTGTTTATGACCTGTGCTTTGGGATGGCATATACTTTTGCCATTGGCTACACTTGAGTTCAAAGTCAAGAGTTTGCACTAATATCCACCTTGAGATTTTGTGTGTGTATGTGTCTATGGAAAAATTCAAATACAAAAATAAGGAAACTGATGTAATGAACCCCCATTTTTCCAGTTTCAACAGTTACCAACTTATCACCAACCCTGTTTCATCTATCCAGGGGCACCTGGATAGATTTTTAAACAAATTCCATATACTGTCTTATTTAATCCATAAATATTTTAGTTTGTATCTCTTCGAAATAAGTATTCAAATAATAACCACACACAAAAAAGAAACAAATAGTAACCACAATACCATTATCAATCTAAAAAATTAACAGTAATTCTTTAGTATTATTAAATATTTAGTCAGTATTCTAATTTCTAATTTTCTCTTAAAGATTATACTTATTCTTACATTTGTTTTTTTGAGTCAGGATCCAAATAAAGTCCACACATTATGATTTGTTGCTATGTTTTCTAAGTTTCTTCAAAAATATAGATTCCCCCTCATGTTCTTTTTCTTTTTAAGAATTATTTATTTTATTTATTTCTCTCCCTTTCCTCTTCCCTCCCCCCTCTCCAGTTGTCTGTTCTCTGTGTCCATTTACTGTATGTTCTGTGTCTGCTTGTATTCTTGTCAGTGGCACTGGGAATCTGTGTCTCTCTTTTTGTCGTTGTTGAGTCATCTTGCTGCATCAGCTCTCCGTGTGTACAGCACCATTTCTGGGCAGGCTCGACTTTCTTTCACGCTGGGCGGTTCTCCTTACAGGGCTCACTCCTTGCGTGTGGGGCTCCTCTACGCGGGGGACACCCCTGCGTGACACGGCACTCCTTGCACGCATCAGCACTGCACGTGGGCCAGCTCCACATGGGTCAAGGAGCCCTGGGTTTGAACCGTGGACCTCCCATGGATAGGCGGACGCTCTATCCGTTGAGCCAAGTCTGCTTCCCTCTTTTTTTTTTCCAAAAATTTATTTATTTATTTAATTCCCTTCCCTCCCTCGGTTGTCTGTTCTGTCTGTCTATTTGCGGCATCTTGTTTCTTTGTCCGCTTCTGTAGTCGTCAGCGGCACGGGAAGTGTGGGCGGCGCCATTCCTGGGCAGGCTGCACTTTCTTTCACGCTGGGCGGCTCGCCTTACGGGGCGCACTCCTTGCGCGTTGGGCTCCCATACGCGGGGGCACCCCTGCGTAGCAGGGCACTCTTTGCGCACATCAGCACTGCGCATGGGCCAGCTCCACACGAGTAAAGGAGGCCCGGGGTTTGAACCGCGGACCTCCCATATGGTAGAGGGACGCCTTAACCACTGGGCCAAGTCCGTTTCCCTCCCTCTTTTTTTTTTTTTTTTCCCTTGTAATTTATTTGTTGAATTCCCACAGCCTGGATTTTGTTGATTGTATTCGCAGCAGTGTATTTAACATGTTTTGAACTCACTCTTCCTATAAGTTGGTAGTTGACCTGGGTGTTTTTAAGTAAAAATTTATTCTTTGTTCCCAAGGATATAATTGGTACATACGTGAAATTGTTCACAATTAGATTAGCTTTCTTCCAATGTACTGGTACCAGCATTTTCACAAACTGTAAGGAAGAAATGGATATCTTTAATTTCCTTAATGATTTTAGTTTTATTTTCTGTATTACTTTTTATGTCTCATACCATCTGCATTTCTAGTAGCTCTCTAATCACTTTTCTGCCCCTAAATTTTTCCTCTTTTACACTGTGGTGATTTCTTTTGGTTGGTTTTTTATTTTTAATTTGTACTCCTTCTGTATCTGATTAACTTCTCAAATCTCCTTCTTCTGAGAAGAGCAGTCCTTTGGATCCAGCAGAAGCTCCAGCTGGAAGATCCAGGAATGGTTCATAAACCTCAGAGAGACTCTGAAAATAGAGAAAAAGAACAGAAGAAAAGGAGTTTGTTAGGCTTCTAGGGTGAAATTACACATGACTATATTTTTGCCCATAATTTAATTGATTTTGTATTTATAATAGGTCCTTAGGCCACTGCCTTTGCTTATTAATATTTTTAGCTGAGATTCCATTCTAAGACATGCTTTGACTGATTTTAGCAGGGGTGTAATTTGCTGAATTAATCACTTGCTTTTGTGTAGGACTCATTCTGGGTATCCTCTTTTGTAATTTTTATAGAATAAAGGGATCTTAAGCTGTGACATTAATGTTGGCTCTTCATGTACAAGCTAAGATTTGTAATAATATAGAGCAGCGGTCTCTAATGTTTTTGATCATGACCCGCCTAACTATTTCTCCTAGTGGCAAAGAACTCCATGGTAACAGATTTGGAAAGAAACATGTAGGGACCCTTACTAGTACAAAGGGAAGACTGGGCTTGTGCTCATTGATTTATATTCTAAAGTAGTCCCTATGTGAAGTTTGAAGGTCCTTAATAACTCACTGATTAGGTTACCCAAAAGAGCTCTGAGGTTTAAAGTAAATATAAAAGCTTGTGGACTCCTGAGTCAATTCACCTGTAGTCAAAGAGAAAAACCTGCATTTTGGGATTGCTTTGCAACACCAGTGGCTTCTTAAAGCCAACACATGGGACTTAGATTGTGCTTGGGAGAAACACTATTTAATAAATGAGATTCAAGATGGGGGATAGAGGAGGAAGAGTTATTTGCTTTCTGTTTTCTAATGTATTAAATTTTAAAATTTCATACATGAAAATGTCATGAAATTTTTAGGCAATAATATATTGACTCTAAATTTTTTAAAAAATATTTTAGTTGATTCCTACTATTTTTTTTAATGTAATCTGGGGTGAATTAAGTGGCAGGCTTCTCCATTGTAATAGTAACTCACTCATACCTAAATTTTGTAGCTTATCCCATGCAAGGAAAAGAGTACCTAATTCTAGTTGGTCTAGGAAGATAATACTACAGAGTTTTTTCCCTTGATGAAATATTCCTGAGAAGTCAGTTGGAGCCCTTGACTGAAATAGCAGAGGAAGCAGATTTTGAAACTAAAGAAAAGGTGCATAGAAACCAAAAAAAGTTCTCACTTTTACTTTGCACTCTTACAGAAGGTAGGATCTCCTGGTTTTAGCTATCTGCTTTTCTCCCTACTTCCTAAATATAAGCATTCATGTGCCAGAGGTTCTCAAACTTTGGCGGTTCATAAGAACTTACCTCAGAAACATGTTTAAAATGCTTCCCAGGCTCCACCAGAATCGAAATCCGCAAGTCAAGGGTGGGCCCAGGCGGCTGTGACACAGGTGGCCCTCCATCCTCACTTGAGGAAACACTGCCCTGAGTTTTGTCCTGACCCACCTCTCTTACGTGCCCTTCTGTGTTTTTCTGGCGTGCGCAGCACCCCTCCAAGCTCCTGGTACTCTTGGAAGTGTCCCATCAGCCTCTTATAGATAGGATACTTTTTAAACCAAAGTCATTATTGACCCTGGAGCCAGCTCTCCTTTTCAACTCTATTTCGGTTAACACTAAAACTACTTTTTTTAATTAAAGAAATTGTGAATTTATAAAACAATCATGCATGCCATTCAAGATTCCCATACATTGCCCTGCTACCAGCACCTACACTAAGACTATTTTTTTGATACTCAGTCGGTCAAATTTGATGCCTCTCTTCTGGCTCTCCACATCCAATCACTTGCCATATCTGATTCTTCCTTTGAAATACTGCTGAATTTATATCCTCTTTCCCATTTTTAGTACTCCTTAAGTCAGGTCCTTTTTACCTCATGTTTAGACATATGCATTATTCTCCTTTTCTTCCTGCCCTTTGACTTCTCACGTTGTCATCACAGTAACCTTCCTGGAGCCTGATTTGAGTGGCTTATTTTCAGAGCATGGAGTTATCACTGAGTGACTGACTCTCCTGTGCCTGGTTACTGATACAAAGTTGGCATTTATCATTTGGAATGGGTCAGTTCCAAGTAAATGGGTCATAGTAACGCATAACCACAGTTAGTTCTGGTGACTACATGTGACCGTGACCAAAGAAAAATCAGTCTTTTCTTTCTTGAATTGGAAGTATAGGCACTTTTTATTCTCACACTAGGTACTCTCAAATCTCCTCTTACTTTAAACCTGCTTTGTAGCAAATATGCCTCAGTTCTCTCAAATAGCCCCGCCTTCTTTCTCACCTAAGAATTGTTTTATTTTAAATAAAATTTTATTGAAGTATATCATTTATACATGAACATAAACAATAAGTGTATAGTAAAAGTTGTGAACTTACAAAGCAAACATGCATATCATCCTACAGGGTTCCCATACATCACCCCACCACCAACACCTTGCATTGCTGCAAAACGTTTGTTACTATGAAATAGCATCATCACAGTATTACTACTAACTATATCCCATATCTTTTATTTGGTGGAGTTTTTCCCCCAGCCCACCCAATTATTAATACCCTGTATTAGTATTATAAATTCATTATAGCTCATGAGAGAATTTTTAATAATTGTCTTGTTAACCACAGTCCATCTTCCACCACTGGATTCCCTGTGTTATATAGTCCCATGCCTTGTATAATGAATTCAAAGTGTACACTCAGTGGCTCTCATTTTCATCACAGAGTTGTGCTGTCGTCACCTCTGTGAATTTTAGAACGTTTTCATTATTCCAAAAGGAAAAATCCCATGTCTCCTTATACCTCCCTATTGTTGTCCCTTAGAGTTGATACCATATCTTCTTTGCCATAGCTGCAAAAATACTGAAATATTACTGAGCTATCTTCCATAAGTTACCTTAGTTGTAATTTTCCTATGTATCACCATATTCTTAATACTTTGTAAAAGAAGAACATTCTATAGCTATACTGTTAACCATGGTCTTCAACTACCACTGAAATCACTATGTTGTATATACCCTAGATTATTCTCTAGTTTCCTTTCAGTTGACATTTACGTCCAGAAACTATCCCTCTCAGCCACAATCACATTTATAAATCGGCATTATTAGTTATACTCACTAAGATGTATTACCATCAACTCTATTCATTTCCATACTTTTACAGTAAACCTTTTTAAAAAGTCCCATGACCCACTGGGTGGAATGTGGGAGAGCGTGGGCTATGGTGTGGACCATTGACCATGAGGTGCAGCGGTGCTCAGAGATGTATTCACCAAATGCAATGAATGTCTCATGATGATGGAGGAGATTGTTGTTATGGGGGGAGGAGTGGAGTGAGGGAGGTAGGGGGTATATGGGGACCTCATATTTTTTGAATGTAATATTAAAAAAATAAATAAAGACCAAAAAGTCTGCATACACCGAGCACCAACTCCCCTGCCTAAGAATTGCTTTCACCTTGTTATTTGCTATTATTCCACTTATCTGTATTGAAATAGCTCTGTAAAACTTACCTCTGGTTGATGATAAAGATGTTGTTGCAGGTGTTATTCATTAATCAGTGTTCTAATTATGAGGTCGCTTGGAATAATTTGTTACATCTTTGTAACAAAAAATATTTGAAGTGTTTATTAAGAATAGTCCACTCTCCGGGAGCGGGTACAGCTCAGGCCTTGGGCATTCCCCTCCCATGTGGGTAGTCCCAGGTTCCTTTTCCCCACGCCTTCTGGGGATGGCGAGCAAGCAGTGAGCAGACAGACAAGAGAACCATCTGGGGGAGGGGAGGATAAATTGCAAAAAATGAAGAAGTTAAAATCTTTTTAAAAAATAGTCCACTCTTCATGACTAGCTTGCTTTTATCTAATGCACATTGTGAATCCCGTTGCTGATCAGTTTCCATCTGAGATTTGGCCACTGAGCTCAGCTCTATACTTGTGCCCCCAAGTGTAAAAGACACCACCACGGCACACACTTTGTGGCCTGGCCTCACTCCTGGCTCCACTTTGGCTGTTTTCTCTTTGAATCTTTCTTACCTCCTTCTAACTCACATCATCATTATGCCTCTTACATAGGTTTTCTCTCAGGTGTCTTTATGTGTCTGTATGTATGGTATGAATGAATAAATCTTTCTCACTATCATCCTAAACAAACCCTATGCTCTTTATTTGATAGACTACATTTTAGTCCTCCTAAGACAGCTTTTCTTTTGATTGAGATATAATTAATATACTATAAAATTCACTCTTTTAAAGGGTACAATTCAGCTGGTTTTTAGCCCATTCACAAAGTTATGTAGTCCTCACCACTAATTCCAGAACATTTTCATCCCCCCCCCAGAAGAAACGCTGTGCCCATTAGCAGTCACTCCCCATTCCCCACCCCCACCCCAGTTCCCAGCAACCGCAACTTTCTATCTCTATGGATTTGCCAGTTGACATTTCATTTAAACTGAATCAGACAATATGTGACCTTTTGTGGCTGGCTTCTTTGACTAGACATACTGTTTTCAAGATCCAGCCATGTTATATCATGTAGCAGAATTCTATTCCTTTTTATGGCTGAATACCTTTCCACAGTATGGACATAACTATATTTTATCCATTCATCAATTGATAGACATTCGGGTTGTTTCTACTTTTGGGCTATTTTGAATAATTCTGTTTTGAACATTCATGCACAAGTGTTTATGTGGACATATGTTTTCAGTTCTCTTGGATGTAAACATAGGAATGACATTCAGTTATCTTGGGTGAATACCCAGAAATGGCATATTCCTAGGGTCATATGGTAACTTTATGTTTAACTTTTTGAAAAATTACAAAACTGTTTTCCAAAGTGGCTACACTATTTTACATTCCCACCAACAATGTATGAGGGGTCCAATTACCTCTACATCCTCCCCAACACTTGTTATTGTCTGTCTTTTTTATTATAGCTATCCTAGTTGATATGAAGTGGTATCTCATTATGGTTTTGATTTGCATTTCTCTGACCACTAATAAGGTCAAGCATCTTTTCATGTGCTTATTGGCCATTTATATCTCTTCTTTGGAGAAATGTCTATTCAAATCCTTTGTCCATTTTTAATTGGCTTTTCTTTTTGTTGTTGAGTTGTAAGAGTTCTTTACAGATTCCAGATACTAGTCCCTTATCAGATATGATTTACAGATATTTTCTCCCATTCTGTGAGATCTTTTAACTTTTTTGTTAGTGTCTTTAATGCACAAAAGTCTTTAATTCTGACAAATCCCTGTTTATCCAGTTTGCTTTTGTGGATCGTGCTTTTGGTGTCAGGTCTAAGAAACTTGCCAAATCCAAGGTCGTGAAGACTTACACCTATTTTTTTCTTCTAAGAGCTTTCTAGTTTTAGCTCGTACATTTAGGTTTTTGGTCCTTTTGGAGTTAAGTTTTATATGTGCTGTGAGGTACTTCTAGACAGCTGGCATTTCAGTGTTCTAGACCTTTTCTCATAGTGCCAAGCCACTCAGAATTCCCTTCTTTGCTTATTGGTATCATGTCTACTCTGCAATTTAACTTAGCATTGTCTTTATTATGCCTTTTTGGATCCTGGCATGAAGGCATCTCTCATTCATCTGTGCCTGTGCTTGTACCTCATACCACACAGTCATATACTACAGCCTTGTACTATATTCTTTCTTCTCTGTGTGTATGTCTCATCTCCCTTTCAAGAGTGTAAGACTCCTGACTGGGGCAGGGGCTTTGGCTCATATATCTTTGTATTCTCCAATATCTAGCAATGCACCATGTTAGTGAAGGTGTTCAATAGGTATTTGATTTTTTCAAAACATAAGCTTAGATGATCAGAATAACAGCTTTCATTTGTTGGATGATAAGAATAATAACTTCCATTTCTTGAGTGTTTACTGTGTCCAGATACTTGGCTAAGGCATTATTTCATCTCATCTTCACAAGGCAAAGCTACTATTAAACCCCCATCTTGTAAGATGGTAAATACTGGGTAATGGAGCCAGGTTCTAAATCCAGGTAGCCCAACTCCAGGTCCCATGCACTTGACCATATTGCTATGCCAGTGGGCTACGTGTAATAGACAAAGATGCCTCATGTTACTTACTCTTTTGTAAAACTGTGAATAATCTTTCTAAGTGTATTTTATTGCTTTGACCATACTCCAAAAGAGTTGAGACCTATTTTTCAGGGGTCATGGGAGTTATTTCATGGATTCTGCGTCTACCCTCCAGGAGAGCGCCTTGCAGTTGTGGAAGTGCAGTGTGAACGCCTGAGGATGCTCTATCGGGACTGTGCTCGGCCACCTCCACCCCCACTGCAGGCCGATCGCAGACAGGTGAGCCTTCTGATCTGCAGACCTGCCACGCTGCAACACGTGCCATATGAGTAACCATCATTAAACACGCACAGCAGTACGTTAATAAAGTTGAGAAGGAGGACTTCAAAAGCCACTTGGGGGTGTAGTGTCTACAAAGACATGAAATCATCTCTGAGTGTCAAAGCCCATTGATTTGGCATTCTGAATATTGGAAATGTATAGCAAAGGAGCAGAACTCATTGATTTGTGAAGAATTTTTTTATGTTATCAAAGACAGAAAAAGGAAGTTTAAAAAAATGTAGATCTGTGATCTCTTTCATTATAATAAGTATATATAGAGTATGAGAGAAATAGTGATCAAAAAACAAATGTGGGGAAGCAGGTGTGGCTCAAGCAAATGGGCTCCTATCTACCATGTAGGAGGTCTAGGGTTCAATACCCAGGGCCTCCAGGTGAATGCACACTGGCCTGTGTGGCAAGCTTGCCCAGACAGAGTGCTGGCCTGTGTAGAGTGGTGCCCCGTGCAGGAGCACTGCCCCACACAGGAGCTCTGCCCCGAACAGGAGTGCTGGTCCACGCTGAGAGCTGATGCAGCAAGAACACTCAACAAAAAGAGACACACAATAAGAGATGTAGCAGGAAAGTGGACTTTGCCCAGTGGTTAGGGTGTCCGCCTACCACATGGGAGGTCCGCGGTTCAAACCCCGGGCCTCCTTGACCCGTGTGGAGCTGGCCCATGCGCAGTGCTGATGCACGCAAGGAGTGCCCTGCCATGCAGGTGTGTCCTCCACATAAGGGAGCCCCACGTGCAAGGAGAGCGCCCCATAAGGAGAGCCGACCAGCGCGAAAGGAAGTGCAGCCTGCCCAGGAATGGCGCTGCACACACGGAGAGCTGATACAACAAGATGATGCAACAAAAAGAAACAGATTCCTGGTGCCACTGATAAGGATAGAAGCGGTCACAGAAGAACACACAGCGAATGGACACACAGAGAGCAGACAATGGGGGGAAGGGGAAAGAAATAAATAAAAAATAAATCTTAAAAAAAAAAAAAGAAAAAAAAAGAGAGATGCAGCAGACCAGGGAGCTGAGGTGGTGCAAGAGAATGATCACCTCTCTCCCACTCCAGAAGGTCCCAGGATCAGTTCCTGGAGCTGCCTAGTGAGAATATAAGCAGACACAGAACACCATACAGTGAATGGACACAGAGAGTGGACAATGGAGAGGGGAGGGAGAAATAAATCAATCTTTTAAAAAAACAAAAACACACAAATGTGACAAAACGCTAAAATTGGTGCATCTGTGAATGCTCATAGCAGCATTATTCATAGTAGCTCCTAAGTGGAAACAACCAAATGTCCATCAGCTGATGAATGAATAAACAATAGGTGATACAGCTATACAATGGAACTAATACATTCCCAAACATGGATGAGCCTCAAAAACATCATGCTAAGTTAAAGAAGACAGTCACAAAAGGCCATACATTTATGATTCCATTTATATGAAATATCCAAAATAGGCAAATCAATAGAGACAGAAAGTAGATTAGTGATTGTCAGGGGTTTGTGGCGAAAGGGTTGTGGGGGAGTGACTGCTATGCTAACAAGGTATGGGGTTTCTTTTAGTGGGGAAAAAAATGATCCAAAGTTAGATGGTAGTGAGGGGGCACAACCCTGGAATATACTTTGAAAACATTGACGTGTACACTTTAAATGGGTGAATTACATAGTATATGAATTTTATCTCAAGCTATTTTTAAAAGGTGATGTGGAGGCTTCAGTCCTACTGTCAGCCTGACCGTGCCTGTGAGGTGGCCGTGGAAGCCATGGGATGTTCAGGGCTAGCTCAGTCCTCGTCGGGGAGGCCCAGGAAGAAAGCCACACACTGGCCCGAGACTGCCCCTCCTCCTCAGCTTACAAAGATAGAAAGGGAAAGTTGAAGGTTGCAGGCTCACACATGTTGAACTGGATGCTGACTCCTGGAAGAAGCTCCTCGCTCTGTGTGTGTGCTCCTGCAGCCTGCAACCTGGTGAGACTGGCCTGTCTGACTACATGCACGGTTCTTCTGAGGAAAAGCCGTATCAAGCTTGCCCTCTTGAAGATGAAATGTGAGTCTGAACTCATTCACTGCCCCCAGCTGAACTCCTTGTGGGACAAGAAAGAGATAAGGGAACTGATGGAGGGAAAGTTAGAAGGGTGAAGAGAAAGAGGGAAAAAGAGGAAGGAAGCAATATAACATTACAAAAGATTGAATTAAATGAGCTTGGATTTAAAGAAAGAAAAAAAAGTTGATGCATCTAAGGATATACAAGAGTTGCTGTATTTGCTGTATTATTCTTATAATTTCTAAGTTTGAAATTTTTTTTTAAAAAAAGGTATAAAATGTATCAAAGAAAAAAGGCCATGTGAAATCGCAACCTCTGCAATCACCATTAATGTGATGTATTACCAAAAATGGGTTCCTGCTGTCCATACTGTTTTGTATTCAGCTTTTTTCAGTAGATGGTAATACTTTTCCATGTTAACCAATAGCAACTTAATAGTCCAGTGTATAGTTGTGCCTCAGTTTACGCAGACTTTTTTGTTGAACATTTAAGTTGTGTGCAGTTTTCCTTGGACCTAAATCTTTACCTGCATCTTTCAGTTTTTATCTTTAGAATACAAAGGTGAAAATGATGGCTCAAAACTAAATTACAGTCCCATCAGATAAAAAATATTTTTCTTCTTTGAGAGGGTAAGGAATTTGTGTTTGCAGTTCCACTGAAGAGAATTTTTTCCCTACTGTAGCCGAAAGAGATTACTTGGAGCCCCTCACGAGTGTTCCCACCTGTCCGAGCCTGCATGTTCTCATCTCACCTTACTTCAGTCACCTTCCTGGCTGACCCCAGCGCTGGGGGAGGCCTGCCCCGGGGCACATTTATCTATGCCACCTCACCGCTGCCCGTTCAGGTGAGAAATCACAGGAGGCACTGCCTTTTGCCTCCTTCCTTCAAATTTGAAAGAAAAAGCCAGTTCCGGGGCCCAGTCTGAGCCCTCTGACTGTCTGCTCACTTATGATGTTTCTTCAGGCCCCATCTTTTTACTGGGAAATTGAAATTGTTTCCTATGGAGATACTGATGACGACACTGGACCAATCGTTTCCTTTGGCTTTGCTACAGAAGCAGAAAAGCGAGATGGGGCTTGGACTAATCCAGTGGGCACTTGTCTTTTCCATAAGTAAGTGGCTGCAATTCCATAAGTAAGTGACTGTCTTTTGTTTCCCAAATGCTTCTGAACTCAGATCCCTTTTTTTTATGAATATAGTTTGGGAAATGGTGGGAAATGGTGGCTTGGGTGTTTTGGTACTAAAGTAATATGATTATACTCTCTACCCCCAAAACATGTTTAGGAAAAGAGGATAGCTTTTATGATTTCTCTTCTAATTATTCTTGTGCTGCTGAACACATCCCCCCACTGCTCATGCCCACCCTCCAATCCACTACTTAACAGCCTCTGTGTTGACTGATTAGTCTTGTCTTTGACTTCCCTTCTTTGAATTTTCTTAGCAATGGGCGAGCTGTACACTACAATGGCTCCAGTTTGTTACAGTGGAAGAGTGTTCGCTTAGATGTGACTCTCTCTCCTGGTAAGTGCGTATTTCTGTTGTTCTAGGTTTTGGTCTAAATAAATTAAAAGTGAATAAATTTAGCAATTCGAAAAGGGCAATGTGTCTTTTAGTGAAAACCAAACACTCATTAATACTGCTCCCTAGTTTACATCACACCCTTAATTTTGAGAGGCCATTACTGTTTAGACTGCAGAGGTTCTTAATGTTTTTTGTTCCATGGACTCCTTTGCCAGTCAGGGGAAAACCACAGACCCCTTACTAAGTCCACACTCTACTGTGTATTATTTAATAAATATGTCACACCCACACCAACACATCCCCACAAGAATAATGTTTTCTTGAATTTCTATTCAAGCTCATGGAGCCCTTGTTTAGAATCCCTGATTTAGAGTCTCCATTTGATAACCTAAGAATCATGTTTGTTTTCATTCGTTCATCTTTAGAAAATTCTGAGGTTTTGTTTCTCTCTAAAGTTTGATCTTTCATCAGCTATTCATTGATGAACTGATAAATAGCTTCAAATAAAGAGAGCTCTACCACTAGCCATGAGGTGCTTGAGAAAGGCATTAGTGGTGGGCACATGCTGACTTTGCTCTCAGTGCCCTGAACATCTGGTCAAGCTTTATAAGTATTCTGTGCAGATACTTCAGTCACAGTGAAGGGGAAATAAGTCTATTCGCTCCTTTTTTCTAACTTCCATATAAATAACTTGATCTGAATGGTATTGTAGATGAACTGGAAACAGTCCCAGCTCTTCCAGCAGTAGCAAACTATAAGCACTGTCTTCTTATTATTAGAAGCAGCCAAACATGTTGGCTAATTATTTTCAGACACTACATCTTAGCATCATCTCTGAAAAACCTTTAATTGTTATATGTGATAGATGATCTGGGATAATTTTGCTGTTGCTTACCCTTGAGGAAGCTGCTCATTAAATAGCACTTTTCTAGGGAGCATAGAGTTTTCAGTTATGGTCAAGTTACAATGAATAATTTCAGAGCAAAGTCGTTTCTCTTTGCTTTATGGAGCAGAACTCTGACGTCTCAGGGCAGTACATATTAAAACATGTGCTTTAGGCACAATGGGATATGTGGGAAGGGCAGGAGAAGTATAGGTGGGCTTTTTTTTGTTGTTATTTGTGCTCTATTTTGTTCTCCTTTTGATTTTTGAGAAAATTTTGGACTGGACCTCACACATATATGCTCCCCTTTTCTTAGAGAAGAAGAGGAATTGGAAACCCACTTTTTATAACAGAATCTCAACCTCTCTACCAACACTGGTGGTGTTCCTTCATCGACAGATACTCACCGAGTATCTCCTACGTACTAGGCAGTCTTCTAGGCCCTGGGGATGCCATGGTGACATTTCCATTGTAGTAGTATCTAAGGCATATGGCATTCTGTCATCAAAAATAGCATACACTTATTGGAGAGTTCAACAACAAATTGGCTATCAAGCCATATCTAGCACTTACTGAGGCAGTGCTGTAATGGATCTGCTTCTCTTGATTCTCTAAACTCTATACCAGCAACCAGCCACCTCATCAGAAAGCAGCCTGGCCTGTATGATCTTAGCTTCCTGCAAAAATACCTTAAATAAATGGAAGTAAGGGAACATAATATGATAGAATGATATGCCTTTAGCTTACATTGAGGATTGAAGTTTGTTGTTTTTTTTTTTTAAAGGCCTTCTGGAAGTTCTTATTTTTATTATATTGTCAATTGCAAGCCCTTAAAAAGATATTTTATGATTACATCCTAGCAAGTAATTATTTATGTTAATGAAGAGGAAATGCTAAAACTAAGGGAATTATTATAATTAAAAACATAAACTTACTGGCATTTTTCTTAAAACAGAAAGAGCTAGGGTACATCCACTGAAGTCTGGGCATTCTGGCTCCATCTGTTACAAACTGGAATCATATTTTTAAAATTCTTATGATCCTGAAGGTCTTGTCTAAGTTTTAAATAGCTTTTGTTTTTCTTTTGGCCACTAGATTTTTCAGGAAAAGTTTACGTGCTTTATTCGAAGAACACACCAGAGAGCCACTTGAAGTATAATGAAAGCCAAGTTCATTTCCTACCTTTTCCCATTATTTGAACTTTTCAGGAGTAATGTATTCTTCAACCTTAACGTGGCGCTTTGTTGGCTGCATATACTGTCCTAAAGTCAAACAGTCCCTGTCTGCCTTACAGAGTGCTTTCATTGTTGCATACACTTGCTCATCATCACCTAAACCCAACATTATAGATGTTTTAGAGGTAACATCAGGTTGAATCTCCTTGGGACGTTTCTTTTTTTTTTAATGACTACTTTTTTTTTTTTTCAATTTATTTCTCTCCCCTTCTCCCTCCCCCCTCAACCCCTGTTGTCTGCTCTCTGTGTCCTTTCACTGTGTGTTCTTCTGTGTCTGCTTGTATTCTTGTCAGCGGCACCAAGAATCTGTCTCTTTTTGTTGCATTATCTTGCTGTGTCAGCTCTCTCTGTGTGCGGTGCCACTCCTGGGCAGGTTGCACTTTTTTCACATGGGGTGGCTATCCTTGCAGGATGCACTTCTTGCGCGTGGGGCTCCACTATGTGGGGAACACCCCTGTGTGGCACGGCACTCCTTGCGTGCATCAGCACTGTGCATGGGCCAGCTCATCACATGGGTCAGGAGGCCCGGGGTTAGAACTTTGGACCTCCCACGTAGTAGGCAGATGCTCTATCAGTTGAGCCAAATCCACTTCCCCTTGGCACATTTCAGTACACGTGGAGACTGGTCAGAATTGGCTCAGAAATCATGAACTTTCCTCTGTAATTCTTAAACTGTTTGCACATTATGTGTGTGCACATCTAATCTGACAGAGCAACTTTCTCTATTGCTTTAAGGTCTCCTCAGAAATCAGGGGTGAGGGATTCCATAAGAATTTTTGGATTCCTTTCCTTTAAGCATAACTGTCTTTGCAAAGTGCTCAGCTCCCCCCATCAGGCATATCATCTCAATCCACAGATGTCAGGCAACATAATCCAGACCCCACTCTGCAGTCACCTTTGCAGTATTGAAGGGGCTCATTGATATCCAGTAGAGGTGGATTTCTTGCAGTTTTCACAGAACAAAATCTACAACCTCTTGTACATGTATCACCCATCAACATGATTGTGGCTATGACTGTGGCATATTCTCACCTCCCCAAAACTCCCCAATATTTGGACATCTAGCTTCTCACACACTGTATGGAGATTTAATTTGCAATGTATTTTTCAATTTATTGTAATTTTTCACCCTGGGAATCTCTGTGTTTAACCATGAAGGTAGTCTTAACCATTCTCCTTTCTGGCATTTTAAGTTTCCTTTATATTCAGCTCAGGTACCCTTGTCTGCAAGATCACCAGATACAAAATCTTGAAAGTCTGATCCATTCTGTAAAAATTCTTTTTTTCGTCTGGCAAGGAGCTCAGTACTCTGACCAGGCTGCATAAATATCTTCCAAATACCTGTGGTCCCAATATGTGAGCGGCACTTCTGCAACATAGAGACACGTCCTCTTTGAACCTAGCAGGATCTAGAGGCTGAGGGATCAGTGTTTCCTGGATCAGCATGGATCAATAGAGAGTTTTTCAGTTTACATCCAAGGATTGAGTTTTAAAATGTATTTTTGAAAATCATTTCTAAATCTTCCACAACTTACAAAGGAGATATTACCTTTTTACCTTTATGCCCTCTCTATACCTGATAAGTAGTATCCCTAAGTAACTCATGTGTCTCAATAGCAAAACCTACATTGATCTATTTTGTTTTTTTCATATTGTATCCAATGTTTTGCCCTTTGGGTCTTGGCTGCCAGGAAAATAAAAGTTAAATTTTGGGTGTAATTATGGTAACCAACTGAACTCAGATGCTAGGTATTTTCATCCTCAGTAGTTTGTAACTTAGCTTTTTAAAATTGTTTATTTCTGTTGTCTTATTTTATTGTCTTTTCTATTTAAATATAAGAAGTCACTTCATGTCCTTTTTAGATACAACTGAGGTCATAGATAGATAGATAGATAGATAGATAGATAGATAGATAGATAGATAGATAGTGATATGTGGCATCCTTACATGAGTTGCAACTTTGACATTTCTTGAGTAATCAATAAAAGAGGGAAAATGTGTTGTTTCCCTTCTTATCCTCTGCCATAGGTGACGTGGCAGGAATTGGCTGGGAGAGAACCGAGGGGACCCCACCTCCTCCAGGGCAGCCAGCCAAGGGCCGCGTGTACTTCACCTACTGCGGGCAGCGCCTCTCACCGTATCTCGAAGACGTCTCTGGTGGAATGTGGCCTGTAGTTCACATTCAGAAAAAGGCAGGTTATCTTGTTTGGAAAGTAAAAGCAGTTCTTCTGAGTAATGCGTTCCTATCAAGAATCGAAAACTTTAAGGTATACAACATGCCCTGAGGCCCATCACAGGTGGGCAGTGACAAAGTCCACCTGTGTCAGTAAAATCCACCTTTCCTTGCATTGAACCCACAGTGTTGGATTGGATGAGGCTTGACCAAGGGACTTAAGTGCTCAACTGCTTTGACCTCCTTTTGGCCATGTTTCTTAAACAACAGCCCAAAGAACACTAGTATTTCTTGAAATGCCAGGAAAACAAATGTGTGGTTAAATAAATTTTGAAAGTGACAGGTCGCTTAGTATGTCAGAAGCTCAGAGGACTCCTTCGGGAAAGAGTCAGACAGTCAACTTTATTTAACCCTGTGTTTATCTTTAGCATCTCTCAAACATTTATTCATGACTCTTTGTTTTGTGAAGAGTACCCATTAAAACAAATGTTCATGGAACACATTGGTAGCTCAGGAATTCATGTCTCCAGACCTCTCCTTAAATCTAGACTCATATCTCGCAGCCTAGGAAGCATCTCGAAATTGCTGTCTTATCAGCATCTCAAAGTTAACATGTCTAAAACGAGCCTAACTCTGCCCCATCCCCAAGTCTCCTTCTTCCCCAGTCTTCCTCATTTCAGAAAATGGCAACTCCATCCTGTTGCTAAAGCCAAAACCCTTGGAGTCTTCCTTGACTCCTCTTTTTCTCATGCTCCCCATCCAGTCTGTCAGCAAGTTAACAGTTGGTCGTACCTGCAAAATGCATCCAGAATGTGACTGTTTATCCCATTCCATCATTAACACCCTGCCCAGCCACCATCATTACCTCCTGTCCCTACCTCACTATTGCCCTTTTATGTGTCTTTTCAACACAGCAGACCCAGGCCTGAAAGACCCTGTAGGAGCTGGTCCTGTGTATGTTTCTGATACCATCTTTTATCACCCTATTTGTTTAATGAGTTAATCAAAGATTCCAGACATTTAAGGCAACATTTCTCACCGTATTCATTCACTCATTCAACAAATCTTTACTGAGCATCTGCAATATGCATAGTGCTATGCTAAGCTCTGGAGCTATAACAGCAAAACAAATATGGTCTCTGCCTTCATGGAATTATGATCCATTGGAAGAGGTAGACATTAAAAATCACACAAATAATCTGTATGTGTAAATAATCCCAAACTCTAAGACATGCCATGTTCAAGAATCATGAGACATTATGGAAACAAGTACCAAGCAAATCTAATCATGTCCCCATTACCCTGAAGTAGTGATGTTTGAACTGTGTCTGGAATATTAACTGGTCTTAATGAGGAAAAACTCGAGGGAGAATGTTCCAGGTGGAGGAAACATGTGCAGTGGTCTCAGGCCAGAGGGAGCCATGTTGGGAATGAGAAAGGTCGCTGTGTTTAAATTGCAGAGGGCATGAGAGGGTGAGGTGAGCAGGAGGGTGGCCAGGGTGGCCAGTGCACTGGGTTCCAGCACACGCGGTACCAGCACATGCAATGCTTGTGCACACAGCTGTGCCACCCGCACTGCCTGGTTCATATGCTGAACCATTCCCAGAGCCATTCTTTTGGTTTGACATTTATTGACATTCACCTGAAGTTTTTTCTTTTTAATTAAATTTTTAAAATAAAAAATTTTTGAACAACTGAATCATTTCAAATCCTTTATTTGATCTCTTTTCCAGAACACCAAAACTCGGGCTAACTTTGGCTCCCGCCCATTTGCCTACGCGGAAGGGCAGGCCCACCGCAATGCTGCTGACCTATGCACCGACCTGGCAGAAGAGATCAGCGCTAACTTCGAGGCCCTGCCCTTTGCCATGGCCTCTGACAGTGACAATGATGCTGGTACCAGTATAGCGTCGGACCCAGGCACTCATGGGCCACCGTGCCGGATTGCTGCCGTCGCTACTGCCCAGCAGCGTAAGCAGCCTCCTCCTAGGGCCCCACTGCTTCCCTGGGGAGTGAGTAAATGCTCTAAATTCCACAAACCCCTTTCACTTGGGCATCCTCATTACAATCAGGGGTGGCAAACTCAAGCATCCATGGGGAAGTGGGGAAACAGGCAGGGTGAAGAAAATGGGGAGCAGGAAGAATTGTAGCAAAATGGAAAATGCATCGCCTTGTACAGGAGGCTGCCACCAGTCAGTGCCAGGAGAGTTTGGCCATGTAGAAAATGCAAGCCTGAAAGATTGTCCAGTTTTTATCCAGAATTTTATGTGAAATCTAATTTTTAAATGTTCATCATTTTTTAAATGGTTTTAAAACTGAGGTCACTCAAGTATAGTAAATTGCTAGTTGTAAAATCTAGGTGGTAGGTAGAGTGGTGTGCACTATAAAACTTTTCTGATTATTTCAAACGTTTCATGATCAAGTGGGAAAAAGTAAGCCCACCAAACTAACGATAGCTTAAGGCATGTTTGGCCCTTGGGATATTGATTTGCAAACTGTTTTAAGAGGCTGTTTAATTTTTTCTCATAATGAAGAACTTTCCAAATTACATGAATATAAGGAATAAATTATTCCCATAAAAACTATTTTAGGGGAAACGGACTTTGGCCCAGTGGTTAGGGCGTCCGTCTACCACATGGGAGGCCCGCGGTTCAAGCCCCGGGCCTCCTTGACCCGTGTGGAGCTGGCCCATGCGCAGTGCTGATGCGCGCAAGGAGTGCCATGCCACACAGGGGTGTCCCCCGCGTAGGGGAGCCCCACGCGCAAGGAGTGCGCCCATAAGGAGAGCCGCCCAGCGCGAAGGAGGGAGCAGCCTGCCGAGGAATGGCGCCGCCCACACTTCCCGTGCCGCTGACGACAACAGAAGCGGACAAAGAAACAAGACGCAGCAAAAAGACACAGAAAACAGACAACCGGGGGAGGGGAGGGGAATTAAATAAATAAAAATAAATCTTTAAAAAAAAAAAAACAAACTATTTTAGGATTAAGATTAGTTATAGATGATCATTTCTTTTTTGACTCTGCTGCAAAAATCCTCAAAGTCCTAGGTGTCCTTTCTGCCATGTCTATTAAGAGAATCCAGTTTGTCCAAGGGTGGCAAGTTAATGATTTTTACGGCCTGCTCTCACTTGGAATTCACTGTCATCACGCTTTGTTACAGAATATGATAGTGACACTTCCTGCCACTATAAAGTAGAGCTCAGTTATGAGAATTTCATCACCTCTGGCCCAGACCCCCACCCGCCTCCCATTGCAGATGATGAAAGTGATGATGATGATGATGATGACATCCCACAGGTAAGAAGCCCGCAGCCATGGATTATGGGACTCATCAGAGCTCACTTCTCCCTGATGACTAGAATTGACTTTGATCTGAAAGTGCAAGGTTCACGTTGTCCTACTTTTCAATTACGTAATTGTCTTTGAACAGTGATTCTAGAGTGTTTTTCTTAAACCAGGGGTTCTTAACCTTTTTTGTTCCATGGACTCCTTTACCAGTCAGGTAAAATGAATACTACTTTTATTTATTTATTGCATACATTCATGAGTGAAGGAAATGCTAGGCTTCAATTAAAGGTCAGAGAAATAAAGTTAATAAGTTAATTTTTTTTTTCAGTTCAAGCTCATGAACTCCCTGAAATCTTTCCAGAGACCCCTTGGCGTTCTGTGGACCCCTAGTTAAGAACCCCTTTTCAAAACCATATATGAACAGCAGTATCTCTTGGGCTCACTTGTCTAAGAGATCCAGGTGACAGAGACCTGAAATGTTTTCATAGCAATTCAGCAGGAAAGTTGGGACTCATGTGAAATTGTTTCTGCTGCTTTAGAGAGAGAGGAAGAACTGGCCTCAGTGTATCTTTCCCCTCCTCTGGCATCTGGGGGATGTATCTAGTAGAGCGGTCTGCACACTGCATTTCTATCACTGACACTGGAGTGGGGAGAAGGCGTCAGGGATGAAAGCTGTCAGTTTGGGGAGGCCCAATGCCTGCTCTGTTCACGTTTGCTCTCTCCTTCCAGGAGGACCACTATGCCCTGCTGGTGAAAGCATGGGAGACCAAAGTCTTTCCAACCATCCGAAGACGCTTCCGCAATGAAGCAGAACGGAAATCAGGCCTGGACCAGATAAAGGGTGCTTTACAGCTAGGTCTGGTGCTTTTTGTTTTCTTAAGGAGCTCACTTCATGAACTGAAGAGATGTGTTTTAGGATGAAAATCAGGTGTAAATCTTGTGTCTTCCACCTGAACTTTTACTGTAGTCTTTTGCATTCATTGCTAGGCTTTTATTTGCTTGTAAATTTAACTCATGGTTTAGGTTGATGGGCTGCTGGTATGAAGCTGGGGTGGTTGTAATGGGAGTGGATTAAAAAAATTTTTTGAAGAGAATCCCAATTGCCAAGCTAATATCCTTCCCCACAAATAGCCACGCCTCATTCCAGGACCTTGTACATGGGAAACAGGTGCTCAGCCACTGAGCTACATCTGCTCCCCAGGAGTGGATTAAATTTAAGAACCTGTTTTTCTGGGGTCCATACAGCTTCAGACCACCACAAACAGTAAATGAGAGAACGGTAAATGAGTGTGATAGAGAAATTGTCAACACCTATTTTTATCTACAACTTCTTTAGTGCTGTGGGTTCTCAAAGAGCAACAGCCAACATGTACATTGTGCCCCATCTCTGCTGTACTCCCTACAATGCTAACTTTTCAGACATTTGGCTACTCATTTACTTAGTTTTCACCAGCCATGGCTATTGAACATTATCATGTGTTTGCCCTCTGGAACAGAAGAGCAGAGCAAATTCCAGTACTGGTCAGGAGGGGCTGATGTAGCACATTGTCTCTCTTAAATAAGCAACAAGTGTTTGTTGGAGCAAAAAGCAAACACAGTACAAAAACCTCATCAAGCAAGGAGTATGTTACCCATTCCCATCTTATCCCTATTTGTCCTACAGTTTCTTCTTTTGACTG
The DNA here is from genome assembly GCF_030445035.2 of Dasypus novemcinctus. Lineage (NCBI taxonomy): Eukaryota > Metazoa > Chordata > Mammalia > Cingulata > Dasypodidae > Dasypus > Dasypus novemcinctus. The sequence goes on along the minus strand of NC_080691.1, from coordinate 21,912,927 downwards.
AACTAAATAATGACTGCTTAATGGTGGCCCATCATATTTTAACCATTCTGTATTGATGAACACTTTGGTTGTTTCCAGATTTTGTTATTTCCCAGCAGGGCAGCAGTGAGTGTTCCTGTACATGTACCTTTTCATGCTTTTGCTTGTGTTTCTGTGGGAAGAGATTTGAGAGATTCCTGGAAATAAAACATTGAGTCAGAGAGCATTTTAAACTTGGTAAACACTGTATAATTACCTTCCCCCAGAAGGCTACATAGTCTCACAAACCATGTTTGAAAGATTCTCATATCTTTTCACAGTAGATCTAAGGCATTGTCGTGGTTGATGAGAAGACTGTGTACCCTTTGGAGAGTTACCCAACAAGCACTGTTGTCTTTTTTAGGTATGGTGGATATTGCCAGGCAAACAGTTGAATTTCTCTACGAGGAAAATGGTGGCATCCCAAGAGACCTTTATCTTCCCACCATTGAAGACATTAAAGATGAAGCAAACAAGTTCACAATTGATAAAGTTCGAAAAGGTTTTGCTTTTCTCCTTAATTTACCTGTGAATTTGCCTATGAAATGAGAACTCGAGTTTTCCCAAACATGAGTTTAAGCTTAGCTGTTGTTGACTCTCCCAGGGGCACCTCCTTTACTCTAGGATGACTTGACCTGAGACCAGGTTCCTTTCCACATACTCATCCAGGCTTTTCTGTGGAAGGCCCTAAAGTGGCCATTCCTGGCTGGTCAGAAGTAGATGTTTGTCTAGCATTTGGTGGCGTCTGCCACACTCCCAGAACTCACCTGCATGAGGAGGGTGAGGCAGGGCAGTTGTATGAGGAGGGAAGTGAAGTGGGCCATGGTCCAAGGACTCCAGAAGGCTCTCAGGCTTAGTCCTGGCTACTGAGCCATATCTATATAGTTTTACTTTGCTTTTTAGAACTTTAATAGAATGTGCTATTCTTTTGACGAAAATGTATCACACATTTTGGGATTATGAAGAAAACACAGAAAAGCACAAAAAGAATTCAAAACCATTCATTATTAGAGGTGCCAGAAGACCTTCACAAAAATACCAGAAGACCACAGACAGGAAACAGGAATATATATATATATATTTTTTGACAGAAATAATGCAGTTTTATAGGAATATATTTTAACATTACCTTTTTTTTTTTAACTTACAATTCACATACTATAAAACTGACCCTTTTAAAGTGTACAATTCAGTGAGTTTCAGTATATTCACAAAGCTTTGCAACATCAAGCCATCACCACCATCTAACTCTAGCATATTTTCATTTCCCTAACAAGAACCCATTAGCAATCTCCTCCCATCCCTTCCTTTCCCCAGCTCCTCCTCACAACCACTAATCTGCTTTCTGTCTCAATGGAATTGCCTATTCTAAACATTTAATATAAATGCAGTCATGAAATGTGTGGCCTTTTATGTCTGACTTCTTTCACTTTACAGGATGTATTCAAGGTTCATCCATGTTGTAGCATGTATCAGAATTTCATTCCTTTTAATGACTGAATAATAGTCTCTTATAGGTGTATACCACATTTTGTTTATACATTCATCTGTAGATGGGCATATGAGTTGTTTCTACTTTGGGACTCCTTAATACTGTAATATCATATGTCACATTCAAATCTCTGGGTGGACATATGTTTTCATTTCTCTTAGGTATTTATAGAGGAGTGGAATGGCTGGGTCATATGGTTATTCTATTATATTAAATTTATGTGGTAATTAAACTGAGGAATTGCTGCACTGTTTTCAAGCACAGCTGCACTCTTTTACATTCCTACCAGCAATGTATGAGGTTTAAAATTTTCCGCATTCTCACCAATACTTGTTATTTTCTGTTTTATGAATTATTGCCATCCTAGTGGGTGTGAAGTGGTACCTCATTATGGTTTCAATTTGCATTTCCCTGATGACTAATGAAATTGAGCATCGTTTCATGTGTATCCTTTCATTTCTCTTTGGCAAAATATTTATTCAAATCCTTTGCCCATTTTTAAATTGCGTTATTTGTCTTGTTATTGTTGAATTGTATGAGTTACTACAACATTTTGTTGTATTACTTTCCAGACTGAGCTGTGTTCCATTTTGATTATAACTAAACTGAGGGTATTGTTAGATGCTGTAAGAGCTAAATTAGACCCTAAAATACAGAATCCCAAGCTGACAGTAGTACTTGCTCCTGACCAAACTTTTCCTCTGCTCTCCTCAGGTCTCACGGTAGTAACCCGATCTCCAGACAGCAATAATGTAGCCAGCAGTACTGTCGGGACTGCTCTGCCAAAGTTTGCCATCCGAGGGATGCTGAAAACCTTTGGGCTTCATGGAGTCGTCTTAGATGTTGATTCGGTGAGTGAACAACCTTCCGGACTAATAAGTCCTTTTATGTATACCGATATTTTCATCCCCAGCTGCACAAGCACCTTCAAAGTGATTACACAGATAGATTGTTCTTCAAGATAGGGACAATGAAACCAAGCAAAAGTGCCGTCATGACAAATGACTAGCCAGAGACTTCCCCCCAGACCCGGATCAGGACCTGGGACAGATCATCAGCTTTTAAATCTCAGGGCAGCAGCCTCTGCAGACTACGCCGCCTCTGCCAGCATTCTCCATCAGCCGTTTTCAAACTGGGTTCCCAAATTTTATCTACCTCAAGTTCAGAGGGAAAACATTCCCATTGCCCTTGATGAGTGGATGATCCGCCATTGTCATGGCTGGTTTCTTTTTTTAAAGATTTATTTTTATGTATTTCTTTCCCCTTCCCTCCCCCCCAGTTGTCTGCTCTCTGTGTCCATTCTGTGTGTGTTTTTCTGTGACCGCTTCTATCATTATCAGCAGCACCGGGAATCTGTTTCTTTTTGTTGCGTCATCTTGCTGTGTCAGCACTCCGTGTGTGCGGTGCCATTCTTGGGCAGGCTGCACTTTTTTTCGCACTGGGCGGCTCTCCTTACGGGGCGCACTCCTTGCACGTGGGGCTCCCCTACACGGGGGACACCCCTGCGTGGGCCGGCTCCACACGGGTCAGGAGGCCCAGGGTTTGAACCACAGACCTCCCATGTGGTAGGTGAATGCCCTAACCACTGGGCCAAGTCTGCTTCCCTGTCATGACTGTTTTACACACACAAATCAAAGAAACAGTTTTGTAATTTGGATCACCTCATGTTACTTATTTTCTCAGCCTCAATTTCCCTCTCTGTAGAATGAGTACATTAAACTAGATGAGTAGTAGTCTTCTCCATTTTGCAGAGCCCTCATAGAGTGCTCATCAAGGATTTGAGAAGGAAGAAGGATCAGAAGGAAGGTGGGGAAGAGAAAGCAGATTTCTTTTGGGGTTTAAAAAAAAGGGAGTCCTCTTTGAAAACCATGGCCACATGATCCTAAGGTTGCATGTACAACCTTGTCTCTAAGAAGTTTCCCATGTTAAAAACAAAAACAAAAAACCTGATGAGATATAGGAAGCGGATGTGGCTCAAGCAATTGGGTTTCTGCCTACCACATGGAAAGTCCCGGGCTCACTTCCCAGCACCTCCTGGAGAAAGCGAACTGGCGCAGCAGACAGGCACAGCTAACTGACACAACAAGATGACACAACAAAAGAGACACAAAGAGGAAAGACAATGAGAGAACAACAAACCAGGGAGCTGACGTGGCTCAGGTGATTGAGCACCTCTCTTCCACATGAGAAGTCCTAGGTTTGATTCCTGGTGCCTCCTAAAGAGAAAACAAGCAGACACAGAGAACACACAGCAAATGGACCCAGCAAGCAGATAGTGAGCATAAACAACAAGGGGGAGTAGAATAATAAAATAAATCTTAAAAAAAAAACCTGATGAGATAATTTATGGATCAAACCTAACCATTTCTGATAAAGAATTATCTATCGGTCTGTCACTACATAGATAGAAACTTTGATATCTTTCTTGAGATAGTGATACAGCTAGTATTAATATTTGAAATTCAACTTTTAAAAACTTACATCATCAGCTGATTCCATTTTACTAGAACTTAATTTATATGATTAAATTATTTAGAGAGGCTTATTGACTGGTGGCTGACTGAGGTGAACTTTCAAAAAGAAAATTAAAATACTGTTAATCTTCCACTGCCTTTTGATAACAAATTTCTGACTCTTATCTTTGGAAACTATGTTAGTGACAATATTTCTCAGCAGGAGAAATATGTGAAAGTACAGCTGAGAAAAGTAGAAATTTTGTTAATGTCTGTTATTTCTCAAGTAATTTGATTCCCTTTGTTTTAATAATTCCTAAGTAAGAATTACATTAGTATTTGAATCCAGAATGCATATGCATGAGCTTATTTTTTTAAGTATTTATTTTATTTATTTCTCCTCCCCCACCTCATTGTTTTACACTGGTTGTCTGCTCTCTCTGTTCGTTGTATGTTGTGTGCTCGTCTTCTTTTTAGGAGGCATCTGGAACTGAACCTGGGATACCCCATGTAGGAGGGAGGTGCCCAATGGTTTGAGCCACCTCTGCTCCTACTTGTATCTCTCATTGTGCTTCCTCGTTTTGTCTCTTCATTGCGTCATCTTATTGCGTCATTTTGCCATGTCAGCCCATCCCATCAGCTCACTGTCTTGCTTGTCTTTTTTAGGAGGAATGGAACCCAGGACCTTCCATGTGGTAGGCAGGTGCCCAACTGCTTGAGCCACATCCACTTCCTATGAGCTTACTTTTTATTTTCCTAGCAATACATTAGAATTGTTAGAAAGTATTAATATAAAAAGGAACATAGATTTTACCCAGCAACAATGTGTGCTGAAGTATCACTAAAAGATAGCACTAATCTCTTTAAATTGCTAGCTCATGATTACATGGACCACCTTCTTCAATATCTTGTAACAATTAAAGTTTGCTGCCTGGTATACAATAACTAAAACATGCTATCAGTATGGACCAGATATCTTTGAACTTTCAGACTTAATCCGTGGCATGAAAGTAAAATTTATTGATACTGTGTCTGGTTACATAGCCTATACTTTTCTTTTTCCATTTGGGTTGATTTGAAGTGACTTTTTTTATAGCTTGTCTTTTGACCTTTGGCTTAAATAATTAACTCACATTTATATTTAAGAATTTATTAAAAATCTCTGTGATTCTCAATGTTTATGATTTTGTTTTGCTCAGAAAAGTACATAGTATAGTTTAAATTGTTCTTGTAGTATGTGTTTCAAAAATGTGTTGTGAATTCCCTGTCAGTTAATTTACATTGTACCGTCAATGAAATAGCACTTGGATGCAAATTATAAGCATAAAATGTAAATGATGGGGATTTAAAATATGTGTATTTTCAGACTTAGAAAACAAAGTCAAATGCTCAGAAAAACAAAAAAAACTTTTACTCTTGTAGGTAAATGAATTGGTGCAGGTGGAAACATACCTCCGAAGCGAAGGTGTGCTGGTCCGATACTGGTATCCTATTGATATGCTGGAAAGGCCCCCTGCAGGCCATCGAAGGACTGCCACCAATGGGCTGGTCACGCTGGACAACACCAACCTTCAGATTCACAGGTAGACTTGAGCCCTTCCTTCCTATGAGCCACAGGAGTCCTTCTACCATATCTCACCACACGTACCCTTTGTCCTTGACAAAAGGCAGAATGCGTTTCCCTCACAGCTAAGAGAGGAAGAGAAGACACTTGGTAGTGATAACACCAAAATTAGAGGAGTCGGGAAGAAAAGTTGGGGGATCTAGTATCATCTGAGCCATGCAGCGTGCACTCTCTGCCATGTGTGTGGAGACAGAGGGTGGATGGAGATTTGAAGAGAGTGGAAAAAGTTTTAAAGAGCCAAAGAAATCAAGAAGAGATAAACAAGAGGGGTGGGTGAGCAGCCTGTCATTTCTCTGTTAAGCTAAGCAAGTGTTCCTTAAGAACCCTCTGTACCGGGCTCTGTGTAGGTTCTGTAAGATGCTGAGGATGTGTGTCTGCCCTCGGTGGTTCAAAATCTAGAAATGTGGCAAAACTGCCTCACACACACCATTACTGATTCCCCTGTAAATTGTTTCTTGCCACAGTTCAATGAAAATGTCCTAGACATAATAGAGTTCGTTGATAAAAGGTCTCCTGAACTATTTTCGTGGTACTCATCCATTTCTCTTTATGTTGTCAGTTCTGAACCAGCTTATTAACTTGAGTTTTGACCTCTCATTGGAACTCAAATACATGTGTCCAACTACCTCCCTGCCATGTCCACTTGGATATTGCATTGCCCCACTTGGGTGATTTAAGTTCAGTTAGACAATCAAATTCACAAGAACAAAACAGGCCACACCTGGCATTAGCTTCACTTCAAAAGGTACTGGACAGGAAGCTGCATAGTCATGCATGTTTTTTCAGTAGGAGTCCTCACAGGCCCCCACACAAAGTTCAGGAGATGGTCCCTGACACACATGCAGACATGCCCAGACACAGGAGGCACTGTGCTCAGGGCGGCCAAGAATGGTCTTTGTTCACAGTCCTCCCGTCCAGTCCAGACATAGTCTGCCAGTTGGGGGTCATGTTTACCAGAAGCCACATGTCTAGTGATACTGCCGACATTCTACCTTTGCCAGATTTCCAGAAGAACAGAAGCAGCTTAACCCAAAGTCGGTTCTTATGTAAATGAAGAGAGGGTTTTCTTGACCTTTGCTCACAAATAAATCGGCACTTTAAAATGTAGGATGGGAAGTAGAATTCCAGGTTTTTTCCCCCTGAAACTCCTTCCATCACTAGTCCTGTCATATCTCTAAGGGGCAGCACCATTCATCTAGTAGTTAGTCTTTTTCCTCACCGCATGTGATCTATAAGCAGCAAGTCCTTTTGACTCTACCTCCAGAATTCTCCATCGCTCTCCATTTCCCCAACTACCACCGCTAGTCTAGCCCTCAACCCTCTCTTCTCCCATAACCACCGGGGTGATCTAGCTCTGCGTGCTTCTCCAGCGTGACCTTGCCCCTGGCCTCGCATGCAGTGGCCTCCGGCAGTTCTGGCCTTTGGCTGCCTCACACACCCAGCTCTTTTCCTCTTCAGAGTTCTGGGCACAACGTTCCTCTGCCTGGCCCAGCTGTCTGTTGTCATGTAGATCTTGATGATGTGGCACCTCTTCAGAAACACTTACCTCACCATCCCCTCTAAAGTCACCTCCCAGCCACTGGCTGCCATAACACTGCATTTTAATTCTCTTCCAGGATGTGATCTATTTGCTTGTTATTTTTTCATTAGTTTATTATACATCTCCTTCTAGAATAGAAGCTTCCTAACAGCAGGGACTTTGTCTTCTTATTTGTTCTACTCCCAGTGCCTAACTTGGGTTCTGGCACATATCGTAAGCCCAAAATATTTGTTGAAAATGATCACCAAATGTATATGCTTGAATAGCAACACAATGCTGTAATATGCTGTAAGTCAGTCATATTTTTAGCAAATGTGTCCGATGGATGAAACTTATTAACTATGGCCTAATCCCTGAGATAAAAGTCAAGAAAGTGCTTCGTGGGGTTACAAGCCGGCTGCAGGTGTAGGGCATTTCTTTTCACATTAATGCAGTGATTTCTGCATTAGGACAAACACAAACCATGCCATACAGATTTGTTGAATCAATTCAGTGATGAATTTCTGGTCCTAGCATGGATTTTCATAAGAAACCTATTCTGCCCTAAAAGCCCCCTCGTGGGTTTCAGAGGGAACTGTAAATAAAGGAGTAGAGGGCTTACTAGCACTGACTGCAGAGGCAGTACATCACTGTCGAGCAGGGCACGATCAGGGGCTGCACACCAGGCCCCAGAGCAACATCCCGCCAGCTTTGGCCTAGGAAATCGGAAGTGAGAGTTTGTGGAGAAATGTCAGGGTTTTCAGCTTTCATTTTCAGACTCTTCTTTTTTTTTTCTTTTCCTTTTTTTTTTCTTTTGCTGCTAGGGTCCTATGTTCTTTGACAATGCAGTCAGAAAAGGACTCCCAAGGAGGGAGGAGACAGGTAGGGTTGGTTTGCTTTTATTTCTGGCCTGAGAACCTTACCAATGGGTATAGATAAGACAGAAACCACCTTAAGATACATCGTTTAGCTGACTTTTTATCTTCACTTCGCATCTATAAAAATTCATTCAGAGTTACAGGTTGAGTGGTTGTTTCTTTAATTGCCATTAAGCCCAAATCTGAGTTATGATGCACAAGCATTAACGTTTATTAGGGTCAAGAGACAGTATAAATGACCCCCACTGGCTGCAGAGTGAGTTTTGGATCTAGAATTTATGGAAACTACAAGGCTGCTTCTAAGCTACGTATTTTTTTTTTAAACAAATCAATTTTATTGTTACATAATAAAAAAGCATAAATCGGGGGGAGTGGTGGGGTGGGGGTGGTGGGGCTGAATGGGACCTCATATATATATATATATATATTATTGTAACATTTTTACAAAATCAATTAAAAAATAAAAATAAATAAAAAATTTAAAAAAAGCATAAATCCATCCAAAAAGTGCAATTGTGGTATTCGGCGTAACTAAGCTGCCTTTTTCAGTTGTGTTCCTAATGCCAGGAGAGTTTTTCCTTATGGAGTGATCAGCTAATAAAATCCAGGGACCATCCCTCTGCTTCTTATTGGCTAGTTTAGATTCTTTACCAAGAGATGCAATTCTAAATGAGGCCTGCTTCGTCACTAGGGAGCTCTTTTCCAAGGTGAATTTATGAAAACCACCACATAAATCCATCACTGCTTTCTAATTTGTTATGTGTTTTGACCGCAACGATTGTTTTTAACAGCTTATTGGGACATAATTCATCAACCATGAAATTCACCCTTTAAAGTGTACAATTCATGGCTTTTTCATATATTCACAAAACTGTGCAATATCACCTCAGTTGATTTTAGAATATTTCATCACCCTAAAAATAAACCCTCTCCCCATTAGCGGTCATTCCCCATCTTCCCCTCCTTCCAGCCCCTGTCAACCACTTGTGTCCCGCCTGTCTCTATGGATTTGCTTATCCTGGACATGTCCTATCAGTAAAATCAGACAGTATGTGGCCTTTAGTGTCTTCTTCACTTGGCATAATGTTTTCAAGGTTCATCCATGTCGTAGCATGTGTCAGTACTTGGTTTCTAGTCAGTGCCAAATAGCATTCCATTGTACAGCTGTGCCTGGTTCTGTTTATTCAGCCATCGTTTAATGGCCGCCTGGACTTTTTACACTTTGGGCTATCGTGAACAGAGCTGCTGCTCTGAACGTACATGTACAGATTTTTTTGTGGACATACCTTTTCATTTCTTTTTCCACGGTGACTTCTGAGTTGGGAAAAATCAGACATACTTCAATGTGGCTTCGGGTGACTCACGCGTTGCTCAGAACATGGGGCTAGAGGTGAAGCCGGTGGCCCTTTCCCTTCAGAGACCCTCAGCCTGGTCCGACCGTGGGTCCCGGGGCATCCGTGTTCAGCAGCCTCATCCGCTTCTCCCTTGCAGAGAGCTGCTGCGCTGCGAGGCCGCGCTGGCCAGGCTGTACTGCCGCATGGCCCTGCTCAGTATCTTCGCCCCCAAGCTGCCTCACCTGTTTACCCGCCTCTTCCACATCCCCGCCGTCCAGGACATTACCCTGGAACACCTGCAGCTGCTGTCCAATCAGCTCCTCGCCCCGCCCCTCCCAGGTAAAACGTGACCTTGCTGCCATCACTGCAGAAATCAGTCCCTGAGAGTGGTCCAGGCCCCAAATAGGATTTGTGCTTAGTTTACTCTTTCCATAGCACGGTACCTCCAGACTAATGTAGATAAACTGCATGAAGAATTGGGATTGCCTTGGCAGTTCTTTCTCTGTAAAAAATGTAAGTATATTACTCATGTTAGTCATTCACCTTTTAAGCATTCATTGAGCTTCCTAAACGAATTATGGATCAAGGAAAATGAAGTATAGTGAAATCTAATTGCTGTAGTCATGCCATAGATGTCCTGTTTGGCATTGTAAAGAAAAAATGTTCCTGTTTTAAATGTTCCAAAGCAGACCCATTAGATCGTCGTGGCTTCAGATAGAGCTGTTCTACTGGGCCAGCTTGTGTATCTGCTAAGCCTGGGGCATGTGGGGATGAGGGCCTGTGTCATGTGTTTGCGCCCCTGGTAAATGCCAAGTGATTAAGCTGTCCTCAGCCCACTCTGAGACTGGGGGCTCCTCCTCTCTTCCCCTGGCCCTTCAGCTTCCTACCTGTTCCGCTGCATCTCCTAGCCACTAAGATGGGAAGAAGTGGTGAAGGGGGCAGGTGGGACCCTCCTGAGCCAGCTCACAAGCAGCAGGCTAAGCCCAGACTGCTTTGGGGTGGCTGTCTTCCAGCTCGCAGCCAGGGAGTCCCAGCCAGTGTGTGCGCGCATGTGTGCTTGCCCACCTGGCATCTCCACAGCTCCATCCCAGTCCCTGGCTTCCGCTAGCCCTGGGAACTTAAGAGGCTTTGAAATAGGCCTGAAAAACTTTAAAGTGTCTGTGGAAAAAAAACTTTGCCATGATGATCTAATGCATTGCTTCACAAACTCTGTTCTCAGGCACCCTAACAGCTCCTCAGTACTGCCTCAGGGCAAGCCAGGGCAGCCAGGTGGTTCAGTTCTGGGGAACCCCCCACCCCTGATCCAGGCAGCTCCACTTCTGTCTCTTTGTCAGACTTGGGCTTAATGTTTAAAAGAAGACAAAAATTTAAAAACCACCCATCTCCAGATTGCCCCTGCAGGAGCTAATTGGTAATACCTGTGGTCCCTGGGCAAGGTGTTAATTTGTTATTGTTACTTGGGATTTCACAGCCCCTGGCTGCTTTGGTTCTTCTCTCCTGTCTGCAGATGGCACCATCAGCTCCAGTTCTCTCCTCCTGGCACAGTCTCTGCAGCATTGCATCCAGTCCCAGAACTGCTCCGCCACGGACCTCTTTTACCAGGGCAATTCCCAGACCATGCGAGAGTGGCTCAACGTGGCCGTTACCCGGACCCTGCACCAGGGCGAGGAGAGCCTTTTGGAGCTGACCAAACAAATCTGCTCTTTCTTGCAGGTAAAAGACCAAAGTGCTAATGTTACTGAGCCAAGTTACAATTTGTAATTGGAAACTTTATGGGTTTGCTAAAAATTACATTGCTTTCTCCCCCAAATCCCCATCAAATTCCTTTCCTTAGAAGCTTTTCTGCCTCACCCCATTGGTGCTTTCCTTCTTCCTTCTGAACTTAAAACAACAGATGCTCTGGCTGTTTCTTTTTTTTTCTTTTTTTTTTTTAATTTCTCTCCCCTTCCCCTCCCTGCCCCCCCAGTTGTCTGATCTCTGTGTGTCCATTCACTGTGTGTTCTTCTATGACCACTTCTATCCTTATCAGTGGCACAGGGAATCTGTGTTTTCTTTTTGTTGCGTCATCTTGTGTCAGCTCTCCATGTGTGCAGCACCATTCTTGGGCAGGCTGCACTTTTCTTTCACGCTGGGCGGCTCTCCATAGGGGGTGCCCTCCCTGTTCATGGGGCTCCCCTACACGGGGGACACCCCTGCGTGGCACAGCACTCCTTGCGCGCATCAGCACTGCACATGGGCCAGCTCCACACAGGTCAAAGGGGCCTGGGGTTTGAACCTCGGACCTCCCATGTGGTAGGCAGACGCCCTATCCATTGGGCCAAATCCACTTCCCTGGCTGTTTCTTTTTGCTTTCTGAAATGAGATGAGGAAATGCTCTCCCTTGTGTTCAACCCGTGGCTTTCCTTATTAAGTGTCTCTTTGCAGACAGCACCGGAGCAGTTCCCCTCTGAAGAATTCCCAATTTCCGAGTCCAAAGTCAACATGGATGTTAATTTCCCTGGAGCAGCTTTCGTGGTCGTGTCTTGCAAAGAAAGTCAGTCTGGATTCCGCAAAGAGTAAGTTGCCCATTCTCAAGAAGTTGGGGATGGGGAGAGGGGAGCAAAATGGATTCTGGTGGAACTGACAGAGGAAAATACTCAAATTGTTTTAATTCTTCACTGCTTGCTATATTTTAAAATGCTTTGCAGTTCTTCACACCTTTCCATGTTTGGGAAATTATTCTTTATAAAAAAGACTTAATGAAATTGGAAAAGGAGGTAGGAATGGCTTATGCTTAGTTTTTATTTATCTTCTTTCACATGAAAAAGCATTTGTTGACTCTCCCTGGCAGATATGGCTGGTCTCTGCTAACATTCACTGTTACTTCTCAGCTCCTCCCTATATAAGGCACCATGGGCACGCGTGCTCGTGTACGGACTGGGTCACAAAGTGAAGCGAAATGGCCAGCTAAACCTCATCGAGGCCATCTGCTACCCACGGGATGCGTCCCCAGCCAACACTGGACTCACGCCTCCTCCCACCACCAACCAGTACCCTTCTGGGATCCTCTCCACAGACAAAGTCCACATCAAACTGGGTGAGTCTCTTATTTAACTCATGGTGCTAAACACACAGCTTTTTCTTCTCTCCTTTTTGAATAGAGAAAAGATTCTGTGCCTTGCCGAGTTCTAATTTCCTATTGGTGAACAATAGGACTGCTTAGGGGTCTTTTAGAGTCAGTAGATGAAGAGACCTCCCTTTCCTGTCTGGGAAAGGCTTGCCAAGACTACAGAGACTACCGTGGGGATTTCTTTTCCTTTTTACTCTACGTGTGGAGTGATCCAGACAGAGCAATCTCATCTCTTTTTTAAACTATTCATGATAACGGTTTTTTGTTTTTGTTTTTATTTATTTCTTTCCCCTTCCCCGCGCCTCAGTTGTCTGCTCTCTGTGTCCATTCGTTGTGTGTTCTTCTGTGTCCGTTTCTATTCTTGTCAACTTGTCTCGTCTCTTTTTGTTGCGTCATCTTGTTGTGTCAGCTCTCCGTGTGTGCTGCACTCTGGGCAGGCTGCACTTTTTTCGCGCTGGGCGGCTGTCCTTACGGGGCACACTCCTTGTGCGTCGGGCTCCCCTACACGGGGGAAACCCCTCTGTGGCACAGCATTCTTTGCATGTATCAGCACTGCGTGTGGACCAGCTCCACACGGGTCAAGGAGGTCTTGGATTTGAACCGTCGACCTCCCATGTGATTGGCGGACGCTCTATCCGTTGAGCCAAGTCCGCTGCCCTGTAGTGCCTTTTGAAGTATGATGCACTGTTCCCACTTCCTGGCTCCTAAGGCGAGCCAGTTTCTAAATGACTGAGGAGTGTCTCACTTTCCCCATCCACACTGCTGCCCCTCTGTCCCACTGCCACACTAGTAAGTGGATCCCTGGGTGAGATGCTCTCCATCTTCTCCTTGAGCCTGGCGGCTGACTCTGTCTGGGGTGTTGGTAAGTTCCGTTTGGCCTCTTCCATCTCAAGCAGAGTGGGGGGGGGTTTCCAGCCTGTTTTCCAGCATGCACCCAGCAGGTCATTTCTCAGGCTTATTTTGATCAGGAGCCACCAATCACGTGGTCCCCTCCCCCCTTTTCTAGGGGTGTCCCCACCTCCTGGAGCCGTGTTGGCATTACATTCTCTGCCCCTGGAGTTTCCACTGGCTGTGGCCTTCGCAGAGCAGCTGCTGTCATGGAAATCAGAGGATGGCGAAGGGAAATCTGAAGATGAGCCTGACACCATCCCAACATCTGTCCTTCTGCAAGTGGTGGAGCTGCTAGGTGAGGCTTGAGATAAAGGTGGCCTGGTGGGCTGGGGGCAGAACAGGAGGAGTTTGCCAAATTGGATAGGGGGTGGGCCATGGTAGCCCAGGCAGCTGCAGCCCCTTGTTAGATTGCTGCCGGACCCTTTGCATTTGAAGCAGGTTTGGGGAATTGATTTTACAGTGCAGTCTAGGCTTTCAGATTCATGATTTGCAAGGGTACCCCCATGGTTTTGAGGGGTGGCAATTAATAATGAAAAAAGATTTATTTTATCTTTGTACTTTGAAAAATAAATACATAATGTTACTATGGACTCTGGGAGTAGGGAGTGACATGGAAGTGAGCTATGTTGCAAAATCAAACAAAACTGCCTTGCTCCTGCAGGTGAAACGGAGATTGCACTTGTCTCAAATCTTGGAATGGTAAACTTGAGTTATGCAATTCAATTCACCATATATAAATTTACCTTTAAAAATTCTAAATAAATTTTGAACTCTAATTAATATGCCCAGTGAATTGTTTAAAGGTGAAACATGCTGATATCTGTGACTCATTTTGAAATAAACACTAAAATGGGGTGATATTTGGCTAACGGGATGGATAGTTGGAGAGCTGTGTAATAGAGCAAGTATTGCCAAATGCTGATGGTAAAACCACGGCTGTGGGTATGTGGGCAGTTACTGTCTTAAGCCTCTCAACTTTTCTATATTTTTGAAATGTTTGAGGGGAGAAAGAGATTGCAATGTAAATTATGCCTCAAAACAATAAGAGCTGCAAACTTAAATGCCCTTAAGGGTCAGACAGATCATGTAAATGAGAGAAATAAGAGAGTTAAGGGGGGTGGGGGAGAACTTGTTAAAGGAGCAGGCACATGCCATGGCCAACAGTCCCTCAAGTCCTGCCGAGTATTGCTATATGAGACTACAGCTCCAGTCCTGCCAGATTTTTTCCCCCCAAGAAATGCTGGAAGTCCAGATTTTGGTGTGAATTTCCCAATCTTTGAATGTTGGCAACCCATTCAAATTCTTTAAAAACCACCTGGGGGGAGCAGATGTGGCTCTGGCAGTTGAGTACCTGACTCCCACTTGGGAGTCCAGGTTTGGGTTCCTGGTGCCTCCTAAAAAAAAACAAAAACCAAACAACAAACAAAAACAAAACAAAACAAAAAAACTCAGGAGAGCTGATGCAGCTCAGTGGTTGAACACCGGCTTCTCATATTCGAGGTCCCAGGTTCAGCCCCCAGCTCCCGGTACCTCAAACAAATAACAACAACAAAAACCCCACCTGGGGAAAAGGATTGGCACAGGGGGAAGATGAGCAGGAACCACTGTCTCTGGGGACAGGATGACTGCAGCCAGCTCCAGGGCCCCCATTTGCAATTTTGTTAGAAAAGAAATCTCCCCAAGGCTTTATCCTCTAACATAAAATGCCAGATGGTACAGGAAGGACAAAGGGGTTTGTGACAGGAGCAGTCCCAGCATCCGAGGGCCTGACCTGGATGCTGGGGGAGAGTGGAACCTTGGCACTTGTCCTCTGTGAAACGCTCAATAGAAGTCCTGCGTCCCATGGCCAGCATGGGTTTAGTTCTTGTTAGAATTACCAAAGAGCATCACCCTGAGGGAGCAGGAAGCTTAGCCCCTCATTTGTAGGTACCGGGCTTCATCGGGGCGCACGGGAAGTTAGCCTGGCCGGCGACCCTGACCGCACACCAGGCCCTTCTGGGCGTACCTCAGTGCAGTGCGCGCTCCCTCTGCAGGAGGACTCCGCTGCTTGATGAAATGTGGGGCTTTAGATGGTCATGGTCCCTTGTGGCTTCTCAACACCAGCTTCCTGGACTTCCTTTTAGATCTGGGCAACATGGATAGATAAAGAGAAGCTAAGCCACAAGGAACAACGGGGCCCTTGGTGCAAATCTGCAGCCCATCCCGTCTTTCTAGACCGTAGCTCCCAAACTCCAGTCCTCCTTATGCCGCCTTGATGTGACTGCTGCCACATCCACAAGCCATGCCTGTCACCATTTAGTTAATGTGTGTGACTGCATTCAATTCCTCTCTCCTTGTTTTAAATTTAGACTTGGTTTTAAAACTCTATGTCACTACTGTAAATAGAAAGTTAATATCCCTTGCCTAGAAGATAACTACAAAAAACAAATACCAGGAAAATAAGTAGTGACTGTTATATAATTTTAGCTAAATATAGCTGCTGTGAAAGGCTCTGAGTCTGTGACCCCCTTTCTGTTAAAAATGAAGAATACCAAGTATCACAAAGGTGTTGAAGAACATACCAGGCCCAGAGTAAGGCTGTCTTATTGTCAAAATCAGGACTAAAAGAGGAGTGAAAAAGGAAGTGTTCTCAGTGTGTATTTCTGTGCTCTTTGGTAAAATCGGCCTGTGTGCCCCGAACAGTAAGCACTCCACGCTTGGTGCTGTGTCAGCTCAGTGACTTGCTTGATAGCCTCATGAGGAAGAAAAGAACAAGCTCTGGGTCTGAGCTCCAGAAGCAAGCTGCTGTGCTGTCCCGTGGCACAGGGGTTGAGACTGTGAGTGTTGGCAGCCGCCGCCAGGCTTTGAGTCCTGGTTCTTCCCTGGCATCCTGGTGGGCCCTGGGCAAGTCCTTCAGCTCTTCAAGCCTCTGTCTCTTCATCTGTAAAATGGGGATAAATAATGTAGGACCACTCTCTTGGGGTGTGAGGGGTCAATTAGAGCCAGTGCCTGGCACATAGTAAGCACCAAAGGAGTGACTGCTGCGATTATTGTTTTCTATTTGCCTCAGGAAACTTCCTGTGGACCACAGACATGGCAGCCTGCGTGAAGGAGCTCGTGTTCCATCTGCTGGCGGAGCTCCTGCGCACAGTGCATGCCCTGGAGCAGAGGAAGCACCCGGCTGGCCTGTCCTCCTCCATTGCGCTCCAGCTGAACCCCTGTCTGGCCATGCTGATGGCCTTGCAGTCAGAGCTCCACAAGCTGTACGACGAGGAGACCCAGAGCTGGGTCTCGGGCAGCACCTGTGGAGGTTCCGGGGCGGCGGCAGCCGCTGCCGACCAGGGCAGGTTCTCCACTTACTTCCACGCACTGATGGAAGGTTGCCTTGCCGTTGCCGAAGTGACCCTGCCTACCAACATGAGTGTCACGGCCAGCGGGGTGACCTCAACGGCTGCCCCGAACCTCAGTGACTCGTCCTCGTCCTCCTCGTCCTCCCCGGGACAGACGCCACAGAGCCCCAGCCTCCTGTCCAAGAGGAAGAAGGTCAAGATGAAACGGGAGAAGGCCTCCTCTTCAGGGAAGCGCTCGGCCTCCCGCTCGCTGGAATCGGACCCAGCCGTGCTCAGCATCGGGGGTGGCAAGCCCGAGGACATGCTGTGGTTCCATCGCGCGCTCACCTTGCTCATCATTCTCCGGCACCTCACCAAGAAGGACCCGCAGGGGCTGGGCGTGACCAGCGACGCCATCGCCGATGCCTGCCAGGCCCTCGTGGGCCCCACCGCCCACAGCCGCTTGCTGGTAATCTCCGGAATCCCCACCCACCTGGACGAGGGCATCGTTAGAGGTGCCATCCGCAAGGCCTGCAGTGCCCACGGCGGCGTCTTCCAAGACGAGATCTACATTCCCCTGCAGGAAGAAGAACCCAAGAAGCTGAAGGCCAAGGCTGAGGGCGGAGACGGGAAAGCCGAGCCTGAGAAGACTCTCGGCTTCCCCGGCACAGACAGCGTGGAGGTCAGCACGTCCAGCAGCCTGGCCCCCGCCATGAGCATCAGCGCATCGGCCTCCACCAGCCAGGCCTCCATCTGCAGCTCGCAGGGCATCTCGCAGACTGTCAGCGACCTCTCTGTGGATCCACTGCCCTTGGGCCTCGAGCTGCCCCTCCCCCCGGGCTTGCTGGAGCCCCACGTGGTGTCCAGCCAGGAGAGCCTGGACCTTTCCCTTTGTAGCACCGGCAGCCTGGGCAGCCTGGGGAGCCTGGGGGAGCCCCTGGACAACACCGAGGCGGCCTCAGTGTCGGACGTGGGCTCCATGTACACAGTCACGTCCTTGGACAACCAGCCTCTCCCCGCTCGCCCCATCAAGGGCTTTGCAGTCGTGGAGGTAACAGCCCTCAAGCCTTGGCAGCTATTAAAGTCATGACCATCCGGAAAGCCCCGAGCCTCTTTAACCCTTCCAAAGTTATTTCCGAGGGATTAGCTGATAGGTAACGGCTGGAGCGCTTAGGGGGCTCCCTGAGGCTATGCTTGGCAACCGCACAGTGATTCTCTGTTTGAGGTGACGTCTCTTGTTCTGACATCAAGTCTGATGTCACGAAAGAAATGCAGTTCATTGCAGTAGAGGGACACAGAGGCATTGACCACTTGTGGTGGGTGAAGTGCATCCCAACGCAGGGTCCCTAGCAGTATTTTTAAGAGGCCTCAGATGGTTGTGAACACTGCCCTTAGCAGGAGGGGCTTGCCCTGGGCTCCACCAAGCGGTGTGAGGATAGATGCCTGCCATTTCTCTTCCGGGGGTTCTGCGTCTCGGGTGATGTGCCTGTTGCCTCATCCTGTTTCCACCACGAGGACAGATCTGTTTCTTGTGCCACCCGTTTAGAAATCCGGCACCAAATGCCTTCCTTTGCCCTTGCATGAGGGAAGTTAAGCTCGGCAGAAAGCCTGTCCTTGCTGCTTGGTGGGTATGTAGAGCAAAGCAGGAGACCAAGAACTCACGCTGCACTGCTCTCTCCCAGGGGGCCCTTACAGCACAGTCCGAGGACTCCGAGGTTCCTGTCGGAGCGTCTGTACCACCTGTTGCCTCCTTCCTGGGGATTTCCTCAGAGCCAGGCATGGACTGTAGCTCCCTAGGCATCAGGGGTAAAGCCACTGCCTGACTAGAGTGTAACCGCTCAAAGTTACTGTTCCCCTCAAACAGTAGTTCCTTGTTCAAACACAAGAGGAGCTTTGCCAGGAAAGCCAGCTCCCCTCTCTGACAGCTTTCACAACCCTTGTGACAGAGGGGCTTTCCCAGGGAAGGGCAGGAGGGAAAACCGTTTGTTCACGTTGAACCACTGGTCACTCTCCACTCAAATCCTGATCTTTTTCTTTGTTCACACAGATAAGGTCCCGCGCCAAAATCGAGAAAATTCGAGCAAGTTTATTTAACAATAACGATTTAATTGGTTTGTCAAGTTTGGATGGGGAAGATGAATTGATGGAAATGTCAACAGAAGAGATTTTGACTGTATCTGTAGTAAATCAGAGTTTGTTTGATACTCAAGGAAGCCCAGGGTTAGAAGATTATTTCAATGATAAGTCAATTAAAGGTGGGTTGTGGATTTTGGAGATGACTCTGGAGGCGCTGGGGAGACAGGGCGAGAGGGTCCTTGCTTGTTAGCGGTGGCTTCATGTGTGCTTGTCTTCCTGTGATGTAAAGAGCAGCAGCCCAGTCTCTGACGGCCATGGGGGGCCCCTACCTGAGGCCAGCTCTGTCCAGGCAGGCGGAGAGACCCAGGCAGCTTGAGCGAGGTGTGCCTTCAGCACTTGATTTCTTTTTGCCTAGCCAGTCTCCTCTTGGATAGAGTCCCAGTGCATTTATTTTGTTCTGACCCATGGAGCTAGAATTTACCAAGTACATCGCTGCTCATTGTTTTGACATGTGCTTGAGGACAGCTAGAGCCTCGCCCTTTTAAACTAATTTGTCAGGGAGAAACAGTTCCACCTCCCAGCTCACAAAGTCCTATTTTCCATCTCGTTTCCCATTCTGGAGTCCCTTCCATGGTGGGGCTTCTCTGGGCCCCCACTTTTGTGCAGTGCCCACTGTTCATCTGGGACCACCTGCAGGGGCAGGCTCGAGCACAAGGCTCCATGCAGCTTGCACAAACGTCACTTGAGGAGTGGCAGGGTTTTTCTTTCTCTTTTTATAATTATACAACAGTTTTTTGTGTCCTTATTTTCATTTTATAGCAATCTCTCTCAAAATTTCAATCCATGTCCCTGCCTCTAAATCTTTAATATTATTTGGAATTTCCTAATAGCAGTGTTGAGTCATTGCTTTTTTGTATATTGAATATATTTTTAGTTGTCATCACCGTTGTTCCAATTATTATCCCCCAACCATGAAATTTTGAAATAGTCCCTCAGGGCCAAGACTAGGGTGAGACAATGAGGCCATGGGTGCAGAATTTAAGGGGTACCTAAAAACTCAGTGATCAAGACTAGTAATATTTGAATGCAATATTTTTAACAGTAAAAAGTGATATTAAAAATCCATGATGAGGCAGCAGATATGGCTCAAGGAATTGAGCTCCTACCTGCCACACAGGAGGTCCCAGGTTCGGTTCCTGGTGCCTCCCTCCTGGAGAAGATGAGCAAGACAGCAAGCTGGCATAATGGGCAGGCGCAGTGAGCTGATACAACAAGGAAACACAGAGGAAAGACAGTGAGAAACAAAACAAAGCAGGGAGCTGAGGTGGCTCAGGTGATTGAGCGCTTCTCTCCCACATGGGAGGTCCCAGGTTCGGTTCCCAGTGCCTTCATTGCAGATTTTTCTTACATTAATTTTGATTTTTGCTCACTTATGGTTGTGTATTTTGCCTCCTTGGCTCTCAGCTGCCCACATTGATGATCACTGGGGTAAGATCTACTGAAAACCTGAATACTTCTGCCATAACTAATGCTTTACCAGTCTTTTCATACTCTGAGGCTGCATTTAGATTTACTTCCTGATTCTATTATAGTAATCCTTTCACATAAGGTCTTTTTGTAGCCTGCACATCTACCACATTACTGCCGTGTGGATTTTGCATATGAGATTTTTTTAAGCTGTGGCTCTGCCAAGTCAGCTAGGGCTTGGCCCCTTCTTCTGCACACTACCCCACCTCCCAGCCCCCCAACAGATGAGTCTGCAAGGCCTTTGTACTGCAGCTGGGCCTGCCCTGGGCCTTGTCCCCACGAGAGGGAGCACCGCCGGTG
Organism: Dasypus novemcinctus; assembly: GCF_030445035.2. Classification (NCBI taxonomy): domain Eukaryota; kingdom Metazoa; phylum Chordata; class Mammalia; order Cingulata; family Dasypodidae; genus Dasypus; species Dasypus novemcinctus. The sequence continues at coordinate 21,892,398 of NC_080691.1, read as the reverse complement.
GAAGGATGAGGAGGCTGGGGTGAGAAGGAGAAGGGGATGGATGGTGGGCGCGTTGCTTGCCAGGACCCTCAGCCATGAGAAGCATGCCAGTGGCTTCATGTTGACCTGCTTAGGAAGGGTGAGAGCACCTTCTGGAGCACTTGGTTATGGACAAAAATAAGGATTGGGCATTTTTCTTGTATCTGAGAAAATGTTCTTTGTGCTGATCTTGATTTTTTCTTACATTCACTTCGACTTTTGTTTCCTTGTGGTTGTGTATTTTGTCATCCGCTCCCAGCTGCCCACATTCGCTATCACTGGGGTCAGATCTGTCTAGAACCTGCAACAACCTGTTTAGCAATTTGTACTTTGCACTAAAAATACTTGACTGGCTGTGTATCCTTTTGTCCCTTGGGATTGTCTATCATATACCTGTTGTTTAAGTTTCGGTAGGCAAAACTGCTGTAGTACACAGACCCCTGAGTACAACGGCCCAAACTCAGAGGAGTCTGGTTCTTGCATGTGGAAGAGTTCAGGGCAAGTGTTCAGGGGTGCTGTTTTGTGGGCCTTAGCATTTCCCTGAAGCCAGCTGAGGGGGCGAATGCAGGGCTCACATCCCACCTGCTCACATCCCGGGGGGGAGAACGTGGTCATGGGGCCACAACTTATAGGCAGGTGTGTGCCCAAAGCAGGGGACAGCAATTTTGGTGGTTAGCTCACTGTCTCCACTTAATATCTATTACCCACTTGGAAAAATGGAATGTTTATGAAAAATAAGAAATAAGAGGCTTGCAGGGCTTTTCCTGGCATAGTGTGCTCACGACAGAATTGTTCTGGCCCTCCCTTTGTTCTGTAACAGGTGAGAAGCTGGTGCCTGGGGCCAGAGAGGTTCTGACGGAAATATTTAAGAGCTGTGCCCATTCAGAGCAGATGCTGAGCCTGACACCAGCTAAGCCCATCAAGGTCTCTGACATTTATCTTAGCAAAGAGCAGATCAACTCCCAGACACCTGGAAATCTCCTCCACCTCTTCTTCACCAATGTCCGGCCTCCAAAAAAGGTGCTGGAAGACCAGCTCACCCAGGTAGCTGCCCCAGTCCCTGTCCCTGCCATGCGTGGCTTGGGCCTCGAGTGCCTGGCGGGTCAGCCTGAGCGCCCCTCCCCGCCTTGGTGCTCTGCAGATCCTGAGGAAGTACGGCGTGCCAAAGCCCAAGTTTGACAAGAGCAAGTACAGCAAGGCCGGGAAGGAGCAGCACCCCGTGAAGGTGGTGAGCACCAAGCGGCCCATCACCAAGCCGCCGGCCAAGGACAAGGCCGTGCTCAACAGCGTCAGGTGGGGGCCGGCGAGGCTTGGGGCCCGGCGGGGGTGCAGCGGCCGGCTCCGGGCAGGCTGCCTGGTCAGCGGCGCCATGGGAAGCCAGACCCCTAGCCTTTCTCTCCTCTGCTGCCATGGTTCTTTCAGTCCGCAGCTTCGTCCACTTGAAGGGGAGATTTCATTTTGTCCAGAATTATAGTAGAATCCAGCCCATGCAGACTGGAAAGCAGACCAGTCTGAATTAGTCAAACATTTCAAATGAACAGAATTTTTACAATTTTTAACTACTTTGAACCGTACAAATAATGCACGGTTATTGTAGAAAGATCAGAAAGTGTGTATGTGCATATTGCAAAGGGTTAAATTGCCCACACATACAAAACTGTGCAACATTTAAGCACACAACCTCTACGTGTGTGTCTAAGGTAGGAGTTATTTAATTGGACCCAGTGACCACGGCCATCTCAATTCCTGGGGACACCTGGTAAACAGGTTCCTGGGCCCAATCTAGACTTAAGGGGTTAGGATTTCTGTGGATGGTGCCTAGAAATAGGCATATATAAAAGTCTTGTGTGACTCCAATTCCCACTAAAATCTGAAAGTGACTGGCTTTAGGCATTCTTGCTATTAGAGTACTCTGACTACCGTAGCTTTTAGTACATGTCCTCATTTAGTACATGTCCTCAGATGCATCTCCAGGGGTGTGAGGCATCATGGGATTGGCCCTGGCCGGCTATGAGGAGACTAAGTTCATAAGCTTTTATTTACACATATGTATGTAGTTTTCTCAAATTTGGAATGGCTAAAATGGCACAAAATTCAAAAGCATGTGCAGTGAAAAGCTCTCCTTCCCCTCTATCCTCAAGCCTCCCAGTTCCTCGTCTTGAGACAGCCAGTATTCCCACTTTTGTAGTCTTCCAGAATCTTTCCATGGATATATGAGTAAATTTTTTAAACACAAATGTCCAGTACCGTCCACATGTAACCTTGCTATTTGTATTTAATAACAATGTTGGAGATGATTCAATGTTGCTACAAAGGGAACTTCCGTTCCCATTTTTATAGGCACATCATATTCCGTGTGTACATTTGCATATCTATTTGAGTGTTTTCTTTAGATTCAGGTTTATGACTCAAGTACTCACAGTTAGGAAATCTGATAGTGAAGTGTCACCAAGTAAGAGTCTCTAGGGGAAACGGACTTGGCCCAGTGGTTAGGGCGTCCATCTACCACATGGGAGGTCCACGGTTCAAACCCCGGGCCTCCTTGACCCGTGTGGAGCTGGCCCATGCGCAGTGCTGATGTGCGCAAGGAGTGCCCTGCCACGCAGGGGTGTCCCCCGCATAGGGGAGCCCCACGCGCAAGGAGCGCGCCCCGTAAGGAGAGCCGCCCAGTGCGAAAGAAAGTGCAGCCTGCCCAGGAATGGCGCCGCCCACACTTCCCGTGCCGCTGACCGACAACAGAAGCGGACAAAAAAACAAGACGCAGCAAATAGACACAGAGAACAGACCACCGGGTGGGGGGGGGGGATTAAATAAATAAATCTTTTTTTAAAAAAAAGGTAAGAGTCTCTAGAGGAGTTTCTTGACCGATAGAAAAAGAAGCTTTTTATTAATTACATACGTATAAATGGTGCTTCAATAGCAGTGCCGTCCAGTAGAACTGTCTGTGGTCGTGGAAATGTTCTCTCTCTCTGCTGCTCTGTACGGTAGCCACTAGCCACATGTGGCTACTGAGCACTTGAAATGTGGCTAATATGACTGTGGAACTGAATATTTTATTTCATTTTGATTAATTTAAACTTAAGTAGCTACATCAGGCTAGTGGCTACCTTAATGAACATCACAGCTTTAATGTGTGTAGAAAGAGGGTTTGAAAATCTCTTCAGGAGCTCTCACAGGTTGAAGCATTGGTTTGTCCTTGTAATTTGCAGGGTAAGCTGTTCTGGGGCAGGGCAGAGGTGATCTTGAACCCAGCCTTATCTGCATGACCACCTGGGGTTTGGGGGAGGGTGAAACAATACCTGTGTGAGGTTCATCAATGTTTCCTCTGTAAGGAGGAGGTATGGACATGCAGAATTGTGATTCCTGTGATTTGGTCTACAGCAGGACTGCCTTAAGTGAGAAGAAACCAACTGTGAAGCCAAAGTCACCAGAGAAGAGCAAGCCCGATGAAAAGGACCCAGAAAAGTCTCCCACCAAAAAACAAGACGGTGAATGGGCAGGCAGCTTGGGCCTGACGTGGACGTGGGGAAGGGGGCGGCTGCTTCCGTCATGGAGACGGGGCAGCCCACTCCGGACCTGGGGCCTCTGTGCTCAGACCCGGGGCCCAGGTTCCCGGAGGGAGGGCCCACCTCGGGGCCTGGACCCCTTGGGCTTCAGGATGGGCAGGGCAGCACTTGAGGCCAAGGCTGATTTGCCCCAAGATGCCATTTGCTGACCAAGAATTTATAGCCATTAAACTCAGGCCCCAAGATGCCATTCGATGACCAAGAGTTTATAGCCATTAAAACAGCAGTTCTGGAATTTGCTGGGCCCACAGTAAAGGACAGTTGATTGTGGCTGAAGAGTAAAGATTTGGAAATCTGTTTGGAGATTTTCTTCTAGGAGGCTCTTGTCTAAGTTATTGATCTACTCTGGGGCAATAGAACATAAACCTCCTAAAGGTCCAAGCAAAGTTGGAGAAAGCTGCCCTTATTGTCACAAAAATTGCTTTGTCATTCAGGGAAGTTTCTGACACTGGAAAAACTGCAGCACCATCCGATCACCAGCCTGACTAGGTGTGGCTGAGGCCTCAGAGGCCTTGTAACATCAGGGGGATTAAGAGTGTCCTTGGCCATTGGGAGAGCTGAGCACACACAGACCCGGAGCCTACCCCGTGGAGACAGGGGGGAGGTGGAGCAGGGATGCAGCCAGAGCATCTCGGAGGCCCAGGTGTGTACTCTTGTTTCCAAATTCCTAACACTGTTTACACTTTCCCATCAGTCCCTGAGGAAAAATACCTGACATTGGAAGGATTTCAAAAATTTGTTATTGATCGAGCCAAGCAAGACATCCGTAGTGTATGGAGGGCCATCTTGTCCTGTGGCTATGATCTTCATTTCGAGAGGTAAGAGGGTTGCCTTTCGACCACTTGACAGCTTGTACACAAGTTGCTTTCCGTCACTGAGATGCATTCTCCAAAGAAAGTACTTTTGGGGAGTCATGCTGTCTGCCTTTTAAAAAATGCTGAGTTATTTTGTAAATGTTCATAACTGCTAAAGTGGGTTTTCCAATCCATTTGAAAACAAGCCCTGTTCTTTTCCTCCAGAGTCTTGGCTCTGTTAGGGACAATTTTTTATTCCAAAGACCTTTTTCCTCTGGGTCACACTTGCCCTCCAAGGCTCTGTTGTCCTCTCTCCCTCTCAAAGTGGCAGCACAGCAGGGTCACCGCTCATCAGGCTCCAGGGCCACACGAACATGGTGTTCTCTTTCCAGCTGTGACCCCCAAGCAGGCGTGTAAAGCAAAAGAAATAGAGAGCTTGTCCTCTCCCTCTGCCTCCTCGTGAAGAGGCCTGCACACACCATCACCCACAGCGAGGTGTTCTTGGGCAGCAAAGGAGAGGTTGCCAGAAGTAGGCGTTCTATAGAAGTCTGTTTTCAGAATCGAGAAATTGTTTCCTGCCTGATGCCAGCATTTTGTGCCTCAGTTGAAGGCTCAGGGTCAACCAGACCTGGACAGCCTTGGCCTCATTGTGGCAGGGACAAGTTTACTGAACTTTGTTTTGGAAACCAGGAAGCGGGATATCTTTGGGGCCTTTGTTAGAAAGTAGAATCACTTCTTTTGGACTAAAAGCTGCCTCAGAAATGAGGCAGCAACAAATTGGGTTGCCTACTGATCCCACAGTGGTGCATTTGTAATAGGAGAAGGGCCCCCACGGGCCGTGGGCCCTGGCTATGTCCTGGCCAGCCTTCCTTTCTCCCTGTGGACTCTCCCAGGGCTGCTGGCCGGCAGGGGGTGGGGAGGGGGCCCTGTAATCCGAGGGGCAGATCTTTCAGAAGGAGGCTTGGGTCTGTCTCTGAGCGCTCTGAGGAGGACAGAGACGGCCTGTGGTAAGGAGAGGCCTGATGCAGCCCCCTCTGCCCCATGAGGGCCCTGCCTGGGTGTAGCATGGTGTCCCCTTGAGCTGCCCTGGGCTCTGGAATGAGAGGTTGGCCCAAGCACCTGCCCACTCACCTGTTGGCCTGCCCACCTTTCTTGGGTTAATAGCTTAGTGTGTGTGGAATAATGATAAGCACACTTAATGAAAAGCTCATTCAGTACATAGACCAAAAAAAAAAAGGCAATTTTCTAGGATTCTGTGCAGAGATAATCACAGTTGTAATGTTTCTTCTAAACATCTCTCCAAACATTTTTCTGGAATTATATTTTGATATACTATAGAAACAGGATTGAACAGGACATACTGTTTTGTAAACTGCATTTTTAATTTTCCACATCACTTGGGATTTTTGTACTAGGTCATCTTCGCAGCTGCCTTGTGCTCCATTACTAGGGTGATTTCCTTAGCTCATCCCTTAGTGATGGGCCTTGCTGTAACAATGCAGCCCTGCAGTGAATGTCCTCAGATACATCTTGACCCATTTGTTCGAATACCTCTGTAGGTGAATCCCTGGAAGTAAGATTGCTGGGTTAAAGGAGAATGACAACAATAATGGTACCTGCTGGCCTTGATCTTGTACTGGGGCTGTGCCAGATACTGTGCCACGAGCTTCATCAGTGCCATCTCCTTTCACTCTCATGACCACCCCTTGAGGCCGATGCTGTTATTGAGAAAGAAGCTCAGGCTGAGGAGGCATGCGTCCTTTTTGGCCCTAGGTGTGGCCTAGATTCCATGCCACCAATGCCAGATCCACACCTCACTCACACACCCCCTGCCCACACAGAGAGGTTGTACATGCTGTGCGTGGTGAGAGTGCCTGCCCTCCCAAAAGGCTGTACTGCCTCCTGCTCCCTCCAGCATCCTCAGCTCACTTCTTCTGGAAGGAGCGGCCCCCATCAGAAGCAGCCCCCTGCAGTCAGCCTCCGGGCCCTACCTTGTCTCCTCCCAGGTGTGCCTGCATCGACGTCCGCCATGCACAGAAGGCCTCAAGGAAGTGGACCCTGGAGATGGATGTGGCGCTTGTGCAGTATATCAACCGGCTGTGTCGCCACCTGGCCATCACGCCTGCAAGGCTCCACCCCCACGAGGTGTACCTGGACCCTGCAGATGCCACCGACCCCAGGGTGGCCTGCCTCTTGAGTATGTGGCTCCACAAAGTGGACCCTGCAGGGCCTAGAGCTGCAGGTGCCCTGTGGGGCTGTTGAGAAGGGCCCTAGGCCAGTTGCTCATCCTTGTAACAAATACTTTGAGCATCTTCTGTGAGCCAGGTGGGTAGGGAGAGGGGCTGAGAAAAACGAGACGTGAAGCTGTGATGTGGCCAAATGAAAGTCTCGTGAGGCTCTTCTACATGCTCGTTATGACAAAGCCAAATAACAAATACATAAATGAGGGACCAGGTGGAGATACCCGTCACAGCCATACCCAGTGCACTGCCTAGAGGCCACACCTTTATGAATTTGGGTTGTGAGTGGAGAGGGTCAGAGTAGTCAGGTAACATATATTAGATGTGTTATCCTTAATTACAAGAAAGCAATGTGGTTTTTTAGTTAATAGCTAGGATGCACAAAATAAAATCCAAGTTCCCCATAAATCCATCCCTGAAAAATAATCAGTTAGAACACGTTGGCATCTGACCTTCTGGGATTTTTTCTGTACCTATATGCATGTGTACCAAATGGGCATCTGAATGCTCAAAAGGAGCAAGAGCTGCTTCCCCCTACTCAGCAAGCATTTCCTGAGCCCCTCCTGGCTTCAGGCTGCCGGAAGGTCAAGATGGGCAGGATGCTCACCTACTTTCAGCCTCAGAGTTGGAGGGAGACACAGATGTAGGATGACTGATTAGAGGATCGTGGGCTGATGGCAATGTCCTGGTTTTGATCTGTGATGTCACCACTGGGGGAAGCTGGGTGAAAGGTAAACGAGACTGTTATGTTTTTGTACCTTCCTGTAAGTCTATAATTATTTCAAGATAAAACATATATTTAGTGTGCAGCCCTGGCATGGCCCCATGGGGGAACCAAAGGGCCCTTGGATTTCTTAAGAGCCAGGACCTGCCACCAGCCCAAGGCCTCACCCGTTGCCTCTGCTTAGTATGGGTAGATTGGGGGCCCACTCCCTAACTAGCAGCATCTCTGGGGTTCCAGGAAGAAAATCTCCCTGGGGAGCCACCTGGTCCCACTTGAAATGCGCCAGCTCCTGGTGGCCCTCCCCAGTGACAGGGATCACCCAGTTGGTTTGCAAGGTGAGAGCCTCAGCCTCATGTGGTGGGGACTCCAGCCTGACCGCCCCCCGTGCCCGCAGATGTACCCATCGAGAGCCTGCGCCTGCGCTTCGCCCTGCTCCAGTCCCTCAACACCACGCTGGAGACCTTCTTCCTGCCCCTGGTGGAGCTGCGCCAGACTCCCATGTACACGCACAGCATCGCGGCCCTGCTGAAGGAGGCCAAAGGTCAGTGCCTGGGCCCGCGTGGCCCTCAGGGTGGGCCAGGTACAGAGGGGTGACCTTTAAGTTGCCAGCGAAAGAACTGACAGAAACGTCCGCGCCATCACCCAGCCCCCAGGCAGCTGTTCCAGGAAGACAACCTCAGCTCGAACCATCTGTCCAACAGTCAAGTTTCCTTTGGAGCAGCAGTTCTACCACAGAGAAATTAATTGCAAAAGTGACATTTGCCCTTAAAAATTAGACTTAATTTTTAAGTTCTCAGATTACTTACAAACACATAACGTATCACATTAAAGCTCTCTCGTCTGCACCCCCATCTCTCCGTCCCAGAGGTGACCACATTAACCGTCCAGTGATTGTCCTTCCAGACCTTTCTGTTCACATCCAAACAGATGCATGCATGCAGTTTGTTTTGTTTTTTAAATTAAAAATGGGTATCATGGGAGGATATAAGGGAACTCTCTACTTTGTGCATTTTTTTGTAAACCAACTGCTCTAATTAGGAAAAAAACCTAAAGTGTTTGAAAAAAATGCATAAATAGGTATCATGGTACCCACTCTGTTCTGCAACTCCTTTTCCCGTTTACTAGGGAGCCTCGGAGACCTCCACACGTAGCACCCGCAACGCAGCCTCATTCTTTGAGGGGCTGCACGGCAGTCCTGGTGTAGGGGCCCCGTGGTTCATTTAGATACTTCCCTCTTGATAAATACTTCGGTGGTACTTTTTGCTGTTTCACAACCTGCTACAGTGAACCTGTTTGTTCTGTGTGTATTTGGGTTTGTACTTTTGCCAGCCAGCCAACTGGGGGATGCCAGGGGCACCCTAGAAGAGAATGGAGAAAACCCAGAGCGGGCAGCATAACCCATGCTGGGCTCTGGGGTAAGCGGGAACGAAGGGTGGCAGCCCCGTGCAAGCGTCTCTCCACATTCCTCTTCTCAGGGCTGATCTTTTATGACACGAAGGTGACCGTGATGAATTGGGTGCTGAACGCCACTGTGCAGAGAACAGCCGACCACGCAGCGCCCGAGATCACCTTGGACCCTCTGGAAATTGTGGGAGGTAGGACTGGCTACAAAGAAGAGTGAACGCAATATAGCAGTGGCTTAAGCAACCTGGAAGCTGATTTCTCTCATATAAAAGAAGCTTCTAGAGGAAAGTATCCCAGTGCTGGTGTCACAGCAAGGACTCAGGTTTTTGTCAGTCTGCTCCAGCACCCCATACTGAGCTCTGCCAAAAGGCAGCAGGAGAAAGGGGCCAGGGCAAAGGAGCAAACTTCTCCCTGGAGTCAGCTCCTTCCCTCCACCTCTCATTGGCCAGAACTAGTCACATGGCCATGCCTAACTGCAAGGGAGGATGGGAATCGTAGTCTTTGTTTGGGCCTGCTGAAAAATCAGGATTCTGGCCTAAAGAATGAGGAAGGCTGGATACTGGGGAGTAACAAAGTTTCTGCCATAGGATGTACAGGTCAGCAAGCAGGCAGGTGTTCTGAAGGCTGCAGTGGCGGGAAATGAGAGGAACCTGGAGTGGGGGAGGACGTGGGGGTGGTCAGGAAGACCTCCCCAAGGAGGCACAGGGGGGTGAGAAGGGATCAACCACTTGGGGGCAGGCAGGGGTGCTCCAGGCAGAGGGAACGTAGGAGCTAAGGCACAAAGGCCCCGAGCGCAGGCAAGGGTGGAAATGAAGGGCAGGTGAGGTGGGAGGAGGAGCCAGGGCCTGCCAGGCAGGAGAGGGCCCCACTGTGTCAGAAGAGCAGAGGACAGCCACGGGAAGCTTTCATCAGCTCCTCTCTCTGTCTCCAGGGGAACTCAGAGCTTCTGAAAACTCCTACTTCTGCCAAGCTGCCAGACAGCTGGCCTCAGTGCCATCCTCTCAGCTTTGTGTCAAACTGGCTAGTGGCGGTGACCCCACGTATGCTTTCAACATCCGCTTCACCGGGGAGGAGGTCCACGGCACCAGTAAGTGGCGGCCAATGCCAGGCTCCGCACGGGGCTCCCACCCAGCCCCTTGCAGCTGCAGGCTGTGTTTAAAGCTCAGAAAGCACAGCTTTTCCTCCTGGGGAGGGTTATTTTTAACTTATGGTGCCAAGGTCTCCTCCAATAGCAAGACTGAACGCCACGTCTCATCACCCGCTTGTGCAGAAGCCAGGACTGTGCCCAAGGGGCCACACCATTCCAGGCTCTCCAAACCCCAGAGCTTAAGGACTTGCTCCGGGCTCATGTGGGACCTGGGTGCCCCCAGCTGGTCTGGGAATTCAACTGCAGCCCTCCCCAGCTTGATGAGTGCCTACAGCCACTCTTCTTGCTGAGCAGAGCCAGGGCAGGCGCCCTCAGTGCTGACTCAGCTTCTACCCTGGGAAGAGCCTCTGGCTAAGGAGGTGGCTGAGCAAAATCTTTTATGTGCTCCAGAAGAGACAGGGCATTGGGAAGCTCTTGATTAAAATGACACCTTCTGTCATTTCACTCTGCAGGGATGAGGGGGCTGAGAAAATGCTCCCTTGTGCCCTTCAGCCACATGCAGCCTCAGGCATTCAGACAATGTCTTCCGCTCTGAACAGGAGATGCCCGGAGCCTCTCAGCTAGACGCACTCGGAGGGCAAGGCTGTTAGGGCTGGGGGCAAGGGGTCCCAGCCAGCTCTGTCTCCCATTTCCCCTTGGATCAGTTTCCCAGGACACTCTTGTTGGCAGTAACCTCCCAGAGTGACGAGCCTGTGGCTGCACGTGGGCAGGCCTCTCAGACTTCTCCAAGAGCAGCTCCTCTTCTCAGCACTTGTGGGACCCATGTTTGACACCTTACCCTCCTCACAGTACTGAAATGGCACAAAATACCAGCATCATCCCATTTTCCTAATGGCTAAACTGGAGCACCGCAGGTGAAGCCACTTCCCCAAGATCACACAGCTCATTCACAAGTTGGCTGAGCTGGGGCCATTCAAACCCAGGTCTGTCCGAGTCTCATGCTCAGAGCCTGGGCCCGAGGCTTCAACAGGCAGGAGTCGCCTGCTGCTCTGCTTGAAAGCAGGGCCTGGCCAGGCCCTGACCGTGCCCCCAGCTAGGCCTTCACAAGGCTCTGACCAAGCAGCATGCACACATCTGCCCTCCAAGCTTTCTGACCTCACAGCAGCAACAAGGGGATGTGTGGGGCCCTGCCACCGGGAGGAAGAGTCCTTCTGGAAAAATTCTGAATGGCAGCAGTAGAGGGGCTGATAAAGTGGCCTCGCGCCCTCTGCATGTATTCAGGCATTTGCCCCTTCATTCTTGCATTCACTGAATGACGGCTGGGTGCCTGGGCAAGGTGGGAGGCAGGGTCCGATGTGGCCCTGCTCCCCCAAAGCCAGGAGGACAGTCAGGGACCAGAGCAGCCCACAGATCAGCATAAGCAGGCACCCCGAGGGGACACGCCCGCTGCCTTGAGAGCCCTTGCAGGAGCTTGACATTCTTCTCTCTTAATCCTTGAGGGACTCTGGGAGTAGGTATTAGCATTTCCCCCATTTTACAGCTTAGTGAAGTTAAGTGACATCCCTGGAGTCACCCAGCCAATAAGTGGCAGAGCAGGATTTGATTTCAAGGTCAACCTCCCTTCTACTCCACCGTACCTCAGTCAGGTTGGCAAAGGAGCCAACATTCTGAGTCCCAGCAGGGGAGATGGGGAGGCCTGGTACTGCCTAGGTGCCTCCCCCCCCCCGCCCCGGGGCCTGCCAGGCAGGGTCAACAGGTGACGTCCCAGTGCTGATAATACCTCTATCCTGCAGGTGGCTCTTTCCGCCACTTCCTGTGGCAGGTGTGTAAAGAGCTGCAGAGCTCCTCGCTGTCCCTCCTCCTGTTGTGCCCCAGCTCTGCTGTCAATAAGAATAAGGTGAGAGGCTGCAGGCCTGGGCAGCTGAGGCCCTGTGCCTCAGCGCTTGGGTTCCCAAGGGGTAGTGGCTTGGGGTAATGGGTACCTGTCCTCATCAGAGGTGCTGCTTATTCGGGGGATCCAACCCTGCCACACTGGCGGGGTAAGTTCTGGGTCCAAGTCATGTCCTGCCAGGGGATCCTCCTCCTTCAGGGTGTAGTGGCCTGGGAGGAAGAGAGGCACATAGCCACCTTGTCTCTGCCTCCATTTCCAGGGCAAGTACATCCTGACCCCTAGCCCCATCACCTATGGGGAGGAGCAGCTGCTGCACTTCCTGGGCCAACTACTGGGAATTGCAATTCGAGCAGATGTCCCTCTTCCCCTGGATCTCCTGCCCTCCTTCTGGAAGACACTGGTGGGTGAGCCCCTGGACCCTGACCTAGACCTACAGGAAGCAGACATACTCACCTACAATTATGTCAAGAAATTCGAGAGTGTAAGTGAAAGACACATTGATGCTGGGGGCAGCAGGGGCTGGAGCTGTCTTCCTGGGGTCCTTACCATTGCCGCTGAGCTGTTGTCCCCTTGGGCCTCCACACTACCAGGGACCCGAGCTCCCTGAGCAAAGGCTGACTGGGATCTCCCAAAACACCCTGGGGGCGTAAGCTTTCTTGGCACAGAAGGCACCTCTCATGGGAGCAAAGCCTTTGCCCCCCCTCCCTGCTGACAGCAGCAGACCACAGAGGTGATTTGACCAGCTCCTGTCAGGCCCTCCACCCCCACCCCCACCCCCACTCTGTGTCAACCTCTGAGGACACGGCTGAAAGGTTCCTCACATCTGAGCGAGAGGTGGTGAGGGGGCACTGCCACAGCAGATCCAGTGCCATCTTTAGGAGTTCCTGTCCAGGCCCTAGCACGCACACAGGAAGTGAGCTCCTGGGGCTCCTCTGAGGCTGGCCAGGGAAAACCTGGGAACGGAGGTCTTTCTCCCTCTCCTTGTACAAGCTGGGGACCCACAGAGAGCTTGAGAGCACACCAGGTTCCGCCCATCCCTCTTCTGGAGGAGAGGGTGGTCGGGGGCCCGGCTGTTGGCTGGACCTGTGGGAGCGGCTCAGGGCGCTTCCTTCCTTCAGCAGGCATCACTGAGGCCAGTCACGTGTGAGGGGCTCGGCTCCCAGCAGTGAGCAGGAGGTGGTTCCTGTCCTCAGGGAGCTTCAAGACTGCTCTTCATTTATGCAAGGCCCCATGTTGGGGGGCTCTACTTTGCTCAGTCCTCCCGACAATGCCAGGAGGAAAGTGAGGCTCACAGAGGAGCAGTGACTGGCCCAGGCCTCCCAGCTGGCTGGTAGAACCACCACTAGAACCCAGGTCTGTCCACCTCCCAAGATTGTATTTTTCCAGTCCCAGTACCTGGGACTCTGCCTGAGGCAGAGCACAGAAGGCGACTTCTGATCCAGCCCTCCCAACTTGAGACCAACTTCCTGTGCTCTCATAGAAGTGCACTTCGTGTCTATTGCCTGGTAGAGGCTGCTCTCCACAGGAACCTCGAATGAAGGAGGTGTCAGCTGGCAGAAGACTTGGTGGGATGCCAAGGGCCTCATCTCCAGGCTCACTGTAGTTGTCCCGCTCAGGCAGCCAGTGCAAGGGAGCAGGACAGCCAGACTCCTGGACATCAGTTGGCTTCTCAGCAGAAACAGGGATGACGATGAATTGTCCAAAGGCTCAAAGGATGGGCACTTCTCTGAGAAGCCTTTCCAGGACTCCGGGTAGCAGCTGTCCAGATAGACAACTGAGATTTCTGTCGGAAGGGGTTGGGCAAGCTATGGAAAGAGGGGATACCAGAATTACATGGGGGAGGTGGGGAGCGAAGAGTTGGCTACCAGGAATTAATGCTCAGAAACTTCTGTCAGTGGGGTACCTGGAGCCTTCCCCGTGGTGGGAGGTTGCTCTGAGGACACAGTGTAGGCTCAGACCCTAACTCTTACCCACCAGCCTCACCACAGCTGCAGGGTTATTCTCCTTTGGGTTAGATCCTCTCCTATTCCAGGTAGGCCAGCATGTATTAAAAACAAAAAATATTTTTTACTCTTTAAAAGTAAGGAGAAGGTTTGGCTTTAGGTAAGGCTAGATCTAGATGCTCAAATCCTGTCATCAAGAAATGCTCTCAGTCTTTTGCAGTTCCCTGGCAAAGCAGTAAAAGGTATACCATCTTGTAGTTCTGTCACCAGTGGTGAAAAAGGGCTGCTGCTTCCAAGCAGTAATAGGAAGAGCCCTGGAATTTGAGTCTCCTTAGCGTGGCCTGGATCACAGGCCCAACCCTGAACAGATGGCAAGCTCTGATAGGCCAGGCCTGTCAGGTGTCCCTCTATGACCGCCAACAGTAGACCCCACCCACGCAGTTCCTGGTGCTTGCCCAGCTGGAGATCAGGGTTCCATCTTGTAGGGGCCCTGGGAACCAGGCCAGGTGGTCAGCCTCAGTCTGCCTCTGTGCCCTCCAGATCAATGATGAGACAGAGCTGGAGGCCCTGTGCGCCGAGATTGCCTCCCAGCACCTGGCCACTGAGAGTCCTGATGGCCCCAACAAGCCCTGCTGCAAATTCACCTACCTGACCATGACGGGCGAGGAGGTGGAGCTGTGCAGCCGTGGCCGGCACATTCCCGTGGCGTGAGTGTGTGTGTGCGTGAGTGTGTGTGCACATGGGGGAGGGGACTGAGCAAGGTATGATCAGCAGCGCCTGGACTTGGGCCACGGCATGAGGGTCTGGGTGAAAGGACAGATGGAGCTCACCGGGGAAGGGACAATCAGGACGCTGGGCACCAAGGAAGATGGTTAGATTTCTTAAGTTAAGTTGAAGGACTTCAGGAATTAATTGGGCTAGCAGTGGTGGAACAGCCTGGGCCGTCTAGAGGGTCCTGTGGATGGTTCTCCCAGCTTGAGGACCCCTTCCAGTCTCCTGGTGTGTTTTCTCACCTGCATCCCCCTTTCCCTGGCAGGTGGGAGAACAAGGACATCTATGCAGCAGCCATCCGGAGCCTGCGGCTGCGAGAGCTACAGAATAGCGAGTGTGTGACAGCTGTGAGGGCAGGCCTGGGCACCATCGTCCCCCTGCAGCTGCTCACCATGCTGAGCCCACTGGAGATGGAGCTGCGGACCTGCGGTCTCCCTTACATCAACCTTGAGTTCCTGAAGGTAGGTGGCCCGAGGCCCGGCAAAGTTGGCAGATGGGGCACCAAGCCTGCCATCCTGTCACACCAGGTGCCCCAGCAGGCAGGATTCGCCGTCCGAGTGTAGACATGGCCTCAGAAGCGTAGTTCCTGTGCCTCGGCACCTAGTGCTTACCAAGCCATGAGGAAGATGTCCCCCGTCACAGCCAAATAAACGAAGCTGAGAGAGGCGCCACTGGCCTAGGTCACTCAGCCAATAAACAACCAAGTCAAAATTCATACCCAGGATTGGTCCTGCCAAGGCCCTTCTCCTCCTCTGCCCGGTGTCCTCTTGCTTTTGCCAGCTTCCCTCAGAGTGGGCCTAGCTCCGGCATCCCATGCTTCTTGCTATCTGCGAGACCTTGTACAAGCAGCTTCTCTCTAGTAGGAATAGTAATTGGATCTGCCCACAAGAGGCAAAGACGTGCCACAGGCCAGATTCCCACACAGGAGCTAAGACACCTGCCATTCCATCCTTGTGCCCTCCCTTGCGGCCCTCGCACAGCCCCCAGGATTGGGCCTGCCCTGCACACCCGGGACTGCAAGGCACTGGGCACGCAGAGGCTGGCCTGCTCACATCTGGGGGCCTCTCTTCCCCAGGCCCACACCATGTACCAGGTGGGGCTGATGGAGACGGACCAGCACATTGAGTTCTTCTGGGGGGCACTGGAGATGTTCACCCAGGAGGAGCTGTGCAAGTTCATCAAATTTGCCTGCAATCAAGAACGCATCCCGTTCACCTGTCCCTGCAAAGACGGGGGTCCCGACACCGCCCATGTGCCCCCATACCCCATGAAGATTGCTCCCCCAGATGGCACAGCAGGTACTCCCCTCTCCTGGTCCTATTCCAAGGCCCTTCTCTTAGTTTGAAGCTGGGGCTGGGCCCTGAACGAGGGAGAAAGAAAAAAAAAAGAAAGGGAAAAGAATGATGAATGGGCACCAAAACCCCAGGTGAGGGCTGGGCGCGAGCTGGGGGGAGCTGGGTCACGTGTGCCCCGCCCCAACCCTCATCCTTGCCTGATGCAGGCCCAATATTGACTTTCCTCTGATATTTTAAAAGAAGCTGAAAATCCAGAATTTTTAAAATCTGCCAACTTTTACTTGGGGGAAAATAATCCAATTAAAATAAGACAAAACAAAAATTTAAAAATAATTTAAAAACAAAACACTTTGCTGATCAAACAAACCTGTCTGCAACCCCATGGCATGTGCAGGTCCTCGGTACGGCAGCTGTGCTGTGTGGCACTTTTATGTCTGTCCTTTTCTCCCGTAAAATCTGCCCCCTGAACTAGGCCTTCATCCCCTCATGCTGGGCCTTGGGTTAGCTTGGCGCTGCCCGAGGAGGCAAGCCTGGAGGTGGAGGCCCAGCAGGTGTCTCCCTGGGGACTCCGACATGTCCCAGCCTCCCCCACCCCGCACCTCTAACTGCTGGCCTGCTATTTTTTTCTGTAGGTTCCCCAGACTCACGCTACATCCGGGTAGAGACCTGCATGTTCATGATCAAGCTTCCCCAGTACTCCTCTCTGGAGATCATGCTGGAGAAACTTCGTTGCGCCATTCACTACCGTGAAGACCCCCTAAGTGGCTGACAGGAGGGAGCCCAGTTAGGCTCTCACCAAGACACCAGCTCTGTCGGCCTGGGAAGCCCATTGCAGCGGGCACATCTTTCCGGGGCCCTGCGTGAAGAGTTGGGGATGTTTTGCTTTTCTGAACTTTGTCACATTCCAGGACCTCCTGGAAGACTTAACCTTTTGTATTTGTACGTTTTGTGATGGGTTGATTCTTTTGCTGCCTGTTTGTGGTATATTTGTAGGATAGTTTAGTTTCCAGACAGTTTGTGTCTAATTTGATCTTCCTGGACACAGTCCCTCATGGCTACTGGATTCTGATACTGTAAGGTCCCATCCGGTTCCTCATCACAGAGCCACCCAGCAGGAAGCTGGTGGTGAGATGGCCATGGCCAGACAAAGTGTCACCTCTCTGCACAGCATCTCCACAAACAAGCCCGTGGCTAGCCCTGCCCCGTCTGCGTCAAGCTGGAGTTTCTCCTGAATACTTTTCCGTCTTGGCATTGTTGGGCCAGTTACCCAGAAATGTGAGAGGCACACAGGCGGTAACGGGGGGCTCTGTGTGTTGAATCTTCCTGCTTTAGAACCTTGCTTAGGGTCTTGGTTTTTCTGAAGAAAAGCCCACAGTGGTTCCGCTCTCCCCTCCCACACAGACAACCCTATCTGCTGTCTCTTCTAGGCCTCTGGTCTGAAAGTTTTCCACTGAGTACTCTCAGGAGCAAAAGACCAAAGGGTTTGTTCAGGAACTTGAATTGTTCATAGAGCCAGGCTGGACGATCCCAGCTCCAAGAGTTGAGAGGTAAAATGCCCAGATACCCACAATTGGAGGGATGGTATTTGAGTGGACGCCCTGTCCCCAAACTCTGAACAGGAAAGCACATGATTCAAACCTTTCCTACTTTTATACTCAGAAATATTCCTTCCTCACTGCAGTGTTTGTGATGTAGGAAACAGGGAAGGACCACAAGCCCATTTTTAAGAGTTGACTATCTGAGGTGTACTGCTCAATTCGGGGTTGACCTCAGTGTCTCAAACTTTCAAGGCCAGACGGAGACTCCAGGGGAGTTCTTCTGCCCCTCTGGCTGGGACGTGGGAATGGAGGCGGCTTTCCTGTCCAGCGTCCCCAGCCCAACCAGCACCCCCCTCACCACCCCATGTGTTTATGTGTGCCAGGGCTGAGCTGCCTTCAAGCTCACCCACTGCCCCAGTGCATTTATGCCCTAAATAGGTCTTTGTCCAATGGTACATTGTTCAGGAGCAGCACATGCCATCTTGTTGGACACTGTCATTTTGGGCCTTGCCAGTTGTCACAGAATCGCATCGCTGTATTTATTGTATAATACTGTGAATATGGAAGTTCTGAGTGAGTGCTGTCTGGAAGACTTTAGAGTGAGTGCTGTGAGAGAAAAAGGATGTCTGCCTCCTATCTCTGCTGTGGCCTGGCCTGTTGGAAAAATGTAAATTTTAGAGGTAGAGCCATTGGCATCCATCTCCTCCCTATTATTCTTAGAAAATGCATTAGAGGACCATAATCAAAAAGATTCCCCGACCTAAGGAAAAGATAAATCTGAGATTAAAAGTTACTCTTGCATCAATTACACTTTGGTGCAGGAGTCATCTCTGGAAGCGAGTGCCCGGAAGTAGTTTCCCTTGCTTTGGAAGGAATATAGTTGGCTGCTTCCTCCATGGGGGCCCAGGCTAGTTGACTGAGAGGTCACATCAGGATGTATTCCTAACAAGAATCCTCCTATTTCCTTTCTACATAATGAAAGAGCCTTTGTATTTATTAAAAATGGCTTTTCCTCCATTCATCTTTAAATTTTTGGTCTCCTCCAGTCCTTCCCATTCCTTGAACGGACACAGAATTCTGTTAGCTACCTCCCCCAAGAGGGGTTTGGGAAGCTTCTGTTGGCCCATCACATACTAGATGACAGCTGTGAGTAAAATGTCTGCTGCTAACATGACTGCTTCTCCCAGAGAGCACATTGAGGTCCAGACAGATCCAAACTTTGGCCCTAAAAATATGTGCTGTAAAGTTACTTGATGTATATTTATTATAATTATTTATGGTTGCATTTAACAAACTTTTCATTCAATTTGATGCTATTTACACCATTGCTGTGTAAAGGAAAACTCACTACAGGAAAAAAAAAAAGTCACACCAATAAATAACCTTCATCTAATTTTGACTTAACCTTAAGTGTTGTATGATCATCTACTCTTGCTAAGCAAGTTCAGAGGTTGATGTGCTTGGATGGCTCTGACACTTAAATGCTGCCAAGTGGCTAGGAATTAAAGTGCTTCTAATTATTATGGTTTCTTTGCACTTGAAATAATTCTTCCTCCATTATGCCTAAAACTATTCATTTCCCCCTCCACGCCCTTAAATCTATGCTTTTCATTTAGAAATGATGATTGAAGGGACAGAAATCCAAGGTCAAAACTGTACCTAACGCTGCATGTTCTGCCAGTCCAGGTCATGGCAGCTGGCCATTGCTCTTGTGCCTGGGGTAGGGATTTTCCTTAAGAGAACTCTTGCCATAGGAGAGTGTGAGCCACTCTCAGACCAGTCTCCTTTAGGAGACTTCCTTCAGAAGTACTGTGTGCAAAATGAAAATGCAGGTAAGAGATGAACACTTGGCTTTAGCCTCACTTTCTGACTTCAGTGTTCCTTCCTCTTCTTACACAGCTGTTTCTCACCCCAAGTGAGCCCCAGGGGTCTGCTCTCAGGAAAATGCAACTCACTTCTTGACTGGTTCATCATCATCTACTGCTCCATGGTAGACGACAACCAGACCCAAACCAGGTCTTTAGTTTGACTGCAGAACAGGTGAAGAGAGTTTCCAATGCCTGTTAGTGCCCCACTTTTAAATATATAGACAGAAGGCATAAGAGGTTTGAGGAAACGTCTATAAACTAAAATTCCAAACAAAAGTAAACAGAACTCCTAGGAAATAGATAATTCAGAGGGTATAAGAAGATAACCAAAGAACAATTACACTACAGAAATGTAAGGAAAAGTATTACATCCATTAAATAAGGGGGTGGGGTGTGTGAGTGACAGGATAAAAGACATGAAAATCATTGAATGTCAGAAGTATGTTTAATAGGAGAAAAGGGTAAAATTGAGGAAATCTCCCAGAAAGTAGGACAAAAAGGAAAGAAAAAAGAAGGACCTGTCTAAGAAGGCTAACATCCAGCTATAATTACAGAGTTCTACAAAGAAAGGACAGAAGATTGCCAAAATAATTTTTTAAAATTTATAACTTAAGGCATGAGGGAAGCAGACTTGGCCCAGCGGTTAGGGCGTCCGCCTACCACATGGGAGATCCGCGGTTCAAACCCCGGGCCTCCTTGACCCGTGTGGAGCTGGCCCATGCGCAGTGCTGATGCACGCAAGGAGTGCCCTGCCAGGCAGAGGTGCCCTTCAGTTAGGGGACCCCACGCACAACGAGTGCGCCCCATAAGGAGAGCCGCCCAGTGCGAAAGAAAGTTCAGCCTGCCCAGAAATGGTGCCGCACACACGGAGAGCTGACGCAACAAAAAGAAACACAGATTACCATGCTGCTGACAACAACAGAAGTGGACAAAGAAGAACATGCAGCAAATAGACACAGAGAACAGGCAACTGGGGCGGGGCGGGGGGGGAGGGAAGGGGAGAGAAATTAAATAAATCTTTAAAAAAAAAAAAAGGCATAAATTTCCAAAGAGAAAGAACTCATGCTGTGCCCAGCTCTTTGGATGGAAAAGAATACACACCAACATACAACACGGGGAAATGTGATGTTGATTCTAAAAGCTTCAAGAGAGAATCAGTTTCGGGCAAATTAGAATGGCATTGGACTTTATAAGAACCTAAAAAGTCTAAAGTGGGAAACAGATGTGGCTTAACCAACTAGGCTCCCATCTACCATATCAGATGCCCAGGACTGCCTGGTGAGGGCAAGCTGACCCACGCAGCAAGCTGGCGCAGAGTGCCGGTCCACACGGGAATGCCACCCTGCGTGGGAATGCTGCCCCGTGCAAGAGTGCCGGCCAGCATGGACAGCTGGCACAGCAAGATGATGCAACAAGAGACATGGAGAGAAAATAAGACAACATGGCAGAACAGGGAACTGAGGTGGCACAAGAGAGTGATCGCCTGCTCCCACTCCAAAGGTCCCAGGATCAGTTCCTGGAGCCGCCTAATGAGAATATAAGTAGACACAGAAGAACACACAGCAAATGGTCACAGAGAGCAGACAATGGGTGAGTGGGCAGGGGGAGAGGAGAAATAAATAAATCTTTAGACTTTTTTAAAAGTAATGCTTTCAGGAGACCTCCAATTACAACGAGACACTAGCAAAACCAGACTTAAATAATTAAAGCAAAAATCATAAAATATATGGTTCTCAAGACATTGGACTTTAGTGAAAGATAACTGAAAGATAGGAAACAAATGAGGTGATCCCTAACATAGTCCCACTTTACTGCCTGGATAATTTTCAGACAGCAGCAGCTGAGAAACTCACATGGAACCCAACAGCCTTCCTGAGTTGAGAAGATACGCGCTTGGGAGTTCAGGAAGGCCAGGGCAGGTAGAATTTGCAGGGTAGAATATAAGAAAAAAGAGAGCTCTAGAGTCTACAGGATCACACTCAGCTACTGGGCTGAGTACTAATAATCTCATGTACATAGGAAGTGGCCGTAGGCTGGAGAAAGAACCCACCAAAAGGATCAGAGGGAATAATCCACAGCTAAAATGGAACTAGTTCCTTTCCCACTAGCCAGTGAGGGAAAACTATAACTCATGGGGCATCAGTTTTGCCGCAGTGGAACAAAATGGGCACTAGACTAAACTGTTCTGGTCCCACCTAACAAAGCTTAAAAGTAACCAAGCACCACCAAGTAACAAAGCTCATGAATATTTGTAGGAATACAGAAATAACCCGGGTGTTAATTACCTGTGTTCTTAAATACCTTCCCCAATAAGGTAAAATTCCCAATGTCTAGAATCCATTCAAAAACAAGCAAGGCAGGAAGGTGGCTGACTAGGGAACTCCAGGATTCTTCCTCCAAAACAGCTAATGGACAGGCAGGAACTGTCTGAAACAAATGTCCTAGAGCTCTGGAGACCAGGGAGCACTGCCCAGCATCCAGGGAAGAGCAGGCGACAAAGGCTGAGGAACTGCGGTAAAAACCTCAGTACCTCGCTCTGCCCGCCTGCGGGTGCCCCTCCCCCACTCTGGAGGTGGATCACCTCGAGATCTGGGCCCTGGCTGGCTGCTGTGGACAAAGAGGGATAAGGAAGTACACGGCTGAGCACTGATGACAGCTTCTGATCAGTAAATTCAAATCGCTAGGCCTCAGCTCTGAGCTGCTGCTTTGCCCTGGAAAGGGAACACTGCAGCTGACAGGGTAGAAATAGAGATCGAAAGACAGCGCCGCCTTAGAGCTGAGGTGATGAGTTTGCGGAAGAGCTCCATCTGCTTAGCAGGCCTGGAAATCACAGATTCAGGGAGTCATCAAAAAGACTCCTGACAACTTCCAGGAAGATAGTGGATTAGAAAGACACAGGACTCTCTTCTCTCCCAGAAAAATAGCTAGAGGACAGGCAGAAATGGCCTGGAACAAAACGTTCTAGAGTTTAGGACACCAGGGGAAGACTGAATACCACCCAGGAGAGGGGCACAGAAAAAAAAATCTCAAAGGAAAGAACATGTGTAGAAGCTGAAGCTGCAGCCACTGGCACCCTTCCCCCACCCTATGAGCAGACAGTTTTGAATTCTCTGGCCCCGGGGTGGCAGTTACAGACAGAGGGGGCCACAGAGGGCCACCTCCCCAGGAAACAGAAGAGCATCACAGCCTAGGGCTCATTCAGCTTTTTGGCCAACAAATTTGGTCTGCTGTGTCCCATGAACCCTTCCAGGCCGGGTGGAACTGCACCACTGTTTTGTTTGCCCTGGGAGCCAGTACAGGACTAGAGAGATCCAACCCTCTAAATCACTCTCCCTAATGACCTG
Source organism: Dasypus novemcinctus (assembly GCF_030445035.2). Lineage (NCBI taxonomy): Eukaryota > Metazoa > Chordata > Mammalia > Cingulata > Dasypodidae > Dasypus > Dasypus novemcinctus. The sequence goes on along the minus strand of NC_080691.1, from coordinate 21,869,915 downwards.
TTGAGGATGCAGAGGGGAGTAGAATTATTTCCTAACAGGGAAGAGGGAAAAGGCTGCCAGCAAAGGTTGCGGAAAAGCCTCTGAGGATGTTTGAATTGTGAGGCTCTGAATAGCCCTGAGGCAGTAACATCATTTGTTTGGGCCCGTGGTGCAGTAAACACACTCTGACCAAGGTTTGAACTGAGAGGGCTGCTGAAGAGTGCCATCTGCTGGCAGACCAAGGAAGTACATGTGAGGAAATTAAAAGTAAACATGTAAGACTTTTTCTGACTTTTACAGCCACCCTCCCAAAGGCCCTTAGAAGTGGGTCTGCAACCCATTACTGGGTCCATGGCCTGGATTTTAGCAACTAAACAAGGACAGTCCTAAAGACCTTGAACAAGTTGAACCAAGAAAGAATGACAGTAACACACAGCCTCCTGCCACTAAATCCCTACAAAAGAAAAATTGAGCATCAGAGTAAACTCACCATCATAATAAGATGTCTAGACATCAAAAAAAAATTACAAGCGATAGATACTAAGAAAACGGAAGAAATGGCCCAAGAAAAAGAATATATCAAAGACCCAGATGAGACACAGGATATGAGACAACTAATCAATGAGATTCATACAAATTTCCAAAATCAAATTAATAAGTTGAAAGACATTATTGGCTAAAGAGCTAAAAGACATCAAGACGACAATGAGTGAGCACAAAGAATTTGGAAACCTGAATAGAAAAATAACAGCTCGTGGGAATGAAAGACGTGATAGGTGAGATAAAAAACACATTAAGCTTCTGTGGGATTATGACTGAATGCCTCAAAGTCAGAATCCCACCCAGGCAGAACAATACGGCAGTGCCACAGGGCCGCAGATAGCCGGTCCCCCGCCACCCCCACTGCTGGGCCATGTGCACACCCACACATGCGGCACCCCCTGCCACACACTGGGACCAGGGTCCAGTGAGTGCAGTGAGCCCCTCGTCCCAGGAAACAGCACAGCCAGAAAGGGGGCCACCCCCTCACCTGCCATGCATCACATGTTCGTGGGGAACCTGGTGCTAAACCATTCCTAGACCACCTGCTTCTGGGTCAGGTGTTCACATGTAGCAGAGCAGCAGCTTCACTGTGATCTATTGAAAGTCAGCTCTATACACAAAGGTTTGTAAATATCAAAAGTAAAAACAAACACATTAAGAGGGAAGGAGATGTGGCTCGAGTGATTGAGCTCCCACCTACCACATAGGAGGTCCCTGTTGCCTCCTAAAGAAGACAGCAAGCAGCACAACAAGAGACACAAGAAGAAAACAAAACGTAACAAGAGACACAACAGAGCAGGCAGTAGAGGTTCCCAGTGCCTGCTAGAGAGGAACAAGTAAGCCAGCAAGCTGACACGACAGGCAGGCGCAACAAGGTGATGCAACAAGAGACACAAGAAGAAAAACACAATGAGATACAACAAAGCAAAGAATGGAGGTAGCTAAGTGATTAGGTGCCTCCCACCCACATCGGTGGTCCCAGGTTCGGTTCCTGGTACCTCCTAAGGAAACAAGAGGAACAGACACAGCGAGTGCAAAACAGTGAGGGGGTGGGGAGAAATGAATCTTTAAAAAATAAAATACATTAAAAGGCATACAATAGCAGACTCAAAATGACAGAATAAAGAGTGATACAGAAGCTAGAACAGGAGTAATTGGAGAGAAAACCATGTTAAAAAATAAGGGCTCAGGGAGTTGGATGACAGCATGAAGTGCAACAACATATGTGTCATGGGAGTGTCAGAAGAGAAGGAAACAGGGCAGAAAGAGTATTTGAGGAAATAACTGAAAATTTCCTAACTCTCATGAAAGAAATGAATTTCCATGTCCAAGAAGCAAAGCATACCCCAATCAGAATAAATCTAAATAGACCTACTCCAAAACCCATACTACTCAGAATGTCAAAGACCAAACATAAGGAGAAAATGCTGAGCAGCAAGGGAGAAATAAACCATCACATACAAGGGACACCCAGTAAGACTTTAGGGAAGATTTCTCATCAGAAACCATGGAGGCAAGAAGACAATGGTATGATGTGATTAGGATACTGAAAGGAAAACTGCCAGCTGAGAATTCTTTATCAGGCAAAACTGTCCTTCAAATATGAAGGTGAGTTTAAAATAGTCACTGTATTAATCAGCCAAAGGGATGCTGATGCAAAATACCAGAGATTGGCTGGTTCTTATAAAGGGTATTTATTTGGGGTAGGGGCTTACAGACACCAGGCCATAAAGCGTAAGTTACTTCCCTCATCCAAGTCTACTTGGAGCAAGATGGCTGCCAATGGCTGCGAGGGTTCAGGCTTCCTGGGTTCCTACATTCCTGGGGCTTGCTTTTCTCTGGGTTCAAGTTTCCTTTCTTCCTGGCTTCTCTTTCCTCTGTGAGCTGACTTCCTGGGGCTCCAGCTTCAGTCCTCAGCATCAAACTCCAACATCAGAAAACCCTCAACTCTGTTTTTTGCCACCCCTTTTATCTGTGAGTCCCACCCCCGGGGAACTCAATGCCCTAATCATAACTCAATCATGCCCCGGTACAGATCAGATTACAAACATAATCCAGTATTTATTTTTGGAATTCATCAATAATATCAAACTGCTACAGTCACAAACAAAAACAGAAACTAAGAGTTCATAAAAAAAGAACCTACCTTTGCAGGAAATATTAAAAAGTTATAGCCTAAAAGAAAAAGACAGGAAAGAGAGGCTGAAGGAGACTGTAGAAGGCAAGAATAGCAGAAAGGATAACCAAAAGAGTAAAAAAAGACAGAAATAAGATGTGTCATATGAAAACTAAAGAATAAAATGGTGGAAGTAAATAATGTATTTACAGTAATATCACTGAAGGTGAATGAAATAACTCCAAACACATTCCTTACCTCAGTCTACTGGGAAGACCTAAAAGTAGTAACTCTGGGAAGCGGACTTGGCCCAATGGATAGGGCATCCGTCTACCACATGGGAGGTCTGCCGTTCAAACCCTGGGCCTCCTTGACCCGTGTGGAGCTGGCCCATGCGCAAGGAGTGTGCCCCGTAAAGAGAGCTGCCCAGGGTGAAAGAAAGTGCAGCCTGCCCAGGAATGGCGCCGCACACATGGAGAGCTGACATAACAAGATGATGCAACAAGAAGAAACACAGATTCCCGTGCCGCTGACTGACAACAACAGAAGCGGACGAAGAAGACGCAGCAAAGAGACACAGACAACAGACAACTGGGGCAGGGGGGTGGGGGGGAGGGGAACACAGACTCCCGGTGCCACTGATAAGGATAGAAGCGGTCACAGAGAGCAGACAACTTGGAGGGGAAAGGGGAAGGAAAGAGAAATAAATAAAAAATAAATCTTAAAAAAAAAAAAAAGTAACTCCCCCAGTAGCAATGAACCTAGCACCCAAATACTTGTTTCTAAATATTGTTCTCCCCCCAAAAATGACTGATTTTAGAGGTACTCAAGGAATGGTAGGACACATAAAAAGACAGAAACCAGCTGAACAAATAAGGCAATCAAAGTAAAATATATTTGAGCATCTAAATTATAGCAATGGATTACAAATGACAATAAAATAAGGATCTATGGGGAGTGGGTATAGCTCAGTCGTTGAGTGCCTGCCTCCCATGTTTGAGGTCCCAGGTTCAAACTCTGGTACCTCCTTTAAAAAAAATAAAGGTCTATAATGCATATCGATATAAATGAAGAACAGCTCTTCCTTACAGAAGAATGTTAATGAAAGTATAGAAGAAAGGAATGATGGGAGTTAGAAAAATCATCATTTGAATAATAATTCAGGTAAGAATCATCACAGATAACTAGTAGGTCAAAGTCTTATAAGGATATTTATAGTTCCAAAAGGGAAGCGGCTATAGTTCAACTACTTGAGCACCCACCTACCACATGGGAGGTCCTGGGTTCAGGTCCCTGTGCCTCCTAAAAGCAGCAGATACCACCTCCAGCTGCAACAGAGCTAGACACCACCACAAGAGCTAGACACTGCCTCCTGCCACAACCGAACTAGATGCCACCTCAACAAAGCTAGACACCACCTCCCATCACAACAAGCAGAGGCCACAAGCCAGCAGACACCGCAGCCCATGGGGATTGGATGTGGCACAGTCCACTGGGCACTCCCCTCTCACATGGGAGGTCCCAGGTTCAGTTCCCAGTGCCTCCTGAAGAAGGCAAGTAAACAATAAGCAGAAAGATGGGTGAACCACCTGGGGGAAAGAGGGATAAAGAAAGAAAAATAAAATCTTAAAAATACATATATATATCCCCACAATATAATTAAAACTAAAAAAAACCCCACAAAACCTTTATACTAGAGGAAACCTGGCAGACACTGCCTTAATCAAAGTTCAAGTTAACCCCAATAATGGGACAAAGTGACATCATGTGCTCCACGATATGATGCACTGAGGACACATCATTTCTGGTATTCCTATCAAAGTTATAAAGCCTGAGACTAATATTAAGAAAACATGAAATGAACCCAAACTAAAAGTTTATTTTATAAAGTAACTGGCCTGAATTCTTGGAAAATATAAGATCATGAAAGAAACCTGAGGAATTTGTTCCAGATTAAAGGGAAGCTAAAGAGACAAAACCATTAAATGAAATATATGATCCTGGATCAGATCTTGAATCAGAAGAGGAAAAAATGTGTTTTTTTTTTGTTATAAGGTCATTTGAGAAATTAGCAAAAACTTGAGTAAGGTTTGTAAATTAAGGTTGTAATGCATCAAATGTTAATTTCCTGATTTAGATCATTGTACTGTGGTTATATTAAGAGAATGTCCTTCTTAGAAAATAACATGCTGAAACATAAACACCGTTATCCTGCAAGTCCCTTTCAGACAGTTCTATAGAGAGAATGCTAGAGCATATGATAACATTTTTTAAAAAAAGAGCCTTATTATTAAATCCATAATTTGGAAATATGGCAGTAAATACTAGAGTAAACATTTAAAAAGTTTAAAACATTCAAGTCTTGGGAGAGAATCTTGCAGGGGAGAGGGGTGGAAACAAGGAATTATTTCTCTTTTTAAAAGTACTGATTTTGGTTGCATGCAATACTTTTTGTTTTCAAAAAGTACATCTATTATAAAACATTTAGAAACTAAAGATTACTATTTAAAAATTAAGAGAACCAATCCCTGCTATTTTACTCACACTTTCTTCACTCAGGTCTATTACCAACCAAGAAAACTAAGTTATGAGACAACATAACTATTCTCTGCCCCAGCTGGAAAAAGGAGTATTACTCCTTCCTCCCACTTCTGTGAAGTCTCAGGGGGATTTCCATGAAACCAGCAGTGTTCAGTTTCAACCCTCCTAGGTCCTTACACTGAGACATGAAGGTCTTTGAGCTCATCAACATCTAGAGATTGTTTTATTGTGGTATAATACACAATAAAGCATATAATCACATCATTACCTTTTTCTTCGATCTGGTTTCTTTCACTCAGTTTATTTTCAGACCTGGATTTGAGTCCTGGCTCTGCCATCAATTAGCTTATGCAATTATACAGGTCACTGTGGTTCCCTGTATCTCATATTCCATCTTTAAAATGGGGACAATTCTTCCTGTCTTTTCCATTCCCCATCAAGTTGTTGAGAAGCTCAAAATATGATGCTTGATGGTCCTGTGCCAACTGTGATGTGCTGAGAGGTAACATACTTCTGCTAAGAATGGAGGCTTTTGATGAATCTGCATTTATTCTGTTTGTGGTCTCTGTTCCCCAAATCATCACCAGAGCTGCATACCTCTCTCAAAGTCCAACTTAAGAGAGAGCTATACCCTGAAATGTCTGGCAGCCTCTGAGAAGGAGCTCATGCTTGATCTGCTAGGGTTATGGGAAGCACCAAGAAAGCCCTGACCTGCTCACCTCCCTGCAGCACCCCAGGGCTGACTCCAGCCCACTCTGGCCTCCCTGAAGTCTCCACAGAGCACACAGGAGAAGGAATCACATGACTCAACAGAACTCCAAGTACAAACTTTATTTCTATTACAAGGAAGTTAATAATAGTAAAACAAAAAGAAGGAGTGGGGGCTTTGACACTTGGGTTTTCAGAGTAAGCCATAAGCTAAGGCCTCAGTCCTGATCAGGGCAGAAATCAGCATGGCCGGGGTAGGGAGGGAAAGCTGAGCCCCCAGCCTTCCCCATTAGAGGGCAGTGAGGACAAAGGATCAGTGCTCCCCACCAGGAACACAAGGCAGTGATGCCAATGCCAAGGAAGCAGCTTAAAACAAAACCCCTAGAGTCCATTCACCCCAGCTCAACTCATCTCCAAAACATTATTCCTAACATACATTGCAACTGGCCTGAATACTTTGCCAGAATAGCTCCCAACATGCCAAAGACTCAAATTCTGGAGTGGGGAAAAGGCAGTGTCGGGGAGAGGTTACCCAAAAGTGCTCAAATTTTGGCCCCACAGTGAAGAGAATCACTTCACTGGCAGGTACCAGATTCCCAGAACACTCCCCTCCTTCTACCAGCACCACACAGCACCAAGAAGCAGTGGTAATAGTTTGTCAAAAGAAGTCGTGGTGAGCCAAGAGGTCCTAACTTTTATTTATTGGTTACCAAAAGGTGGCAGCTACAGTGGAAACAATTCTCAACACCCTCTCCACTTAACCCTCCCTCCTCAAATCCCCAAACTCCTGTGGCACAATCTCAAAAGACACAAAATGTTCATAACCTAGAGTTAAAATCCATAAAATCTCCCGTGCCCAAAGAGCCAGAGGTGGGGCCTGCACTGCGGCAAGTGCTGCTGTGCACAGAATCCATGAACCATGTGAAAGTTCTCAGGATACACCATTACTCTTCCTCCTCTTCCTCTTCCACATTGCCAGCTCCCTGCTGCTTGGGGGTTTTTGCCTGTTGAACAACAGAACGGAAATAAAGAAGTTTTACACAGAAAGTGAAAACCTTACCCTAAAGCCCTGAAAATGTCAAGCTTCTAGAAACAACCTCATCAAAAGCCAGAAGAATAATCCGAGGTCCTTCAAGTTCCTTCAGTAAATATCAGCCGGATTCCCAGCTCTTTCTCAGGCTCCAGGAACCACCTTAGCCCCACCCACTCCAGGGCCTCAAGTCTTCACTGAGCATTATGGGCTGGATCCCCAGTTACCTTTGCAGTTCTGTTGCGATAGATGGTAGCTGTGGGGGAAACCCGAGAGTTCCTGCCACCTTCACTCCTACCACTGAAAGAAAAAGACTGAAAATCAGTTCCTGAGGTGCCTTCCCTCTCCTCAGCACAGACCTCAGCCTTATTCCAGATGGGTCCGAGGTGACTAGACCTTTTGCCCCATGTCCTAAGCCACTCCCAAGCTCCACTCCCAGGCTTCTGGTTCTTACCTAGCTCCATATCTCCCTGCAGGCCCACGGGGGAAAGAGGGCACAAGGTTTTCTGGGTAGATATTTCGAATGGGATGAATCACTGAAATGTGCCCAGAGGCCATGGTCCCACTATGGGTATTCTGATTCTGCCCCTGAATGTCTTGGCTGTCTGAGTTGTTGAGCTTCATTACGCGAGGAGGGCTAGGCTGGCACCCAGGCCTGAGACCTGATGTAGATTTTGACAGTCGGTTACAGGTAGCCGTCATATTGTTAATGGGTCTGTTGGGGGGCAGAGGATAGGTTGGTCCTTTAGCTGTTTCAGTGTCATTTAGCTGCTCAATGTCATCCATGTAGCCAGAAGACAGGTCTCCTGAGAAGAGAAAATGAGAGCTTTAAGGGAAAAGCCTGTTCTTACTATACTGCTGGATTCAGAGCAGAACAAAGGATTCTGGAAAATCAACAACTATCTCAATTCTAAAGGCTGCTAGAACCCACCTCTCCAGGTACAGAGCCAGGAACATTTTGTCCGCTCTATAAACTTATTACCTGAATTCTCAAATACAGCCTAACTATTCAAAATTCAAATTGGTAAACAATGCACAAGCAAACTTGAAATATAATTTCTGTTTCCAAGGTGATTAGGTTTTAAACAGTTTACTTGACTAATCATAAGGCCCTTTAATAATAATAGTACAAGTAAGTTTGAGTGCCCTATGCACAGATCAACTAGGAGCAGGGGTGAAGGGCAGTCAGACCAAAGTATGCAAATTATCTCCAAATAGTCCACTAAGTACAAAGATGGGTGACCCACAGCTGAATAAGTACTGGCTACCTAGCTTCTCCCAAGGATTCCCCATAGCTTTTACCCTGTAAACCTACATTTGAAACAACTCAGCCTAACATGGACCACATCTAGCCATACAGGAGTCTACCAGGAGACCCCACTGTGCTTGGCAATTTGGGATTCAGGTAACCCCCATGTTAGAGCAACAGATGAGAACTGGTAAGGAGGCCTGAGCCAGCAGTGGACCTGTGGCCTTGACTCAGCCCTGGCTAATACCCTGGTGTCTGACACGCCTCCTGGGCAGCTCTGGTGAGGTCTCTTGAGGCTGAGAATCCTGTCTAGGAAATCCCTCTGTCACTCGGTTGTTTGCTGTGGCTGGGCGTTGGTCACACTGGTCCTAACAAGAAAAACCAGCATTAATACCTCTGAACTGAGTCATTCCTGGAACAGGGAGTGGTGAAAGGAAAGGATGAAACAGCAGGTTGTGTGAACACATGAAAGGGGACTGTAATAACCAATGATAGGATGGTCTTGGGAACTAAGAGGAAGCACAAATGCAGAATGAATCAATCATTTCCATTAACACCTAAGGCAATGACAGAAGCACTTTCTGATTTGTGCAGGGATGACAGAAGGAATGGTCTTGGGAGACCACACAAGCATTTCTATACTGGACCTCAGGAGTATTTGCATGGTTGTTTATTTAACAGTCTCCCCTAAGAGACAACAAGCAGTTACTGATCTATTGCTTGATTCAAAAACAGAAGTCTTTATTACAGAAACAAAATTTATAAGTGTTCTAGCAACACTACAGTTTGCAGTGCTAGCTTCCTGTACCGAACAATACTGGGCAATAAATGTACTCTGCCACTAACAGGCTGGAATCCTAGACTGTAAAAGCTAAAAAAGGACCTCAAATTATCTAGTCCAACTCCCTCATTTACAGATGTCCTCAAGGAGGAGACAGGGCCTAACCAAAGTTAACTATAAGGGCAAAGCCAGAACTAAAATCCCAGGTCTCCTAGAATACATGTCTCAAATGCTACCACTACAGGAAGACTCCATCTGCCCAAAAGCAGAATGCATCAATGACCATTGGAAAACTCATCTAAATCTGTCTGCAAGTCCTACATGCCTGCTTAAATGGAGTCCTGGCTCCTTGGACCTCAGCCTAGTTGATAAGGACAGTTTCAGCTGTCGGGAGGTACAGAAAGTATGAAGGCCTGAGGTATTGTATATCTCAGACAGTCAACTCATAAAACAGGGCATGGCCAGAAACAAGTATATGGATTCCTGGTCATGTAGGAATGCAACTTAAAAGCTAAAGAAGTGTTCTTACTATGAAAGCCTCAGCTTCACAGGGCATCAGTGTTGTGTCAAGTGGACATGCCCTTCAGGGAATCTTACCTGGTGATGGAACAGCACCTCCTCTTCCAGTTGCACCCCACAGAATTCACAGGGGATAATGATGCTGTCCTCCATGGGGGGCGAATTGGTCAGGCCCATCGAAGAGTCTAACTGGTTATTTGCAGCCTGCTGCAGAAACTTCTGGAAGATGACATCAGGGTCCTCTACCCCTCTGAGTGAAGAGCTGCCCGTACTGAGCAAAGGTAAGGCACGTGAAGGGTTACAGCTTGTCTGTCATTCACAAAGGAAAAATTCAGGGGGAAAAAAAACAAAAACAAAACAAAAAACAGCAGTGGTTAAGGAAAAAACTATATATGCCTAAAACAATTTTCTAAAATAAATTAAAAAATTTAATAATGCTTAATCATTAGTGAGAAGGACAAGAAAGGATCAGAAGAACACAGATGAAACGCTTACTTTACTTTCATTCTAAATGCTTCTGTGCTATTTTTCCCCCTTTGTTCATGTGTTTCTTTATTTAAATTAAGTTTGAAAAGATTCAAGATTGTTTCTATAGCCACACATGAAAAAGAGGCCTAAACATTCTTTACCTTGTTAATCAATTTTCTCATGCTGCTCGCAAACCAAAAACTACATGTATTCAATTATTGTACTACTCCACTAATGGGGAGGCAGGGGCAGGGGGCAGTTTTTCCACCAACTAGCACACAGAAACTACTTCATGGCATGGAAATGCTAGTCTTGGCCAAACCAAATGAGAGACTGAGAGTGCTAAGGGAAAATGTGCTTCCCTCCATCAGGTAATCCTCAAACAAGTCTATTCTCTAATCATTCTTAAATGGCTCAAGAAATTTCAATCATTCAAAAAATACACTGAGCACCTTTCATATACCAGGCATTGAGAGATTCAGAAACTAGGAACACCCATAACCTACCCTCAAGGAACTCAGAGTACTGGCGGAGACCAAGGAGTTAGTAGTCCATATGACAGGGTCATATGCTATAAGAGAAGTGGTAAAGGATTTCTGGGGAACAAACAGGTAGACCCTGACCTACCCTTTAGAATGTCCCTCAGGAAGATTTCCTTAAAGTCTTATCTGAACCAAGTCTAAACGTAAGGGATCAGTGTTGCTGGGTATGTTAAGTAGGCACAGGTAGAAAGCCACACCCATTGCAGCCACACCCATCACTAAAAAAAAGAACCCTGACCCTTCCAGGGAACTGCAAGTACTTCAGAACTGCTCAAGTAGATCAAAATGTGGATGAAATGAGACCAGATCACAAGATGGTCAGTGGAGATGTACACTGGTCATCATGGTACACTGGGAGCAACTGGCCCTGCTGGAATGAGCATTACTTTGTCTACAAGGGAAAATGCCTGAGTTCTCATACTAATATGTCAGTCACTCCTGGAAAAAAAAAACTCCTACCACAAGCACTGTATTAAATAGTTTGCTCAACACCTCGCATGGCCTGTAACACCAGCTATGGCTTCCACACATGCCTAAGTCCTCACATAAGTCATAACATACCTGATGGTCAATCAGCAGTTCCTCTGGGTAGAGCTCCTCACAAAATTCACAAGGCAACATGGTCTCATCAGCTTCACCTAGGTATCAAGCCACATGGTCAGAAGTAAAATGAATAAAATAAATTTGATTTCAACCTTTTATCTTTCTTTTTTATAATGTTTTATATAAAAGTATGACTTCCTTTGACATTAGACGTAGCAATTTAAGGGGCTGTACTCAAAAGGACACTATCTGAGAGACACACCCTAAGCAAAAACTTCCCATTATAGAACAAAAGATTTGTCATCAATTTCCTGAGTAATAAAGCAGTAATTTAGCTGCTATTCTACTTAAGGCAGAACTCTATTGTGTATAATAATCTTAGGCACAAAACTAATTTTCTATGCATTATTTTAATCCTCAGGAAAAACTTATGCACTAGACCCTACATTATCCTCATTCTTCTGATGAAGAAATTGAGACTCAAGTATTACTGGCTGACAAATATCCTGAAAAATCCTCCCTGTACAAAACACCGAAAAATGACTGATTAAAAGTTAAGTGAATAAATAAGACACATTTTAAACACAGGATTCCCAAAACAGAACATCCTCCAATAAATGAAGTGCTGAACAAATGGGACAGAGGAACCATGGGAAGAGGTAAAGAAACTTCCTTAGGTAGTCTTTGGTTAGAAAAGAAAAAAGTCTCTACTGAAAATCAGTAACATCAGCCTGGCCCTTACATGGATTTGAGGCTGGAAATCCATATTTATGTTTTTACATTTTTTAAACATTTATATTGTTAGATTTATAGTTATCAGATTATAAAAACTCAAGCCAAATGTATACACTGCTGCCTGCCAGAAGTATGCATAAATGCTCTCAGAGGAACATACAAGCAAGCTTACTGTTAAAACATACACACACACCACAACGGTAAATCACCATGAATAAGAATAAGCAGAAACAAAAATAAACTTCAGATATTGGTATTTTCAGACACAAAAGAAAAACCAATTTTTAATATGTTTAGACAAGAAATTACCCAGAATGCAAAAGAGTGACAAAGAAATGGAAAATATGAGTTAAGGGGACATGAAGGACAGAGTGAACTCTAACATATCTAATTGTAAGAAGAAAAAAAAAGGGAGAGTAGGTGTAGCTCAGTGGCTGAACATCTATTTCTCACGTACAAAGTCCTGGGTTCAAATCACAGTGCTTCCTTAAAAAAAAAAAAACGGTAATAGAGAATGGAAGAGATGCAGTAATAAAATAAAAAATAATGGGAAAGCAGACATGGCTCAATTAATAGAGCATCTGTCTACCATATGGAGGGTCCAGGGTTCGATCCCCAGGGCCTCCTGACCCATGTGGTAAGCTAGCCCACATGCAGTGCTGCTTGCACGCAAGGAGTGCCGTGCCATACAGGGGTGTCCCAGGGTAGGGGTGCCCCACGTGCAAGGAGTGCGGCTCACAAGGAGAGCCACCCCGCATGAAAAAAGCACAGCCCACCCAGTGGCGCCGCACATACAGAGAACTGATGCAGCAAGATAACGCAACAAAAAAGAGACGCAGTTTCCCAGTGCTGCTGGATAATGCAAGTGGGCACAGAAGAACACAGGGCAAATGAACACAGAGAGGAGACAACAGGGGGGAAGGGGAGAGAAATAAATAGTCTCAAAAAATAATAATAATAATGGATGACATTATTACAGACAGACGAAAAATACTAAATTTCTGAATCAGGAATGTGAGCAAATCCAAAGAAATAAAAAACCAGACAAATTATAAGGAAACTGAAAAACACCAAAAGCAAATATAAGATCTTAAAAGCAACCCAGAACAGATGACTTCTCAATAGGCACCCACGAAAACCAAAATGCACATTACCTTCGAAGAACTAAGAGAAAACCATTGGCAACCTAGAATTGCATGACCAGAGAGGCAATCAAAAATGGAAACAAAATAAAAATATTTTAAGACAAACCAAAATAGAGAATTTACAACCAAGAAACCCTTTTAATAGAATTTCTAAGAATCAACGTCAAGAAGACAGAAAATGATCTGAGAAGGAAGCTCTGAGAAGAAGGAATGGGTAAGCAAAGAAAATGGTAAACATACAATATAGCTGTTGATAAATACAGAGTATATAAAATGTAAATGTCTACATTACGGAGTTAAAAAGAAAACAAAAGAGGGAAGGGCTGTGGCTCAAATGATTGGACTCCCATCTACCATATGGGAGACCCTGGGTTCACATCCCAAGAGCTGACGGCCTGCCCGCCCCTGTGGACGGCTGGTGCAGCAAGATGATGCAACAAAGGGAGGCAAGCAGACGCAGAAAGAACACACAGCGAATGGACACAGAGAGCAGACAGCAGGCAAGCCATGGGGTGGGGAGAGGGGGGAGAGGGAAGGAATAAACAATAAAATAAATCTTAAAAAAAAAGAAAACAATAAGAGAAGTAAAACAGCAGTAGTATTCAAGTCTAAAAAGAATGATCAAAATTCTAAGATTATTGTATTGAGAGAAGCATAATGAGATGGATTAAATTTTTTTTTTTTAAAGATTTATTTTTATTTATTTAATTCCCCTCCCCTCCCCCGGTTGTCTGTTTTCTGTGGTTTTTTTTGCTGCGTCTTGTTTCTTTGTCCGCTTCTGTTGTCGTCAGCGGCACGGGAAGTGTGGGCAGCGCCATTCCTAGGCAGGCTGCTCCCTCCTTCGCGCTGGGCGGCTTTCCTTATGGGTGCACTCCTTGCGCATGGGGCTCCCCTACGCGGGGGACACCCCTGCGTGGCACAGCACTCCTTGCGCGCATCAGCACTGCGCATGGGCCATCTCCACACGGGTCAAGGAGGCCCGGGGCTTGAACTGCGGACCTCCCATGTGGTAGACAGACGCCCTAACCACTGGGCCAAAGTCCGTTTCCCGAGATGGATTAAATTTAGTATTTGTTAAACAAACGTTAAATTTTCTGAAGCAACCGCTAAAACAATAGAAACAGAGAATATAAATTCCAAACTAGCAGAAGAAAAAAAGGGAATGAAAAGTCAACAAACAAGTCAGTCAATCTATCTAGAAACTGACAAGAAAGGAGAAAATGAAATTACCCTGAACCCAGAGTCTTCATTTGTCACCAGTATGCTATTACAATTTCATCTTCTTCGGCAAAAGGAAGTAAGCAGCAACTATTAGTATTAGGGTAAAAAGAGAAATGGGTCAAAGGTACCAAAAAAGAGAAGCTGATAATCAATAACCCATAAAGTACTGACTGCAAAGCTTAGAAGCTGAAAAGACTCCAAAGCCAAACATTAGGAAGCCCTGCTCTGCTTCTCAAAATCTGGAAGATCTCCTTAATTAAACCAACTTTAAAAAAATCACATTCTGTTGTATATTCACATCTAAAGGACACCTCTGGAAAACAGACTGTGTAAGTAAATTTTTGAAAGAGGTGATATCGGGGAAGCACTAGGAGACTGTTATTAAGGGATAGAGAAAGGTTTTTCCTTTTTTATCTTTTTGTACTGTATCAATTTTTTTAAAGTGATTTTTGGGTACTTCTGGAAAGGTGGTAGATTAGAAAGGCACAGTACTCCCTTCCTTCCCAGAAAAATAGCAGAGGACAGGTGAGAAAACAGCCTGGAAAAAAATCTTCTAGGGTTTAGGACACCAGGGGAAGGCTGGACACTGCCCAGAAGAGAGAGGGGCAAGGGAAAAGAACTGCAATGACAAAACTCAAGCACACTCTGACCAGGCATTGAACTGAGAGGGCTGCCAAAGAGCGCCACTTGCTGGCGGACCAAGGAAGTGCGTGTGAGTAAATTAAAAGTAAGGGGAAGTGGATGCAGCTCAAGCGATTGTGCTCCTGCCTACAACATGGGAAGTCCCAGGTTTGGGTCCCGGTGCCTCCTAGAGAAGACAAGCAATACAGCAAGCTGGCACAATGGGCAGGCAAGGTGAGCTGAGGCAACAAGATGACAAAACAAGGAGACACAAAAAGAGACAAAGAGACACAACAAAGCAGTGGGGGGAAGCGGACACAGCTCAACTGACAGAGCGTCCATCTACCATATGGAGAGTCCGGGGTTCAAACCCCAGGGCCTCCTGACCCGTGTGGGAAGCTGGCCCACGTGCAGTACTGCCATGTACAAGGAGTGCCGTGCCACACAGGGGCGCCCCTGCGTAGGGGTGCCCCATGCGCAAAGAGTGTACCCCGCTAGGAGAGCTGCCTTGCATGAAAAAAGCACAGCCCACCCAGGAGTGGCACCTGTCACATGGAGAGCTGATGCAGCAAGATTATGCAACAAAAAAGAAACGCAGTTTCCCAGTGCCACCAGATAATGCAAGCAGACACAGAAGAACACACAGCAAATGGACAGAGAGCAAACAACGGGGGGGAAGGGGAGAGAAATAAATAAATCTTTAAAAAAAAAAAACAACGTAGGAAGCTGAGGTGGCTCAAGTGATTGAGTGCCTCTCCTACCTGGGAGGTCCCAGATTCGGTTCCCAGTGCTTCCTAAAGAAAAGACAAGCAGACACAGCACACAGCAAATAGACATACAGCATAGGCAGCAAATGCAAACAATGGGCGGGGAGAGTAAATAAATAAAATAAATCTTAAAAAAAAAAAGTAAATAAGTACAAGAGGCTTTTCCCAGTCTTTACAACCAGTCTGCAATCCATTACTGGTTCCAGGGCCCAGATTTGAGCAACTAACAGGGAAAATCCTAAAGACCCAAAACAGGCTGAACCAAGAATCCAAGTATAGCAATAACACATAGTCTCCCGCCACCAAATCCCTATGAAAGAGAAACTGAGCATCTGAGTAAACTTACCATCCCAATCAGATGCCTAGACACCAGCAAAAAAATTACAAGCCTTACTAAGAAAATGGAAGAAGTAGCCCAAGAAAAGCAATATATCAAAGCTTCAGAATAGACACAGGATTTGAAACAACTCATCAATGAGATGAACACAATTTCCAAAACCAAATTAATGAGATTAAAGATAATATAGCTAAAAAGATAAAGGGTATCAAGAAGATACTGAGCAAGCACAAAGAAGAATTTGAAAAGGTGAACAGGAAAGTAACAGAGCTTATGGGAATAAAAGACATGATAGGTGAGATCAAAAACACATTAGAGGGAAATGGCTGTGGCTCAATCAGTTGGGCTCCCATCTACCATATGGGAGGCCCTGGGTTTGCATCCCGGGGCCTCCTTGTCAAAGTAGGCTTGCCTGCAAGCACTGCAGAGTGCCGTGCAGCCAGCATGCACCACGGAGAGCTGACTCAGCAAGGTGACGCAACAAAAAAGGAAGACAAAAGCAAAAACACAGAAGAGTGCACAGTGAATGGACACAGAGAGCAGACAACAAGCAAGCTGCAAGAGGCAGAGTGAAATATATAATAAATAAACAAACAAACACATTAGAGGGGAGCGGGTACAGCTCAGTGGCTGAGCACCTGTTACCTACGTATAAGGTCCTGGGTTCAATCCTCATACTACCTTGAAAAAATAAAAATAAGAACAATAACAACAACAAACTGGAGGGATATAACAGTAGACTCAAAATGATAAAAGAAAGAATAAGTGATACAGAAGACAGAACAGCTGAACTAGAAGAAGGAAAAGAAGAGAGAAAAATTAGCAAGGGCTTAGGGAGTTGAATGATAACACAAAACAGAACAACATATGTATCACGGGAATTCCAGAAGGAGAAGGAAAAGAAGGCAGAAAGAGTATTTGAGAAAATAGCTGAAAATTTCCCAGTTATCACAGAAGAAATGAACTTACATGTCCAAGAAGCATAACATGATGCAATCAGAATATATCCAGGGAAGTGAATTTGGCTTAATAGATAGAGTGTCTGCCTACCACATGGGAGGTCCAGGGTTCAAACCCAGGGCCTCCTGGCCTGTGTGGTGAGCTGGCCCACACGCAGTGCTGATGCACACAAGGAGTGCCGGGCCATGCAGGGTGTCCCCTGCGTAGGGAAACGCCACGTGCAAGAAGTGCACCCCATAAGGAGAGCCGCCCCGTGCAAAAAAGTGCAGCATGCCCAGGAGTGGCGCCACACACACAGAGCGCTGATGCAGCAAGATAATGCAACAGAAAGAGACACAGACTCCCGGTGCCGCTGAAGAGAATACAGGCAGATACAGAAGAACACACAGCAAATGGACACAGAGAGCAGACAACTGGGGAGGGGGGGATTAAGGGGAGAGAAAGAAATAAAAAATAAATCTTAAAAAAAAAAAAAGAATATATCCAAATAGACCTATTCCAAGACACATCCTACTCAGAATGCCAAACGTCAAGAGATAAAGAGAAAATTATGAGAGCAGCAAGGGAGAAGCAAACCATCACATAAATAACAAGGGATGCACGGTAAGACTTGGTGTAGATTTCTCATCAGAAACCACGAAGGTGAGAAGACAGTGGTATGATATGATTAGGATACTGAAAGAGAAAAATTGAGCTGAGAATTCT
Organism: Dasypus novemcinctus; assembly: GCF_030445035.2. Classification (NCBI taxonomy): domain Eukaryota; kingdom Metazoa; phylum Chordata; class Mammalia; order Cingulata; family Dasypodidae; genus Dasypus; species Dasypus novemcinctus. The sequence goes on along the minus strand of NC_080691.1, from coordinate 21,852,405 downwards.
TTATCTGGAAAAACTGTCCTTCAAATATGAAAGTGAGTTTAAAATATTCACAAATGAACAGAAACTAAGAGAGTTCATAAAAAAGAATCCACCTTTGCAGGAACTATTAAAGGAAGCCTTATAGCCTGAAAGAAAAAGGAGAGGTTTGGAGGACATTATAGAAGAACAGCAGAAAGAATAACCAAAAGAATAAAAAGAATAAAATGGTGGAAGTAAATAATGCATTTACAGTAATATCACTGAATGTGAATGGATTAAACTCCCCAATCAAAAGATACAGGCTGACGGAATGGATAAAACGTGAGACATCCATACGCTGCCCACTCACTTTTGTGAGTCTTAGACCCAGGATACAAATCAGCTGAAAGTGAGAGGCTGGAAAAAGATACTCCCAGCAACCAGTAACCAAAAAAAGAGCAAGGGTAGCTATACAAATATCGGACAAAACAGACTTTCGATTAAAAAAAAATTATAAGACATACAGAAGGCCATTATATATTTAAAAAGGGAAAATCCACCAGGAAGAAATAACAGTCATAAATACATATGCACTTACTCAGGATGCCCCAAAATACATGAGGCAAACTCTGGCAAAACTGAAGGGAGAAAGAGAAATCACTACAATAATACTTGGAGGGCGCGGACTTCGCCCAGTGGTTAGGGCTTCCGTCTACCACATGGGAGGTCCAAGGTTCAAACCCCGGGCCTCCTTGACCCATGTGGAGCTGGCTCATGCGCAGTGCTGATGCACACAAGGAGTGCCGTGCCACGCAGGGGTGTCCCCCGCGCAGGGGAGCCCCACACGCAAGGAGTGCGCCCCATAAGGACAGCCGCCCAGCACAAAAGAAAGTGCAGCCTGCCCAGGAATGGTGCCGCACACACTGAGAGCTGACGCAACAAAAAGAAAACACAGATTCCCATGCCACTGACGACAACAGAAGCAGACAAAGAAGATGCAGCAAACAGACACAGAGAACAGACAACCGGGGTGGGGTGGGGGGGGGAAGGGGAGAGAAATAAATAAATAAATCGTTTTTTAAAATAAATAAATAAATAATACTTGGAGGTTTCAACACACCATTCCATAATTAGATAGACCTAAACAGAAGATCAACAAGGAAACAGAGAACTGGAACAACATGATAAACATACTAGACCTAAGAGGCATATATAGAACACTGCACCCAAACTCAGAGGGTTAAACATTCTTCTCAAGTGCTCACAGATCTTTCTCCAGGAGAGACCAAATGTTAGGTCACAATGCTGTTTTTCCCTTAAATATAAAAAGACTGAAATTATACAAAGCACCTTCTCAGATCAAAATGGAATTAAACCGGAAATCAATAATAGATGGGAAAGAGGTCCATTCACAAATGTGTGGAGGCTGAACAACATACTCCTAAATAATCAGTTGATCAAAGAAGAAATTTCAAGAGAAATTACTAAATATATTGAGAGGAATGAAAATGAGAACTTATCAAAACTTATGGGATACAGCAAACACAGTCCTGAGAGGGAAATTTATAGCCCTAAATGCCTATATTAAAAGAAGCAAGTGCTAAAATCAAAGATCTAACTGAACTGGAGAAACTAGAAAAGGAACAGCAAACTGATCCCAAAGCAAGAAGAAGAAAAGAAGTAATAGAGATTAGAGCAGAAATAAGAGAAATTGAGAACAAAGAACAATAGAGAAAATCAACAAAACCAAAATCTGATTCTTTGAAAAGATCAATAAAATTGACAAACCTGTAGCTAGACTAACAAAGAAGAATAGAGAGGTGAGGGAAGTGGATGTGGCTCAAGCATTGAGTGCCCACCTCCCACATGGGAGGTCCTGGGTTCAGTTACTGGTATGTCCTAAAGAAAAAGGAGACAACAAGCGGAAAAAAAAACAAAAAACAGTATAAATAACAAGGAAAAAAACAATAACCAGGGAAACGGATCTGGCCCAAAGGACAGGGTGTCTGTCTACCACATGGGAGGTTCAAGGTTCAAACCCCGGGCCTCCTTGACCCGTGTGGAGCTGGCCCACGGGCAGTGCTGATGCACACAGGAGTGCCATGCCATGCAGGGGTGTTCCCCGCATAGGTGAGCCTCATGCGCAAGGAGTGGCCCCGTAAGGAGAGTCACCCAGCATGAAGAAAGTGCAGCCTGCCCAGGAATGGCGCCGCACACACAGAGAACTGACACAGCAAGATAACACAACAAAAAGAGACACGGAGTCCTTGCTGCTGACAATAATACAGGCAGACACAGAAGAACACACAGCAAATGGACACAGAGAGCAGACAACTGGGGGGGGGGGGACACCAGGGAAGGGCAGAGAAATAAATAAATTCAAAAACAAAAACAAAAACAAAAACGAGCAAACAGACGAGGGAACCATCCATCTCAGGGAAGAGTGGAGAGAAGACACAAAGAGGTGAAGCTACAACTGACCCTTAAGAAATGAAAAGGATCATAAGAGGATATTATGAGAAACTGCAGAGCCAGCAAACTAAACAACCTGGATGAAATGGACAAATTCCTAGAAATGTACAACCTACACTGACACTACAAGAAATACAACTTAACAAACGAATAACATTTAAAGAGATTGAATAAGTCATCAAAAATCTCCCAAAAAATAAAAGTCCAGGATTAGATAGTTTCCCATGTGAATTCTATCAAGCATTTCGAGAAGAATTAACACCACCCCTGTTAAAAATCTTCCAAAAAAATTGAAGAGGAGGGAAAATTACCCCACACATCTTATGAAGTCAACATCACCCTAATTCCAAAGCCAGATAAAGACATTAAAAGAGGGAAGTGGATATAACTCAAGCAATTAGGCTCCTACCTACCACATGGGAGGTCCATGATTCAGTTCCCAGTACCTCCTAAAGAAGACAGCAAGCTGACACAACAAGATGATGCAACAAGAGACACAAGAAGAAAAACATAATGAGAGACACAAAAAAGCAGGGAGCAGAGGTTCCCGGTGCCTCCTAAATGAGGACAAGCAGGATGGCAAGCTGACACAACAAGAGAGGAAGGAAAAACATAACGAGAGATACAATAAAGCAGGAAACGGAGGTGGCTCAAGCTATTAGGTGCCTCGTTCCCACATCGGAAGTCCCGGGTTCAGTTCTCAGTTCCTCCTAAAGAAACAAAGAAAATAAACAGGCCCAGCAAGTGCAAAACAACAAAAGGGTGGGGAGAAATTAAAAAAAAAAAAAAAAAAGACACAAGAAAAGAAAATTATAGGCCAATCTCTCTAATAGACATAGACGCAAAAATTCTCAACAAAATACTTACAAATAGATTTGAACAGCATACCTAAAGACTTACACATCACAACAAAGTGGGATTTATTCCTGGTATGCAAGGATAGTTCAACATAAGAAAATCAATTAATGTAATACAACACATTAAAAATTGAAGGGAAAAAATTCACATCATCATCTCAGTCGATGTAGAAAAGGCATTCATCAAAATATGTCATCCTTTCTTGCTAAGAGCACTTCAAAAGATAAGAATAGAAGGAAAATTCCTCAATATAATAAAAGGTATATGTGAAAACCCACAACCAACACTGTATGCAATGGGAAGGATTGAAAGCTTTTCCCTCTAAGGTCAGGAACAAGACAAGGATGGCCACTGTCACCTCTGTTATTCAACATTATGCTAGAAGTTCTAGCTAGAGTAATTAGACAAAAAACAATAAAAGGCATCCAAATAGAAAAAGAGGAAGTAAAACTCACAAGATTTGCAGATGGCATGACCATATATTTAGAGAATTCTGAAATGTCTGCAACAAAGCTACTTGAACTAATAAACAAGGTTCAGCAAGCAGCAGGAAACAAGATCAGCATGCAAAAATCAGTAATGTTTCTCCCCACTAGTACTGAACAATCTGAGGAGGAAGTTAGGGGGGAAATTCCATTTATAATAGCAACAAAAAGACTCAAATACCTAGGAATCAATTTAACCAAAGTACTACAGGACCTCTATGCAGAAAACTACAAAACAATGCTAAAAGAAATTTTAAAAGACCTAAACAAATGGAAAGACATTCTGTGTACACGAACTAGAAGACTAAATACCATAAAGATGACAATCCTATCCAAACCAAACTGATTTATACATTTAGTGCAATACCAAACAAAATTCCAAAAGCCTACTTTAGAGAAATAGAAAAAGCAATTACCAAACTCATTTGGAAGAGAAAGAGCACCCAAATAGCCAAAAGCATCTGAAAAAGAAAAGCAACATGGGAAGAATTTCACTGCCTGACCTTAAAACATATTACAAAGCTACAGAGGTAAAAGCAGCCTGGTACTAGCATAAAGACAGACACACCGATCAGTGGAATAGAAGTGAGAGCCCAGAAATAAACCCTCACCTCTACAGCCAACTGGTTATGGACAAAACTACCAAGTCCATGTTAATGGGACAATACAATCTCTTCAACAAATGGTGCTGGGAGAACTGGATATCTATAAAGAAGGAAAGAAGACCCTCTTTGTCACTGTCTACACAGGAATCAACACAAAATGGATCAAAGACCTAAATATAAAAGCCAGGACCATAAAACTATTAGAAGAAAATGTAGGGAAACATCTTAAAGACCTTGCAGTAGGTGGTGGTTTCCCAGACCTTACACCCACAATAGCACAACAAAAGAAAAAACAGATAAATGGGACCTCCTCAAAATTAAACACTTTCGCACCTCACTTTGTCAAAAGGGTGAAAAGGCTGTGAACTTGACAGAAGAAAATATTTGGAAATCACATGTCCAATAAAGGCTTAACAGCTATGATATATAAAGAAATGTTACGACTCAACAACAAAAAGACTAACAACCCAATTAAAAAATGGGCAAAAGACTTGGATGGACATTTGTCCAAAGAAGAAATACAAATGGCAATTAAAAAAAAAAAAAAACCATGAAAAAATGTTTAACATCACCAATGACTAAGGAAATGCAAATCAAAGCTACAATATCATTTCACACCTACTAGAATGGTGACTATTAAAAAGACAGAAAACTACAAGCATTGGAGAGGATCTGGAGAGAGAGCAACACTTACTCATTTCTGGTGGGAATGTAGAATGGTACAACCATTGTGTAGGACTGTTTGGCAGTTCCTAAAGAAGTTGAATACAGATGCCACATGACCCTGCAATACCACTACGGGTTATATTCCCTGAAGAACTGAGAGCAGTGACATGATCAGATATCTCACCAATGTTCACAGCAGCATTATTCACAAGTGTTAAAATACAGAAACAACCCAAGTGTCCACCAACTGATAAATGGATAAACAAAATGTGGTATATACATTGAAATACTATTCAGCTGTAAGAAGAAATGAACTTGGGATGAATATGACAATGTGGATGAACCTTGAAAACATTGTATTGAGTGAAATAAGCCAGATACAAAAGAACAACTATTGTATCATCTCACTAACATGTACTAAATACAAGGAGTAAAGTCATGGAAGTAAACTGAATTACAACAGGTTACTAGGAGATAGAATGTGGGTTGAGAATGGGAGCTGATGTTTACTTAAAAGTAGATAGAATTTTTAATATTATTTAAAAGTATGGAGATGAATAGAGTTGATGGTAACATAGTGAGTATAACTAACACTGCCAATTTATAAATGTGACTGTGGTTGAAAGGGGTAGTCTGGACCTAATGTCAATTGAAGCTAAGGATAATCTAGGGACTGTATAACAGTAATTCTGGAGGTGGAAGAAGAATGTGATTAATGGTAGAAATTTAAGAATGTTCTTCTTTTACAAAGAAGTGTTAAGTATATGGTGATACATGGGAAAATTAAAACTAATGTAACTTATGGATGACAGTTAACAGAAATGTTGGAATATTTTTGCAGCCATGGCAAAGAAGATATCAAATCAATTCTAAGGGACAACAATAGGGTGTGGGATTTCTCCTTTTTGGAGTAATGAAAACATTCTAAAATTGACTGAGGTGATGACAGCACAACTCTGATGAAAATGAGAGTGACTGAGTGTTCCCTTTGAATGGACTATACAAGACATGGGCCTGTATAACACAGTGAATCCTGTGGTGGAAGATGGACTCTGGTTAAAAGAGCAGATATGAGACTCGTCTCTCATGAACTATAACAAATATAACTAATATACAGTGCTAACAATAGAGGGGTTGGGTGGAAAAATACACCAAATGTAAGACATGGAATTTAGTTAATATTGTGGCAATGCTCTTTTTATTGTTTGTAACAAAGGTTTCACAACAATGCCAAGTGTTGGTGGGGTGATAGATGGGGAGCCCTCTAGGATGACATACATGTTTGTTTTGTCACAATTCATACTATATACATATTATGTATGTTCACATATGAATGATATAGTTCAATAAATGTCTTTTTAAATTAAAAAAATCTTGCTATCAAAACAACAAGATTAAAAAAAAACAAGATTGTTATACGTTCAGGATATTAAGCATAATTGGTATAAGTTTTCTGTCTGGGGTAAAGGGAACATTACGGTAACAGACAGTGGTGAGAGAAGCGTAACACTGAATGTGATTAATCCCACTGAATGATACACCTGGGAGTGGTTGTAATGGGAAAGTTTATGTTGTACATATGTTTCCACCATTTTAAATATACAATGACAGTTAAATGCAATAAGGGATCCTGGACTGGATCGAATAATGGAGAAAAGGCTGAAAATTACATTACTAATATATAGGAAAAATTGGAATATAGACTCAAGTTTTATATCAATGTTGAATTTCTTTAACTTGATAATTGTACTTAAGGTGGTTAAGTAAATATCCTTATAATTAGGAAATGTACACTGAAGAATTGTGTATTCAAGGAGCATGATGTATATAACCAGCTCTCAAATGTTTAGAAAATAGAGAAATAGATGGATAGATAGGCAGATAGAATGATATGGCAAATGTGGCAAAATGTTAAAAATTGGTAGATCCTGGTTCTTGATATTGGGTTGGGGGTGATAGGAAAGTGTGTGTTGGAGTGTTCTGAATGGGTTTTGTATTAGTTTTGCAACTCTCCCGTAAGCTGGAAATTATTTCAAAATAAAAATTTTAAGGAATGAAAAATAGTGTACCCATTGTTTCTATTATATATATATATATAAATTATCTCTTTTTAGAAATTCTGTACAGTACAAAAATCATTTTTTAAGGAAGAATATATGGTCTAGAACAGTACTTTTTCAACCTGCGGGGACAAAGCCTCCCAAAGACCCACAGAATCATTTTACACCATCTTTGAATACAAAATCCACGTTAACCACTACATACAGTGTAGAAGCAATATAATTCACTTATATTTACCATTTTTCAAATTAATATAATTTATTATTTTAAAAATACAAAAAAATTTTTAAAGGAAAAAACTGTTATCACCTATCCAAGTTTCTATTAACACTCTTCTCATTTATCTCCTCTAACCAGCAACATAAGATTCTGACATTGATGTCTGGTCCAGGACTATTTCCTATTTTACCTAAATCAACAAAATGTTAAGAGCTAATATAGTGTTCTTGGAGTCATCATTCACAGAGTGGCATGAAGGAAAATCATGCTTAACTTTTAGGTCCCAAAACCATTACAACTTGACTGTTTTTTAAAAAGGAATTGTTTTTTAAATGGAGATAGGGAAGGAAGAAAAGTTCTTTACAGAAGAATAACAATTAAACAAGGTAGAACAAAGGAAAGCAACAGAAAAATCACCATTTGACAATCATCATAGCAATACTTGATTCAGGCAAGCAAAAACAGTGAATACTAAAACCATTAGATCAAAATTTTTATAAATATTTTGTTGATATCTTGAAGGACATATCATAACCAACACAGCATTCCTTCCAATATTGTTTAAGCTGAATCTACCTATAGGATATCAAACACATAACTTGAGGAAGAACTATTCTGCAAAACAACGGGCTTGGACTCTTCAAAAGTGCCAAAGTCCTAAACACCACTGATTATATACTTTGGATAGATAGTATGGTATGTGAACATATCTCTATAAAACTGCTTAATAAATAAATAATTATGTAAGAATAGTCAAAAATAGGAGCTATGCATAGCAGGGGAAAGAACGCTTGAGAGGGAAAGAATTTCTTGTTTGTCTGGTTTTTGTTTATTATTATTACTGAAATAACGAAAGTACTCTAATAATGACTGAAGTGATGAAAGCACAACTATGTGATCACACCAAATACCACTGATTGTCCCCTTTGGATGAACTGTATGCTTTACTAATATGTACTAATAAAATTGGTTTAAAAAAAAAAATAAAGGAGGAGGGAAGTAACGGAAAGGAAATAGAAAAGAACTGAATGCAAAATATAATCCTTGACTAAATCCTGAATTTTGAAAACGAAACAAAAAAGCTAAAAAAGATATTATGTACAAGTATGAAACATATGTCAATTTCTTAAGTGTGATATCTGTGTTGTGTTTATGTAGGAGAATGTCCTTGTTCTTAAGATAAAACATTATGTCTGCAACTTATTCTGAAACAGTTCAGGGAAAAATATATATAAAAAGACATGGGAAAACACTAAAATTTGTGAATACAAATAAGGAATATATGGTGTTCAGTTTTTTCTGGCAATTTTTAAAAATAAAAAGTTGGGAAAAACAAAACAGAGTAAGGCACATTCTATCTCACTAAAAATTCATGAAAAACTTTCAATTTTATGTGAATTGTATACTATAAGGATTACAAAAACTAGAGAGACAGAGGCCAGTGCAAGAATAAACAAACCTACCTTTTAGGTCATTCAGAGCACTGGGCCCTCCATGTGGCTGATCTGCCTCACATATGGTCCTCCAGAAGCTCTGCTCTGCCATGTTGGGGACCTGTCCCTCATTTTGCAGACTTAGGGCCAACATGAAGTCCAAGTTTGCACTATCTTCACCACCTTCTTTAGGGGGCTGGTGGCTTCTATTCCTTTCCTGCATTTCTTGTTCTTCAACTGGGGAAAAAAAAAGAAAACAGCCTTCATGATACATTAGAGATGTTGTTACCCCATGCCTAGTAAATATTCAAGGTTTATAGGTACCTTGGTAGAAAAAAAGAGGCCTAGGTCTCCAGTACCCTGGCCCTCCAGTTCTCACAGGACTCCAAACATACAGTCTGCCATAAGAAAAGGCTCCATTATTATTCCAATTATAATCTGAATAAGGAATATTACTGAGCCATAACTATGAGAGAGGCACTGTGCTAAATATTTTAAATGTATTTTCTGCATTAGAACAGAACAGTTTAAAGAATGGGGTCAGAACACCTGAATTCAAATCCCAACTCTACCACTTATGAGCTATGTGATTGTAGGGAAATTACTAAACCTTTCAGTGCCTCAGTTTCCTGATCTATAAAATGGGAACTGTATCCACCCTATGTCTGTTGAAAGAATACATGTAGTACACTTTGCAAATAGGGTATATTTAATATATCTTAACTATCAATAGCGTTGTCATCACTACATCATTATTAACACTAACAGTAATCCTACAGTGAAGGAATTCTGCAATCCCCTTATACAGGAAGGTTAGGATTCTTTCAAATGTTGCCCAGCTAGTCAGGTTTTTATAATCAAAATGTTTGGTCCTAAAGCCTGTTCTTCAGCCTCCTTTGCACCCCATTTGTCCTGAAATTTTGATACCATTCCAGTTTCCTGATGCCAAGCTCAACTCACATAGATTGTTCTGAATTGGAAACTGGGATGTCACGTTCCTTTGAGTGGTAGTCCTATTGTGCAAAAGGTCTGATTCAAAGGATCTTAAGTGCCTCTGAGGTAGCCTCATGGGTGGGTCCAGAGCCTCAATTTGTCTGAGGAGTTGGGATGCAATCCAGATTCCATCTTGATTCCAAGACTCATCATATGCATCAGGAGGCATGGCAACCTCATCTCTTTTTTCTTCCCCCTCTCTCCCACAAACTTCAAGGTGAGTCTTCAGATCTTTCACCAATACATTACGGCCACAACTGCCACAAAGCTCCGTCCGGGCACCACAGTAATCTTCATGGTCCTTCAGTTTGAGAACAGAAAGTTCCAAATCACAGTGCTGGCAGACGGCAAGCCGCAGAGGGCACTCAGTCTCCTGCAACACAGAATGAGCTAGTTAATGTATGTATCAAGGAGAGGTCATGTTTTAGTAAAGGGCAAGGAAAGCAAAAATTATCTACTTCGGGGAAGAAGATGTGGCTCAACTGATAGAGCATCCGTCTACCATATGGAGGGTCCAGAGTTCGATACCCAGGGCCTCCTGACACGTGTGGTAAGCTGGCCCACGCACTCAAGGAGTGCCGTGCCATGCAGGGGTGCCCCCCGAGTAGGGGTTCCCCACGCACAAGGAATGTGCCCCACAAGGAGAGCCACCCCGCGTGAAAAAAAGTGCAGCCTGCCAGGAGTGGCACCACACACGGAGAGCTGACACAGCAACAAGATGCAACAAAAAAGAGACACAGTTTCCCGTTGCCACTTGACAATGCAAGTAGACACAGAAGAATACATAGCAAATGGACACAGAGAGCAGACAATGGGGGGGGGGAAGGGAGAGAAATCTTAAAAAAAGAAAAAACTACTTCAATATTCTCTTCCACCACTAATTTCACCCACCACATTTTCCTATGTATTTCAGTTATAACTTCCTCTTTTGTCCCTGCCACAACATTCTACAAAGGGAAGAAAATTCTTAAAAGGAATCTACTCAGCCACTGCAACTATCATCAATTTGTGCACACATTACATAGTTACCCAGTATCAGTCAGAGAAGCCCAAGAGCAAATATCAAGAAGCACAGCAATTCAGATGACTTACAAAACTCCACCAACCCAATTTCCCCTCACTACTTCAACTCAGTCTTAAGTACCTGGTAAGGAGGAAGAGGCTGCCATGTAGAAAGACACTGATTTTCTAACCTGCACATCTGTACATAACACTGGCTTTAAGCTGACCAAATAAGCGAGGAACCCAGAGAATAAAAATGTACTCAGAAGATAAGGCACAAAATTTAATTGGAATTTACCGCTAAAATACTAGAAACATTAAAAAGATATAAAGGAATACATTACTATGCTATGCACATTCTAAAACTTGGGAGCTTAAGCTCAAAACTTTAACATAACATCATTTCAAAAGTTTAGATACTTTAATAGCCATTGTGAAGAGCAAACATTTTTTATTTATTTTCACAATAATTAAATCCAAGTTTTACTCCAAATGCTACTTCCAAACTTTTTCAGTATTGTTTATATAAGCATGGATTATACCTTTCAAAAAACACCAGAAACAACTGGTAAAGTGGGCAAAAGCCGCCAAGGCACAGTGACAGAAAGACATTTTTAAATATCTTCTTTTGTGGCTTTAAAACTGTATTCCATCAGGAGATCATTCCAGAGTTTATGCTTGTGCACATCTGAGGATCTCACTGCCACCATAAACACTGCCTCAAGCAGGGCTGCTCCTGAGGGCTCTTTAGACATCCAGATACTACAAGCAAGGCAGGCAACCCCAGGAAATTGGCACCCTGTCGTTGGGCTTACCTTGGAATATATGATAACTCATCTCGTCAATTCATCAGAATTAGACTTATTTATAATTTCCCTACACATGGTTCTTCTGCCCCTTTTCTTTAAACCTATAATTATTAATAGTACTATACCCATTAAATATACGCCCCAGAGATTTAAATCTTCCAGCCGTTCATATGCCGGTTGAGCCCTGAATCTCAGATTTGCAGCCAGCATCTACTCTACAGTTCTTTGGACTCACTCAGTACAATTAACAAAAGGATGATGATGGACAACGCCTATTTAAAAAAAAAAAAATAGAGTATCTATCACTGTAAGCAAGACAGTTTCATCTATCTGCCCCATGGGATCTAAGCTGCCCTCTCAATCAGCAGAGTGGGCATCACTATCCCAAAATCCTCAAGAGTGAGGAATGAGCAAACATAAGGGGGGAATGCAACTATGGACTAAAAGAGACTTATTGTTCTAGTAATGGAAGAACTTATAACACTGATCTAAAGGCAGTGGTCACCAGAGGTTCTGAGGGAAGCGAGAGGGAAGAATAGGTATAACATAGGGCATTTTGAGGCCACTGGATTTGTTCTGCATGATATTGCAATGATGGATACAGGCCGTTATAGATTTTGTCAAAACCCATAAAATTGGGCAGTGCAAAGTGTAATCCATATTGTAAACTACAGACCATGGTTAGTAGTAATACTTCAGTATGTGTTCATCAATTTTAACAAATGAACCACACTAATGAAAGATCTTGTTACTGGTGGAAAGTATGGGAGGGATAGAGGGTGAGGTATATGGGAATCCCCTATATTTTCAATGTAACATTTATGACTCTAAAGCTCCTTTAAAAATAAAGAATGAATGAATGAATAAATAAATAAATAAATACTATATTCCATGTAGATGTAATAGCAATTCGGAAAGCATTTTTCCTTTTTTTAAAAAAAAAAAAAAAAAAAAAGCTTTTTTAACAGAAAAGTGCCATTGCTTTAAATTGCCCAACAGCAAAAGGGCAAATTGCTGGTACATGAAGTATAGTGTATTAAGTACTTTGTTAACAAAAGTGCTAGTAACTCCCCAGAACAGCAAATTAAATAAATTTTTTTTAAAAAGCAGAATCTTTTAAAACTCTATATAATTCATCCCAGTCTAAAATTGGCATAATCTGACTTGCAGGAATGTTAGAAAACACTCTATACTTGTATCTGTATAATTACTGGCATATAACCACAGAAATAGCTGTGGGAGAAGTTAACAGAGTGGGCAGTTTGTTGGAGGTTGTTTTACATAGCAGGTTGATGCTGGAGCCTGAAAAACACTGATTAGTACTGTTAATGTGATCTCAGTAATACTCTTCCTGGCTGGTGAGGTCTCATAAAACATAGATCAAATGCATAGAAAAAAGAATGAAAATAAGAGTGCCAAAGTATTCTCTGAGCTGTTGGATTTTAAGAGGTTCTTGTTTTTTTATACTATTTTCCAAATTTTCTACATTGAACATGAATCATCTTTTATAACAATTACAAGTTAATAAAAATAAGTTAATTTTGAGGTACAGAGAGAACAGCACAAAACTTAAGTGTGCAAGTGGATGAATTTTTACATACATATACACATTCCTATGTAAAGATTTATTTATTTATTTAATCCCCCCCCCCCGGGTTGTCTGTTCTCTGTGTTTATTTGCTGCATTTTGTTTCTTTGTCCGCTTCTGTTGTCGTCAGCAGCACAGGAAATGTGGGCGGCACTATTCCTGGGCAGGTTGCACTTTCTTTCGTGCTGGGCGGCTCTCCTTATGGGGCGCACTCCTTGAGTGTGGGGCTCCCCTGCACGGGGGACACCCCTGCATGGCAGGGCACTCCTTGCACGCATGGGCCAGCTCCAAAGGGGTCAAGGAGGCCCAGGGTTTGAACCGCGGACCTCCCATGTGGTAGACGGACGCCCTAACCACTGGGCCAAGTCCGTTTCCCCACATTCCTATGTAATCACTACCTAATCATTAGATTTTTTTTTTTGAAGTACCAGGGATTGAACTCAGGATCTCATATGTGGAAAGCTGGCGTTCACTGAGCCACATTGGCTCCCCTGAGTTGGTTTTTCATTTGTTTGCTGGTTTTTTTAATTTTTTATTTTATTTTTTGTTTTTAAGAGGCACCAGGGACCAAACCTGAGACCTCCTATATGGGAAGGAGGCACTCAACTACTTGAGCCACATCCATTCCCTAGAATTTTTAAACTGGAATTAATATGCTCATTCATCCAGTTTTACCTCAAGTAGGAACCAAATGATACTGTGATCTCTCTCACCAAATGCTCTGTGAAGCATTTTTTCAGATGTAAACAGCATGCTATCCAAATGACTAAAGAGGTCAAAATAGGATTATAAAATGCAAGGCAGGTTGTGTGTTAAAGAGATTACACCAGAGAAGTGGATATGGCTCAAGTGATACAGCATCCGCCTACCATACAGGAGGGCCACAGATTCCTGGTGCCACCTAACAGGAATGCAAGCGGACACAGAAAAATACACAGAGAGCAGACCGGCGGGAGCGGGGTGGGGGTGGGGGGGACGGTCAGAGAAATAAATAAATCTTTAAAAAAAAAAAAGAGAGAGATACACAAGGCGAAAGTTAAGGTGAAGCACAGCAGAAACCAGGAAGTGAGGTGGTACAATTGACAGGGAACCTCTGTCCACATCAGAGGTCTCCAGAATCGAATCCCAGTGAATCCTAGAGGAGAGAAAATGAGAAGACAACCCAGATAGCAAAAACATCATGGTGGGAGGAGGGGGAGGGGGGTATATATATAAATAAATTTTTTTTTTTAAAGAGGTCACACCAAACTGGGTACCCCAAAACTAGCTCGGCCCACAGCGCGGCTGCCAACAGCCACAAGCCAACAGAAATAACAGATGTGATTCCAAAGAGAAAGACTCTGAGGCCTGAGCATCTGGCACAACAGCCATGCAGCTGAATCTGGCCACAGAAGAATAGTAAGGCTTTAAGAAACAAGGTGAATATAGAGAACAAAGACTCAAGCAGACTGGTTTTCTGTTCTGCATGTACCTCTACAATCTCAGTAGGACTCGCTATAGGTAACTTAACTGCCTTCATAGTTCAAGTAGACTAACCTCATGCTTCTTTAACTGTCTCTTCTCCAATTTCTTGTTACATTTGCAGGTCACCTAGGGTAAGAAGTGAGAATCAATAAATTCGCTTTCTTAAACATACTCACTTTTTTTTTTTTTAAGACTTTTTCTTTCAGGAGGTACCAGAGTTTGAGAAGGCACTCAACCACTGAGCTACATCCACTCCCAACACACTCACTTTCTATTACACAATAGCAAGTATAATACATTTATGATCATTTGGATACTTGGTGGTTCACCTGGCAGTGTTCTGTAGCCACGTGAGTCTCCATGTCAGATTTGGGGAATGGTTCCTTGCAGACAAGACACATACCAATGTTCCTATGACAGTGGATCTCATGGATGGTAAAGTTAAACACAGGAATTTCTTTTTTGCTACAGAAATAGACCAAAGAAAAAGGAAAGCATTAATAATTGATCTATGTCTTTTCTTGCACAGTGATAGCACATGGAAATATGCCTGTCCAATCTTTGACTTCCTTTCTTTTTCTTTAGTGAATATCTAGTCTATAAGCTCTAAAGATTGTTACCACTCCTGCATTTCAAGATTTAAATACTGAAGGTTTTGAGCCTTCTGTATAATACTCTAAGGTATCAGTGCTACACCCTATCTCTAAAAACACATCTTCGCTTTCTACTCAGAGTTGATCATAACCCAACATAAAATCAACCAGGTTTTTCTGAAACCATCCATGCCCCAAAGCAGAATGATTCACTCAGGGATTATAAAGAAAACAGCCTACCATTTATTTTCACTTTCAGTTCTAGGTGGTTTAATCTCATTGGATTTTATTTCAAGAAAAGTCAAACCAAAAACAATGGGAGCAGATGCCAGTTTTGGAGATATAATGGGAGAAGGAAATTGTCTCCTTTATGTCCCACATGCATCCTAAAGCAGATTTGAAGCTAGTCAGGAATATGCTCTCTGCCTGGGATGGTAGAAACTTCAGAGCGGAACTATACAAAAATGGAAGTCCTAAACTTCCCTCAGCCCGGCCTCTCACTCGCTCTCTGCCATTCTCCTTTATTTTAAGGGATCCAATCAAAGATCACACATAAGTTGCAGAAAAGAAAAGGGATAAAACTGTAAAGTGATATTGAGAAAGTAAAACTATTTAAACTTGAAAAAAGTATATATACACTCAAACAATAGACTCATGGTATTCAAAAAGGCCTCATTTTTACTCATTTGAAAATGACCACTCCAATTTCAGTCTAGCTATAAACTGCATTAAAAGAATGTGCCTAAGCGTGGGACATGACACCCGGGGATGAGCCTCCCTGGCAACGAGGGACCACTATCAAATACCAACTGATGATGCAACTGGAAAAGGACCTTATACGGAAGGTTCAATGCAGATCAGCAGAATATCCATGTCTACATAAAATACCATGACTTTAAAATGCTGTTTGACCTAAAGTAAGGGGGAAATGGAAAGGAGAAATGAGTTTATATGGCTACGAGTTTCTAAAAAAGAGTCTGGAGGCTGGCAGAAGGATTGCCCTCATGCACAACTGAGCAGAGTCAGAGAGACAGATAAAGCAGATACAACCCCCAGATAATGGTTCCTTTGAAGGCTTAAGAGACCCATGAGAGTTATGGTCAGGGCCGATGGGGTTAACTATCAGGGCAGATGGCCCCTCTTTGGAAATGGTGTGTATGTGTGATGAATCTGGACTCAGATGGGATCTCCCTTCATAAGTCTTTCATGCTAATGTGCCGGAGGTGCAGTTAACGTTGGGGTTTAAGATATATTTAGGGGATTTGAATCTCTGGACCGACAATGTGATAGCCAGGTCCTGAGCCTCAACAGACTCCAGCACCTACAATCTGATTTACTGGACTTACCACACTCAGCTAAGATGGAGTTGAAGAAGGACAATCACCACACCGTGGAGCCTAGAGTGATTACAACTGAAAATGGGAGGACTGCATCCAGCATCCATGTGGAATCTGAGCCTCCTCTTGACATAGAGGTGCAATGGACACAACCAATCCAATGTCCACATAGAAGAGGTGGCATGGAATTGGGAAAAGTGGACATGGTGGACGATGGGTATGGGGAAGGGCAGGAGGAGATGAGAGATGGAGGCGTCTTTGGGACATGGAGCTGCCCTGGATGGTGCCTCAGAGGTAATCACCGGACATTGTAAATCCTCATAGGGCCCACTGGATGGAATGGAGGAGAGTGGGGGCCATGATGTGGACCATTGTCTATAAGGTGCAGAGGTGCCCAAAGATGTACTTACCAAATCCAATGGATGTGTCATGATGATGGAAACGAGTGTTGTTGGGGGGGGAGAGGGGGGGGTGGGGGGGGTGGGGATGAATGGGACCTCACATATATATTTTTAATGTAACATTATTACAAAGTCAATAAAAAAAAAATTAATTTAAAAAAAAAAAAAAAAAAAGAATGTGCCTATAAGTATATCAGCTAGAATAAAATTTTAGAAAAACACTATAGAGGATAAAACAGTCATACAACAAATTTTTAATATCCTATTTTGTCCCTAAAACTGAATTCTGCAAGAGTCCTCTCCCATACAAAGTTGTAGATAGCTTATTTCTCCTTTTTTTTGGGGGGGGGGCGCAGTACCTGGGGCTGGAGATTGAACCTGGGACCTCTTATGTGGGTTGCCAGCACGCAACCACTGAGCCACATCAGCTTCCGTGTTGTTTTTTTGGTGTGTTTTGCCTGTTGTTAGTTTTTTTGTTGTTGTTTCAGGAGGCATAGGAAATCGAACCTGGGACCTCCCAAGTGGTAGGCAGGAGCTCAACCACTTGAGCCCCATCTGTTCCCCTTATTTCTCCTTTATAGGAGAAATACAGCCTAATGAAATATAGCTTCATTATAACCTAATGAAGCATTCCAAAGTAGAATGGTGGGAGCGGATGGCATGATGCTGTACTTAGAAAACTCTTAAGTATCCACGACAAGGCAGCCGACTCAATGGGAAAAAATATTTGGAAATCACTTGTCCAATACAGATTTAATATCCAGGATATATAGAGAGGTGTTACAATTCAACAATAAAAAAGACAAAAGACCCAACTAAAAAATGGACAAAAGACCTCAACAGACATTTGTCCAAAGAAGAAATACAAATGTCAAAAAAACACATGAAAAAATGCTTATCACTAATAATTAAGGAAATACAAATCAAAACTACAATGAGATATCATTTCATACCTATTAGAATGGCCACTACAACTACAAGTATTGGAGAGGATGTGGAAAGATAGGAACACTGTTGGCAGGAATGCAGAATGGTATAGCCACTGTGGAGGACTGTTTGGTAGTTCCTAAAGAAGCTGAACATAGATTTGCCATGTGACACTGCATATACCACTACTGGGTATATACGCAGAAAAACTGAAAGCAGTGACACAAACAGACATCTGTAAACCAATGTCCATAGTGGCATTATTCACAATTGCCAAAAACTGGAAACCCAGGTGTCAGTGATGAACAGATAAAGATAAACTATGGTGTAGTCACACAATGAATATTATGCAGCTGTAAGAAGAAATGAAATTGTAAAGCATATGACAACATGGATGAACCTGGAGGACATTTTGTTGAGTGAAGCAAGCCAAGCACAAAAGACCAAATACAATATGATTGCATTACTATGAACCAAACATATTGTGTCATCTGTATATTTAATTAAAAAAAGTTTTTATTCAATTGTTTTTTCTTTTTCAATTATTGTTTATATTTTCAATTATTAAATGTACAAAATAAAGTTTAAAAAACAAAAAAACTGGAATTTAAACATGGTAATGGGAGACCTTTGCCAGTCGGTCTTCCACATTAATCTGCCTTTTTCTTTAAATAAATTGCTTTGGCTTTTAATAATCTTGCTTTCATTTGTTTCCTATTAATTCACCCTTTTTCAACTCCCTCAACATAGTTATATATTATTCTAGGCTTGAGATTCCTTTAAATTGAAGTAAACTGATAAGGACTATCTTAAGTAATGCTAAAGACAATGTCTGTTTTCTAATAAATCACAATGATGCTGTGATTTGCTTTATTACTTTATATCAGTGTGAATGCATATAAAACCCAATCACAATATTTTATGAAATGGTAAAAAGTAGCATAGAAGAACGATGTAAAGACCCACCGTGAAATCTCAATCAGGAAAAGAATATTGTGACCAGCAGTTGCTCTAATTATATTCTAATTCTGCTGAAAGTCTGGGCAGAAAGGAAAGATAACAACAACAAAAATATCTCACAAAAACCTTTTACCAATGTTAGTTGAATGATTTCCCTTATTACATGTCACTTTCCTATTGCCACAATTAGGTAAGGTAAATATAGCACAGACAGTTCTGTTTTGTTTCTCTTTAGTTTTCAGTAAGAGTACTGAGTTAAGTTCTTGAGAAATCCCCACCACAAAGCAGCTGATTATTAACTGCACTTCTAGGTTTCATTTCAGCAGCAACTGCTTTTTTGCCAATCATGTGGCTTAAAAAAACAATGAAACTGAAAGCTTATTCAAGACTGTACCCAGTCTTCACTAAAGTTTTGGAATCATGAAATGATAAACCTGACCTGTCTTAAGAGTTAAACTAGACATTAAACACACACAACCTCTTTTTTTTAAGCAGAGGACTATTTCCCTTCAACAAAATCCTTTATTGAAAGATGTAAAGTGACCTATCTGCTTGAACTGCTCTGTCACTAGATCCAGTGCTAAGTTCACCAAATTTTGCTCCCCATCAAACCCAAGACAACCACTGTGGCCACTCAGAGAAATCCTTGAAATATACTTGGAAAAACACTGATCCAATCCAACACATTTATTATTTTTAAGTATTAAAAAAAATGTATTTGATATTTTTCAAATATACAAAAAGGAGGAAAACTCTCTTATTTCCTTATCAGAAAAGTGAGGCTCCAAAGCTGTCAAAATGACTTGCCAAAAGTCATTAACTAATTAAGGGCAGGAACCAGATCCCTGATTGCCAGGCTCATCCCTTCACTGGAGTCACTACTTTACTGTGCCTGAAACTAATTATCTTGTCAAACTGCAAAAGGAAGCAGCTTAACCCAAAATTGTTATAAAACTCTAGTCCCACATATTTACACAACATATTACACGGCCACAATTTTAACCTGTTAATAAACCAACCCTTTACAGAAGCTAGTTTGTCCCCATTCCAATAATATTTTTAGATTTAATTTCTTACCAATTGTCACAGAGTTGAGTGTCCTGGTTATGTAGAAATTCAGCCATCTTTTCCTCTTCCTGAAAACTAAAAAGGAAGAAATGTGAACTTTCAATTTCATTTCTGCTTTAGGGATTTCAAGGAAAAACCAAACAAAAAAAAATTAGTGCACAGAAAATACCATCAAAACCAGTGCATTAATACCCAAACACTTGGGTTTTCCCTTATTTTTTCATTTTCATTTTAAAATAATTTTACTTACAAAAGAGTTGTAAAAAGAACTCCAATATACTTTTCACCCATCTTCCCTGTAAGTCAACGTCATAAATAACAAATTATCAAATGCAGGAAATTAACATGGATACAATACTAGTCTTTATTCAAATTTCACCAGTTATCCCATTAATGTTCCTTTTCTAGTCCAGAATCAAATCCAGGATCACACACTGCATTTAGGTGTCATTTCTCCTTAATCTTCTAATATATGGCTTAATTCTTTGGTCTCTGTCTTTAATGATTTTGCTCAGCATACTGACCAGTTATTTTGTAGAATGCCCTTCAATTTGAACTTGTCCAATATTTCCTCATGATTAAATTCTGGTTAAGCTTTTTTTCCCCCCTCAGGTTATGCATTTTTGGCAAGAACTGAAGTGATGTGCCCATCTCAGGGCATCACATCAGTAGGCACATGATGTCATCTGTCTTAATATTACTGGTACTTAGATGAGAAGATGTCTGCCACTTTTCTCCAGTGCAAAGTGATTCCTTCTTTTTGAACTATAAAACAAAGCCCTGGCAACTTTACATTCAATTCTTACTTTATATTATTGTTTTCTCTGATGCATAACTGGTCTTGAATACTGCCCTTTTTCTTTAATGGTGGTGGCATTACCAAAGCAACCGTCACTTTTCACATTTATTCATTCACTCAACATGCCTCGTGCTTATTAACACCCTACACATGGAAGACAGCTGTGGCTCAAGCAATTCAGCTCCGTTTAACAAATGGAGGACCTGGGTTCTCGCCCCAAGACCTCCTGGTTAAAAAAAAAAAAAAAAAAAAAAAAGACCCTATTGAGTGCCAGATATTGTGTCCTGGCTCTAAGGGTCATTTACAAGTTAAAGAAATAGAGTATCTGATTTAACAGAGCAGTCTAATGGTCAAGAAAGCAAAGAAATATAACTTGAGCTGAGTATTTTGATGGAAAAGTACAAAGACAAGTAGGGATGGAGTAGAAGGGAATCTTCTTTAGATAAGGGTGGTCAGGGAAGAACTTTCTGGCCATGTGACATCTTAACTAAGAACGGGAGGCTGAAAGAGTCAGTCAAGCATAGAACACAGAAGTGGGCTGAAAACTCATCTGGGTAATGGGAAAAGAAAAAGGCTTAAAGCAAGGGGAAAAAAAGTAAACCTAGATCTGGTAGAACATAATGAACGAGGGGAATGGTGTAAATAGAAAAGCCATTTCATGTAGGACAGAAAGGATATTGGATTTTATTTCAAACTCAGTGGTAAACAACTAAAGGGTTTTAAAGTAGGGAGTGACAGGGCTCAAGATGTCCACTCTGATATGAAATGTTAGCTAGGAGACAATGTGGGATAGGAAGCACCTATCTCTGGAAACAAATCACGTTCCTTCGGGGCTGTTGTACTGATTCTAAGCGTCCTCTATTCCAAGACCAGAGCCAGGGATAAAGGAAGGGCCCAGTTTTCTAGCTTCTCCGGACTCGGGAGGGGGCGGCATGCAGGGCTTGGAGTCTTTCTCTCTGGGGGTCAAGTTTCGTGTCCACCACGCACTGTAGCTGGGATTTAACCTCTCAGGCCCTCAGATTCTTCATGCTGACAGTTGACGCCTCGTGCAGGCGATGTGAGGCGTGAAGGGGCGACCGCCCGGAATTGCTCTGGCACAGTCCAATAACAGTAGTTAATATTTACTTAGCGCTTAAGTGCCAAGTGCTTTTCAATCATGACCAAATCCTGTGAGATGAATGTCATTATCCCCACTTCCCAACCTGCGAAAGCGGAGGTCCAGGGAAGCAGCCTACTCGCACGGTTCGTCAGAGGCGGGGCTCGAACCCGGGTCCCTCGGCCCAGGGACCGCGCTCAGCCACCCGCCACCCCCCGCGCCGACGGCTCGCGGCTCGCGGCCGCCCCGCCCTCTAAACTCCGCGAGCAGAGCCCGGGGCCTGGCCCAGCTCCGCCCGGGGGCGCAGCGCCCACGGAGACGCTCCGGAAGACGCCCACTTCCTTGGCCCCGGGGCAAGGCCAGGAAATGAGCGGCGCCGAGGGGGACTGTCGAGGCTTCGGTTCCCTGAGGAGAAAGTGCAGCCTCCCCCACCAGCCTGAGGAGACGCCGCCGGGCGGGCATGTTTCTCCTTACGGCCGCGACCCCCGGAGCCTAGCGCTCCTCGTCCACACAACCCCTCACTCGGAATGCCGGCCTTCTCCAGAATTGGAGGCCAGAGAGGCTCCGAAGGCACCAGCCGCCGCTACATCTCACCTGAGCCGAAAAGAGGGACACCGCGCCCAGCCGCTAGCCACAGCCACCCAGCCTTCCCAATCCCGGCTCGGAACAACGGCCCCCTGAGCCGCCTCACCACTTCCGACCACCGCGGAGGAGCGCGCTCATTGGTCAAGTGGCGGCCCCGGTTGCCACTTCATTGGATAGCAGCGTCGTCGCTCCCAGAGCCCCGCCTCCGGCACGTAGATTGGCTCGTCGGAGCACGGGGGGCGTGTCCCTAGAAGTCCCAGCCCCTGCGTCTCTGGAATAAGGGGCAGAGCCCTGAGCTGTAACCCTGGTACTGGGCCAGCAACTGCCCCCGACACAGGCTAATAATATTTGCATGAATAATATTGTGCAAACATTACTAATACGCTTAATATATTAAGATAACTAATGGTGTTTGTTCCCTTGTCATGGGCCATTAATACTTATTAGTCATTCTTGCCGCTATTATAATGCCCTTGTGTAAAACTTCTGCCAGACTCTGACCATATTTGAGCACTTTTCTTTTTGCCCGTGCAAGAATGATGGTAGCCTTAGACCCAGGCTAGAGTCCCAACTTCTCCACTTGCTGCCTGCATGAATTCTGAGCTCTTCTTCCTTGAATTGAAATGAAAAGGGGAGAACACTTATTTAGGCATATTCCATCATGTACTGTATGCAAAGTGGTTAATATGAATGTATTCCCTAGCAAGTACTAATTAAGTTGTACATTTAAGATTTAAGTGCTTTATTGTGGTATGTTATATTTCCATAAAACTTGACCAAAAAAGCACAGTCATTAAGGATTAAGGGAAACTGAAAAAAATAAGAATATTTATATGAATTAAGCTTATGAATGTATTAAGTATCTATAAAGCATATATACTAAGAAAATAAAAGCCAGGAGGAGTAAACATGTTTTTTTTTTTCAATAAAGAAGCTTAGCAAAAAAATGCAGTCAAAAAGATTCCAGGAGCAGATGTGGCTCAGATGTTGAGCACCAGTTTCCCACATATGAGGTCCCAGGTTCAATGCCCGGCCCCAGTACCTAGAAAAAAAACTTCCAAAAATTAAGCAGACGAAATAAATATTATATATATGAAAGAAAGAAAGTCTGGACAGACAAGACTGGAATGCAATAAGAGGGAAAAGATCTACCCAAAGGTTAGTTATTATTACTCTCAATGGCTTTTTGCCCAGCACCTAATATAGGCATGTTCTTTAATTAGTCAACTGTACCTATAAAAAGGCCCAAGAAGTGTCTGTAGTGAATCAATATAAAAATAAAATGAAACAAACCCTCCAATATTCTTTATTTTGTATTTTGAAACAGAAACAGAAATTAGTTCTGTCATGATCAGATGACCACTTTTTAAAAAATAACATTTTAAGGTTAAGAAATTAAAATGATAAAGATAAGGAGTAAGAAAAAAGTAAAAGCCTCCCTCCTACCCCTGCTCCCTTTCTCCAAAAATAGTTAAGAGTTTCTTTTGATTCCATCTAGGAAAAAAACCTAAATAAAATATTAACATATGTATACAGTTATTTACATTTCTTTTTATATATTTACACAAAGAGAACATACCATCCAATATTTTTCTGCACCTTGCCTTTTTTTTTTTTAAACTACATAATCTCTCTTGGAGATCTATCCATTATTAGCTCTTCTATCTAGAGCAGTGTCATTCTTTTTTTTTTTAACAAATCAATTTTATTACTACATATTAATAAAGCATACAATTCATCCAAAGTATATAATAAATGGTATTCAGTACAATCACATAGTTGTGCATTCATCATGTCAGTCATTATTAGAGCATTTTCATTATTTCCGTAATAATAATAAAAAACAAATGAGAAAATTCTTGTTTTTTTCAGACAAATTTTTTTATTAGAGAAGTTGCGAGCTTACAAATCATGCATAATGTGCAGAATTCCCAAACATCACCTCTCCACCGACCCCCTTGCATTGCTGGAACATTTGTTACAGATTAAGAAAGAACACGATCAAAGTATTACTGCTAACTATGACCCACAGCTTACATTTGGCTTCATTCTTTTTAAAAGTCACCTAGTATTCCATTGGATATACCATGACTTAGTCAAACAATTCCCTGTCCATAGGTAGTTTGGTTATAAAGTGTTGTTTCAAATCCAGCATCACCAATACTTGAAGCTCAGGAATGGTTCTGCACCAGCCTCATTGATTTGCACAACGATGTATAGAGTACACCCTATGTGACAGGCCCCAGGAAAGATTACGGAGTTTCTATGGCAAACAAAGACTAGTTCCAGCCCTCCCAGAGTTTTCCAGTGAAATGGGATACAATAGTAATGACAATGAGTGTGACGCATGCTTTAGTGGGATCTATTAGTCAGCCAAAGGGGTGCTGATGCGAAGTACCAGAAATGTGCTGGCTTTTATAAAGGGTATTTATTTGGGGTAAAAGCTTATAAGCTTACAAGGCCCTAATGAGTCCAATTCAAGGTACCATAAGAGGTACTTTCTCGCCAAAGTCTGTTGCCAAGAGTTGAAGCAAGATGGCTGTTGAACTGTACAAGGGCTCAGCCTTCCTCTTCCTGTTAAGGCTTGGTGGACCCAGATTCTTCCCGACCTCAGCTGTAGGCTGGAGGGCTGGTTTCTTTCTGGGCCTTCTCAGCTGCTCAGGGCTCTGGTCTCTTCAGCTGCAAACCATCAGGCGACTAGCTCAGCTCTCTACGGGCCCCAGGATCAAAACTTACAACGTTCTCTCTCTCTTCTTCCGTATATCTTCTCTGTGTATTTTTTGAGTGAGTGTCTGTTTACATAGCCCACTAAGGGGGCAGGGATTTAAACCGAGTTACACCCCACTGATGTGGTGGTAGAATGGAAGCCCTAATCTTAACATAATTTAATCAAAGACATCTCAACTGAATACAACTAAGGCGATCACACCCAGAAGAACAGACCAGTTTAGGAACATAATATCTTTTTTTGGAGCTCATAAATAATATCAAACTGCTACAGTGGGGGAAGCCCAGTTAGGCTACAGGACCACCCAAACCACAAAACTACAAGGAAGGTCCACAAAGTCCTGGAGTCACAACAATGAATTAGGCACAGCCTCTGCATGCAGTGAATTTATATTATTTGTAAACAGGTTTCTGAACTTTGAAACAGATTTTCCCATAGGGGCTGTGTTAACGTGGTGTTTCCAGTCTCAGGCTGGCTACAAAAGTCGCTCCACCTATAACAAAACTTTCCAGCAATCCTATGACATACACAGCATCCTTTCAACAAAAATCCATTTTTGTTAAGACACTACGGCTTTTGTGTCTTGCAATCATGTCTAATGAAAAAAGATTATAAGAACCTGAATCCTTGAGAACCTCTCCCCCCAAAACACACACATATCCTGCGGCCACAGCAACAGAAAGGGAATATTATTTTCTTCGTCTTAAAGCTGTTTTTGCTTTTCAATCTAGCAGCTTGACCAAGAAACTTCTAGGAATTCATCCTATAGAAATACGCAGGTTGTATTACTACAAGGATGTCTGCTACTTGTTCCTGTAATGAAGAATAGCAATAGGGAAACGGACTTTGGCCCAGTGGTTAGGGCGTCCGTCTACCATATGGGAGGTCCGCGGTTCAAACCCCGGGCCTCCTTGACCCGTGTGGAGCTGGCCATGCGCAGTGCTGATGCGCGCAAGGAGTGCCGTGCCACGCAAGCGTGTCCCCCGCGTGGGGGAGCCCCACGCGCAAGGAGTGCGCCCGTGAGGAAAGCCGCCCAGCGTGAAAAGAAAGAGCAGCCTGCCCAGGAATGGCGCCGCCCACACTTCCCGTGCCGCTGACGACAACAGAAGCGGACAAAGAAACAAGACGCAGCAAATAGACACCAAGAACAGACAACCAGGGGAGGGGGGGAAATTAAAATAAATAAATAAATCTTTAAAAAAAAAAAAAAGCAATAAATTATCCCTCAAATCCCTCAAAGAGGAGCAAATTAAATAAATTATAGTTCAATGAAATCACACAAAAGTAAAAAGAATCAAGTATGGGAAGATATGCAAAATATATTGGTTCCTGAAAAGAAAGTTGAAAAACCAAAAATATAAACATGATTCTATATTTGTAAAGACAAGATTTATAACTAATATGGGTAATATTAAATATATCTAATAATAAAAGTTAGGATAGGCTTAGAAATAAAAGGAGGAATAATCCATTACCAGTGGTGGCTACGGAAGGTTGGGTTGACAGGGAGTTTCCCTTCTTATATCATATAATTTTGTAGGGACATTACTTTCATAAGCAGGAAAAAGTAATTCATATTTCTCCCTTGTGCATCCTGACTTGCAGACGGGCTCCTGTTTCTCCCATTCACACGATGCACGGATGAGCTAGTTTTGAGTCAAATTTTTGTACCTTTTTGATTCCTCTGTATACCTTATTGGTTGAATGATCCATAAATACATAATACATAAATACAGTTTTTCATTTTTACCCTATTTTTTCCATTTTATTGGGACATAATTTACTTACAATAAAAGCACCCATTTTAAGCACAGAGCACAATGTGGGTTGACAAATTAAGACATCACTGCAATCAAGATACAGACTCTGCCTTTTCACGAAGATGGCGCCGAAAGCAAAGAAGGAAGCACCTGCCCCTTCCAAAACCGAAGCCAAAGCAAAAGCTTCCAAAGTCAAGAAGGCAGTACTGAAAGTCGTCCACAGCCACACACACACACAAAAAAACCCTGCACGTTACCCACCTTCCTGCGGCCTAAGACGCTGCTTCTCAGGAGACAGCCCAAATACCCCCTGAAAAGTGCCCCCAGGAGAAATAAGCTGACGACTCTGCCATCATCAAGTTCCCGGTGACCACTGAGTCAGCCATGGAGAAGACTGAAGACAACAACACACTTGTGTTCATTGTGGATGTCAAGGCCAACAAGCACCAGATCAAGCAAGCTGTGAAGAAGCTCTATGACATTGATGTGGCCAAGGTCACCACCCTTTTCAGGCCTGATGGAGAGAAAAAGGCGTATGTTCGACTGGCTCCTATGATGCTTTGGATGTTGCCAACAAAATTGGGATCATCTAAACTGTGACCAGCTGGCTAATTCTAAATATATTAAGTTTTGTGACCATAAAAAAAAAAGATATAGACTCTTTCTACTACCCTTCCCTTGTCAATTTCTACTCTCCACGCTGGCAGCCACTTACCTGCTTTCTGTCACTGTAAAGCAGAATTGTCTTTTCTAGAGTTTCATATAAATGAACTTATATAAAATGTCCTTTTCTGTGTGGGGTTTCTTTCACTCAGCATATTTTTGAGGTTCATCCATGCTGTTGATTATATTAAGAGTTTATTCCCTTTTGTTGCCAAGTAGTCTTCTATTACATGGATATACCACAATTGGTGTTGACGGACATTGGAGTTGTTTCCAGTTTGGGACTAATGTGGATAAAGCTGCTATGGATATAGTTGTCCAAGTGTTTTGGGGAAATAGGCTTTATTTCTCATAGATAAATACCTAGGAGTGGAGAAGCTGGGTCATATTGCAAGTCAATGTTTAAATTTTACAAAAAACTGCCAAACTGCTGTCCAACATGATTGTACCATTGAATGTTCCCACCAACAATATATGAGAGAACCAGTGGTTCCACATCCTTGCCAAGACTTGGTATAAACACATTTTGAATAAATAAACAAGAGAATGGCAGACCTGTCTCCTGGGAACAGATAACTTTCTTCTGTATCAATGACCTAAAAGAAGTTTCTCTGAATTCAGAGTTTACGATGAGAGAAAGCATGAACCAGGGAGAGCAAGGAATAAAGCGGAAATAATGTCAAGCTCAAACTTCACTTAGCCCCTTTGGGTAACTTTATCCAGCAGCAGAAATGAAAAAAAAGTTTACTAATATTTTATTTCTGACCAAAAAAGGACAGCCTGGGAATGGTGATTACAGTGGCAGCAGAAAGGATTTAGATTAAATTTGAGGAAGACCTAGTTCCTGGTTTACTAGGAGACTGTCAATCTGTAAGAGATAATTCCAGGGACGTCTCCTAGGGCTTTATTTCTCCACCTGTAATTTAAGCTTCCTCCCTCATCCCGCCTTAATTCAGAATCCACCTACCCATCGCCACAAACACCCCAGACTTATTAAATCTGAATTTTCTGGGGGCTTGGGTTAAACTTGCATTTTTTAAAAAATAAAGTATAGTGTTGTTAATCATGGCTTTAATTATTTCATTTATTTATTTATTTATTTATTTATTTATTTATTTCTCTCCCCTCCCCTCCCCACCCCAGTTGTCTGTTCTCTGTGTCTACTTGCTGCGTCGTCTTTGTCCCCTTCTGTTGTCAGCAGCACGGGGATCTGTCTTTCTTTTTGTTGCGTCATCTTGTTGTGTCAGCTCTCCGTGTGTACGGCACCATTCCTAGGCAGGCTGCACCTTCTTTCACACTGGGCGGCTCTCCTTACGGGGCACACTCCTTGCACGTGGGGCTCCCCTACGTGGGGGACGCCCCTGCGTGGCAGGGCACTCCTTGCGTGCATCAGCACTGTGCATGGGCCAGCTCCACACGGGTCAAGAGGGCCCAGGGTTTGAACTGTGGACTTCCCATGTGGTAGATGGACGCCGCAACCACTGGGCCAAGTCTGCCGCCTAAATTTGTGTTTTGAGCTCTAGCAGATTCTGTGTTGGCTTCAACAGAATTTTGATAAAGAACTGGGTTAAAGGTGTTGCCTTTGCCTGTTTGTTCAGCCAAGCTGAGGTTCCAGTGGGATGGGAATGGGGGAGGAGATCCCAGGCTTCCAGCCAAGCGTCACCTCCAACACTACAAAGCCAGCATGGACACACATACACACACACACACAACCCAATCCTCCCTGCTATCCTCCAATTCCCCCTACGTTCCTCCCCCTCCCCAGCTCACAGCTAGGGAGAGATTCCCAAATTAATGCTTCTTTTCCTTGTTTCCAGCCATCAACCTCCCCTTCCTCCCATTTTCACTTTCCAACAGCTGCTACGAGTCACATATTCCTGGACTCGCGCCTAGCAGGGACTCTTGAAGCTTGGAAGGCACTCAATTCATACTTGGGGAATTACAACAAGGTGTTTGTAAAGGTTATCTCTGGCTTGGAATAGTATATGGCTTTGCTTATGTGCAGCTTTATAATAAACATTAAAAGGTAGTTTCGTTTGGCCAAAATCATATTTTTTTTCATTGAATTGCATTACATTTTACTCTCTGGCTTCCGATCTTTTGTGTTTCTCTTAGCCCTTCCATAGCTCCCTCTGTCTTTTTTAGGTCTCTGGTACAGCCTCTCCATCCTTGATCCTTCTGGCACCTTCTTTGGGGGCACCAAGGGAAAACTCGGGCAGTGAGTCACTGGCTCTTGAGTGTCCAAGAAGGATGAATGTTCACCAGTATGTGTCCCACCCCAAATACCTTCTTCCTTTCCACCTGTCTTGTCAAATATCTCTATGAGGATGATAATGTTATTTTCCTGTTTTAAGTTTTTTTGGATTTTGTGTGTGATGTTTTAATTTTTATTGAGGCATGATTACATACAATAAAGTGCACAAATCTTAAGTGTATCATGCAATAAATTTTTGTGTTTCCTTTTTTAATTTTTTCATATCCTGTACAATTCACCTATTTGTGTACAATTCAATGTTTTTTAGTATATTCACTGAGTTGTGCAGCCATCACCACAGGTAATTCTAGAACATTTTTGATACTCCAAAAAGAAACTCCATGCCCTTTAGCAGTTAGACCCCATTCCACCTTGCCCCCATCCCCGGCTGGCCTTGCAACCAGACTTTTTCGTTGTTGTATAGTATTTCATTGCATGAATATATCAACAATTTAGTTACAAGTTCTACTGTTGATGAAAATTTGGCTTGTTTCTAGCATTGGGCAAATATGACTCTATTTGCTGTCTATATGGATTTGCCTAATGTGGACGTTCATATAGATGGAATCACACATTATGTGGCCTTTTGTGACTGGTTTCTTTCATGTAGTATAATGTCATCCATGTTGTAGAATGTATCAGCACTTCATTCCTTTTTACAGCTGAATAACATTTAATTGCATGGATATACCTCATTTTGTTTATCCATTTATCAGATGATGGACATCTGTGTTGTTCCTACTTTTGGCTATTATAAATAATGCTGGTATGAACATTTGTGTACAAGTTTTTGTGCAGACATAGGTTTCATTTTTCTTGGGTATATATATACCCATTTTTACTTCCCAGCAGTAGCTTAGAGTCATTTCTCTTGGATATATGTAGTAATAAAACTCTTGCAGAGGGGATTTTTACATGTGTACACAGTCATGTAACTACCACCCAGATCAAGAAATAGAAGGCTACCACCACGGAAGTTTTCCTTATGTCCCTTCCCCATCCATGCACAACCATAATGAAAAGTGTTTTTGTCTACTCCTGAACAACATGTAAACGGCATGACACAGTATATACTCTTTTAATCTGACTTCTTTCATGCTATATCTTAAATGTTACAATCACCCATAGTGCTGTGTCTAGCCTTAGTTTGTTCCTTTTCATTGCTGTATTATGTTCCCTTGTATGAACATATCACAACTTATTTACCAATTCTATTGTTGTTTTTTTTTAAGATTTTATTTATTTATTTAATTTTCCCCCCTCCCCCGGTTGTCTGTTCTCTGTGTCTATTTGCTGCGTCTTTCTTCGTTCGCTTCTGTTGTCATCAGCGGCATAGGAAGTGTGGGAGCGCCATTCCTGGGCAGGCTGCACTTTCTTTCGCACTGGGCGGCTCTCCTTACGGGGTGCACTCCTTGCGCATGGGGCTCCCCTACGCGGGGGACACCCCTGCTTGGCGCGGCACTCCTTGTGCACATCAGCACTGCGCATGGGCCAGCTCCACACGGGTCAAGGAGGCCCGGGGTTTGAACCGCGGACCTCCCATGTGGTAGACGGACGCCCTAACCACTGGACCAAGTCCGTTTCCCTACCAATTCTATTGTTGATGAACATTTGGCTTGTTTCTAGTTTGAGGAAATTGTGAGTATTCTTTTTATTTAAAGAAAACATTTATTGACTCAAAATCAATACTTTCTTTTTTAATATCTATAAGCCAACACTGAACTCATTTTATTCAAGAATAAACAGAGAGTTCTGGGAAGATGGCATCAGAGTAGGTCAGGCAGGGTAGAGCGCTCTTAGAAAATGGGGAAGAAAGGGCAGAAGTTTTCTGAGGGACTATTTTTGGGGATCTGCAGACCAGGAATGTGTCACATACATTGTCCAGAAGGGATTAGGGACAGAGAGACTAGGAGGCCAAAAGGAAATCTGTAAGTTGCCAGCCCCTGCAGCTGAGAATGCCTCCCACCCCCCACCCTCAAGGCTAACAGCCTCAGTAAAACCTGCAGCTGAGAGGCCAACAAAGAGGGAAAGGACATATTCCTCACTGGGAAGAGAGGAGGTGCGGTGGAGGGCTGAGTGTGGTTTCTCTTTGGCAAGTTGTAATAGCATAGGATTTGAATCACTGGCTCAGAAAATCCAGACAGTGTAAATAGAAAGATCCACCTCTGTGGAAATGTTTGCTGAAGATCTCCATCTGCTGACCAGCTGGGAAAGTGAAGGAAGATAAGGCTTGTCTCATTCCTTTCCCAGGCCCTGTTGATGTGGTCTGTACCCCATTAGTGGGTCCCTAGCCCAGTTTTTTTAAAAATAGATTTTAAAATTTTTTAAAAAGATACATAGATCACACAAAATGTTACATTAAAAAATACCCATAAGAAGTTCCCAGGGAAGTGGACTTGGCCCAATGGATAGGGCGTCCGCCTACCACATGGGAGGTCCACGGTTCAAACCCCTGGCCTCCTTGACCCGTGTGGAGCTGGCCCATGCGCAGTGCTGATGCGCACAAGGAGTGCCGTGTCACACAGGGGTGTCCCCCACGTAGGGGAGCCCCACGCACAAGGAGTGCACCCCATAAGGAGAGCCACCCAGCATGAAAGAAAGTACAGCCTGCCTAAGAATGGCACCACACACACAGAGCTGACACAACAAGATGACGCAACAAAAAGAAACACAGATTCCCAATCCTGCTGATAAGGATAGAAGTGGTCACAGAAGAACACACAGTGAATGGACACAGAGAGCAGATAACTGGGGGAAAGGGGGGGAAGGAGAGAGAAAGTAAAAAAAAAAAGTTCTCATATACCCCCACTCCCCACCCCACCCCCCATTCCTCCCACATCACCAAATTCTTTCATCAGTGTGGCACATTCACTGCATTTGATGAATACATTTTGGAGCACTGCTACACAGCATCGATTATAGTTTACATTGTAGTTTACTCTCTCTCCTAGTCCATTCAGTAGGTTATAGCAGGATATATGATGTCCTGCATCTGTTCCCGCAATATCATTCAGGACAATTCCAAGTCCTGAAAATGCCTGGCCCAGTTTTAGTAAGTTAAACAGGGCAATCTTAAAGTTTTTGGAAAATTGAACCAAAAATTAGAGAACAACTGTGAAACAAAACCACTAGGCAAGAGAGAGAAATCAACCAACAGAGTAAAACCGCCAATATAATCATATGCCTAAATATCAGAAAAAATTACAAGCCAAACTAAGAAACAGGAAAAGATGACCCAGCCAAAGGAACAAACTAAGAATACTGATGAGACACAGTATCTAAGACAACTAATCAATGACAATCTCACCAATCTAAATCAATTCAAGGAGTTGAAGGAAAATATGACTAAGGAGATAAAGAATACTAAGAATACACTGAGTGAACATAAAGAACAATTTGAGGGGCGCAGACATGGCTGAAGCAGTTGAGTGCCTGCTTTCCACATGGGAGGTCTGAGGTTCAGTTCCCAGTGCCTCCTAAAAACAACAACAAAAAGTAAAAAACAACAAGCCATCAAATGACAATAAACATCTCAGGGGATCCGACATGGCTCAGTGATTGAGCTCCGGCTTCCCACTTACGAGGTCCTGGGTTCAATCCCCAGCCCCCACACCTCAAAAAAAAAAAAAAAAAAGAACAACTTGAAAGCCTGCAAAGAAAAGCAACAGAGCTTATGAGAATGACACAGTGGATGAGATTAAGCATACAGCAGAGGCATACGACAGCAGATTTCATTGACAGAGGACAGAATTAGAGACTTAGAAGAGAGGCCACCTGAACTTGAAAAGATAGAATGGAAAAAATAGAACAGGGATTCAGGGAATGGAATGACAGCATGGAAATGCACAAACATATGTACTATAAGAGTCTCAGAAGGAGAAGAAAGCAGAAAAGGGGCAGAAGGAATATTTGAGGAAATAATGATTGAAAATTTCCCAACCCTTATGAAAGATACGAATATCAACATGAAGGTCAATGCACTCTGAAACACCCTATTATTCAGAATGTCAAATGCCAGAGATAGCAGAACACCTGCTTCATATGTACGAGGTCCTGGGTTCAATCCCCTATAACTCCTAAAAAAAAAAAATTCTAGAGATAAAGAGAGGATTCTGAAAGCAGCAAGAGAAAAGCAATGTATCACTTACAAGGGAAGCAATGTAGTACTCAGCCTTGCTGACTAAGTGCCTATCCCTCATCAGAAATCATGGAGGCAAGAAGACAGTGATATGATACAGCCAAGAATTCTGTATTCAACAAAACTGCCCTTCAAAAATGAGGGTGAGTTTAAAGTCTTCACAGAAAAACAAAAACAGAGAGAGTTTGTCAACAAAAGACCAGAATTAGAAGATCTAAAGGGCGTGCTGCAGCCTGAAAGGAAAAGACAAGGGCAAGAGGTTTGGAGAAGAGTGTAGAAATTAAGATGATAAGTAAGGGTGACTAAAAGGGTTAAAAAACAATAGTAAGATATGATAACAGAAAGCTAAGTGATAAAACGAATGAAGTAAGTAATGCTTTACAGTTATGACATTTAATGTTAATGGAATGAACTCCTCAATCAAAAGACATAGAATGACAGAATGAATTAAAAAAATATGAGCCATGTATATACTGTCTACAAGAGACCCACGTTAGACATAAGGACACAATCTGGCTGAAAATGAAAAGTTGGAAAAAAGATATTCCATGCAAATAGTAACCAAAAACATTTGGAGTAGCAACAGTAATATCAGGCAAAATAGATTTAAAAACAAAACTGTTATAAGAAGGAGGGGACCTGCTTTCCACATACAAGGTTCCATGTTTGATCCCCTGTACATTCCAAAAACAAACAAACAAATGAAAAAAACAACTCTCACTGGGGAGTGGATGTAGCTCAGTGGTTGAGCACCTGCTTCCCATGTACAAGGTCCTGGGTTCATTCCCCTGTACCTCCTAAAAAACAAAAGAAAACAAAAAATCTGTTATAAGGGATTAAGAAAGTCACTATATATTCATGAAATTAATTTGCCAAAAAGAAATAACAATAATAAATATTTATATACCTAACCCAGGTACCCCAAAATACATGAGGCACACACTGGTAAAACTGAAGGGAGACATCTCTGCAAAAATAGTTGGAGACTTCTATACACTACTCTCAGCACTGGACAGAACATCAGGACATAGGATAAACAAGGAAACAGAGAGCTTGAATAATATGATAAATGGACTAGACCTAACAGACATTTATAGGGCATTACACCCAAAAACAGCAGGATATATATCCTTCATGCTGCTCATGAATCTTTTTCCAGGGTAGATCATATGTTAGGTCGTAAGTCAGATCTCAATAAATTTCAGAAGATTGAAATTACACAAAGTACTTTCTTTGATCATAATGGAAGGAACTTGGAAATCAATAGCAGGTGGAAAGAGGGAAAATTCACAAATATATGGAGATTAAACAAAACACTCTTAAATAATCAATGGGTCAAAGGAAAAATTGCAAGAGAAATCAGTAAATATCCCAAGATGAATGAAAATGAGAACACAACAAATCAAAACCTATGGAAGCAGACTTGGCCCAGTGGTTAGGGCGTTCGTCTACCACATGGGAGGTCCACGGTTCAAACCCCAGGCCCCCCTGACCCGTGTGGAGCTGGCCCATGTGCAGTGCTGATGTGCGCAAGGAGTGCCCTGCCATGCAGGGGTGCCCCCGTGTAGAGGAGCCCCACATGCAAGGAGTGCGCCCCATAAGGAGAGCTGCCCAGCGAGAAAGAAAGTTCAGCCTGCCCAGGAATGGCCCCGCACATACTGGAGAGCTGACACAACAAGATGATGCAACAAAAAAAGAAACACAGATTCCTGTGCAGCTGACAATAACAGAAGCGGACAAAGAATACACAGCAAATAGACGCAGAGAACAGATAACTGGGGTGGGGATGTGGGGGTGTGGGGGTCCGGGGGTGGGAAGGGGAGAGGAAATAAATAAAAATAAATAAATCTTTAAACAAAACAAAACAAAACAAAACCTATGGAATACAGCGAAGGCAATGTTGAAAAGAAAATTTATAGACCTCAAAGCTTACATTAATAAATTGTTAAAATTAAGACCTAAGTGCACACCTGGAGGAACTAGAAAAATATAGCAAACTAATCCCAAAGCAAGCCAAAGGAAAGAAATAAAAGATTAGAGCAGAAATAAATGAAACTGAGAATAAAATAACGATTGAATCAACAAAACCAAAAGTTGGCTCTTCAAGAAGATCAACAACATTGACAAACCCTTAACTAGATTAACAAAGAAAAAATGAGAAAAGATGCAAATAAATAAAATCAGAAATAAGAAGGCGGACATTATCACTGTCCCTGCAGAAATAAAAGAGATCATACGAGGATACTATGAACACCTGTATGCCAACAAACTAGAAAATGTTGATGAAATGGACAAGTTCCTAGAAACACATGAACAACCTTCAGTGATCCTAAAAAATTAAAAGACCTCAACAATCCAATAACAAGCAAGGAAATTGAAAGTCCCCAAAAACCTTCCCAAAATGAAAAGCCCAGGACTAGATGTCTTCACAAGTGAATTCGACCAATCATTGAAAGAAGAGCTAATACCAATCTTGCTCAAACTCTTCCAAAAAATGGATCAGGAGGGAATGCTACCAAACTTATTCAATGAAGTCAGCATCACCCTAATACCAAAGCCAAATATATTATGATAAGAGGACATTTCTCTAATGAATATAGATACAAAAATCCTCAACAAAATACTTGTTAACTAAATACAAAAGCACATTAAAAGAATTATAAACAATGATCAAGTGGATTTTATCCCAGTTATGCCAGGTGGTTCAACACTAGATAATAAATCAGGGTGATATACCACATTAATAAATTGAAGAAGAAAAATCACATGATCATCTCAATTGATGCAGAAAAGGAATTTGACAAAATACAACATCCTTTCTGGATAAAAACACTCTGAAAGATAGGAATAGAAGGAAACTTACACTATGTGATAAAGTACATATATGAAAAACCCACATTGGGTAGCATGTACCCAATGGTGAAAGACTGAAAGCTTTCCCTTGTATGACAAGGCAAGGATGCCCATTGTCACTACTATTACTCAATATTGTGCTTGATCCTATACCTAAAAAAAATCCCAAAAAATCCATAATGAAGCCACTAGAACTAATAGCTTCAGCAAAGTGGCAGGATACAAGATTAATACACATAAATCAATAGCTTTTCTTTTTTTTTTAAGATTTATTTAATTTATTTCTCTCCTCTTTCCCCCTTCCCCTCCCCCCATTGTCTGCTCTCTGTGTCCGTTTGCTGTGTTCTTCTATGTCTGCTTGCATTCTTGTCAGGCGGCACAGGGAATCTGTATCTCTTTTTATTGCATCAGCTCTCTGTGTGTATGGCACCACTCCTGGGCGGGCTCCGTTTTTCATGTGGGGAGGCTTTCCTTGCGTGGGGGGCATACCTACATGGGGGGGACACCCCTGCATGGCACAGCGCTCCTTGTGCGCAGCAGCACTGCGTGTGGGCCAGCTCACCACACGGGCCAGGAGGCCCTGGATACCGAACCCTGGACCTCCTATATGGTAGGCAGACGCTTTATCAGTTGAGCCATGTCCACTTCCCAATAGCTTTTCTATACAGTACTAATGAGCAAACTGAGGAGGAAGTCAGAAAAAATTTCATTTATAATAGTGACTAAAAGAATCAAATATTAGGAATAAATTTAATCAAGGACAAAAAGGACCTGTATTCAGAAAATTACCCAAACAGAGAGAAAGAGAAAGAAAAGAATGAATATAATGTACAAAAAAGTATGCTTATATTGTAAAAAATATGTCAATTTTATCTTCTAGGAGCTGGGTGGATGTCATTTTACCAAATCAAGGCAAACTTGCTCTCTATAATGACACTATTATAATTTAATAACAAAACTGAAAATTAATATACTTACAAAGTATTTTTAAATCCCACTGATAATACTGCATTGGAAATGTTGAGCCCAAGTCACTGTAGTTAACATTTCTGCTTTGTGCTCATTGGCACCACTTCATCCCTGCATCATGGAAAAGTACCTCTTTTATAGAATGCACATCACTGTTAACAGAATCTATGTGATTAGTTAAATCTTCAGTTTCTGTGGCCTAATAGTTGTTAACATGTATTTCAGCAAAGTATTAACAGCCTAATGAATTTTGAGCAGGAAAATCCTTTTTATATAATTAGCTTTCATTTAAAAATGAGATACCTTGCTATGGGGGAAAAATGACTTCCCAAGATTTATAATCCAATTTATGAATGGGGGAAAGCTGCCCTACCTTCACACTCAAATGTCTGGATATCCTTAAGCAACCCTAAAATATATATGTCCAAAGTTAATATTCCCTCTCCCCCATTTTCTTCTTTCTTGCACTGATTGGCACCTTCCCAGGAGCCCTTGGTAGGAGCTCTTGTATACAGTGTGGTTGCTGTGTCTGTGAAGTTAGTGGCAGTTGTAGAACAGTTACAGGCTACAGAGTCCAGCCTTTGGCTTACCATGGAGATAACACTCCAATGTTCACAGGAATATCTGGTCCCTAGGGAAGCAAAAAAGCTAGCAGAATGGAAAGAAGGATAAAATAAAATAAAAGCATGAATTGGGGAAAAGGGACCATGGCCTCTTTATTGTTGTTCCAGGAGTTATATGAGAAGTTCAAAAGAATTACACTAATATTTTTTAACAAACCAATTTTTAAAAATTGTATTTCTTTCTTTAATTTTGAAGATTTATTTTTTATTTATTTCTCTCCCCTTTCCCCCGCCCCAGTTGTCTGCTTTCTGTGTCCATTTGCCGCGTGTTCTTCTGTGACCACTTCTATCCTTACCAGCAGCACCAGGAATCTGTGTTCTTTTTGTTGCGTCATCTTGTTCTGTCAACTCTCTGTGTGTGCGGTGCCATTCCTGGGCAGGCTGCACTTTCTTTCGCATTGGGCGGCTCTCCTTATGGGGCGCACTCCTTGCACTTGGAGCTCCCCTATGTGGGGGACACCCCTGCGTGGCAGGGCACTCCTTGCGTGCATCAGCACTGCACATGGACCAGCTCCACACGGGTCAAGGAGGCCCAGGGTTTGAACCACGGACCTCCCATATGGTAGGCGGACGCCCTATCCATTGGGCCAAGACCGCGTCCTCAAAATTTTTTTCTCCCCCTTCTCCCAGTTGTATGTACTTGCTGTCTGTTCTGTGTCTGTTCGTTGTGAGCTCGTCTTATTTTTAGGAGACACCAGGAACTGAACCTGGGACCTCCTATGTGGGAGGGAGGTGCCCAGCGGCTTTTATTGGTACATATTAATAAAGCATAAATCCATCCAAAGGGTATATAGTCAATGGTATTCGGTATAATCACGTGTTTGTACATTCATCACTTCAATCATTCTTAGATCACTTTCATTATTCCCATAGTAATAATAAACAAAAACAAACAAACAAAACTCATCGCTTCTCAATCTCTATGCTTCCCATGCTGTACATAGCTGCTATTCTCTTTCCTTTTCTCTAGTATATCTGTATTTATATTTTGTAAAAAGTTTCGCATATGCAATATCACCCCATTTGTATTTTACATGAGGTTGAACTGTCATATACAGTACCATGTTACAGATTTTTATCTTTCCTTCCAGTAATACACATGACCTTAGACTTTCCCTTTCAACCACTGTCATACCCATACAATAGCACTGCTAGTTACAAACACCACAATATGCTTTCACCATTTCTGTTCATTCCTAAAGATTTACAAGCAACCTTTTTATCAATTCTGTACAGATTAAAAACTCAGCTTTCCATTTTCTAACCTCATTCTATTTTCTGGTGACCTATATTCTAATATTAACTCCAGGAATTTACACAACATATTAACAGTGCAATCATATGGTATTTGTCCTTTTGTGTCTGGCTTGCTTTACTCAACATAACATCCTTGTTGTCAAATGTTTCATGACTTCATTTCTTCTTTTTTTTTTTTTAAAGATTTATTTATTTTATTTAATTTCCCCCCC
This sequence comes from Dasypus novemcinctus, assembly GCF_030445035.2. Lineage (NCBI taxonomy): Eukaryota > Metazoa > Chordata > Mammalia > Cingulata > Dasypodidae > Dasypus > Dasypus novemcinctus. The sequence continues at coordinate 21,812,569 of NC_080691.1, read as the reverse complement.
TCCCCTGGTTGTCTGTTCTTGGTGTCTATTTGCTGCGTCTTGTTTCTTTGTCCGCTTCTGTTGTCGTCAGCGGCACGGGAAGTGTGGGCGGCGTCATTCCTGGGCAGGCTGCTCTTTCTTTTCACGCTGGGCGGCTTTCCTCACGGGCGCACTCCTTGCGCGTGGGGCTCCCCCACGCGGGGGACACGCTTGCGTGGCGCGGCACTCCTTGCGCGCATCAGCACTGCGCATGGCCAGCTCCACACGGGTCAAGGAGGCCCGGGGTTTGAACCGCGGACCTCCCATATGGTAGACGGACGCCCTAACCACTGGGCCAAAGTCCGTTTCCCACTTCATTTCTTCTTACCGCTAAAATTATACTAATATATTTTTTAAGATTTTTAATTTTTTAAAATTTCTCTCCCCTTTCCTGCCCAACTCCCCCCTGCCCCAGTTGTCTGTTCTCTGTGTCCATTCGCTGGGTGTTCTTCTGTGTCCGCTTGTATTCTTGTCAGTGGCACCAGGAATCTGTGTCTCTTTTTGTTGTGTCATCTTGCTGCGTCAGCTCTCCGTGTGTGCGGCGCCATTCCTGGGCAGGCTGCAGTTTTTTCGCCCTGGGTGGCTCTCCTTACGGGGCACACTCCTTGCATGTGGGGCTCCCCTATGCGGGGGACACCCCTGCATAGCACAGCACTCCTTGCGCACATCAGCACTGCACGTGGACCAGCTCATCACCCAGGTCAGGAGGCCCTGGATTTGAACCCTGGACCTCCCATGTGGTAGGCAGATGCTCTATCCTTTGAGGCAAATCTGCTTCCCCAAAAATTGTACTAATATAGAAAGTCAATATAGAAGTACACTAAATAGCACTGACAATGCCAATAAAATGCAACCTGTCCTTTGAAGAGCTTACACACACACAGTCACTGGCAGGAAACTGATACTGGCTGGGCAGAAGGACAAAAGTACTCAGGCAAATCCCAGAGTTACAATGTCCATTCAGTGAATTAGTGACAACAAATGAACCCAACTTTAGAAGTTATTGAACAAACTGAAAAATACCTATTTTGATTACTAAGTATGTGACTCCTAAGATCCAAATGTTTTCTTTCTAGACCAGTTCTCTCTGCTTGGTTCTGACACCTCTGGAGGCTGAAAATTGCAGAAATACAAGGACAGAGTAATCTGTAGTCCCATTGTACTGAGTAAGTTATCTTCAAAAGAACTGGGAAGAAGTGCTTTCATGTTTTGTTGACATAGAACCTAACACTTGTTTAATTATCTGTTTCACAAGATCCTGGGACTAAGGTGAGGGGAAGGGATAAAAGAAAGCAGAAGAGAAAACGATTGCTGTCTCTTTATTTGATTACCTAATTCCTTACAACTGTCTAAATAAGTTCTCAGCTAAGCCCATTTTGCTGCATAAAATGTTAATCCTGCCAAATGTAGTTAGATATGGCTGAATTGGACATATGATTTAAACATTTTAATGATAACATGAGCCATTGGCTCTGGTTTAACATGACCTTAATAGGGAAGGAGAAACATACACAGAAATATTTGAACTGGTATAATATTAAAATACATTATTCACAATTTTGAAAGAATGAACACATTTTGGAACATGAGCAAAGGCTTCTTACCAATATCATAAAAAGTGACTGTCCAGATTTCTACTGGCAATGATTCACCCTGGTCAGTGTGTTGTTCTTGACAACTTCCATGGTCCCCAAATTACGTGGGATACAGAAAAGCCAATGTCTTTGGACGTCCACAGTTAGTAGCAGAGGCCTGAAGTTCAACAAACTTCCACTGCTAACAACTGGTTGCCATAAAGTTAAACAAAAATGAAACAAGTGAAAATAAAAAGAATGAGTACACAAATTAAACAGCTAATAATATGATGCTACTCAGAATCAGACTGAATGCAAGCATTACCATAACACAGATAAATAACTATACCTGCCTACAATCACCTCTCAAAATAAATATATGACATTAACAATAGAATGAATGCATTATGAATGCAAGTTCTTCTTTTATTGTAATTCTTATCAAACAGACCAAAAAGGCATACTTTTAAATTAATTAAGCTCCAGCTGTCTTTTTCTGTGAAACCGATGTGGCTTGGTACCATAGCTAAACCTTCTCTCATCTAATAGCAGCAGTGGCATCAGCCCCTGGCTGTATTCTTGTATTTCTTTTTTTTTTTTTTTTAAAGATTTATTTTTATTTAATTCCCCTCCCCCGGTTGTCTGTTTTCTGTGTCTTTTTGCTGCGTCTTGTTTCTTTGTCCGCTTCTGTTGTCGTCAGCGGCACGGGAAGTGTGGGCGGCGCCATTCCTGGGCAGGCTGCTCCCTCCTTCGCGCTGGGCGGCTCTCCTTATGGGTGCACTCCTTGCGCGTGGGGCTCCCCTACGCGGCAGGGCACACCTTGCGCGCATCAGCACTGCGCGTGGGCCAGCTCCACGTGGGTCAAGGAGGCCCGGGGTTTGAACCCGGGGTTTGAACCGCGGACCTCCCATGTGGTAGACGGACGCCCTAACCACTGGGCCAAAGTCCGTTTCCCTATTCTTGTATTTCTTGGCCACCCCAGGGTATGTGTCATTACCCAGTGTATAATTACCCAGAGGTGTTAGATAATTGACATTCTCCTCTCCCCCCACCCACCTCCAAGAGCCTCTGCCAGGTAGAAAGGGGGAGGGGCTAGCTCTTAGGGAGGCAATCAACAGTGTCTGCTATAGGAAGGACCCATGCCAAACATGCTTACTGCATGGACAGAGTTAGGGGTTGAAGGAAGACTTTCAGGGTGAGCTTTAAACATCCATTTGTTTGATTTTTTAAATACATACTCACAAGTATATTCATCTATTACTGGAAAAATACCTGTGAAACCTGTTAGAAACCAGTTTCCCAATTGAGGTCCCAGGAACTGAGCAATCCTGTGGGTTTGTTCTCACGCCCTGAGATGTTTCACATTATTTGTCAGTTCTGAAGTAGAGAGCTGGAGATATCACCAACGTAGAGGAGGAAGGATAAGGTGTTAGTGTGTGGTGTTTGGAAACCCAGTGGACATCTGCAGACTCTTCCATTTTCAGGAGGAGGAAGAGGATTGGATCAGAGTTCCCAGAGCATGCAGGGAAATCTTCCAGGCTGCATGGTTACTACGCAGTTTCCAGGAGCTATTGCTCCCTTCCCTTTGCAGCTTGGAAATGCTGCAGAAACCCCTGCAGAAACCCACACCGCCCTCCGAGTGTCTAGGAGGCTTCTCAGAATCGCCTGCTTCGTAGCCTCATTTTCCAGGAGCGTCCTCAATTCTCTTATAGGCAGCCTAGGAAAGTATTTCCCAGTTCCCCGGGGGAAGACTGTTAATGATAAATCAGTGCTTTTCAGAAGGTGACTTGAAGACTGATGGCATCAGTATCACTTGGTGTGCTTGGCACCTGCCGGGTGAGCGTCTCTGTGCTGGAGCCCTGTCCACTCCACCCCCACCCGCTTAAATGATCAATTAAAGGAAAATAAACTACCCAGACACATTCTTGAGACTTAACCAAGTTCCACCCACCTGCTCCAAGCAGAGGACCTTACCATTTCACACGTTTACCCTTCTCCCTGCCAGGTCTTTGCAAATGCTGTTTCTTTCCCTCTGCTACATCCTCTCTGATTTTTCTCATTCTTCAAGACTCAGCTTTGATTTAACATATTACAAGTTGCCTTCTCTGAACCCTGGGGAAGACGCCCTTCCCCTCGCCCCTATTACCTCTTGTGATTACCCCAATCAGTGCCCTTAGAAGGCTGCAGTATGGTCTGTTCCTTTAGAATGACCTCCTTTAGAATGAGGGCTGGGCTGACATATTTTTCACAGGTGTTTCTCTGGCCCCTAGCATAAGACGGGGTGTCCAGTAGCCACTCAAAAAGTACTGAGCAGGGGGGAGGTTGTTGGTATGGGAGGAGTGGGGTTGGGAGGTGGGGGGTATGCAGGAACCTCTTAAATTTTTTTTTTTAAGATTTTTATTTTTATTTATTTTTCTCCGCCCCCCCCAGGGTTGTCTGTTCTCTGTGTCCATTTGCTGCATGTTCTTTGTCCGCCTCTTTTGTCAGTAGCACAGGAATCTGTGTTTATTTTTGTTGCGCCATCTTGTTGTGTCAGCTCTCCGTGTGTGCGGCACCATACCTGGACAGGCTGCACTTTGTTTTGCGCTGGGCAGCTCTCCTTCCGGGGCTCACTTCTTGCGCATGGGGTTTCCCTACATGGGGGCACCCCTTCGTGGCCCGGCACTCCTTGCGCGCATCAGCACTGCGCATGGGCCAGCTCCACACGGGTCAAGGAGGCCCAGGGTTTGAACCACGGACCTCCCATGTGGTAGGCAGACGCCCTAACCACTGGGCCAAGTCCGCTTCCCTTAAGTTTTTTAATGTAACATTTTTTGAGATGTATATATCTTTAAAAAAATACAATTTACAAAAATGATGGGGGTGGGGGGGTGGAGGGGTGGGAAGTGGGCTATATGGGAACTTACATTTTTTAATGTAATGTTCTTTGTGATCTATTAATTTTAATTAAAAATTGCTAAAAAAATAGTACTTAACTAATGAGAGAGCTTTATCTCGTATGCTTAGTGCCTTTTGTACCTGTTTAAGAAATCTTTGCCTACCCCAAGGTCAAAAATATATTCTCCTGTTTTCTCCTAGAGGCCTTACTGTTTTGCTTTGACATTTAGGTCTAGGACCCATCTTGATTTAGTATTTGTGTGTGGTGTGAAGTAAGGGTAAAGGTTCATCTTCTTTTTTTTAAAAGATTTATTTATTCCTGACTCCCGCCATGCCCCATTGTCTGCTCTGTGTCCATTCGCTGTGTGTTCTTCTGTGTCCGCTTGTCTTCTCTTTAGGCGGCATTGGTAACCAATCCTGGGACCTTCCAGAGTGGGAGAGAAGCATTCAATCTCTTGTGTCACCTCAGTGCCCTGGTCTGCTGCATCTCTTATGGTCTCCCCTTTGTGTCTCTTTTTGTTGCATCATCTTGCTGCACCAGTTGTCTCCTTGGGCCAGCTTGCCACATGGGCCAGCACTCCACTAGGGCCAGCTCACCTCACAAGCCAGCACTCCGCTTGGGCCAGCTCACTGCATGGGCCAGCTTGCCTTCACCAGGAGGCCCTGGGAATCGAACCCTGGACTACCCATATGGTAGATGAGAGCCCAATCGCTTGAGCCACATCCACTTTCCAGTTCATCTTCTTTTTATTTTTATTTTTAGAGATATCCTATTGTTCCATTTATTAAGGGGGAAAAACCTTCTTTCCCTCTTTCCTCCATTGAATTGCACTTGGGCCTTTGTTTTAAGTCAAGTGACCATACATGTAAGAGCCTATTTCTGGACTCTGTTCTATTAATCTATTTGTCTACCCTCATGCCAATTCTGCATTGTCTTAATGACTATAGCTTTATGGTAAGTTTTGAAATCAGGTACTGTAAGTCCTCCTCCTCTGTTCCTCTTTTTTAGGATTGTCTTGGCTGTCCTAGGTCATTTGCATTTCTGTATGAATTTTGGAATCAGCTTGTAAATTACATGTTGGTTTTAATCTCTTATGTTTTAGCTTACCAGGGGCTTTGAGCATGCAGCAGCACAGCCTCCCAGAGAATCCTTTATTTTAAACCAAGGGTAGCCTTCTTGGCAACTAGCAACCAAATGCAGCTGAAACAAGGCAGTCTCCAGCACCCAGCAACTCAGAACCTGTAACAAAGTACAGACTCAGACCATAGAATCTACCCAGATCTGCAGATGCCTGAATGGAGCCTAGACACGGATGCATGACTAGACAGAAATGCACATGGGAATTTAATAAACGATAAAGATGGCATTTTGTGCTTGCATGAGAAAGATGGATTATTCAATAAATGGGCTTTGCAGCAACTGGAAAACAGAAAACAAAATTGGATCCCTACCTCATTATTCACACTGAAATAAATTATAAAATGGATCAAGGACCTAAATATAAGAGCTAAAAATACAAAACTCTTAGATGATAACATAGAGGCAAATCTTCATGACCTGGAATTTGGCAATAGATTATTAGATATGACACCAAAAGCGTGAGCAAAACAAAGAAACATTAGGTAAATTGGATTTCACCCAAATTAAAAACTTTTGTACATCAAAGGAAAAGTATCATGAAAGTGAAAAGACAACCTACAGAATGGGAGAAAACAGTTGCAAACCATATATAGAAAGAATTTTTACAAGACAACAAGTAAAAGACAATCCAATTAAAAATTGGGCAAAGGATTTAATAGGCATTTCTCCAAAGAAATGCAAATGTCTAATAAGCAAATGAAAAGATGCCCTAAATAATTAGCCATTAGGGAAATGCAAAACAAACCACAGTAAGATACCATTTCATACCCAAAGAGAGGGTTATTGTTCAAAAAAATGGAAAATAACAGGTGGTAGAGAGGAGAAATTAGAACTCTAGTGGATTATTAGTGGGAATGCAAAATGGTGCAGCCACTGTGGAAAGGAATATTGTGGTTCCTCAAGTTAAACATACAATTGCCATATGACCCAGCAATTCTGTTTCTAGGTATATGCCCAAAGAAAGTGAAGGGGAAAAAAAGGGTTTCAAGAATATACAAATATACCCATATTCATAGCAGCAGCATTCACAATAACCAAAAAGTGGAAATAACCCCCATCAACAAATGAATGGATAAACAAAATGTGGTACACATACACAGTGGAATATTATTTGGCCATAAGAAATATGAGACATGCTGCAACATGGAATAAACTTGAAAACATTATGCTCTGTGAAATAAACAAAGCACATAAGGACAAATATTGTCTGATATTATTTATAAGAGATGACTAGAAATAGCAAAGTCTTGGAGAAGAAAGTAGATCAGAGGTTACCAGAGGGTGAGGGGGAAGGAGGTAGGAGCACTGTGTGGAGAAATGAAAAAGATAAGGCAGGGGAGCAGATGTAGCTCAAGTGGTTGAGTGCCTGCTTCCTATGTGTGAGGTGCCAGGTTTGATCCCCGGTACCTCCTAAAAACAATCAATCAAACAAACAAACTTTCATTGGGGAGTTGATGGAGTTCAGTGGCTGAGCACTTGCTTCCCATGTATGTGGTCCTGGGTTCAATCCCCAGTACTTCTTTTTGTTTTTCTTAAACTTTTTTTTTTTATTTATTTTTCTCCCCTCTCCCCGTTGTCTGCTCTCTGTGTCCATTTGCTGTGTGTTCTTCTCTGTCCACTTGTATTCTTCTCATGCAGCACTGGGAAACTGTGCTGCTTTTTTTTGGTTGCATCATCTTGCTGTGTCAGCTCTCCGTGTCTGCGGTGCCACTCCTGGGCGGGCTGCGCTTTTTTCGCACGGGGCAGCTCTCCTTGTGGGGTGCACCCCTTGCACATGGGGCACCCCTATGCAGGGGACACCCCTGTGTGGCACGACACTCCTTGCGCGTGGCAGCACTGTGCATGGGCTAGCTCATCACATGGGTCAGGAGGCCCTGGGTATAGAATCCTGGATCCTCCATATGGTAGGCAGATGCTCTATCAGTTGAGCCACAACCGCTTCCCAGTCCTCAGCACTTCTTTTTATTTTATTTTATTTTTTTATTTATTTATATTATTTCTCTCCCTCCCCCCACCCCGCCCCAGTTGTCTGTTCTCTGTGTCTACTTGCTGCATGTTCTTCTTTGTCCGTTTCTGTTGTTGTCAGCAGCTCGGGAATCTGTGTTTCTTTTTGTTGCGTCATCTTGTTGTGTCAGCTCTCCGTGTGTGCAGTGCCATTCCTGGGCAGGCTGCACTTTCTTTCGTGCTGGGTGGCTCTCCTTTCGGGGCGTACTCCTTGTGCATGGGGCTCCCCTATGCGGGGACACCCCTGCATGGCACAGCACTCCTCGTGTGCATCAGCACTGCGTGTGGGCCAGCTCCACACGGGTCAAGGAGGCCCAGGGTTTGAACCGCAGACCTCCCATGTGGTAGACGGACACCCTAACCAAAAAAAGATAAGTAAGGTAGCATGTGGTAGGATTATGAGTTCCTCAAGGGAATATCAAGAGAAAATAATAATAATAGAATACAGAAAGTAATTTAAAAACTCCAAATAGAGTGGGGAAAGGCTATCAAAAACCACAATTCTTCACTGCAAAAATCCGTACCAAGAGTCAAAAGGCAAACAATATACTGGAAAAAATATTTGCAACACCTGTTTATGGCATAAGGCTGGTATCCTTAATATATGAAGAGTGACTGCAAATTAATTAGAAAAGACGAAAAGACCAAATAACCAGATTGATCAAAGGAAAAGAAGTACAAATGGTCTTAAATATACTAAATCTCATTTACAGCTGGAGAAATATGAATCAGAGTTCAACTGAGATACCATTTTCACTATCTGATTACCAAAGATCCAAGCGTTTGAGAACAGGGTTGGAAAGGGAAATTGGCATTTGCACACACTGTCGGTGAGCATGCAAACTGGTATCACCTCGGTGAAGTATAACTAAGGAACATTTACAAATTATTAGGCTAAAAAAGCAATTCACAAACGCATGTGACTAGTTTAACATTTATGTAAATTTTAAAGAAAACACATCATATATTGTTTATGGCTATATACATATGCAATAAAACTGTTAAAACATAGAAGGAAGAACACCTGCCAATAACAGAATAGGGGTTATCCCTGAGGAAGTGGGGAGGAGAGGGAGTGCAGAAATGTCTATACAGTATAGCGTCTACCTATGCTTGCAAAATGCTAACATTTGTTAAATCTACATGATAAGTACATATGGATATTATTCTCTGTAGTTTTACATATGTTTGAAAAATATCTCACATCTTTTAAAATAAAAAACTATAGGTTATAGAGGCATCTTATTAGGATTATGGGACTGTTCTAAAATTGGATTATTATAATTACTGTACAACTTGGTAAATGTACTAAAAAATCATTGAACTGTACTTTTAAAACAGGTACATTTTATGGTATATAAATTATACTTCAGTAAAGTTGAATATAAAAAGATACAAATAGCTTTAAAAAAACTCAAGTTTTTTAAAACAAAAACAACACATTAAAATGAGAGCTAGCCTTTCTGACTTGTAAAATGGCCTGGGTAGTTTGGCATTTATACGCCACCTGGTGGACAGATTTGGAAGTGTTGCAGTGGAGAGCTCAGAGTTAGAAGCTACCTCAATCCTATGACCTCTTTTTCTTTTCTTTTTTTTTATGCCCTCTTTTTCTGATAGGGAAACTGAAGCCCAGGATCACATCATGAATTACTGGCCAAACCAAAACCATAATCCAGATTATCCCAGCTCTTAGTTCCAGTTTTGTGTTTCTCTGTCTTGGTCTCCGTCCATTTTTTTTTTAAGATGATTTATTTATTTATTTATTTATTTATTTCTCTCCCCTCATCGCCCACCCCCCCCCCGCCGCCCCTGTTGTCTGTTCTCTGTGTCTATTTGCTGCGTCTTCTTTGTCCGCTTCTGTTGTTGTCAGTGGCACGGGAATCTGTGTTTCTTTTTGTTGCATCATCTTGTTGTGTCAGCTCTCCGTGTGGGTGGCGCCATTCTTAGGCAGGCTGCACTTTCTTTCACGCTGGGCAACTCTCCTTACGGGGCGCACTTCTTGCGCGTGGGGCTCCCCTACATGGGGGACACCCCTGCGTGGCACGGCACTCCTTGTGCGCATCAGCACTGCACATGGGCCAGCTCCACACGGGTCAAGGAGGCCCGGGGTTTGAACCACGGACCTCCCATGTGGTAGACGGACGTCCTAACCACTGGGCCAAATCCATCGCCTCCATCCATTTTTAAGTGCACCTACTTCATACTTCAGCTCCTCTTTATACCAAGTGTTATGGGGGAATCTAAAATATTATTCCAGGAAGTGGATTTGGCTCAATTGATAGACGTCCGTCTACCACATGGGAGGTCCACAGTTCAAACCCAGGACCTCCTGACCCACGTGGTGAGCTGGCCCATGCGCAGTGCTGATGGCCACAAGAAGTACTCTGCCATGCAGGGGTGTCCCAACATAGGGGAGCCCCATGCACAAAGAATGCACCCTGTAAGGAGAGCTGCTCTGCACAAAAAAAAGTGCAGCCTGCCCAGGAGTGGCGCTGCACAACAGAGAGCTGATGCAGCAAGATGTCGCAACAAAAAGAGACACAGATTCTGCGTGCCATTGACAAGAATACAAGCGGACACAGAAGAACACACAGCGAATGGATACAGAGAGTAGACAATTGGGGGGTGCGGTGGGGAGAAGGGGAGAGAAATAAATAATAAATCTTTTTAAAAATAAAATAAAATAAAATATTATTGCTCCCAGGAGGCATGTCAGACTTGGGTAAAATTCCTTCTTTTCTTTTCTTAAGCATCACGGAGTGATTTCTGCAATTTTAAAGGAAGAGAGTAATGATACTAATATTAAAGATAACAATAATATCTGGCTATTATTGAGCACTTTGTGCCTACTTCTTTCCACAGATTATAGTGGAAACCCTATGAAGTAACTTCTTACCGTCAAAAAACCAAGACTTGGAGATGTTCAGTCACTTGCTTAGGATCACACAGTGGACAAATCTGCTTGACTTCTGAGTCAGAGTTGCTGTTTATTCTACTGTCAAAAGCGCAGGTAATCCACCATGAAAACTGTGAAAGATGTCACTATTCTGTTTATTCTGTGAAGGGTTAGGATTAGATGTTTCGACATATCCATCAAGATGGAAAAGAAAAACAAAGAAATCCTAGAAGAGTCATTGAGGGGAGACGCCTGCCCACAACCATCACATGCATACATTGGGGCTCCCTTCTATATCCCCCAGCTCTTCAGACACAGTCCACCTAGGCAGAGGGCTTCTCACCAGATCAAATCTCCTACCAAAAAGGACAGAATGAGGGATGAACCATGTTCTAAGTTGAAAAAATGGAAACTGCCTTTTAATGAGCACCATGCCAAGCACTTTCCTATAATGTCATCTCCTAAGTGCTGAATCATGCAGCAAGAAGGATGGACTTTTGGCTACCTTTCTGTTCACTGCATTAATCCCCTGAAAGGATTCAGGCCTGCCAAAGCGAGTGGAACCTGCCTCCCATGGAACAGGTAAAGACAGGCCTGGAGCTGGGTCACTGCTTCAGCTTCAGGGCCTGAGGACAATGGGTAGGGATGGGAAAAGAGGAAGGCCAACTCATCCCACTTGGCTTCCAAACAGGCTTTCAGGGTGTAAGGAAATACATCCCAGCAAGGACGGGTGGCAAGGATCAAGAGGCCTCCATTAGGTGGGTCCCTAGCATGCAGTGGCCCCACCAAGGTCAGAGAGCTTTTTGCCAAGCCCTGTCAGTGTTCCTCTGTGGCCGGGGCAGCAAGGGAAAACTACGCACATAGCTGAGCATCTGCAGTCCTGGCTAGGAGGCTCACACGTGGCCCCCTTGAAAGTGCTGCCTTTCAAGTGGAAAATTCTAGACTCAGGTGACTCACGGTTCTTTTCATCTGCACACAGGATGAATGCCAGGCCTCCTCCCTCCTCGCCTCCTTTCAAGCCCTACCTCAGTACAGCCATACTGCGGCACATCATCTCAGAGTGAACCTGGGGTCAGCTTACCGGAGGCTCCAGCCCTTCATTCTCGATGGTTAGCATGATTTCCGGAGCACAGAGTTCCCACTGAGATAGGATTGCCAGATTTAGCAAATGAAAATAAAGGATGTCCAGTTAAATTCAAATTTCAGATAAACAATGGAAAATGGTTTAGTAAGTATGTCCCAAATATTATAATACATTTCATCTGGCAACTCTACCTTGGGCATGTTTAAATGCTCTCCACAGGCTTCAAGCAAGGGTTGGCAAACTTTTTCAGTAAAGGGGCAGATGGCAACCATTTTAGGCTTTTGGGTTCTATGGTCTCTGTTGTAACTACTCATCTCTGCCATTGTAGCACAAAAGCAGTCAAAGGTAACGCCAAATGAATGGGTGCAGTTGTGTTCCCTAATGTTTTATTTATGGACACTGAAATTTGGACTTAATATAATTTTCAAGTCATGAAATATTCTTTTCTTCTTCCTTTTTTTTTTTTTTTTTTTTTGAGGTACCAGGATCAGGGATTGAACCTGGGACCTCATATATGAGAAGCCGGTGCTCAATCACTGAGCCACACTGGCTTCCCGAATTGGTTTTATCGTTTGTTTTGCTTGTTGTTTGTTTGTTTGTTTTCAGGAGGCACCAGGAACCAAACCAGGGACCTCCCATGTGGGAGGTGGGCACTCAACTTCTTGAGCCATATCTGCTCCTCCTTATTCTTCTTTTCATGTATTTTTCCAAGCATTGAAAAATGTAAAAACTATTCAGAGCTCACAAGCCTTACAAAAATAGGTGGTAAGCTAGAATTGGCCCATGTGTTATAGTTTGACGTAAATCAGAAAGTTTGATTCTCAAAATTTGTCTCATCAAAATTATCACAAGGACATGTGAAAATACAGATTCTTGGGCCTTGGCCCCAAAGACTCTGACTTAGCAGGTTTGGGGCAGTAATAAAAATGTGCATTTTTCTAATAAGTTCCCAGGTAATGCCAGTGCAGCTAAGAGGACCACACTTTGAGAACTATTGACCTGGAATACCACTTCTTCCTACTCCCTACCTTTAAATCTCTGTCTGGAGTATTTTAAAACTTTCTCAGCCTTGGCAATGAATTTTCCACAAATATTGCCTTGGTTGATATTTATACCTTGGTTGGAGGAGCCTCTGATCTCAAAAATAATTTTTCTGTGGTCCTGATACTAGACTGTTCTCTTTTAGTTAGCCTAGGGACTGAGTTGGGGATGAGTGTTTCTAATGCATTTGATTTTTTAAAATAGTTTCTTTCCTGATTATTTTTAATATCTCTTAATTTTGGAATAATTTTAGACTCATAGAAAAGTTGCCAAGAGAATAGTTCCCACATACCTCTAATATTTCCCCTAATGTTAACATCTTACATTACCATGATACATTTTTCAAAAGGAACACACCAACATGGGTACACACTGTTAACTTTATACTTCATTTGGACTTCATCTGTTTTTCCACTAATATCCTTTTTTCTGTTTCGGGATCTCAACCAGGATATCAAAGGGCATGTAGTCACGACACCTCCATAGTCTCTTCTGATCTGTGATAATTCCTCATTGTTTCCTCATTTTTCAGGACCTTGACAGTTTTGAAAGGTACTAGCTGGGCATTTTGTAGAAAGCCAGTCAAATTGAATCTAAAGTTTTTCTCATGATGGTTTGGGGTGATGGGTTTTGGGAAAGAACATTCAGAGGTGAAGTTCACCATCTCATCACTTCCTATGGAGAACATGCTATCACCATGACTTATCACTGCTAATGTTAGTCTTGATCACTAGACAAAGCAACGTTCACCAAGCGTCTCTACTGTAATGTTATTATTTTCCCCTTTCCACACTTATTCTTTGGAAACTGATCACTAAGTTCAGCCCACACTCAAGGGGAAAGGGTTAAGCTCCATCTTCTGAAAAGAGGGCATATCTACATTTTGCCTGGAATTCATCTATAAGGAAGATTTCTATCTCATTTATTTAATTATCCAATCATTTATTTATATCAGTATGGACTCATGTATATTTATTTTATACTTTAGGGTATAATACAAGACTATGTTACGTATTTTTTTGCTCAAATTGTTCTAGTTTTGACCATTTGGTGGTTTCTCAGGATGGCTCCTACGTCCCTTTCACATGCCCCCCAATCACTTCTTTTTTGAGCACTTCCCTAGTTTCTAGCATTACAAGGTACTCTAGGCTCATCTTATATGTTCCTGTCCCAGCCCTGGAATAGCCATTTCTCCAAGGAGCTCTAGTTTCTTTTTTTGCAGAGTGGTATTAGAAACCAAGATTTGGGCATTAGGCGCACTCAAATACAAGCTTGGTTTTATCTTTTCAAACAGTTCAAACAATGAGGAAAAGTTTAAAGAATAAAATAAACAGGCTCCTAAATTCCATCATCACAAGACAAGGAAGCATAACATTTGAAATATCCTTTTATACATTTCTCTAGACACAAATGACATCTATTTATTCTAGCTAGGTAGATACCTATCCACACAATTTATTTTCATCCACACAATTTTATCATGCTATTATACTCTTTTCTAACCTGCTTTATAAAGTTAACATGTCATAGGTATCTTTCCACATCTATAAATGAAGCTCTACTTCATTAATTTTAAAGGCTGCCTCTTCCCTCCCCCATTTCATAGCTATATCATAACTGATTTCATCTGACCCTATAGATGGACAGTTACGACTATAGGACTGTTTGGAAACAACCATTATTGTATATTTTTCTGAAAGGCTGCTGATTATTCTCCTTGGAATATATTGGATGAAAAGGCTTGAAGTTGCTTACTTTTTCTGTTGTTGCCATTTTTGTAAATGTGAATTTTAAAAGTTTTTTTAATTACAAAAGCAATACCTGCTTGTTGCAAACAAACCAAATAGTGCCAAATGTGTATAAAGTAAAAAGTGAAAACATCTAACAGGTAATCATTGGCAATAGTTCGTTGTAATTGCTAAGAGTGTGGGTTTGGGAGTCAGATTACCAGAGATTTTACCACAGATTACTGGGGTGATCTTAGGCAAACTGCCCCACAGCTCTCTGTGTCAAAATTCTCATTTAGAAAATAATGATTACAATAGTACCATAGTGCCTATTCCATGAAGCTGTCAGAATGAAATAAGCTGATGGATGAAAAAAAGTATCTGGCACATAGTAAGTGCTCAATAAATGCCCATTATGCTAATAATTATTATTGTTACTATTGTAGTTACAGCTTTTTCCCCCTAGGTATTCATATTCAAAATTGTAATAATAACTAACCTGCCCTTCTGGCACATTCTGCTCTAGGTCCCTTAATTAGTATTTCTCAAAGAGAGGTCCCCAGATCATATATAACAGAATCATTTGGGATGTAGGGTTAAAAAGTCTAGAACTATTGGACCAGAATCTTGGTGTAGAAATCAGGAAACTCATAATTATCAAATTATCCAGGGGTTTCTGATGTCCACAAAAGTTTGAGAATCGTTTTCTTCGACACTAAAAGGCCCAGAAAGGGAGAGGGAGGAAACATCAGAAGAAAGGATCTACCCCAGCTCGTCATGGTTGCCACTGGAATACTGCACTGGGTCTGAAGCAGACCCAAGATCTGTACTGAGAAAGACTTGGGTTTGAATCACAGCTACTGGTGGTAGGGCCTTAAGTCACAACCTCACTGAGCCTTGCCTAACTACTTGGCTCCTTCCCTTTCCCACATCCTTTAGGTCTTTGACAAAGACTTTCTCAGATAGGCTTTCTCTGATCACACCATTTAAAATTGTCTGTCCCATTCCTAGTCCTTGCGTTACTTTTCCCAGTAGCATTTATTACCACCTAAAGTACTATCTATTTTACTTATGTTTATCATCTGTCCCTCCCAACCAGAAGTAAAGCTCCGTGAAGGCATTGTCTGTTTTATTTACCTACCTAGATATATCCTCTGCTCCTAAAACAGCATATGCTACATAATTGACACTCAATAACTAATTGTTGCATGAATAAATCCATGCTGTAAATAATGGAGAGAATAATAGCTCTTCCCTAGGTAGGACCAAAGTTGTTATGAACATTAAATGAGATAATACATTTAGAGAGCTTATAACACAGTGTCTAGGCATATCAGAATTACTATTTTTCTAGCATGCTTCTTAGATAGCTGAGCCCCAGGAGAGGGTAATGGGTTTTCGAACTTTTCTGGCAGAATTTTACTGTTGACGAGCCCTCTTTCCCCTATTTTCCTTTGGGTCACTCTCCAAAGAGTTCCCGATTGCTCAATAATTAAAGCCAAGTCTAACTGGTCCTTCTGGACAGAAGATAAATAGGATAAGCAGGAGCACCGCAGCCCTAACTATGACTAAGTGTTGTTTTTCCTCAGCAACTCACTTCCAGTTGGCGACTCTGAACGGATTTTAATCGCAACAGCCGCTAGTCTACCCAGGTCAGTTTCAACAGCAACAGGGAGCAAAGACTCTTACCGCGCAGGCGCTTTCAGCCGCAGCGCCGACCCGCGACTGTCGCGATAGAAGAGCAAGCCCGGCGCTGGCCCTTTAACAGCTTGTTCCCGAGGGCCGGCCCCGCGCGTGCGCATTGCGGTTCTGTGCTTGTCATCATGGCGACGCGGGGCCATGTGCAGGACCCTAACGACAGGCGCCTCCGACCCATTTACGGTGAGTGTTTGGGGCCAGCCGGGCGGCCAGCCAGACGCGCCGAGGGCTGACGAGGCCCGGGCGAAGGCCCGCGAGGGGCGCTCAGGCTCCGGGCGCGGAACTGGCGGGCGCAGAGGGTGGGTGGGCCGGGCGGGCCTCTAGGCCGCAGCCGCGGGCCTCGCGTAGGCGCCGGCCCGCTCTCCCTGAGCCCTGATATTGTGGGGCGGACGAGCCGGCCAGACAGGCAGGCCGTTTGGGAAGCTTCTTTCCCCCGAGACCTGAGCTGTCCTCAGGTTTCGTTGTTACGGCCGCTCCAAGAGAGACCAGCGATTCCGCCGCAGATGAAAGCCGGCTGGGCATAAGGGTGGGACACTTGAATTCCCCACTAACGATTCTGTATTTGCGGTAACGGAGCCTAGCGGGTTGTTGGATCAGCGGGGCTTCTGCGCACATGAAAAAACGGAGGGCTAGAGAGGGAAGGGGCTGACACAAGGTCACCCAGATCGAGTCAGGAGGAGGCTCGGGATTCGAAGCTCCCAATCCCGATCTCTTTGGTAGAGAAACAGCTGCTCTGGGCACACGTGGGAGGCGGAATGGGAGGGAGGGTCTTGGGCCCAAAATAGCGGTGAAGAGACAGTGGTAGCGCAAGGCAGAGGGGGATGCAAGATCTGCTGCAGGGATTTTGCTTTTTGCAGCTTCCGTGGTTTTCTCTGCAGCTTCCCTTCTGCGTGCTAAGTGGGTCCTCCTCCACAACGCTTACCTCAAACCTAAGCTTTAAGACCTTGATGTCATCCTGCTCCCTTGGTTGTGAAAAATCGCAGATTTGAGTCTGGGAGAGACACCTTTTCAGTAATTAAGATGTTCTTTAATTGGACAGTGGTCCTTTTTACATTTCCTTTCCTTTAGGCGATTGTACTGCCATTGATCTTTATCAGTTAATGTTGAGGAAGCTTCAAGGTCAGTGGTCTTTGCAAAGTTAGACCTCATGCTTAAAATGCGGGTGTTAATAAATGGAGGCTTCTTTGTATGGCTAAGATAATTTAACTTCTTTGGAGGGAGGGCATGAGGATGTGTTTCTGGCACACTTGGTCCTACTTTTATTTTGCAATTTGCATGATGCTTCTTACATTTCATTTGATTCTAGCAACAACCCTGTGAGAGTGGGTAAGAATAATAAATAGCCAATGAGTATAGAGCCGGATATATATGTACCAGGCACTGTCCTTGGCTGTTTATATGGGTTATCTAATTTAATCTTAATGATATTCTCTGAGGTGGGTACTGCTTTTCCATTCTCCACCTACCTATCCCAACCCCCCCCCTTTTTTTTTTTTTTTTACCAAAAGACCAGAAAATCGGGGCTTTTATTTCTTGGGAAGATCCAATCTCAGCCATTCAGCATCTTTGTGACTTTACGCAAGTCACTGTAGATCCTCAAGTACATTTTTTCAGAGAGCAGAGATGATATATACAATGTGGTTGATTGAGAGTAAGAACAGAAACCAGGGTTCACAGGCTCATGCATGGCGGTATTTGCCCATCCACCAAAAGTTCAACTGCCAGCATTGAGTGCTGCTTTCTAGTGTGCTAACTACCACATGAGGTGGGTAAGATTGTTGTGATTAGAGAAGGAAACTGAAACCTAGAGAGATAATTTGTTCAAGATTGCAACTAGTAGGGAAGCGGACTTGGCCCAGTGGTTGTGGGTGTCTGTCTACCACATGGGAGGTCCGCGGTTCAAACCTGGGGCCTCCTTGACCCGTGTGGAGCTGGCCCATGTGCAGTGCTGGTGCGCGCAAGGAGTGCCCTGCCACGCAGGGGTGTCCCGGTGTAGAGGAGCCCCACTCACAAGGAGTGTTCCCTGTAAGGAGAGGCACCCAGCACGAAAGAAAGTTCAGCCTGCCCAAGAATGGCGCCATACACATGGAGAGCTGACACACAAGATGATGCAACAAAAAGAAACACAGATTCCCATGCTGTTGACAACAACAGAAGCGGACAAAGAAGAACACGCAGCAAATAGACACGGAGAACAGACAACTGGGGTGCAGGGGGAAGGGGAGAGAAATAAAATAAATAAATAAATCTTAAAAAAAAAAAAGAGAGATTGCAGCTAGTAAATTGTAGAACTGGGATTTGAACCCAGACATTCTCACTGGAGAGGCCAGCCCTTTGCAAGTTCAGCACCATCACTATCTTTGTATAGCAGTATTTGTACCGCCAAGGTTTCAGGATTTTACAACTCTTGGAAATCTTGCATAGGACCTCAGCTCTTGTGGGATATTGTTGAAGATAAAAATGAACAGGGCTGACATGGAGCTGCCCTGGATGGTGCTTCAGAGGTAATCACCGGACATTGTAAATCCTCACAGGGCCCACTGGATGGAATGGAGGAGAGTATGGGCCATGATGTGGACCATTGTCTATGAGGTGCAGAGGTGCCCAAAGATGTACTTACCAAATCCAATGGATGTGTCATGATGATGGGAACGAGTGTTGTTGGGGGGGAGAGAGGGGGGGTGGGGGGGGTTGAATGGGACCTCACATATATATTTTTAATGTAATATTATTACAAAGTCAATAAAAAAAAATACCACTTTAAACACACACACACAAAAAAATGAACAGGGCTATGAGGATAATTCATTGTGAAATTGTTGTGGGTTTGAAATGTCCATTGGAATAATTCTACTAGTGATGTCTAGGTTTGATACAGCTTTTCTGTGTATGAATTTGATGAGTTGAAATATCTTGACAGGGTGTCTTGCATTACTCATCATAAGTTGATAAGTTAGGGTATTGCATTTTTGGTTTTTGAAAACATCTACCCATGACCTTACTAGAATCCTATTTGAAGTCATTCTTCTTTTGCCAAAGTTATTCTTTTGCGACCAGTGGTTCTCAACAGATTTTTACTCTTCTGTGACTTGGTGAGTCCTAGTGCTTTCCTCGACCATTATGATTCGTTTTTAAATATTTTAGTGCTATGGGGAGGGGAGGGATGGAGAGAGACAATAAATGTTTTATTCTGTTCCTTTTTTTTTTTTTAAGGTGGCTGGATTTTTTTTTTTTAAGATTTATTTATTTTGTATTTATTTCTCTCCCTTCCCTCCCCCCCCCCCCCCGCAGTTGTATGCTCTCTGTGTCCATTCGCTTTCTGCTCTTTTGTGTCCGCTTCTATTCTTGTCAGTGGCCTGGGACTCTCTCTCTCTTTTTGTTGCATCATCTTGCTGTGTGCGGCGCCACTCCTGGTCAGGCTGTACTTTTTTCGCGCTGGGTGACTCTCCTTACGGGGCGCACTCCTTGCGTGTGGGACTCCCCTACGCAGGGGACACCCATGTGTGGCAGGGCACTTCTTGCACGCATCAGCACTGCGCATGGGCCAGCTCCACATGGATCAACGCTGTCCTGGGTTTGAACCACAGACCTCCCATGTGGTAGGCGGACACTCTATCCATCGAACCAAGTCCGCTTCCCTGATTCTGTGTCATTAAGGCAATCTAATAGCACCCCCCATACTTCTGAATAATTGGAAGTGATTGTACAGTATGATACTTAATAAATATGTATAATGTACATGAATTGCTTGGTCAGTAATGGCAAAATAGAAATAAAGGCATTTCAAAGTAGAAATGTCTTTAGAATACACACACTCACACACAGATTTATATTGACTTTTCTGAACCTAAGATTTATTAGTGAAAACTCCCAGGTCTTCCATTGAATGTGGCATTCTGAACCTTCTCTTGGGCAGTGTTGCCCTATGAGCTTTGTCCTGTTTTATACCAGGAATGGGAGGGTGTCTTGATAAACGAAGACTGTCTTGCCTGTCTGTAGAAAAGTCACTTGGCACAACGTCTTTTTTTTTTTTAAACAAGAATGAGACTTCAGTAAGTTTCAAGTAGAGTTTAAAACACTGAGAGATAAAGGATTGTTAATAAACACAATAAAAATGGATGTCTGATTGGTATAAGGCATTATCCTATACACATGATACTGTGTTTTTTGTTTTTTTGTTTTTAGTTTGGCACAGCCTCTTTTTCTCTATTCTGAAAACATGACCATTTAAAAAGCCCTGACTTCAGACTTTGAAATTTTAAGAAACATTTTAAACTTAAATATTTTAATATAAAGCACATTCCTGGAAGAGTATACAGGCATGATTTCTGCTCTCCAGGACATATTTTTATATGTTGGCATACTTGGTCATTACGATTGTTTTAAAGGCTTTGAAGGAAAAGTACATTTGCCATGAATGCATACGATTTGGATATCTGAGTTTCAGGGGCTGGGTGAAGAAGTGGTTCCCTGTGGAAGTGACTTTTTCACTTGGGACTTGAAAGATGCACAGGGGTGATAAGATGAAAGAGTGATGGGGAGAGAGTGAACACGTGTGAGACACTGAGAAAAGGAGCTTGGTCCATTTGAGGACTAAGAAAAGGTTAGAGATTGGAAGGGGAAATGAGCTAGATGGGGACTCAGCTTTGTAAGCCATTTTAAGGATTTTGACATTTTAAAGATAGTGGGAAGCTCAAAGGGATTTAACCAGGAGAGTGATGTATTAGGCTTGCAATTTAAAAAGTTAGCTCTGGGGAAGCGGTTGTGGCTCAACTGATAGAGCGCCCGCCTACCATATGGAGTGCCCAGGGTTCAATACCCAGGGCCTCCTGACCTGTGTGGTGAGTTGGCCCATGCACAGTGCTGCCGCACACAAGGAGTGCTGTGCCACGCCAGGGTGTCCCTCGCGTAGGGGTGCCCATGCGCGAGGAGAGCCACCCCGTGCGAAAAAGTGCAGCCTGCACAGGAGTGGTGCTGTACACACGGAGAGCAGACGCAGCAAGATGACACAACAACAAAAAAGCGACATAGTTTCCCAGTGCTGCATGACAAGAATGCAGGCGGACACCGAAGAGCACACAGTGAGTGAACACAGAAAGCAAGACAATGGGGGGTAAGGGGAGAGAAATAAATAAATTAAACTTAAAAATAAATAAATAAATAAAATAAAAAGTTAGCTCTGTCCTCAAGGTTGAGGGATGAACAAAAATAAGGGGGGGAAGTATAACCCTAGACCAAAGCAGATTTATTGTTATTGTAGTTATTATCTTGTGTTGACGGACTAATTTTTATAACATTGATTTTTTTTAATGAAAAAGAAAATAGAGGGAAAAAAAGTTGGCTGTAAATGTTGTGTGGGAAATAGTTCAAACGGGCAAGTGGAAGATGTGAGGGGATAATTTTAAGAGGCATTATTCACTTTTAAATTTAGCCTCCTCAACCTTGCATGCAGTAAGTATTCAACAAAAATTTGTTGACTCAAAAATGTTTAAAAAATATGGTAAAAGCAAGACTCCTATTTAGGATTTTTTAGCAAATGACATGTAATCTAACGATGATGCTATCTTGCTTTTTACTATTTTTCTAAATCAAAGCAACATCTTTAGTAGTCTCTGAAGCTCTTGTAGAAAGTGGAAACAGTACAGGTTATCATTTCACCTGCTCTGGAGACTTTCACAGCAGTTGTAAGAACATACAACTTAAAGGCTTTCTTTTTCATTTACAAGACCTTCCTTTTGTCAGCATTCCTGAGTATTGGACAGGGAATTCCTTGGGCCTCTTCTTTGTGGCAAATAGACCCTATGCCTGCATGTGTGTAGGACTTAGTGCCATTTTCATCTCAAAAGAAGAGGAGTTTCTTTTGAAGTGTTACACAGAGGTGTGTCTCATTCATTCAACAAATTTTTTAGTCTCTAGCTAGTTCTTCCGGAGAGTCAGTGTGTAAAGCCAATGATTTTACCAATTGTTCCCCAAATTTCTATCATTCTTTTTTACCCAATCTGATGATTTTTTCCCCTATATTCTGGTATTATCTATACTGTTACTTAATGTTTTCTTCGTTGACTTTTTAACTTAAATCTATTTTAGGATAATTTATATCATTACCATGAATGGAAAACCTAAATCACTTGTCCTAAGAGAACAAAACTATAAAAATAAATTGGAAGACCATTAAACAATGTTACTAAAGTCTTAACTAGATTCTGACACTTGGGAAGCTCTGAGACCAGATGGTAGTAGTTAAAAAGACATTAGCTCAAGTTCTGATACATGCTACAACATAGATGAACCTTTTAAAACATGCTAAATGAGTAAGTCAAACACAAAAGGACAAATATTGTATGATACCACTTATGTGGAATATCTGGAAAGAGTAAATTCATAGAGAAAGTAGATGAGTGCTTACCAGGGATTATGGAGGGGTTTGGAGGGTTACTGCTTAATGGTATAGACTTCCTGTTTTGGGTGATGAAAAAGTTTTAGTGATGGAAGGTGGTGATAGCACAACATTGTAAAAGTAATTAATGCTACTGGACTGCACACTTAAAAATGGTTAAAATGGCAAATTTTATGTTATATGTTAGATTTTGTCTAGGTTCTTGACTATGCTGCAGAAATGAATTTCAAGAGCACATTGGGTGAGTTAGGCCATAATTTATTAAGGTAGGGAGGGAAGAGAAATGGGAGAAAATAACAGATCACGGATCCCAGGTAGAGAAGAAGGGGCCGAAGAGTGTATAAAGAGGACTGGTTTACAGACTACTATTCCGAATTATAGATTATAAATGCCCGGGTTTTACTTGCGTGTTTATCCACGTGGGGAAAAAATGGGGAGAGCAGAGTGCAGAGGGCAGGAATAGGGGTCCAAAGGCACAAGCATCTCCTGGCTTCCGAAGGATATCTTGTCCTGGGTGGCAGTATCTTGGGGAGGTCTTCCAGCAGTCTTCTTGGGGTTTTTGATGTCTCAGGTTGCAGATCCATCTATTGATTCCCTATCTTACTAGCCGGTTCATTACCACACACTCTCTCAAAAAGACAGCAAGTATTAGAGAAGCAGTGTACACGTTAGCACCATTAAGACTTTCTCCTTAATGTAAAGGAAATATTAGAAAAAGATTAATTTTGTCACTGTGAGTGTTATCTAGTGCTGTCTCCAAGAACTGTTCATTTGGAATGGTACTTGGTTTGGAAATATCACTTTAACCTCTGCATCATAATCCTCTTTCCTCTGCATGAGTTGTGAATGGGTGATTTTGGCTAACCCTTGTTATTAAGAGAACAACACTAATCTTCAGGATCAAGCCATAATTACCTTTGAGTAAGTTTAAAAAAAAAAAAAAGATAGGCTTAGGATATCATTTTATTGACTGATTTTCTCCTGGGACTACATAATTTGTATTGAATAGCTAGTAATGTAAATGGAAATAAAATTTCCTAAAAGACTGACCAACCACTTAATTGGTAATCTTCTAGGTACCCAGGAAAGGGGAACCTGACATCAGGATGAATGTTGTGGAGTGTCTTAGTTAAAATTCTTTTGCATGCAAGGAACAGAAACTCATTGGCATTAGCTCAAGTAATTGGGGTTACTATAAATGCTTGTGGGAGCCCTAGATAAGAATTCAGTGTGTTAGGTCCTCATGGCAGCCAGAAAACTGTCAGAAATAGGCTTCTTTCTCAGTTACTCATATCTGCTTTTCTTGAAGTGTATATCCTTTTCTGTGCTTGGTTTTTCTGCTTATTCCTCAGCTTACCCAGGACCCAACTCCCAACTGTGGCTGGAGGGGAGAGAAGTCATTAGTCCCTCCCTGTAAGCTTATTCAGCTCTCCTTCCCTCTCCCTTGTGTTTTTGATAAAGATAACTGTGGCTTTCATTCTTATATGAAATATTATGTGACTATTATAGTCAAGGAATAGATATCCCCTTTTCCTCCCTTCTGTCGACCAATTTCCATCCTTTAAAGCCCCTTCAAAATAGAAATTCTGGAGCTGCCACTGGTAGCCTCTGACCCAAAATGTTTATGATCTTCCAACTTGGGTCAGTGTTGCAGTTACAGGTTCCTAGAAGGAAACCTGCTTTGCTCAGCTTGGGTCAAATGTTCACTCTGGGGTGGGCTGCAGGTACTTGGTATAGACATGGTCATTAGTTCTACTGCTTTAGTGGGGCAGTGGAAACCATTCCCAGAGAAGAGGACATGGCAGGTAGGTATATCAGAACCTAGTCAGCCACAAAGGGAAAAGAAAATGATCCTCATATTCATGACCTTTGGTCTGATGCATTTGTACTGCAGACCCTCAGAGTTGAGAATTCATCAGAGATGTCTCCTCTTTGAGGAAGCTTTGAGATATAGTTTATGATCCTGGAGTCTTGTAAGACTGAGTCAAACTAATTCAGAACTGACTCAGAATGAGATCAGCATTAAGTTATTAGGAAGAGAGGGTGCCATCTACTGAATATGTCTTGTCAGATATTCTGCAAGGACAAATGATGGCCTAGAGACTGAAATAAGGATTTAAGAAAACTAGTAGGTATTTACTTGGGTTATTTAGGGTAAGATTGTATGCTTGTAGAGTCTTTGTGATTTTCTAGTCCCTGTGCTTGAGTATTAGGTGTTTTACTTTCCTCGCTGGATTGTGAGTCCCTCCAGAACAAGGCTTCCTATCTTTATTTATCTAGCATTATTGGTAATCATGAGTATTAAGTTCATTGAAGGAAAACTGAAGAGAGGAAACTCAAGGATTCTTGTGGCTGTGTTAAAGTTCAGTAAAGTATTCATTGGACAAAAATTGAAACCATGAGGTAAAATGAGATTTTAGGGAGTAGTCTGTTGATTTCTGTTTGGATTCTGTTGCTTGAGTTGTCTATGTTTCACCTATCCCTATGTTGATTTGGGACCTTGATGAGCAGAGGACCTGGGAGTAAGTATTCTGTACATTGTGAATGGACTGTGCTCACTAATCTTTCTATAATTAGAATTGACAGCTACTGCCCTGTTTAAAATACTTTTATTTATCTGGAAACACTTTTGTTTGACTTGTGAATAATGACTGATTGCTTTTCTTCCTTAACATAATTTTATGACAGGTCTCCATATTCCTTAAAATTTGGAACGGATAGTTTAGGGAACCCTTGAAGTCAGGTGTTCTTCAAAACGAATACTAATATATATTTCAGTGTTTGAAAATGGGATTACCCTACATTCTTGCCCACTTCTAGTATTACTGAACTATATTTTATTTTCTCTCTATTTTGTGGGTAAAACCTCTTGTTTTCATCCTCAGGGAATTATTATACTTAACTCTTTGGCAAGTAATCATTAAATATATTTTATTGGCTGAATTTGATCTACTTGATAAATTTGAAGCTAGAGATTAGAAAGGATTCTTTTTTGTTTTTACTGGCTTATTTTAAGTAACTAAACCTTTTAATGTCTCATAGATGATATCAACTCTGTCTAAATATATATAGATTTGAATCTTCATGAAGAATAACCAGTGTAGTGCTTTTGGATGAGAGGTGTCTACAGGAATATATGAGTGCAGCTTGGACCATCCTAGTCATTCAGAGTTAAAATAAGCTCCCAAAATTTATTTTTTAAAATTTTTATTTATTTTTAGGAGGTACCACGGATTGAACTTGGGACCTCTTATATGTGAAGCAGGTGCTCCAACACTGAGCTATACCTGCTCCCCACCCAAGATATTTTTAATATTGAGTTATGGTATTTTGTGAAAATCCAGCTTGTACATTTTTCGTATGTGTTGTTGAAGGAATATAATAAATATCATACGATTTCTTCTTTTCACAGATTATCTTGATAATGGTAATAATAAAATGGCAATTCAGCAAGCAGATAAATTGTTGAAGAAACATAAGGATCTTCATTGTGCTAAGGTAGGTTCATTTGCCCTTGAGTTATACTGGTGGATTATGTATTATAATTCTTTACCTTAATGGAAAAGCATATTTAATGAATCTCTTCAGTGACCATTGTCTGTGTTTTTCAGAGTACTTTTTAAGGTCATTTATTTTCTTGGTAGATACTGTAAAATTAGTATTTAATTGAAAGCTAGCTTCCCCTCCCCCGCTTAAGTAGGTACCAGGGATTGAACCTGGGACCTTGTATGTGAGTAGCAGGAGCTCAAACCACTGAGCTGCACCTGCTCACCATGAAAGCTAGCTTTTTATTTATTTAGACATTACTTACCTAATGAATTATTTCTACAAAAATCTATTTTTTTTTCTTTATTAGAGAAGTTGTAGGTTTGCAGAACAATTGTGCATAAAATATAGGATTCTTATATACCACTCTATCATTAACAACTTGTGTTGGTATGGAGCATTTGTTACAATTGGTCGCACATTTTTATAATTGTACTATTAACTGTGTCCATGGTTTAACTTAGGGTTCACCCACAGAGTCCTTTTAAAGATTGTTGTGCATTCTTAATATGACTGAAATAGGAAAGAATTTTGATTTGCTTATATTTTTTGTAAAAATTGATCTAGTTGATTAGTGACTTAGACATACCAAAAACTTGATGCTTTTAAATTGGCTTTCTTTGGTTTGTATTTCCTTTTCTGTCCTTTTAAAGTTGACTTTTCTTTCCTGTCAGGTTTTAAAGGCAATTGGTTTACAAAGAACTGGAAAGCAAGAGGAAGCATTCACCTTGGCACAGGAGGTGGCAGCCCTCGAACCTACAGATGACAACTCTCTTCAAGCACTGACTATTCTTTACCGAGAGATGCATCGACGTAAGCTTTTATCTTTTCATGGTTTTTATTTATTTTTTTAAGATTTATTTTATTTATTTATCACTCCTCACCCCTTGTTGTTTGCACTTACTGTGTCTATTGTCTTCCTTGTTTCTTTGGGAGGCACCGGGAACTGAACCTGGGACCTCCGATGTGGGAAAGAGGTGCCTAATCACTTGACCCACCTCTGTTCCCTGCTTTCTTGTGTCTCTAGTTACGTTTTTCCTCTCATGTCTCTTGTTGCATCATCTTGTTGCATCAGCTTGCTACACCAGCCCAAAGTGCCAGCTCACCATTCTGCTCGTCCTCTTTAGGAGGCACCAGAAACCTTTTCCTGCTTTGTTGTGTCTCTCATTATGTTTTTCTTATTGTGTCTCTTGTTGAGTCATCTTGTTGTGTCAGCTTGCAGTGCTTGTCTGTTGCACCAGCTGTTTCCTTTAGGAGGTACTGGGAACCAACCACATGTCTCTTCTTTAGGAGGGAGGCACCGGGAACTGAAACATGGACCTCTCATGTGGTAGGCGGGAACTCAATCACTTGAGCCACATCCGCTTCTCTCTTCATTGCTTTTAAACCTGAGCTTCAGTTTTTTGATATTTCTAATTGAGTTCTCTTTTTTTTTGTTAGAGAAGTTGTAGGTTTGCAGAAAAATCATACCTAACATAGAGTTCCTGGGACATGTGTATTGTACAGATGTTTCATATGTGAAAGAACATTTTTATAATTATACTGTAACTATAGTCCATCATTTACGATAGAGTTCACTGTTTGTGTTGAATAGTCCTATGTTTGTTTTTAAAGTTTTTTTCTAACATAAATACAACTTAATTTCTCCCATTAACCAATTCAAATATATAATTCAGTGGTATTATGTTCACAATGTTTTGTTGTTATCACCACCATCCATTACCAAAACTTTTCTATTACCCCATCTAAAATTCTTACCAGTTAAACATTTTCTCCCCATTTCCTTTCCTTACCCCAGCTTTTGGTAACCTGTATTCTAGTTTTTGATTCTATGAATTTATTGTGCTGATATTTCATATCAGTGAGATCACACAATATTTGTCCCTTTTTATCAGGCTTATTTCACTCAACCTGAGTCTTCAGATTTTATCCATGTTATTGAATGTTCCAGAACTTCATTCCGTTTCACAGCTGAATAATATTTTACTGATTTTATATACAATATGTATTTATCCATTCCTCAGTTGATGGACACTTATTGGTAATTTTGCCATGAATCTCAGTATGCAAATATCTGTCTGAGCCATGCTTTCAATTCTTAGGAACTTTTACCTAGAATTGGGATTGTTGGGTCATATGGTATTTCTTTTTTTTTTTAGTTAGACCAGTAGAAAGACTTTATTGATATTTCAATACTTAACTTTCTCAGGAAGCACTAACCTGTGTTCCACAATAGCTTCACCATTTTACATTCCCACCAACAATGAACAAGTATATTTATCCACATTCTTTCCAACACTTTTTTTTAAATAGTCTTTGTATTGGATGTAAAATGGTATCTCTCACTGTGATTTTTTTTAAAAGCAGTTTTATTGAGATGTAGTCACATGCCATACACTCTATCCATAGTATAATCACTATGTTGGGCATTCATCACCACAAAAAACTCTAGAACAATTTGATTATTCCAAAAAAGAAAAACCACACACTCCTTAGCAGTCACGTCTCAATCCCTCTAACCTTGCCCAGCCCTACATAACCACTAATCTAATGTCATGTTTATGGGTTGATTTATATTTACATTTTATATCAATGGGATCATACAATATATAGTACTCGGTGTCTGGTCTCTTTCACTTAGCATAATGTTGGTTTTTTTTTGTCTGATATTAACATCTTGTAACATTAACATACATTTGTTCAATTTCAAAGAAAAAGTCTTACGTGTGCAATATTTATTCATATTCAAATTTCATGTGAGGTTTTACTGCACTATACAGTCCCACAGTACAAGTTAACATTTTTTAGCTTTCCTTCTAGCTATATACATGACCTTAGACATTCCCTTTTGACCACTGTCATAATCATATAATAGCATTGCTAGTTACAAACATTAAGTTGTGCTTTTACCTTTTCTATTCATTTCCAAAGATTAACACACATCCTTTTAACCAGTTCTGCACAAGTTAACCCTTAGCTGTATAGTCTCTAAACACATTCTGTTTTGTGGTGACCCATATTCAAGTTGAGAACTCTTTGAGTTTTCACAATATTATAGTTCATAATAGCACAATAATAACATATTTGTCCTTTTGTGTCTGGCTTGCGTCCCTCTACATAATGTTTTTCAGGTTCCTCCCTGTTGTCATATGCTTCACAACTTCATCTCTTCTTACAGCTGCATGATATTCTACTCTATGTATACACCACAGTTTATACATTCATTGGTCGATGGACACTTGGGGTTGTTGCCATTTTTTCACAAATGTGAATAATGCCATTATAAACATCGATGTGCAGATGTCTGTTCGTGTCACTGCTCTTAGTTCTTCTGGGTATATACCCACTAGTAGCATTGCCAGGTCACATGGCAAATCTATGTTCAACTTCTTTAGGAACTGCCAAATGGTCCTCTGCAGTGGCTATACCATTCTACATTCCCACCAACAGTGAATAAGTGTTCCTGTCTCTCCACATCCTCTCCAACACTTGTACTTCTCTGTCTTTTTAATCGTGGCCATTCTAATAGGTATGAAATGATATCTCATTTTAGCTTGGATTTGCTTTTCCCTTATCACTGGTGATGTTGAACATTTTTTCATGTGTTGGTTTTTTTTTTTGAGATTTATTTATCTCTCACCATCCCCTTGTTCTTTGCACTTGCTATGTCTATCTTTGTTTTTTTTTTCTTTTAGGAGGCACTGGGGTCGAACCTGGACCTCTGATGTGGGAGGGAGGCACCTCTTCACTTAAGCCACCTCCATTCCCTGCTTTGTTGTGTCTCTAGTTATGTTTTTCCTCTCACATCTCTTGTTGTGTCATCTTGTTGCATTGGCTTGCTGTGCCAGCCTGTTGCACTAGCTCACTGTCCTGCTTGTCCTTTTCAGGAGGTACCAGGAACCTCTGCTCACTGCTTTGTTGTGTGTCTCATTATGTTTTCCTTCTTACATCTCTTGTTGCATCATCTTGTGTCAGCTTGCCACACCTAACCGTAGCACCAGCTAGCTGTCTTTAGGAGGCACTGGGAACCAACCATGTGTGACAGGCAGGAGCCCAGTCGCTTGAGTCACATCTGCTTTTCTTCATCTGTTTTTTTTTCCATTCATATTGTTCTTTGGACAAATGTCTGTTCAAGTCTTTTCCCCATCTTTTAATTGTGTTGTTTGCTTTTTTATTGTTGAATTGTAGCAGCTCTTTATATATCATGGATATTAAACCCTTACCAGATATGTGATTTCCAGATATTTTTTCCCATGTATTTGACTGCCTTTTCACCTTTTTGACAGTCTTGTGAGGTGCAAAAGTGTTTACTTTTGAGGAGGTCCCATTTACCTATTTTTTTTGAGTATAACCTTCAAGAAAACACTACTTACCACAAGATCTTTAAGATGTTTCCCTACATTCTCTTTTTAGAGAATAAATAAAACTACATAAGTAGTTTTATGGTCCTGGCTTTTATATTTTGGTCTTTGATCCATTTTGAGTTGGTTGTTCTATAGGCAATGAGATAGGGGTCCTCTTCCATTCTTTTGGTTATGGATATATCCCATTTTCCCAGTATCATTTGTTGAAGAGACTGTTTTGTCCCACTAACATGGACTTGGTAGGTTTTTTGAAAACCAGTTGGCTGTAAAGGTGAGAATTTAACATCTGGAATCTCAGTTATGTTCCACTGATTGATGTGTCTATCTTTATGCCTGTACCATGCTGTTCTGACCACTGTAGCTTTGTAATATGTTTCAAGGTCAGGCAGTGAAATTCCTCCCATGTTGCTCTTCTTTTTTAAATGCTTTTGGCTGCACTTTCCCTTCCTAATACATTTGATGATTGCCTTTGTAGTTCTGTGAAGTAGGCTGTTGGAATTTTGTTTGGTATTGTATTGAATCTGTAAATCAGTTTGGGTAAGATTGATGTCTTCATGATATTTAGTCTTCCAATCCATGGACACAGAAAGTCTTTCATTTTTTTAGGTTTTCATTTATTTCTTTTAACATTGTTTTGTATTTTTCTGCATATATATCCTGTATTTCTTTGGTTAAATTGATTCCTAGGTATTTGAGTTTTTTTGTTGCTATTGTAAATGGAATTTTTTCCCTAATTTCTTCCTCAGATTGTTCATTCCTAGTGTGTAGAAACACTACTGATTTTTCTGTGCTCATCTTGTTTCCTGCCGCTTTGCTGAATTGGTTTATTAGTTCAAGTAACTTTGTTTTAGATATTTCAGAATTCTGTTAATATATGATCATGTCATCCGTGGATAGTGTGAGTTTTACTTCCTCTTTTTCTATCTGAATGCCTTTTCTAATTGCTCTAGCTAGAACTTCTAGCACAATGTTGAATAACAGTAGTGACAGTAGGCATCCTTGTCTTGTTCCCAACTTTAGAGGGAAAGCTTTCAGTCATTCCCATTGAGTACATTGTTGGCTGTGGGTTTTCATACATTCCTTTTATCATATTGAGGAATTTTCCTTATATTCCTAACTTTTGAAGTGTTTTTATCAAAAAGGACACTGGATTTTGGCAAGTGCCTTTTCTGCATTGATTGAGATGATCATGTGGTCCTTTTCCTTTTTTTTTTTAATTTAAAAAATTTTTTAAAAGATTTATTTATTTATTTCTCTCCCATCCCCCGCTCCCCTCCTCCCCTCAGTTGTCTGCTCTCTCTGTCCATTTGCTGTGTGTTCTTCTGTGTCTGCGTGTGTTCTTGTCAGCAGCACTGGAAATCTGTGTCTCATTTTTGTTGCATCACCTTGCTGTGTCAGCTCTCCATGTGTGCGGTGCCACTCCTGGGCAGGCTGCACTTTTTTCGTGCTGGGTGGCTTTCCTTATGGGGCGCACTCCTTGCTCATGGGGCTCCCCTACGCGAGGGACACCCCTGCGTGGCACGACACTCCTTGTGCGCATCAGCACTGTGTGTGGGCCAGCTATTCACACGGGTCAGGAGACCCTGGGTTTGAACCTTAGACCTCCCATGTGGTAGGCGGATGCTCTATCTGTTGGGCCAAATCTGCTTCCCTCCTTTCGTATTTTAATGTGTTGTATTATGTTTTGTTGATTTTCTCTTTTTTGTTCTCAATTTCATTTATTTCTGCTCTTATTTTTTTTTATTTCTTCTGCTTTCTTTGGGAGTGGCTTGCTGTTCTTTTTCTAGTTTCTCCAGTTGTTCAGTTAATTCTTTGATTTTAGCTCTCTTTTCTTGTTTAATAGAGACATTTAGGGCTATAAATTTCCCTCTCAGGACTGCCTTTTCTGTATCCCATAAGTTCCTCCCACCCCTTATGGGTTTTTGCGTGCTGTCTGCTCTCTGTCCATTCGCTGTGTGTTCTTCTGTGTCTGTATTTATTTATTTAATTTCCCCTCCCCCCTTGCTGCTTGCTTGCTATCTGCTCTCTGTCCATTCGCTGCACATACTTCTGTGTTTTTGCTTGTCTCCCTTTTTTGTTGCATCACCTTGCTGAGTTACCTCTCCATGGTGCTTTGCAGGCCGGGCAGCTCTACGCAGTATGCGGACAAGCCTGCCTTCACAAGGAGGCCCCGGGACTCGAACCCAGGGCCTGGGTAGATGGGAGCCCAACTTATTGAGCCACAGCCGCTTCCCTGTATCCCATAAGTTTTGATGAACTGTGTTCTCATTTTCATTTGTCTTAATGTATTTACTGATTTCCCTTACAATTTCTTTTTGACCCACTGATTATTTAGGAGTGTGTTGTTCAGCCTCTACACATTTGTGAATTTCCCTCTTTCCTGTCTATTATTATTATTATTTTTTTCTAGTACTCAGGCCCGAGACCTGGTATGTGGGAAGCCAGAGCTCAACTGCTGAGCTGCATCAGCTCCCCTGAGTTGGTTTTCATCTGTTTGCTTGTTGTTTGCTTTTTTGTCTTTAAGAGGCACCAGGGACCAAACCCGCGACCTCTCATGTCGGAAGCAGGTGCTCAACCACTTGAGCAACATCTGCTCCCTTTCCTGTCTATTTTTATTATTACTATTATTATTATTATTTTGAGGTGCTGGGGCTGGGTATTGAACCCAGGGTCTTGTCTGTGGGAAGCTGGTGCACAACCGCTCAGCCACATTGGCTCCCCTGAGTTGGTTTTATCGTTTGTTTGCTTGTTGTTTGTTGTGTTGTTGTTTTTGTTTTTAGGAGTCACCAGGGACTAAACGTGGAACCTCCCCATGTGGGAGCAGGCGCTCAACTGTTTGAATCACATCCACTCCCCTCCTGTCTATAATTGATTTCCAGTTTCATTCTTATGATCTGAGAAGGTGCTTTTTATAATTCCAGTAACCTTTTTTGTTCCACAGACCCCTTTGCCAGTCAGGTGAAAACCATGGACACCTTACTAAGTCCACACTATACTGTGTATTATTTAATAAATATATCATACCCGCACCAATACATTCTCACAAAAATAATGTTTTTTTTGAATTTTATTTTATTTTTAAAATAAATAAATAAATAAATCTTAAAAAAAATAAATGTGTTGTGGAGCCCACATCTATTCTATTCCATGTTTCATCTGAATAACACCTAAGCAGGAGAAGAGTCATGATCAAATGTAGCAGAACAAATACTTTCTTCTTCTTTGATGACAGAAGAAATATCTATTTTTGCCAAATAGCAAAGAATTTAAATGCTGCTAGAATTTTCTTTTTTTCTTTTTTAAAGATTTATTTATTTATTTATTTCTCTCCACTTCTGCCCCCCCCCCCCCCCGGTTGTCTGTTCTCTGTGTCTATTTGCTGTGTCTTCTTTGTCCGCTTCTGTTGTTGTCAGCAGCATGGGAATCTGTGTTTCTTTTTGTTGCATCATCTTGTTGTGTCAGCTCTCCGTGTGGGCGGTGCCATTCTTTCACACTGGGTGGCTCTCCTTACTACACACTAGTAATGAATAATCTGAAAGAGAAATCAAGAAAAAAAACTTAATTTAGCAAAACAAATCAAATATCTAAGAATAAATTTAACCAAGGACATAAAGAACTTGTTATGTGAAAAGTACAAAACATTTCTCAGAGAAATCAGGACCTAAATATATGGAAAGATCATGGACTGAAAAACTAAGATATTTCTTCTACCCAAAGTGATTTACAGATTCAATTCAAAATTCCAACGGTCACTTTTACAGATATGGAAAAGCCAATCCTCAAATTTATATGGAAGGGGAAGGGGTCCCAAATAGTCAAAGCCTTCTTGAAAAAGAAGAAAGAACTTAGTGGCACAGATGCGGTTCAAGCAGTTGGGCAACCGTTTCCCACATGGGAGTTCCTGGTACCTCCTAAAGACGACGAGCAGGTATAATGAGCTGACGCGACAAGCTAACACAATGAGCAAGGAGTGCATGTGGCTCAAGCAGTTGGGCACCTGCCTCCCACATAGGAAGTCCCAGGTTTGGTTCCTGGTGCCTCCTGAAGAAGGGTTTAAACCGTGGACCTCCCATGTGGTAGGCGGATGCCCTAACCACTGGGCCAAGTCTGCCACCATGTTAGAATTTTCTTTAATGACTATGGTGTAATTCAAATCTTATTTCTCTTTATCTTAGCGGAGTTAGTTACAAAACTTTATGAGGCAGCTGTGAAGAAAGTTCCCAATAGTGAGGAGTATCACTCTCACCTCTTCATGGCCTATGCCAGAGTGGGCGAATACAAGAAAATGCAGCAGGTAACTTGCTCCCCAAACTTCCTATGCGGTGGGATTGCTATTAGAGGTAAAAGTCTCTTTAATGTGATTTAATATGTCTTAACTGCAGTGGTGTATGTGTGTACAGAACTGAATTTATGTATTTGTGGTGATCAGCCAGTTATTTTCTTCCTTCTGTATTTGAAGATGAATGATTGTTCAAGTTCTTTAAAAATGTTTTATTAGGGAAAAAGTTGATGGTCCTCCTTTTCTGGCCTGATTGTATTGTTTGATTCTGGTAAATCTGTTTTATATGATCACACTGATACAGATTGCTGGATAGAAATCCCAGAGATGTCATGTCATCACACTAATACAGATTGCTGGACAGAAAATGGACAGAAATCTCAGAGAAAAAAAACAATGGACTATAGAAAAAGAGTAACTTTAAATAATTTATAAATGTAATTTTTTATTGTCTGCTGAAATTTTTCAGTCCTCAAGAAGAAAAATATCCACATTGCCTGGGATACTTTTTAAATTTTTTTTTGCTTGAGGCTGCTTATTTGCCAGTTAGCGTTTACGTGAAGGAGCTTCATTTGGACATATGACTGGGCCAGTGCATGGGTAAAGCTGACCTCCCAGAGAAATGAAGTCCATGCAATTAAGCCCATAAAGGGTTATGATGTCAAGCTAATATTTTCTTTAGAAATGCTTTGTTTATGGGTATAATGCCTTCTTGAAAGCAAAGCTTGCTTATTTGGATTTTTCTTTTATCTTTACTTTTAATATCAAAATAAAATAATAGATGAATCAGGCAAGGTGGGAGAAACCATATTAATATAAATCCTTTCTCCTTAAAACACAACTTTCCTTTTGCTTAGATTTTCAGGGAAAAATTCTTAGACAATTTTTAAAAAATCAAATGTAATTCTCTTAAGTTTTTCTCATTGCTTTATTTGCCATTGTATTATATTGTCAGGAAAGTATTCAGAGATTATAGTTTTTCTTTTATTGGGAACTGGGTATATTTTTAAACATAAACACATAAAAATCCTTACTATTTTTATTTTTAGGACTGTTAAGCAATTTTTAAAAAAATTAGATCAATTGTAGGGTTACAGAAAAATCATGCAGAAAGTTAACTCCCAACATATACACAGTTTTCCTTATTAACATTTTGCTTTAGTGTGGTATATCTGTTACGATTAATGAAACAAAATGATTTATATTATTAGCTATAGCTCATAGTTTACGTTAGGTCCCACTCTATGTTACACAGTTGTATTTTTTTTTTTTAAATTTATTCTGGTTATATAT
Source organism: Dasypus novemcinctus (assembly GCF_030445035.2). Classification (NCBI taxonomy): domain Eukaryota; kingdom Metazoa; phylum Chordata; class Mammalia; order Cingulata; family Dasypodidae; genus Dasypus; species Dasypus novemcinctus. The sequence continues at coordinate 21,776,630 of NC_080691.1, read as the reverse complement.
ATATAGCCTAAAATTGATCATTTTAACTACTTTCAAGTATACAATTCAGTGGTGTTAAATACATTCACAATGTTGTGTTATCATTACCACCATCCATTACTTAAACTTTAGGACTACGTTTTAAGCAAGTATACTAAATGTTCATTAAAAGGCATTGGTTAAAGAAATGATGTTAGCTCTATACAGTAGAATAAAATGCAACCCCCCAAATAATACTGTCTTTATTTGTTGACATAGAAAGATGTTCCTAGTATGTAATGTTAATTGAGAAAAGCATGTTATAAAATGGCCTTCTCCTCTCACTCCCCTACATGGAACCTTCCCCAATAACAGATATATCTATAAGGATATATACCAAAATTTACCAGGGCATGGGGCTGTGGATAATTTTCTTTCATCTTAATTAATTAATCAATTACTTTAAAAATACAAGCATTTATTAATTTTATGATACCACAAAATGAAACTATGCAATTTTTATATAGTTTAGCTTTGCCTGTTGTCAGAGATATGTACAATTTTGTGTCTTGCTTTTGGAGACATTGCTTTGATGTGGCTTAACATTTACAGTTAAAATGTTTTAGCTATAACTTGATTTTGCATTTTTCCATTCTAATAATGGATTGGAAGAAAGGAGTACTCACGTGTTAAATGTTTTAGATGGAATGTAATTTTTAGCTTTCCTTTGTGGTTGCTTAAGGTAGTTGCAGTTCCTTAAGGTATGAGGAAATGTGTTCACTAGAACCTTGTGAGGAGATGGGTGGGATGGTGGAGCAGTGCAGAAACAGTATCCTGGAGAATTCCCCCTCAGGGCTGGCTATTCAGAGCCAAGCCTTGCAAATCAAACTTGCCCAAGGCTGCTCTTCTCCCTTGGCCAGTTACACACACCCTTTTCCCGGGGAGGGAATAAATTTCCGCTCCCCCTTGAGTCCCCAGCAACCAGTCCAGATTAGTAGGAAGGGTGTTTGAGAAGAAGCTTATCTTCAGTTCCCTGCCAGTTCCTGTGGGACCCAGCAGACCAAACTCACTGGCCAAAAGTTTTATGGGTCCTTGGCTGTGTCCCTCCCTCTCCCCTTTCTTGAGCAAGTGGACCCCTGCATCTCTCTGTAGCTGCTAGCCAGTGGCCAGAGGACCCATGCTGTCTGCTCTGCTGGTGGAAGGCTGGGTGCCAGCAGCTGCAGTTTCATTCATGGTTTGTTTTTTTTAAGATTTATTTGTTCTCCCCCTCCCCATTGTTTTCTGTGTCCATTTGCTGTGTTTGTGTTCTTCTGTGTCACATGCCTTCTCTTTAGGCGACACCAGTAACCTATCCTGGGACCTTCCAGAGTGGGAGAATGGTCGTGTACCACCTCAGCTCCCTGGTCTGCTGCGTCTCTTATTGTCTCTCCTCTGTGTCTCTTTGTTGTGTCATCTTGCTGCACCCCCTCTCCACGTGGGCCAGCTCTCTGCGTGGGCCAACTCTCTGCTCAGGCCAGCTTGCCTTCTCCAAGAGGTCCTGGGAATCGAACCCTGGACTTCCTATATGGTAGACGAGAGCCCAATAGCTTGAGCCACGTATGGGTTTTTCCTGCCAAGTTTCCTTTCTTCGCGCCTCTCTCTTCTGGGTGCTGTCCAGTTTCCCCCTGGTGTTCTAAACCATAAAACAGTTTTCCTGACAGTTTTTGCCCATCCTGACAGTTTCTGCCTGTCTTCTAGCTATTTTTCTGGGTGAGAAGTAAGCCCTGTTCCTCTCTAATCCTCCATCTTCCCAGAAGTCTTTCTGAATTCCTTTGTGTGTTTGGTTTACTAAAACTGGTTAGTGTGTTATCTTCAGTAAAAAATTTGTATTGATATACGCTCATAAGCCAAATTTTTATTTGCTTGATAGTCTACTAGAATTATATTAAGTTGCAGTATATTCTTGAAGTACAGGACTTTAATTTTAGAAAAATGTGGTTCAAAAGGTGAAATACCACCCATCTTCTTATAAAGATTTATCTTTATGATTACCTCTGTTGCTGTATCCCCCGAGTCACTAGGCATCTACACCAGCTGGATATGTAAGTGTGTTGCTCTTCTCCTGGGAAACTTCCTACCATGTATCTGGATCATTTAAGTGCCCTCTGCACAGTGTTTTCTAAATTAAGTTTTTACGCCTCTTTGTCTTACAGGCTGGCATGGCTCTATATAAGATTGTCCCAAAAAACCCTTACTACTTTTGGTCTGTGATGAGTTTAATTATGCAGGTGAGTATGGCATTCAGCATGGGACTGAAATTCATTTTTATTTTTGTATGTAATTAAGATATTGTCCTTAATGTTTTCAGGACATTTTGGGTAACGTATTGCAGCATGTGTCAAACACAAACTTTACATATTGTCAGTTGACTTTATGAGTTTTGGGGGATTTGGGTATTCCGTAAGGGTTGGTATATCAATTTATTTGCCTGCAGCATGGACTGTATTTCCCCTGGATCTTAAATCCATTGCTGGGTTATTTGATTAGGTGTGACCCTTGCAATGTTGAAGATTTTATTTTGGTTTGTCTTTAAGACAGTATTGTTGGTCATGGACCAGGTCTTTGAACTGGATGGCCTTGTCTTACTACTTCTCCTTTCTGAGTCTCAGTTTGCTCTGCCTTAGAATGGAGATGCTCATCTTCTAGCAATAAAATAAAAGGACCCAAATGAGATATTGTGTAGGAGAGGATGGGGAGGAAGGCAACATAATGTAGAGATTAAGAACAGAGGCTTTGGGGTCACACAGACCGAATTCAAACACTGCCCTCACCACATGTCTTAGAGAGTTGTTGGGGAATCTTTTAACCTTAATTTTTCTGTAAAATACTGATAATACCCACCTTAGAGAGTTGTTTAGAAGGGTCAAATGTATTTAGAGCTCTGTGCAGAATAACTGGCAATATTGAAAACATTGATATTATGTACTAATATTATTTATCAATGTATGGTAACTATAGCTAATATTTTAACCTGTATATAGAAGAATTGACATTTCCTTTTAATGTGTGAACATCTTGAAAAGACAAATCAGAGGCTTTTCTTTTCATATACCAGATAATATCTTCTATATATTTAAAAAAACAGTATAGGCATACCCTTCATTAAATTTTTTTGAAAAAAGTATTAATAACTTATTTAAAAATTAGGTCATGGGAAGTTCAGCATTTCAAGAGTAGGTAGGATTTTGGATTTTTAGTAAAGAAACCTCTTGTTAAGCCAACCTGTTCTCTAATTTATCTGCTTTGTAAATTCAGATTAGATGTGGGTATTTGACATAGAATACTAATAATTATGTGCTGGAGTCACAGTAATGGTCTTGTTGGTAAATGTAAGTAGTGCCAGCAGGAAAGGAATTAGAAGGAAATGCTAATTTTTCCCCCTCAAGTCTATATCAGCACAGGATGAAAACCTCTCAAAAACGATGTTTCTGCCCCTTGCTGAGAGAATGGTAGAAAAAATGGTGAAAGAGGACAAAATAGAAGCTGAGGCAGAAGTGAGTAAAATAAGCCCTATTTTTTATTTGCATGATTTTGCTATTGTTACAATATTATGTCACAATATGATGAATTATTACTTTATTCCAGTTAGATAGCTGGGTCCTTATTCTTGCCTTTTGTGTAAATGTGAAGCTTTGGAAACCCCAGTTCAGGTATAATGAACACTAAGCTGTTTCCAATAAGTATGTAAGATGTATATAGCTGAGATGTATATAGCTAGGGGAAATACTGTTGTTTGAGTCTTACTATCAATTTCATCTTATTTTGTAGTGTTTTCCCCCTATTATCTTCCTTATTCATTTATTTATTTTTAATTATCACCACCTGTTTTTGTTTTTTTTTGTTTTTTTTTTAAATTTACCGAGGATTGAACCCAGGACCTCTTAACATGGGAAGCTCAGCCACTGAGCTCTATCAGCTCTCCTTACCTGCCTTTTTAAAAACATAAGTTATTGACTACCATTTATTATTGAGAAGTTTCAATGGTTTTACTTCCTTCTTTTTTTCTGTAAGGTTGAACTTTATTATATGATCCTGGAACGTTTGGGAAAGTACCAGGAAGCCTTGGATGTCATCAGAGGGAAATTAGGAGGTAATTTTTAAAGTTTTCTTTAAATTATTTTTCTATTTAAACATGGAGAATATTTACTGTGGAAAATTTATTCCTCATACAGAAATGTTCTTTCAGACTTTACAGTATGTCATAAGTTTTTTAAAAAAATATTTTTTAAATGAGAATAATTCAGAAAATTCTAGGAGTGTGAAAGATTATACCCCAGATCCTCAACCCTCTGCTTTCTCAGGGTTCTTTATACCTTGCAAAGAAGCATCCTCCTCTCCCTCTTCTCTCTCTTTTTTTAAAACCATAAACAGGAATGAATGTACCTAGATGTCTGGCACATAGAGTAACCTTATTCAATTAGCACAGTGCTTATTTTTTTTGGTTGTAAGGTAATTTACTAAAAGGCACTGTTGTTAAACAGCAAACTAACTTGTTTACCAGTAAGGTACGTCATTGTAACCATGACAGAATACCCATAGCTTACAGGTAAACAATACAATTCTTAACTGGCAGCATTCCTATTTATAAGATCATATCCCTTCCAGCCATTCCAGGGGCGTGCAATGATGCCATTGCTCCCAGCAGTTACCTGGGAAGAGAGCCTGGAGCTCGTAATTGCCTTGAGATCATTATTGCTAAAGAGATCTTAAAAAGCTCCAAAATTTTTCACTTAAAAGGGTCAATTCTGAAATTCCTGGGCTTCTTAGAAATCTTTATATCACAAAATCCCATCGAAAAGATATGGACTCACATCCCCAAAGGAGCTAGCTGGAAGGCCCAATATATATGTCTAGGCATGAACTGATGAACTCTGCACAGCATCACAGGAGATGGAGGAGTTATTCGAAGGTAGCTATTGAACATTAGCACCATGATAAACATGGCTCATATGGCTAAAAACCAGATTATTTATCCCACAAGATAATTTTCATTTATAGCCCTAAAACCGAAAGAGCAGCTTTTGAATAAATGGTCTAGATAAGAAATTGTAGGTTTATCTATGAGACAAATGTTAAAATACAAACTAAAAAACGTCCCATAGGCAATAAAATATTGTGCTAAAAGACAAAAATGAAGGCTTTCCTTTGATATGTGAGTTTTTAAATTGCGTTGGAACATTTCCAACAAATCATTTACTTGTAAGAATTCAAGCAATTCATTCAAGAATCAGTAGTGGGGCTCAGTTCAAACCAGTAAATACCACACATTTTATAGTCAACTTATGCACTTAGCTGCTATTAGCCGGGTCACTGTAACCTCTTTCTGAAATACCCATCCGTAATGTTATGAATCCAAGCCAATCAAAGGGCAGGGAAGGTATCTTAGTTTGTCAAAGGCCTGCTAATGTAAAACTACCAGAAGGTTTGTTTTTTTTAAGGCACCAGGACCGGGGATTAAACCTGGGACCTCTTATGTGGGAAACTGGTGCTCAGCTACTGAGCCACATTGGCTCCCCTGAGTTGGCTTTTTAATCTGTTTACTTTTTTTTTTTTTTAAAGATTTATTTTTTACTTATTTCTCTCCCCTTCCCACCCACCCACCCCCAGTTGTCTGCGCTCTCTGTCTATTCACTGTGTGTTCTTCTGTGGCCGCTTCTGTCCTTATCAGTGGCACCGGGAATCTGTGTCTCTTTTTGTTGTGTCATCTTGTTGTGTCAGCTCTCCGTGTGTGTGGCGCCATTCTTGGGCAGGCTGCACTTTTCTTTTGCACTGGGCGGCTCTCCTTACGGGGTGTACTCCTTGCACGTAGGCCTCCCCTACGCGGGGGACACCCCTGCGTGGCACCCCAGTCCTTGCACGCATCAGCACTGCACATGGGCCAGCTCCACACGGGTCAGGGAGGCCTGGGGTTTGAACCGCGGACCTCCCATGTGGTAGACGGGCACCCTATCCATTGGGCCAAGTCTGCTTCCCATTCATCTGTTTACTTGTTTGGTTTTTTTGTTTTTAGGAGGTATGGAAAACTGAACTCGGCACCTCCCATATGGGAAGCAGGTGCTCAACTGCTTGAGCCACGTCTGCTCCCTGTTGGGTTTTTTTTTAAATTCCCCCCCTGCTTTGTGGCTTTTTTTTTTTTTTAAGATTTATTTTTTAACTTATTTCTCTCCCCTTCCCCCCCCCAGTTGTCTGCTCTCTGTGTCAATTCACTGTGTGTTCTTCTGTGTCCTCTTGTGTCAGCGACACCTGGAATCTGTGTCTTGTTTCGTTGCGTCATCTTGCTGCATCAGCTCTCCGTGTGTGTGGCACCATTCCTGGGCAGGCTGCACTTTTTTCACACTGGACGGCTCTCCTTACGGGGCGCATTCCTTGTGCATGGGACTTCCCTACACAGGGGACACTCCTGCGTGGCACCGCACTCCTGTGCACATCAGCATTGCACATGGGCCAGCTCCACACGGGTCAAGGAGGCCCCAGGGTTTGAACCGCGGACCTCCCATGTGGTAGGCGGATACCCTGTCCATTGGGCCAAATCTGCTTCCCTACTTTGCGGGTTTTTGTGTGCTGTCTGCTCTCTGTGTCCATACGCTGTGCATTCTTCCGTGTCTATATTTATTTTTATTTATTTCCCCTACTTTGCAGCTTTTTTGCTGTCTGCTCTCTATGTCCATTTGCTGTGTGCTTTTCTGCGTTTTTTTTTTTTTTGCTTGTCTCCCTTTTTCTTGTATCACCTTACTGAGTTGGCTCTTCATGGTGCTTGTGGGCCAGATGGCACTCTGTGGCACCTGGGCTGGCGAATCTCCGCAGCGTGCGAGCAAGCCTGCCTTCACAGGGAGGCCCTGGGACGTGAACCCAGGGCTTCCCATATAGTAGACAGGAGCCCAAATGATTGAGCCACAGCTGCTTCCCTCCCTGTTGGTTTTTATAATGGAAAAGCTTAAGACTGTAAACTGTCCAAATCAAGGGCCCAACAGAGATGCTTTCTCACCAGTCAGTTACTGTTGACACTGGTGTTCAGCCACGTGCAGAGATGGCCGCTGATCTCTGCTGAGGTCCCTGCCTTCCCCTCCAGAATCTGCCATCTCTCAGAGTTCAGCTGTGGGTAGCCAGGCATAAGGATTTGTCTCTTTTTGGGCCTCCTCTCTCAGTCTAGGCTACTCTGCTTGCTTCCCGAGTTCAGGCATATGGCTCATCTCTTCAGACTTGAGCTGCTCTGTGGGCCCAGCCTCTTGGGACTCCATGGCTTAAGCTTTAGCTGCTAGTGATTCTCGAGTCCTCCTTTCACATTGCAGGGTTAAAAATGGCAGAGCTCCCCTTTCCTGTGTTTCTCTTTATATCAGACCTAGCAAGAGGGCAGAGACTCAACCTTAGTCAAGCCTCACTGACATAGTCCAATCGGAAGAGTCTCACACCCACAGGAATGGATTAGTTAAAAAACAATCTCTCTCTTTGGGATTCATAAAAGAACTTCAGACGGTCACAGAAGGTGTTAGAGAATTTGGCTTGCTAATGCAAAAGCCTAATAACTTCAATTTAGATTTTTCTATATGTGTATATCCTGTATTAGACCTTGTACAGTCATAAAATAAAATTGTGTGATACCATTTAATAGTTAAATACTTTGTATAAAATGTAGATTTTTCAAAAATGTGATTTACTTTCTAACTTAAGCCTCCTGCAGATGGGTACAAGTCTGCCTTTAAATGGATAGTTACATTTATGTTCTCTATAGGAAATTCATCATTGTCCTTATCCCTGATCTGCTAAGCGGTTCTAAAAGGACAGAGCAAATCTAATTTCGTCGGATGTGTAGTCCTAGTTTCTGTCTTCCCAGTTGTTTGAAAAGAGTTTGAGTCATCTCTGCTCTCTTTATCTTCTAACATCTCACCAACTTTTAATTGTAGAGAAGCTGACAAGTGAAATTCAGAGTCGGGAAAATAAATGCATGGCTATGTACAAGAAGCTGAGTAGGTGGCCAGAATGCAATGCCCTTTCCCGGCGCCTCTTACTGAAAAAGTGAGTAGGCACTTCTTTTTGGGCTGTGAAACTAGAATGGCAGTTTTCAGAACTCAGTATTGATTTTTTGTGTATTTGAATCTTTTGAGATTTCGGGGGATAAAGTATCCTTTTAATAGTTGTATCCTTGTTTAAAATTTTTGATGAACCTTTTTTCAGTAAAGAGGTATAATGGTATTTTACATCAATTAGGTCTTCGAAATGAAAGCTGAAAATCATTAATTCACTAAATTCAGTATTGGCCTGAAAGAGACGTGGTTCTTAAAACATGCTCACCTCTATTTAAGAAGTGCTAATCTGGGGAGTTTTCTGTAAAGGGTGTTAGGTGTCTAGACCTGGTCATTTTATTGAAAGAAGGAGTGGTCTCTTGAAGGTTTTTTACTCTGAAAATGCCTCTGGAGTATTTCCCCTTCATGGATGCAGAGATAGCCAGAGATTATCTCCTAATAAAGAATAAAGCGTAACTTAGAAAATAAGTTGAATATCCTGGTTCCTAAGGCAGATTTGTCACAACTCATATTTAATCCTGTATGCATCACTCAATCTGTTTCTAGCTCAGATGACTGGCAGTTCTATCTGACTTATTTCGATTCTGTCTTTCGACTGATTGAAGAGGCCTGGACTCCTCCTGCTGAAGGTGAACAGTAAGTTGTCTTCTTTCCTGAATTATAAAGGCATTTTTAATATGTTATAGCCAAAAGATTTAATTATGAGCCTAATTGAATTGTCTAAATAATGTATCCCCTTCAAAGTAAAAGACTTTTTGTTTTTTTTTTCTTTTTGATTATAAAATTAGCACATGTCCATTGGAAAAATCTGAAATTAGGACAGAAATATGTGGTATAGAAAGTGTTAGTCCCCAGTGTTCCTATCATCCCATAAGTAACTCTTGATGTCAGTTTGGGTCTACTCTTCCAGATTTATTTGTGTTTATATATTAACATATTAAAAAAATGAAATCATACTAGACATAATGGTTTGTAACTTGACTTTTCTGCCTTAAAATGTCTTGGATGTCTTTCCATATATGGTAATACAGATATATTCCTTTCTTTTTAGTGGTTTAAGAATACTTTGTCTTAGAGAAGTACCATAACAATTCTTCCCTGGTGACAGACACTTGGATTGTTGCTGATTTCTTTCTTTCTTTGTTTTGGCTATACTATATTGTAATACACATAAATGACATTTCTTATAAAAGTATATACAGAAATAAGGTTTAAGATATCAATTATGAGCTAATGGTTACTTGCTTCATAATATTAACTAAGATGTCATTTTTTTCAGCCTTCAATCTTCAAGCAATAAAATAGAATTTACTCATTTTTAATTAGGCTGTATTTTTGTATGTAAAATCCATTGTTTTCTTTCAAGAAAGAGGTAGAGGTGGTTAGCTATTCTGTAGTAATCATGCGTCAAAATTGAGAATGGTCTATGCTGTATATGCCATATATATATATATATATATATATATATATATATATATATATATATATATACACACACACACACACACATATATATCTATATTTTTAGGAGGTACCAGGGATTGAACCTGGAACCTCGTACATGCTAGGCTGGCGCTCAGCCACAGAGCTACACCTGCTCCACTATGCAATATTATTTGCTAGAATTCTCACTTATAGTTTTTCTTTATTTCCATGTATATTCCTTTATAATTATCACAGTGCTTTTTGTTATTTTTTACTTTGTTTCTGAAAATAAATTTGATTCGTCTATAAGCTTTGAGAAGGACTTAATAGAGGCACAAAATACATTTTTCACATGTTTATATGCAGCTCTTTAGAAGGAGAAGTACATTATTCTGCAGAGGAAGCTGTGAAGTTTATAGAAGATCGGATATCAGAAGAATCTAAAAGTTCTCGCCATCTCCGAGGACCACATCTAGCCAAACTGGAGCTTATAAGGCGTTTACGACATCAGGGTTGTAATGATGAGTACAAACTGGGTAAGAAACCTTTACGATATTTAGGGACCTTGGAGAAGATACAGGGGTGCTCTCACTACACGGATACAGTATTCATTTTCAGAGGCCAACAGTGACAAAGCTGTGTTTAGAAAGCAAAAGTCCTCATAACCTGAAAATATTTATTTATTTATTTGTTTGTTTGTTTGTTTTAAAGATTTATTTTTTTAAATTTATTTCTCCTCTCCCCCCCCGCCCCAGTAGTCTGTTCTCTGTGTCTATTTGCTGCGTGTTCTTCTTTGTCCGCCTCTGTTGTCAGTGGCACTGGAATCTGTGTTTCTTTTTGTTGTATCATCTTATGTCAGCTCTCCGTGTGTGCGGCGCCATTCCTGGGCAGGCTGCACTTTCTTTCGCACTGGGCGGCTCTCCTTACAGGGTGCACTCCTTGCGCGTGGGGTTCCCCTACGCAGGGGACACCCCTGCATGGCACAACACTCCTTGCGTGCATCAGCACTGTGCATGGGCCAGCTCCACACGGGTCAAGGAGGCCCGGGGTTTGAACCGCGGCCCTCCCATGTGGTAGATGGATGCCCTAACCACTGGGCCAAGTCTGCTTCCCATGAAAAATATTTATTAATGAATGGGTCACTTAAAAAATTAGTCATATGTTCAGCTTGGCTTAATGTTAGCATCTCACCCTGTTCCATTACAGTCTTTCTGGGGCATTCTCTTGCTGACCCATCAATAGAGTCAAAATCAGTTTTAAACTAAAATAGCTATTTTTGCAGAAGTTTTAGGATTTTGTGAAATAGACTAACGGTTTCTTGAAAATCTGCTCTAAAGTCTCAGAAAGCCTTGATAAAAGAACTTCCAGGGAAGCAGACTTGACCCAATGGATGGGGCGTCCTCCTACCACATGGGAAGTCCGCGGTTCAAACCCTGGGTCTCCTTGACCCATGTGGAGCTGGCCCATGTGCAGTACTGATGTGCGCAAGGAGTGCTGTGCCACAAAGGCGTGCCCCTGTGTAGGGGAGCCCCACACACAACGAGTGCGCCCTGTAAGGAGAGCTGCCTAGCACAAAAGAAAGTGCAGCCTGCCGAGGAATGGCACCACACACATGGAAAGCTGGCACAGCAAAATGACGCAACAAAAAAGAAACATAGATTCCCGGTGCCACTGATAAGGATAGAAGCGGTCACAGAAGAACATGTAGCGAATGGACACAGAGAGTAGACAACCAGGGAGTTGAGGGGGAAAGGGGAGAGAAATAAAAAAAATAAAATAAAAATCTTAAAAAACAAAAAAAACTTCCAGGGAGTTGGAGTATTTGAAAGTTGAAGAGAAAATTACAAGCTTAATGACTAGATGGGAGAAAAGAAAGATTTAGAAGATAAAACATTAAGATAGACCCTGAGGAAAATTGATGATGCCCTTAGTTGTTTTGGTAAAATGGTTCTTTATGGTGTTACTACACAATAAGAAAGGATTTCATACTGTGCCAGCTCACCATTTTGTTGGAAAAATAACATTTAAAAAACCCACAGTAATTCTTTGCTCATTTGAAGCTAAGAATTATGTTATAGTTTATGTGTACCCAAAATTTTGTTAATGGTAAACTTCTTGGTTTTAAACCGTGTCTTTTTTTTTTTTTAAGATAAAGCCCCGAAGAAACTTTTTTTCTTCCAGTATTCTTTATAAAAGATTTATCTCCATTAAAAGTTGATTAACGGAAGCGGATTTTGCTCCCCTGATAGAGCGTCTGCTTACCACATGGGAGGTCCAGGGTTCAAACCCAGGGCTACCTGACCCATGTGGAGCTGGCCCATGTGTGGTGCTGATGCGCGCAAGGAGTACGGTACCATGCAGGGGTGTCCCCCGCGTAGGAGAGCCCCACGCGCAAGGAGTGCGCCCCATAAGGAGAGCCGCCCCAAGTGAAAAAAAGTGCAGCCTGCCCAGGAGTGGCGCTGCACACATGGAGAGCAAAATGACACAACAAAAAAAAGACATGGTTTCCCAGTGCCAAGAATACAAGCGGACACAGAAGAACACACAGCAAATGGACACAGAGATCAGACAGTTGGTGGGGGTGGGGGGAAGGGGAGAGAAATAAAAATTTTAAAAAAGTTGATTAAGGGCTCTTTCTTGGAGGGGGAGGGGAAGAGGGGGACCAGTTTTTTTTTTCTTTTTTTAAAGATTTATTTATTTCTCTCCCCTTCCCACCCCACCCTGGTTGTCTGTTCTCTGTGTCTATTTGCTGCGTCTTCTTTGTCCGCTTCTGTTGTCAGCGGCATGGGAATCTGTGTTTCTTTTTGGTGCGTCATCTTGTTGTGTCAGCTCTCCATGCATGCGGTGCCATTCCTGGGCAGGCTGCACTTTCTTTCTCGCTGGGCGGCTCTCCTTACGGGCGCACTCCTTGCGCGTGGGGCTCCCCTATGCGGGGGACACCCCTGTGTGGCAGGGCACTCCTTGCGCGCATCAGCACTGCACATGGGCCAGCTCCACATGGGTCACGGAGGCCCGGGATTTGAACCGCGGACCTCCCATGTGGTAGACGGACACCCTAACCACTGGGCCAAGTCTGCCGCCCCAGTTTTCTTATGTTAATAAGAATCTCTTATACCTAAAGCCTGTCCTAAAATTTCTTTGTCCATTTTAATAATTTAATACCTGTTCTTTGCGTTCATTCTTAAATTACTGGGGAATCCCTTTCAATCTTTTTCTGTGTAGATTATTCCCAGGCAATTTGTTTTCTTCCCATAGTATCTTCTTAAGATCCTCTTTATTTCTATGGGGTCAGTAGTAATGTCCCCTTCTCGTTTCTGATTTTGTTTGTATCTTCTCTCTTTTTTATAACTAATCAATTTTATTGATACATATTAATAAATCATATTTAATTCACCTAAAGTGTACAATCAGTGATATTTGGTAAAATCACATAGTTTTACATACACCTGTATCCTCTCTTTTTTTCTTTGTCAATCTAGCTGAAGGATTGCCAATTTTATTGATCTTTTCCAGGAACCAACTTTTGGGTTTGTTAATATTCTTTAGTGTTATTTTATTATCCATTTCATGTATTTCTACTCTAATCTTTGTTATTTTCTTCCCTTCTGCTTGCTTTGGGTTTAGTTTGCTGTTGTTTTTTTTTTTGTTTTTTTGTTTTTTTAGATTATTTATTTATTTATTCCCCACCCCACCCTGTTGTTTTTGCAGGTGCTTTCTGCTTTCCTTGGCCATTTGCTGTGTGTTCTTCTGTGTTCACTTGTCTTCTCTTCAGGTGGCACCGGGAACTAATCCTTGGACTTTCTGGAGTGGGAGAGAGGCACTCAATCTTTTGTGCCACCTCAGTTCCCTAGTCTTTGCATCTCTTACTGTCTCTCCTCTGTGTCTCTTTTTGTTGTCTCATCTTGCTGTGCCAGCTCTCCACATGGGCCAGCACTCCTGTGCAGGCTAGCATGCCGTGTGTGTCAGCATGCTGTGTGGGCCAGCTCTCTGCATGGGCCTGCTTGCCTTCACCAGGAGGCCCCAGGAATCAAACCCTGGACCTCCTACATAGAGACAGGAGCCCAATCACTTGAGCCACATTGCTTTCCCTGCTTTTCTTTTTCTTGGTCTTCCAGGTGCGCAGTTAGGTCTTTAATTTTAGCTCTTTCTTTTTAATGTAATTATTCAGGGCTATCAGTTTGCCTCTGAGCACTACCTTTACTACATCCCATGAGTTTTGATATGTTTTATTCTTGTTTTCATTTGTCTCAAGATATTTACTGGTTTCCATTGTGATTTCTTCTATGATCCATTGATTGGTTAAGAGCATATTTGTGAATTTTCCAGGTCTCTGCCTGTTATTGATTTTCACCTTCATTCCATTGTTGTCGGTGAAGATGTTTTGTATAATTTCAGACTTCCTAAATTTATTGAGACTTTTTTTGTGACCCAACACGTCGTCTGTGCTAGAGAATGATCCATATGCACTTGAGAAGAATTTGTATCCTGTGGGCTATAGTGTTCTGTATCTGTTTGTTCTAGTTCATGTATCATATTATTCAAGTTCTCTGTTTCCTTGTTGATCTTCTGTCTAGATATTCTATCTGTTAAAAGTGGTGCATTGAAGTGTGCAATTATTATTGTAGTAGTGTCTGTTTCTCCCTTTAGTTTTGCCATTATTTGCCTCATGTATTTTGGGCACCATGGTTAGGTGCATAAAACTTAAGATTGTTATTTCTTCTTGGTGGATTGTCCCTTTTATTAATATATGGTGTCCTTTGCAACCGTTCTTGACATAAAGTCTGCTTTGTCTGGTATTAGGATAGCTACCCCAGCTCTCTTTTTGTTACTATTTGCATAAATTATCTTTTTCCAACCTTTCCCTTTCAACCTATTTGTTTCTTTCAGTCTAAGGTGATCTCTTGTAAAGAACATATAGTTGGGTCTTGCTTTCTTTTTAAATATCAGTTTTATTGAAGCATATTGTATTAGTCAGCCAAAGGGGTGCTGATGCAAAATTCCAGAAATTGGTTGGTTATTGTAAAGGGTATTTATTTGGGATAAGAGCTTACAGATACCATGCCATAAAGCATAAGTTACTTCCCTCACCAAAGTCTATTTTCATGTGTTGGAGCAAGATGGCTGCCGATGTCTGCAAGGGTTCAGGGTTCAGGCTTCCTGGGTTCTTCTCTTCCTGGGGCTTGCTTCTGTTTCCTCTGTGAGCTTACTTCCTGAGGCTCCAGCTTAAGGCTTCAGCATCAAACTCCAGCATCAAAACTCCACCATCAAAAACTCTCCAACTCTGTCCTTTGGCATGCCTTTTATCTGTGAGTCCCCACCCACTAAAGGGTGGGGACTCAATACCCTACTGGCACTAGAGGTTTACGTAATTACTTAATGAAGTAACCCTATGAATCCAATATAATCTAATATGCCCAGAGGAAAAGTTTAGTTTACAAACATAATCCAATATTTCTTTTTGGAATTCATCAATAATATCAAACTGCTACACATACTCATAAACCATACAATCCATCTAAAGTGTACAATCATTGGCATTTGGTATAATCACAAATTTGTGCATTCATTACTACAATCAATGTTAGAGCATATTCATAATTCTAAAAAGAAAAACTCCCTATCCCTTAGTAGTCCTCTCCCAGTCTCTCAATCCTTCCCCTGCCATTCATAATTGCTAATCTATTTCCATCTCTATAAATTTCATTTGTATTACAATTTTATTGTTTTCAGTGAATTTTATTGAGACATATTAGTAAAGCATACACCCCATCCAAAGTGTACAATCAATGATATTTGGTTTGGTTTAATCATATAGTTGTACATTCATCACTTCTATACATTTTGTGTAGATGGAGTGTAACAATATGCAGTGCTTTGCTCACTTAGCATACTTTTGTTTCCTTTTTTTTACCATTGATGAAGGAATATTAGTATGTTGTTATACCCTACAGTCTATAGTTTCCTTGGTTGTATTTTTACCCAACTATCACTCTATTATTAACTACTTGTAACAGTAGTGTACATTTCTGTTTCAGAGAAAAATCTTATATATATACCATTAACCACAAGTCCCATGTTCATTTTTTAGCTTTCCTTCTAGTATTACGCACATCTTGAGAATTTCTCGTTCAACCACTGTCCTACCCATGTAATATGACTGCTCGTTAAAAACACTGTCAAGTTTTCACCATTTACATTTATTTCCAAAGATTAAAAAATGTTTTTGCTAATTTTTCACAGATTAACCTTTAGTTTTCCATTCTCTAATCTTATTCTATTTTCCAGTGACCTGTATTCTAGTTATTACTAAAGTATCAGTTATTGTCCTTCATCCTCATAATTTCTATTGTTTCTTTTTAAACTTTCTAATTCTTCTTTTTGCTTGCATGTTTTCTCCTCCCCCCCATCCCCCAAATTGGCTTCCTTGTCTGTATCCTCATTGTCTGTTCATTGTTTGTCTGCCTTCTTTTGGAGGCACCGGAAACCAAACCCAGGACCTCCCATGTGGAAGGTGGGTGCTCAGCTGCTTGAGCCACATCCACTCCCCATTGTCTTCTTAATATCTTTTAGCTCCACATCCATATTTAGTTTATTTCTTTCATATTTTCCTTCAACTCCTTGAATTGACATAGGAGATTTGACTGAGCATCTTTGATTAGTTTTTCCAAAGTCTCTGACTCCTCTGAAGTTTTAATTTGTTCCCTTGATTGTGTTCTTTAGTGTGGCTTATAATTTTTTGCTCATGTCTGGACATCTCTTTATTTTGATGTGCTAAGCCTTGAAGTCAGTATCTCCATCTTGACTGGCTATGTGCTAAGGAACTTTTATACTTTGTCCAGCTTATACTGAACCTTTAGAGCAGCTCCGGTTTGTTCAGATTTTATCAGGTCTTATACCAAAGCCATTAAAGGTACGGATCAGGTCTGTCATGCCATCGGGTGCCAGTTGCCATTGGTGCTGACCTTTGTTGCTGATGCTGTGGTTGAGTTCTCAGCCAATTTTGAATTCTATGTTGATTTTTTTCTTTGGGTCTGTCTCAGTAACCACCAGTCTATGTTTGTTCTATAATTGCAAATGAAAAATTTCATAACACCATCAACAAAATATTGTTAGAGTAAATTCCAAAGAATGGCTTTTTTGTCAATCCTGGATATGAGAGTGGTTGGATATAATTTATTACTTGTTCTACCCATTTCTATCTTTCCCTTCTACCCCAGCATCCTGCATTTTACGTATTTGTGAATTTGTCTTTTTGCTACAAATTTTTTTTTACCTGACCATTGAATCTTTGTCTCTTTGGATCACAGCATTCCATGAAATTCTGATTAAAAGGCTTGGACCTCTCTTCCCAGAAAAATGTAAACAGGAACTGATACCTAAAATCTTAACAAAGACCATGGATTAAATTTTCCTGCTTCTTAAATCTAGCATCAGTTTGAGATCATTTTATTTTTTATTAATTTGAAAAAAAATAAAGTGAATTGGTGGCATTGTGCCTATCCTGGTTTAAATTTTCCATAGTTGACTGACCTTGTTGGAGCTAATTATTGGCCTGTGGCCCTTCTCATTTATTTTCTCTTCTAATAGCATGACTTTTCACAAATACTGTGTTTTATTTAGTTAACATTTAATACTTGTTAAGTAGATCAGGAACTGTTTGCTTGAAATCTACATATAAAATTAAGTCCACTATTTTTTTTAAAAAACGGTTTAAACTTCAATTGGATGAAAGCCTTATTTATATATATATGTGTGTGTATATATATATATATATATATATGTGCAGTTTATTGAGATATATTCACATACCATGCAAACCATCAAAAGTTTACGGTCAGTGGCTTTTAGTATAGTCACAGTGTTGTGCATTCATCACCACAAAAAGTTTTAGAACAATTTAATTACTCTAAAAAGAAAAACTTCACACCCCCAGCAGTCATGTCTCAATCCTTCCCCAGCCCTACGTAGCTTCTAATCTAATTCCATCTTTATAAATGGATATATATTTATATTTTATATAAATTGAATCATACAATATGTAGTACTTTGTGTCTGGTTTCTTTCACTTAGCATAATTTTTTTTGCCTGATATTAAATCTTGAAACATTAACATGCATTTGTTCTGTTTCAAAGAAAAACAATCTTATATATGCAATATTACCCATAATTGTATTTCGTATGAGGTTTCACTATGCATTTTTTAGCTTTCCTTCTAGTAATATACATGACCTTAGACTTTCCCTTTCAATCACTGTTATACCCAAATAGTAACAATGTTAGTTATAACACTATGATGTGTTTTCACCTTTCCTATTCATTTCCAAAGATTAACAACCCTTTTTTTTGTTTTTAAACCAATTCTGCACACATTAACCCTCAGCTTTCAATTCTCTAACTACATTCTATTTTCGGTAACCTGTATTCTAAATATATACTCCATGAGTTTTCACAATATGTTTAGTTCATAATAACCCAATCATACAATATTTGTCCTATTGTGTTTGGCTTGCTTCACCCAAGATCATATTCTCCAGGTTCATCTGAGTTGTCATAGGTTTCATGACTACATTTCTTCTTCCAGCTGCGTAATATTCCATCGTGTGTATATTCCACAGTGTGTTTATCCATTCTTCAGTTGACAGACACCTGAGTTGCTGCCATCTTTTGGCAATCGTGAATAAAGCCACTGTGAACATCAGTGTGCAGATGTTTGTTTCACTGCTTTCAATTTTTTTCCCCATTTTTTGGATCCTACATGAATTTATTTTATTTTTTTCATTTTATAAGCAATTTATTGAAGTTTATCATTCATACATGAGCATACACAACAATAAGTATATAACAAAATTTGTGAACTTAAAAAACAAACCTGCATAAATCATACAGGGCTCTCATATATCACCCTACCACAAATACCTTGCGTTGTTGTCAGACATTTGTAACAGATTTTAAAAGAGCATCATTGAAGTATTACTACTAACTATAGGCTGTATTTTACATTTGCGGTATTTTCCCCCCAACAAAACCTATTTTTTTGTTTGTAAAACATACAACTTTATCTAAAGAATACAATCAGTGGTATTTGGTATAATCACTGAGTTGTGCATTCACTTCAGTCAGTATTGGAGCATATTCATTACTCAAACAAAAAAATGCAACAACAAACAAACCACTATCATACCCATTTGTTAGCGCTACTAATTACAGATGTTGTGATGTGCTTTCACCATTTCTTTTTTTTTTTAGATTTATTCTTTATTTATGTCTCCTTCCCAAACCTCCCCCACCGCCAGTTGTCTGTTCTCTGTGTCCATTCGTTGTGTACTCCTCTGTGTCCGCTTCTATTCCTGTCAGCGGCACCGGGAATCTGTGTCTCTTTTTATTGCATCATCTTGCTGCAACAGCTCTCGGTGTGTGCGGCACCACTTCTGGGCAGGCTGCACTTTTTTTGCCACCCCAGGGTACAAAGAGGGTGGAGCACATTCCCCGAGGATTATGGAGGTAAGGTCAGCACCCCACAGGTCTGAGAGGGGTGGACCTGTCCCCCATGGATTAGGGAAGGCCAGGTGGTCAACTTGTTGCTCTGAGAGGGTTGCACCTATATGCCAAAGATTTGGGAAGGCCAGGTTATCAACTCATTGCTCTGAGTAGGTTGAGCCTGTTAGCCAAAGGTTAGGGGGATTATTTTCTTCACATCACTATACTAGGAGGGTTAAGATTCTAACCCAAAGTTTGGATAAGATGTGGTAATCTGGGAAACGGACTTTGGCCCAGTGGTTAAGGCGTCCGTCTACCACATGGGAGGCCCGCGGTTCAAACCCCGGGCCTCCTTGACCCGTGTGGAGGTGGCCATGCGCAGTGCTGATGCGCGCAAAGGAGTGCCGTGCCACGCAAGGGTGTCCCCCGCGTGGGGGAGTCCCACGCACAAGGAGTGCACCCTGTAAGGAGAGCCGCCCAGCGCGAAACAAAGTGCAGCCTGACCAGGAATGGCGCCGCCCACACTTCCCATGCCGCTGACGACAACAGAAGCGGACAAAGAAACAAGACGCAGCAAATAGACACCAAGAACAGACAACCAGGGGAGGGGGGGAAATTAAATAAATAAATAAATCTTTTAAAAAAAAAAAAAAGATGTGGTAATCACCCCAACACTCTTGGAGGGAGAGGTCTGGAGCTTGGTCAACACCCAGGTGCTTGATGAGGGTAGAACCAAGAAAATGGTTGTTGGGCAAGGATGTGAAAAGGGTGGGTTCCCATAAGGCACAAAGAAGAAACCATCATTTTAAGAATGACTGTCAGACTGAAATTGAATGGAGGATGTTCTGCAGGTTTACTAAACTGTAGAGGACACATGACTCATGTTTCCCTCCCAATTTCTCCTTATTGTAATGAAAATGTTTATCCTTTGTCTGTCCATTTGTGTATTGGAAACAGATAAATTGTTTTGTAAGTTTCAGACTTCTATAGCAAACAGGACTTTGCCCCAAGACAAACTGTGTTTCTTTAAGTTGATTGTGATATGATTTAGTACTTGCATTGTTACTGATTTAAGGTTTTTTAAAATATTGTAATGTCTTTTGGGAATTCAAAGGGTGGAGTATAGCAGTTTGATATGGTTATGAGTTCCAAAAATATATATTGGATTATGTTTGCAATCTGGTCTGTACCTGGGCATGATTGAGTTATGATTAGGGCTTTGATTGGGCCACGTCATTAGGGTTTTGAGTCCCCCTGGTGGGTGGAGACTCACAGATAAAAGGCATGGCAGAGGATAGAGTTGAGGGTTCTTAATGTTGGAGTTTTGATGTTGGAGTTTGATGGTGAAGCTGGAGCCTTGGGAAGCAAGGAATCCTGAACCCAGGGAGAAGCAGGATTCTGGAAGGGAGGAACTCAGGAAGCCTTAACCCTTATAGATGTAAGCAGCCATCTTGCTCCGACATGTGAAAATAGACTTCGGTGAGGGAAGTAACTCATGCTTTATGGCCTGATATCTGTAAGCTCCTACCCCAAATAAATACCCTTTATAAAAACTAACCAATTTCTGGTATTTTGCATCAGCATCCCTTCAGCTGACTAATATACCAGGTCACATGGCAAATCTATATTCCTCTTCTTTAGGAACTGCCAGACAGTCCTTCACAGTGAGTGAATCATTCTATATTCCCACCTACAGATAATAAGTGTTCTATCTCTCCTTTCTCCACATCCCCTCCAGCTCTTGTAGTTTTCCGTCTTTTTGTCAAGGGAGTACTGGGAATTGAACCTGGTACCTCATATGTGGGAGACAGGCATTCAACCACTGAGCTACATCTGCTCCCCTGTCTTTTTAATAGTGGACATTCTAACAGGTGTAAAATGATATCTCATTGTAGCTTTGATTTGCATTTCCCTAATCACTAGTGATGTTGAACATTTTTTCATGTTTCTTCACCATTTGTAGTTCTTCTTTGGACAATTGTCTTTTGAAGTCTTTTGCCCATTTTTAAATGGGGTTGTTTGTCTTTTTATTATTGAAATATCGCATCTCTTTATATATCATGGTAATTAGACCCTTACTAGATATGTCATTACCAAATATTTTCTCCCATTGAGTTGACTGCCTTTTCACCCTTTGACACAGTCCTTTTCACCCTTTAAATACAGTCCAAAGTGTATAATTTTGTGGAGATCCCATTTCTCTCTCTATATATATTTTTTAGTTGTACTTTGCGTGGGAGATCTAAGGAACTACAAGACCCTGAAGGTGCATTTTCTTCCAAAAGTTTTATGGTCTTGGCATTTATATTTAAGTATAATAATGGTAAACTGAGTTTGTGAAATTTACCTCTTTTTAAAGTATTTATTTTTAAATGGGCAAGCCATCTTCCAACCCTTATGCTTATTAAATATTGAATTAAAATAAATATGTTCATATCAGACATCTCATTTAATTTAGAAATTTCTTCATCCATGAATTATTTAGTGATTTTTTTTTCTCTCTTTCTCTTAGGTGATCCAGAAGAATTAATGTTCGAGTATTTTAAAAAGTTTGGGGATAAACCTTGTTGTTTTACAGACCTCAAGGTGTTTGTTGACCTCTTGCCAGCTACACAGTGTACAAAGGTAAATACATTTTAGAATTCTCTTGGGTGCTGGTATTTTTTAAAAATAGGTTGGAGGGAAGTGGATGTAGCTCAAGCAGTTGGGTGCCTGCCTATCACACGGGAGGTCCCAGGTTTGGTTCCCAGTGCCTCCTAAAGAAGACAAGCAAGACAGCAAGCTGATACGACAGGCTGGCACAGTGAGCTGAAGCAATAAGATGATGCAACGAGGGAGATACAGAGAGACACAAGCAGGGAGTGGAGGTGGCTTAGGCAACTGGGTGCCTCCCTCTCAAATGTGAGGTCCAGGGTTCAGCTCCTGGTGCCTCCTAAAAAGAAGACGAGCAGACAGAGCACACAGTGAATGGACACAGAGAACAGACAGCGAGCACAAACAACAGGGGATGGGGAGAAATAAATAAACCTTAAAAAAATAAATAAGTTGGAAGCGGATGTGGCTCCAACCATTGAGTGCCCGCCTCCTACATGGAAGGTCCAGGGTTCAGTTCCTGGTACCTACTAAAGTAAAAAGAAACAGCAGACAATGAGCACAAACAACAAGCAAAAGCAACTAGCAAAGAGACAAGGGAGCGATCTCGGGGGGGTGGTGGCAGAATAGCTTAAGGGAGTGGATGCGGCTCAAGTAGTTGACCACCTCCTTCCCACATGGGATGTCCCAGGTCTGGCTCCCAGTGCTGCCTTAAAGACAAGAAAACAAGCAAATCAAATGAGAAAGCCAATGCAGGGGGCCAAAGTGGCTCAGTGGTTGAGCACCAGCTTTCCACTGGGGTATGTCCCAGCCCCAGTACCTGAAAAAAAAAGAAGAAGTTAAGCATTTGGTTTTCCTTTCCAAAATGTTTGAGTGTGGTGAATATGAGATACCAAGGTAAGTGCTCTGTCAGGCCAAGTACTTTTGGTGTTAACAGATTGAAGGCATGATTTCTTTTTAAGCCATGATGAGAATAAGTTCCTGGCAGATAATTGGACTGTCTTTTTTTCCTTTTAACATTTTATTTTGAGATAATTATGCATACACATGTACTTGTAAGAAATAATACAGAGATCCCATATACATTTAACCCATTTTGCCTAATGCTAAAAATCCTATATAACTGGTACAAAATTACAGTCAGGAAACTGACATCCAACAGTCCACCAACCTATTCAGATTTCACCAGTTTTCTGTGTACTTATTTGTTTGTGTGTATTTAGGGCAATATTTGGCACACAGACTCATATGACCATCACCACAATCAAGACAAAGAATATTTCCATGATAGAGGTCCCTGTATTACCTACCCTTCTAGATCCACCTCCCTCCAAACCTCCAGCAGTCAGTAATGTTTTTTATCTCCAATTTGCCATTTTAAGAATGTTGTATAAATAGAATCATAATTTTGAGATTGGTACTTTTGTTTGTGAATAATTTTATTTTTAGAGCAGTTAATAAGTTTATAGAAAATTACACAGAAAGTACAAAGTGTTCTGTATTAGTCAGCCAATGGGGTGCTGATGCAAAATACCAGATATCTCTTGGCTTTTATAAAGGGTATTTATTTGGATAGCTTATAGTTACCAGGCCATAAAGTGTAAGTTACTTCCCTCACAAAGTCTGTTGCCACTTGGAGCAGGATGGCTGCCAACATCTGCAAGGGTCCAGCCTTCCTCTTCCTCTTAAGGCTCTGTGGTCCCAGCTTCTTCCAGTATCAGCTCTAGGCTGGGATAAGGCTAGTCTGTCTCCCAGAGCTCATTTATCTCTAGGCTCAGCTTCTCTTTTCTCTCCATAAGGTCAGCTGTAGACTATCAGGCTCTCTCTCTTTCTTCCCAGAGCCTCTGCCATGTCTGTGGTGCTGTCTCTATTCCTCTGTGTTCTCCTTTGTATTTACTTCCCAGGGCTCCAGCATCCAAAACTCCAGTTAACGCCTCTGTCTTGTCTTTTGCCTTGGTGGGCAGGGACTCAATGTCCTACTGATGTGACCCAATGAAAGCCTTAATCATTATTTAATCAAGTAAAAGTGAAACCTCTGAATCCAATATAATCTGATACAACCAGAGGAACACACCAGTTTATAAACATAATCCAGTATCTATTTTCAGAATTCATAAATAATACCAAATTGCTACAGGTTCCCTTGTACAAACCTCACTCCTGTGTTCACAGTTTCCCTTATTTTTTTTTAAAGATTTGTTTATTTTTCTCCTTCCACTCCCTCATTGTCCACTCTCTGTGTCCATTCGCTGTGCGTTCTTCTTTGTCTGCTTGCCTTCTCTTTAGGAGGCACCGGGGACCGATCCTGGGACCTTCTGGGGTGGGAGAGAGGTGTTCAGTCTCTTGGCCACCTCAGCTCCCTGGTCTGCTGTGTCTCTTATTGTCTTACCTCTGTGTCTCTTTTTGTTGTTATTGTTGCACCAGCTCTCTGCATGGGCCAGCACTCCTGTGCAGGCCAGCGCTCTGCATGGACCAGATCTCTGCTCTGGCCAGCTCGCCACACAGGTCAGCTTGCCTTCACCAGGAGGCCCTGGGAATCGAACCCTGGACCTCCTGTATGGTAGACGGAAGCCCTGTCACTTGAGCCACTTCCACTTCACTCCCTTATTGTTAACATATTTCATTATGTGGTATATGTGGTTATGTGGTATATTTGTTATTGCCTAGCAACTAATATTAGTACATATTAGTAATTAACTCCATTGTTTACATTAGAGATCACTCTGAGTATACACTTGTATGGGTTTTGACAAAGGTGTAATTCTGGGTAATGTCATATACTGACCATTATGGTATCATACGGAATAGTTTCACTGCCCTAAAACTTCCTTTTCTAAGTATTTATCCCACCCCCAGCCTGTGGCAGCCACTGTTGTTTTCTTTGTGTATAGTTTGCTTTTTCTACAATGTCAAATAGTTGGAACCATACAGTATGTAGCCTTTTCAGATTGGCTTTTCTTTTATTTAGCAATATGCATTTAGGGTTCCTGTACATCTTACCGTGACTTAATAGCTCATTTCCTTTTGTTGCTAAATGTTCCATTGCATGGATGTACTACAGCTTGTTTATCTGTTCACCAATTGAAGGACATCTTGGTTTCTTCCAGTTTTTGGCAGTTATGAATAAAGCTACTCGTATAAGCATTCATATGTGAGTTGTTTTTTTATGTCAATTTTAATGAGAGAGGACTTCAATAGCTAAACACACTGCAACTTGCAGAGTGCTGTAAACTGTCCAAGTAAGTTTTAAGCTGAGAACTGTTGTCCCAGTGAAATATATACCAAATCTTTCTAAAATGTGACTAGCCCCTTAGAGTGGGTCATGGGGTCCAGTTATTCTAGGGTAGCATACCCAGGGTGACATTTCCCTTCCTTTGGGGTTTTCAGTGAAACAAGGAAATAATTCTTACTTTCAAAGATTTTTGCATAGCAGTAAAACTATACAGAATAGAAAAGAATGAGCATATTATTCTATTACAAAACCTGTTTGGAAGATTCTTCTTTGGCATTTACTGAAGAAGGCATTAATAGTAAATCCAACTACTCTATGAAAGTGTCTTTAAGAATGAAAGAACTGGCATTAGAAACTACATAGGCATTAAATAAAAAAACAAAAAACCACTGCCAATAAATTAATAAATAAAAGAAACAGTATAGCAGTTTCTTAGTTATAAGTAAGGAATTTTTGTTATAAGTGAGGAATATGTATCTGATCACAACTAAACATAACTGAAGTTCATACATTTGTAGACAAATTGAAGCAAAATCATTACAGATGTGAAATTTTATGTTTTTAAAAATTTGTATTAAAAAATTACATCTGTATGATTGAAAAAGTCAAATGGTACTTCAAGGCTTATATTGAGAAACAACTGCTATCTCCATCCCTGGTTCTGGCTCTTCAGAGGCAAGCCACTTTTAACTCTCTTAACCTTTCCTTCTGTTATTTACTTTCATATATTTAAATTATAGACTTATGTGGCTATTAACTTTTATAGTTAATAGTCTTTATTGGTATCTTACTGTGGAAAATAATAATTTAATTATTTGTAACATCCTATTTCCCCTGCTAAACACTCTGTACTCCTCTTGTTTCACTTTGCAGTTTATTAATCAGTTACTCCGAGTCGTTCCTTTGTCAACACCAACAGAGGATAAGTTGGCACTGCCTGCTGACATCAAAGCTCTGCAGCAACATTTGTGTGTGGTGCAACTGATGAGATTACTTGGCTTGTACCACACCATGGATAAAAACCAGAAATTGAATGTTGTCAGAGAATTAATGCTACGGTACCAGCATGGACTAGAATTTGGTGAGTAATCTTTCAAAAATGTGTGATAGTTGACTGATCTGCTAAGACTTAGGTGCTTTATGTTGTTTGTTTTAGGAGTCAGGTTTTTAAATACTTGCAGTACTTTGTTTTTATTTTTTTCTCCCTCCCCTCCCCGCCCCCCCCCAATTCCCCCCATTCCCCCTGTTGTCTGCTCTCTGTGTCCATTTGCTCTGTGTTCTTCTGTGTCTGCTTGTATTTTCATTAGGCAGCTCTGGGAACCGATCCTGGGACTGTCTGGAGTGGGTGAGAGGCGATTACTCTCTTGCACCACCTCAACTCCCTGTTCTGCAACATCTTCTTTTTTTCTCTCCTCTGTGTCTCCTGTTGTGTCATCTTGCTGTGCCAGCTCTCTTGGGTGGGCCTGCACTCCTGCACAGGACAGCTTGCCCGCTTTCCCGCATAGGCCGGCACTCTGCGTGGGCCAGCTTGCCCTCACCAGGAGGCCCTGGGCATCAAACCCTGGACCTCCTATATGGTAGACAGGAGCCCATTTGGTTCAGCCACATCTGTTTCCCATGTTTTGTTTTGTTTTTAAAGATGTATTTATTTATTCCCCCTCTCCTCCTCCCTGTTGTCTGCTCTCTGTGTCCATGTACTGTGTGTTATTCAGTGTCTGCTTGTATTCTCATTAGGCAGCTCTGGGAACCCATCCTGGGACCTTCTGGAGTGGGAGAGAGGCAATTATTCTCTTGCGTTACCTCAGCTCCCTGATCCGCGTCTCTTATTATCTCTCCTCTGTGTCTCTTTTTGTTGTGTCATTCTTGCTGCACCAGCTCTCCACGTGGGCAAGCACTCCTGCAAGGGGCAGCACTCCTGCACGGGGCAGCACTCCTGCACGGGGCAGCATTCTACATGGGCCAGCTCGCCACATGGGCCAGCTTGCCTTCACTAGGACGCCATGGGCCTCGAACCCTGGACTCCTATATGGCAGATGGGAGCCCAGTCGCTTGAACCATATCCTCTTCCCAGTACCCTGTTTTAGTGAATTTGGCAAGGAATATATTCTGTCACATGGGAAGGCTATGCAAGTAATGTGATGCAAAGCCTTTCTTAAGCTTATCATTGTAAATAACCGTAGTTGGCTTCCAGTTGACTATATTCTTCCTGATCTGTGAAGCTTAACAGATACTTAATTTATAAATAGGTGATCTTCAGATATGCCTGGCCTTTACTAGATATATATGATAGAAAAACTGTATTCTAAAAAACTAGATGTAGGTAAGGGGTATAATATTAATTTAGTTTTATATGGCCCTTGGCTTAATGTTCTTTTCTTCACCTAAATCTTCCTTCTGAATCTTGCTGCTCTACCTTTGGGACATCGCAGTACCACCTCTACTCTGGACTCTTCTGTCTCTATTTGAGGTGGTCTCGCTTTCTTTCGAACCCCTCAATTCAGTTTTGCTTTTTCTTCTGGTACTTATACCATTCTCATTATTTTCTTTTTTAAGATTTATCATTTATTTCTCTCCCCTTTCCCCCCCTCACCAGTTGTCTGCTCTGTGTCATTATTTTCTTTTCCTCTTTTTCTCTTCTCCTTCCCCTCCCTCTTCTGCTGTAAAAACTCCTTTGGGGCAATAATAGTTGAACAAATGTTAAAATATAGATATGATTTTTTTTTCCCTATAGGGAAGTCCTGTTTAAAAACAGAATTGCAGTTTTCAGACTATTACTGTCTCCTCGCTGTCCATGTGCTTATTGATATATGGAGAGAAACAGGTAAGTAATAGTGATTTCATTTTAATTTTACTCTTTGTTTTATTAATAATATTGCATTCTTTCTTTAGACCAATTTTATAGTCTTAGGATTGCATTTATGCTTTTAAGTTTTCTTCCTTGCCCTCTCCAGGGAGCCTCTAGAAGAACTCAGATCTCCAATTTATCCCCTTCCCTATAATCTGGATAAATCTTAAATTGATAGCTTCTTTTTCTGTTTTATGTACAGGCCATGTATTTCTGAAAAGTGTGTAAGAACTGTTCAAAAACCTATTACAGGGGAGGGGGTGTTGCTCAGTGGTTGAGCCCCTGCTTGCCATGTATGAGGTCCTGGGCTAACTCCCCAGTATCTCCTAAAAACAAAAAAAAACAAACTAAAATTCTTATTACAGAGTTACAAAAATTAAAATATAATGAAACTGGTTCAAAGATAAATGTGTAGGCCCTTTTGATTCATGAAAAAAATGTATGTACAATAATATCTATTTTTATTGGAATACAATTCTGATTAGCTTAAGACAAAAGTATAAATGCGGAAAGTGGTAAAATTCAAATAAGATCTGTAGATTGGCTATTAGCATTATATGAGAGTTAATTTCCTGGGTTTGATGTTTGTACTAGGGTTAAGTAAGATGTTAACGTTAGGGAATGCTGGATGAAAGGTATACGGGATTTGTTGATACAGTTTTTGCAGTTTTTCTGTCAAAATAAAAAGTACAAAGGAAAAAGGTATGTAGTAAAGGAAGCATTATGAGTCATTAAGGAAGAGAAAGAGACTTGAGCACATAGTGTTGGGATTACCTTTTCTTTAGGCTCCACCGCCTGACGTTTTCTCTTATTAGCAGTGTTTAGGGAAAAAATAACTCTAGGTATTTGTTGCATATTATTCACTAGAATAAATAACAGAGAAAACAAAGGGCTCAGGCAGTGGTAAACATCACATCGTCTTCATGGAGTATTTCACAAAGCATTGAGTTTTGTTAATATTATCCCCATATTTAAAATTCTTCAGAGGTTCCCTATTTTTCTGAGTGATAAAGGTCAACTTTTTTCTTTTAGGATGGGTTTTAATGCTTTTTATAATCTGACCTTTGCCCACCTCTCCAGATTATGTATATTCAGCTCTGAATTCCCTTTGTGTTTTTTTTTTGTTGTTGCCATCATTGAATATCATGTTATCTCTCTTTGACATAACTTTTATACCCCCTTTATTTATTTAACTTTTATCAAATTTCAAAAACAGTGCCTCTTGTCTTCCACAATTATGGATTTTATGCCTATTCTGAATTTCTGTAGGATATCATATATACCCATATGATAATTATACTGTATTGTGCCAGGGTTGGGAATGAAATCTTGATCAGAATATTTGTTATTTGAGGTTGTGTAGGGCTATAAATCATATGAAATCTGATAATGAACAGGTTACTTAGTAATGTTGTCCCTTCCCCACTTACCCCTAACATCTACTCTCTCTTAGCAACCATGGCTTTGTTAGTCCTTTGCATTTTAAGCAAGTTATCTTACTATATTATAATAATGACAACTAACATTTTTTGATTATCAGGCACTTTCCATCAATTAACTACTTTAAACCTCGTAACAACACAGTTACTGTGACAAGTTTATAGATGAAAGAAATGTAGGGTCGAGAAAAGATCTCAGCACTTGATCGATTTGGTGAAGTTTGCATAGAGTTGTGATTATATCCTAAATTTTGGAAAATAAAATGAAACAAAATAGATGAATCTTCATAATTTTTGGTTTAATAGTTCAGAATGAAATTTAAATTAAACCTGTTTTTTTTCCCTGATACTAGTTATTCTTGAATAATTAAACTTCCTATAATGATCTAACCCTATAATTATCTGTCAGTCCCTTCTATTCAGTTCTGAGTTTCTTGAGACTGGAAGCATTTATGTCTCTTTATCTCTTTCTAGTGATGTATCAGGGTTTCAGAAAAGAGTATTGAATTAAAATAAGATTATGATTATGAAAACCAGGTAGCAACATGGGAAAATATTTAAAGTGAAAACAGAATACAAAATTGTACATATGCCATGATTACAACTATGCAAAAGTAAATAATGGTACCTTGAGTATATTTTGAGTAGTTTGCATAGTTTGACTGCTTTTATGGTTATGTACCAAAAGCTCCAATTTTTGGTTATGTCCTCTTTTCTCTTGGAATAAAGCATATAGAATATAATTTTAAAAACCCATTGCATTCAGCTTTTTAGAATTTTTAAAATTTATTTTTAAATCAATTTTATTGGTACATATCAATAAAACACACAATTCATCCAAAGTGTACAATCAGTGGTATTTGTTATAATCACATAGTTGTTCATTTATCACTTCAGTCATTATTTCAATAATAGTAAAATATTCAAACAGGAAAATTCTTTGTTCAGTTTTAATTTACCTATTTCTTTGACTGTAAAAGTAGTTTGTAAAATTTTTGGAAAGCAGCTTGTTTAAGTTATCAGTTTGCCAGACTCCAAAAGGCACCTTAACATTTTTGTATATTTCCTTTCTCTTTCTGTGCATAATTTATAGAATTGAGATCAACTCTATATACCTGTTTGGATTCTCCTGTGTGTGTATTTTAACTGAACATTATAGCATAAACATTTTTCCCTTGTTATTAAAAACTATTCATTGACTTCAAATGACTCTATGATGTTTCTGTATATGGGTGTTGGGTGTTACTTAATCATTCCCTCATTATCAGATAGTGCAACGAATATTTTTTGTATGTAAATCTTCATATACAGGCACAACTTATGCAACTCATACGAGCATGCCTGCAGTACTGTCTTGAGTATGTACTTTAGCTTTCCATAAAATTCTCTTGCTATTAAAACAAAACAAAACATGTGTTTCACTTTTACTTTAGATAGATTCCTAAAGGAGAAGTAACCTAATCTGAACAACTGTTGATGTATGTAACTTTTGAAATTTGGTAGGCAACAACCAAAAAAAGTGTACCATTTCAGTTTATTAGTGACCTTTTTTTTTTTTTTTAATCTCTTATTTGATATCCTATTAGCCCTTACATGTAGAAGAAAAACAATGCTTAAAGAGCGGATCTATCTGGGCCTTTTACAGAGAAAGTCCTGCAGTGGGAAGGTTCATGGACTTCAGTCCTCCTTCAAATCACAAGACCTGGGCAGCTTAAAATTTGCATCACTTTTGTGGAACACATGTTTAAAAACGGAGCTAACTGTTGAGTGATGATCTATTTAGGGAAATTCCCTTTTTTGGTTATAGGTATATGTCTAAAATGTTTTCTCTGCCACCTAAGCTCATTCTTAGAATAATTAGGGGAGGTGATAATGTCAGTAAGCTTTTTTTGTTTTTGAGAAATTTCCATTTGCTGTGAAGATTTGTGAATGATGCGATTATATTTTGATTATAGGTGACGAAACCGCTGTGTGGCAGGCCTTGACTTTGTTGGAAGAGGGATTAACCCACAGTCCCTCTAATGCTCAATTCAAATTGCTGCTTGTACGAATCTACTGTGTGCTGGGTGCATTTGAACCAGTGGTGGATCTTTACTCCAGCCTTGATGCTAAGCACATACAACATGACACCATTGGGTTGGTAGTACATACTCTGAGTAATGAACAGCCAGCTATACCAGTGCAGAGCCCTTATACATGGAATCCTAGCCATTAGATTTTAGCAGTAAAGTTCTTCCTGGCATCAGTCATTTTAGATTAAACAATTACGTTATGCGCCATTGCAAAGCAGAAAGAATTTTATATCTCCCAGCATTTGTGGTAATTTTTAGATTGGCAAAATTTAGAAATGCTAACAGTTTTCCCCCAGGGATAGAGGATAAGGACTTTGAGCCCTTATTTTTAGCATACACTAGTTTGAAGTATTCACTTCTGCCTTGCAGTGGATGGTGATATATGTACTTTATTTCCTGACCTTAGAGGTCCTGTTGAATTTTTATTTCAGTTAACTGGGATGAATTAAGGGCATTTCCTCCATGCTCAGTGGTGCTGATTTAGCAAGAAAGCATCATGTTCTTTTACCAGTTATATTCCATTAATCATCAGAATATAAGAAAGCATGGCATTGTACTTTAGGCTTCCCATAAAACAGAATTACGGACTCTGCTTTATGATTATGATTTTGTGATCATTTCTATGGCTAGATTTTTTTTTCCTTTAGCTATTTCTTTATCATAGTAGTTTTTAGAATATTGTTTGATGTTAGAGATTGGTAAATTTAATGTGTTCTTTTTCTTTCTTTCTTTCTTTCTCACTTTCTTTTCTTCTCACCTAGTTATCTTTTGACCCGATATGCTGAATCCCTTGGTCAGTATGCTGCTGCATCCCAATCCTGTAACTTCGCACTCAGGTTTTTCCACTCCAACCAGAAAGATGTGAGTTTTTGTTTGTTTCTTTCTTTCTTTGTTTTTTAATATGTTCTTGCCTGCTGAATGCACATGATTTAGAAAGCAATATCTCATTTCACAAGTGCACATGCTGAGGTACACCTTGCTGTACTTGCAAGTGCCTTTAGGCCATGGCTTACTGTGCAAGGCTGTTCAGTAGCAGTAAAGAGTTATTTGTTGTTAAAATGGGCATATATAATAGAATCCTTGGAAAGTTGTTTTTAAACTGAGTATTAACAGAATAGGAAGCCTCTTGGATCTATCTTCTCATCTCTAAGAGACTTTCCAAGGGCATAAAAAATAGCTCCTAAATTTATAGCCTTGGAGTGCTATATATGAGTCTTCATAGCAGCTGCTCTGTGTTACTTTCATTTATTTCTGAAGTTTATAACCACTGTGCTCTTGGCCAACAGTGAGTGCACTTATATTTTCTTAGTATTATGAAATTGTCCAATTGAAGAACATTTAACAATATTTAGATAATAAATAGAAGGTTTTTAAAGTGGCAATAAATAAGATAGAGCTTTTATGTGCCATAATGAAAGGTTGGGATTTGCACCATATTTTTCACTGCAAGCAGATTTGGGCATCCCTTGTCAGTTAAGCAGAGGTTTTTGGACTCTACTTCAGTCTACCAGTATGGGTACCAACTACCTGAGAACATATGTTGAGAAAAGGAAGGTCTCTAGGATAGTCACTGTCTACTTTGTTATCATATACTTCTGAGACTCATCTCCTGCAATTTGGGCCTTGCCCATAGCTTTCCATTCTCATGGTCTCCCAGCTTCTGAAGAACTTGAAAATGAAGATGGTTTTTGGGGTTCTGTTTGGCAGATACTCATGATGATTTAAAAAAAAAAAACCTTTCATAACTCAAACCAGCAATGTCTAATCCATCTTCTGACTAATTCATTAAGATAATATTCAGTAGAAGGCAACTCAAATATTTTTTTTAACAATGGACTAATTGGTTTAAGCTCATGATACTTAGGTTGTAACAAACTTTAGGAAATGGCCTAGAGGGCTGGAGTAGCAAAGGGTATTTCTGAGGAGGTGGGAAACTGGCTCTTAAGTGCTTAAATAGTAAGCTGTGCACATTAATATTTTTAGGCCCCTTCTCTCTATCCTCAATTGGTATCTCTCTTTGAGACCTTATTTTGTGCTACAGCATCTGATCGGGCATAGAGGGAAGTAGACTTCAGCATCAGGGCACTTTGCTCAGAAGGTAGTGGCCTGGTGTAGAAGTCAGAAGGATATCTCCAGAACATTAGGTTTCTAGAATCTAGTATGAATAGTAGGCAGTTTGGCTATAAATCTTTGAGTTTTCTATGTGTTCAGGTATCTGTGCTTGACCTGCCCTGTTCTCAAGAAGTTTCACTAACTCAATAAAAGTCCAAAAGAAAAATGCTCCTCAAATCTCATTCTGGCTCTCATTTTTTATAGAAAAATGTTTGATTTAATTGAAGAATAGTTTTCAGACTTTTGTTCCTCAACCTTCTAAAGTAGTGGGGCAGGGGGAGAAGGAATTAATTCCAGTCTGTTTGGCTATTTTAATCTTAATTCCTAGTCATCCAGTAGTCTAGAAGAATATTGTCCATAAAGATTTTGTCAGTAAAGGCACATTATTTTGTATTAATAAAGATTAAGCTTTAATGTTTTTCCCCACAAATATTGTCTGAAGAGTTGTTGTTTTGACACCCTCCCCCCTCCCCCCAAAAAAGAGCATTATGATAGGGAAAGGTGATCTGAGGAGCAATTTGAGAGGGCATGTTGTTCTCTCTGACTTTTTGTATCTTTGATTGATGTATTGCTATTGTGTGACAGAAGTAATGAATTCATCTGAACATAAATGATGCTGAGCCTGATAAAATTATAGCATTTTACTGATCTGGGACTAGGACTGTTTGCTTGAAATTTATTTTATTATTACTAACTTATTTAATCAAATTAAGCTAGATAATTTTGATAGAGGTAGGGGTGAGGAGGTAGGGAGTCCTGGGATCAAAAGTAAACCGTAATACATCAACTAAAATGAACCATGACCTCTCTCAGTACCTAACCTAAGTCCCTCAATGACAAGTGAGACTGGTAAGGATTGTTTCCTAAAGGAATCAAGGCTAAGATAGGAAAGATCATGACTATAGTGTCATACTGTATGTTTTAAACCTTCTGCTTATAGTGTTAGAAATATCTTTCTCAAAAGCCAGTGCTCTGTGCTCTACATATTTTATTCTTGGTAGGTAATGGGAAGTCTAGATGCTTTCTCTTTGGTATTTCAATTCCTAACTAGCTCTTTGAAAGAACACTTACAAGGAAAATTCCAGTGTTCTTCTTTGTAAGACTTTGTGTTGTGGGATTGAAAGTTATATTTGGAAGGACTACACAGGGATTTTCTTTCTGGATAGATCATTGTCTGCTATCTTACTGTCTTACTTTGGAATAGATTTTTTACAATAGGATAATTAGAGCTAGATTTCCATAGCTCCAAAAGTCGTTCATATGTTTATACTTAAGAAAAATTTTCTGTATAAAATTCTCTAATTTAGCTCTTTATGAAGATCATTATTAAAAGATTTGATGCCCATGAATTCTACCAATTTTTACATTGACCAGGGTTCATTTCAGGAATCCATCTGGGATCTAAATTGCCTCACTGAAAAAAAAGAAAAAGAAAAGAATTTACCTCATTGGTACATAAATGAGTAGAAATATGTACGGACAACATACTCTGATATCCAAGTCTTTAAAGTGCCTGCCTGTGGCTTCCAGTTTTGCCTGCAGTTCCATTAGGGATTGTTTCTTCAAATAGCTAATACTTTTCACAGCCTTTGTCCTATTGGTTGTTTCTCTGGCCCTTGTCTATTTCTGTGGTGGTGTTGTACTGCAGTATTAAAGGAGGACTATCTTAAAAAGACAAAGCAGAGAACTAAAGTGACCTCTTTAGTATATTAAAGGACTATATTCCCTCCTTTTTGTCCCTTTTCTTTTTTTTAAAAGCTTTTACTTTTTGCTGAAATGGTGTTCTATGAACCACTCAGAAATTAAAACTGCCTCCACACTTGGTGAGGTTTGGTTCTCTCCCTGAATCCTAGCATATTTTGGAGCTGTAATTTATGGATTTGAGTAGAACCACCAAAGTCATTATTTCATCCTGATTAATTGCTGAATCATATGTTCCTACCCCGCTGGATTTTTTAAGCTGTAGGTTGCTATTGCAAGGGCTGATGGCAAACCTTGCTTAGTTTTCCAAACTAAGGGGCCATAGGATAGGCATATGTGTTGAGAGTATACTGGCCTCTTCTTGATGGGGTGTATCACTGCCCTTAGTTAGGCTAGAAGGTACACTCGAGCTTTTTCACATGGTCCTTCTTTAAACCTGCAGGATCACAAGTAATCTTTTTAATTTTCTTGTGTCCGTCCGTCTTTAATTTCTCCAGATACTGCAGGCAAACAGCTCGCCGAGGTGTCCCATGGGGGTTTAAAAGCCGCATCGAATGCAGTTGAATTAGCGCCCGTGGCGCAATCCCGCGGCCTGAAATGAACCCTGCGAGGCTGTGTATCAGAGGGTATGTTGTTGACTATTGGCCTATTTTCCTACTGGGCAAATTATTCAGACATGGAGATGGGGGCAGAGTTGACTAACTGAGGCTGTGCAAAAAGATTGGCTTTTCTAGAAAGGGTCCTTGTTTGGGACAGACAACAGCTTTGAGCTTAATACTTAGGCCAAAGGGGGTAGCCTCTATCTTTTGATCCTTACAGCATAGACCCATACCCATGAAATGTTTTTTCTTGAGATTTTCTTTATTTTGCCAGAATTTCTTTTTAGAATTCTTATCTTTATTCTACATTTCATCTGTATATGTGTATTAAACTGAAATTAAAGCACATGTCATCCGTGTTACCTTTACTTCCTTGTTTTATAGGAATTTTCAGCAGAGGTTATATGTAGTTTGGATGGACAAGAAACCTGGTTCTAAAGTCTTTCTGTTCTCAGAATGGATTATTATATGCATTTTTGTAGGTCTTTTGTTTGGTGTCTTCTGTCATGATATAATGCACATATGCCCTGTGTTGTTTGTTTCATTATTCAGAAATAAATAAAACTAAGGAGCAGCCTGTCTTTTTCTAGAGAATGATTTTTATTTGGGGTCGAGTAGGGTGGTAGTTATACTATACTGGTGTTTTGAGAACCTTATAGCAAACAGAGATTATATTAGATGCAGAAAAACATGGAGTAATATCCCTTCCAGAATGGCACTAACCAAATTTTGACTGATAAAGCATAACAAAATTTCCAGTTGAATTGAAAAACATGACAAGAGAAGATCTATGTATGTGGTGGTAGCAACAGCTAGCATTATTATTAGTAATACTAGTAAAGAAGGCTTGTAAGGGGACTATACATGACTCACATATAAGAAGAAAGAAAAATGATGTTTTTAAAAGGCTGATATTCTACTTGGTGACCAAGACCTTTAAAAAATTAGACTCATAATCTTTTAATTTTAGTGATGAGTTTTTTTTGTTTGGGCTGGGACAGTTTGCTTACATTGTCTAACTTGTGAAAATATTTATACCAAGGTAATGTCTTTCCTTCCCAGACCTCAGAATATATTATTCAAGCTTACAAATATGGTGCATTTGAGAAGATCCCAGAGTTTATCGCTTTTAGGAACAGGCTGAATAATTCTCTTCATTTTGCACAAGTCCGTATGGAACGGATGCTGTTAGACCTACTACTTGAAGCAAATATGTAAGTATTGCACAAGAGCTACAAGATGCTGAAAGCCATTAGTAGGCCCGTGAGTGTCACTAGCAAGATAAAAATGGGGGGGGGGGGGAGATGAAGAATAGGGAAGTAGGGATAAGGAACCTGGTATATATCCCTGGGAATGATAGGGTACTGCCAGCACCACCTCATGTTTAAGACAGATGCCATCTAAGCCATGATCCTCACCCGCTGGTTCATATTGAGTTTGCAGGATTCTCCCTCTCCTACAAACATGAAATTTTAGGAATTAATACTAATCCACTTCTTTTTTAGCTGGGCTACTAGAAGCCTTCCTGTTTCTGTATAGCATGCCAGCAATACCTGGTGCTTGGTTCTGTTTTACCTTATATAAGACTGACTTCTGTTCTCCCTTGCCTTTTTTTTTTTTTTTTTTTTTACGATTAATTTATTTATAATCTCCCCCTCCTCATTGTTTGCATTCTTTGTCTGCTGTGTCTGTTCGTTGTGTGCTCGTCTTCTTTTTAGGAGGCACTGGACACCGAACCTGGGATCTCCCATGTGGGAGAGAGGTGTCAAATCACTTGAGCTACCTTTACTCCCTGCTTATTCTGTCTCATGTTTCCTCATTGTGTCTCCTTGTTGCATTATCTTGTTGTATCATCCTTTTTTTTTTTTTTTAAGATTTATTTTTTATTTATTTCACTCCCCCTCCCCCCCAGTTGTCTGCTCTCTGTGTCCATTCACTGTGTGTTCTTCTGTGACCGCTTCTATCCTTATCAGCGGCACCGGGAATCTGTGTTTCTTTTTGTTGTGTCATCTTGCTATGTCAGCTCTCCGTGTGTGTGGCGCCATTCCTGGGCAGGCTGTACTTTCTTTCGCTCTGGGCAACTCTCCTTATGGGGTGTACTCCTTGTGCGTGGGGCTCCCCTATGCGGGGGACGACCCTGTGTGGCACAGCACTCCTTGCGCACATCAGCACTGTGCATGGGCCAGCCCCACACAGATCAAGGAGGCCCGGGGTTTGAACTGCAGACCTCCTATGTGATAGGTGGACACCCTATCCATTGGGCCAAGTCCACTTCCCTCGTTGCATCATCTTATTGCATCAGTTGCTGTGCCAACTCGTCATGTCAGCTCTCTGTCTTGCTTGTGAACTGAACCTGGGATCCAACTGCTTGAGCCACATCCACTTCCCCCTTCCTTTCTAATAGAACAAATCCTGGCTGATACATTTTCATGGCTGTTTTACTATTGAAATTGTATAAAAATTAATTTCTGTATCACAGATCAGCCAGCTTAGCAGAGAGTATAAAGTCAATGAACCTTAGGCCAGAAGAAGATGACATTCCATGGAAAGACTTGCAAGACAATAGAGACTTAAATGTTTTCTTCAGCTGGGATCCAAAAGACAGGTAACTGGAATTTAATCTGAGACAATTTATTTTGAAAGAATCACAAATAATTTAATTTTTAAAAACCTTCGTTTTACTTAAGTATAAGTAATATGTTTGTTTAATGGGTCAGAAGATATAGATAAGTCAAAGGAAGAAAATAAATCTCACCTCTGTACTGGGATACATGCACATAAATAACCTTAATATGTATATTAGGAACATTTGATCAATATCAAAAAGATAGCTGCCTACTCTCCCCCTTCCCCCTGAAATATTGGTCAAAGTGCAAAGAAATCAACAGCAGTATTAAGATTCTTTTTTTAATCTACCGGATAAATCAGAAAGGATTAATACCTGTGGTTAGCAAGGTTGTGGGGGAAGTTATTTTTGTGATTTATGTGGAAATAAAACTTCATATAACCTTACTGTAGGGACTTTTGGTGATATGTATCAAGATTGAAAAATGTCACATACCATTCAAATGTAGCAGAACCTGAGGAAATAAATGTATAAGCATGCATAGATTTATATATGAGGTAGTGCTGAAAGAACTGTGTTTTGGGAGTTCTAAACTATATTCAGTGATTCACAGGAAGGACTCATAGAACTTGGCATTCACAGCTAAGATTTATTACATAAAAAAGGATACATGACAAGATCAGCAAGGGATTAAGACACAGAACTCTGTGCATAGGCTTCTGATATTTGTTCCTTTTTGTGAGGGGACACACTGAATGAGCTCCTTTCTCTAGCAGTGAAAAATGCATTAACGTGTGCAGTGTTTCTGCCCAGAGAAGCCCATTTGTAACTTGGTGCCCAGGATGTTTATTGGCTGGTTGTATAGGAACACGCTGTCTGGCAGATTCCCAGAGGGAAAGCAGGTGTTCGTCATAAACCACATTGTTTGTACATTCTAAGCACAGTAAGCCACTCTTACTGTTTAGGGAACATTTGGAGTGACAGGTTCCATCAGCCCATTGCCAAACTTTGTAAGCAGGCCCTTTCTAAAGATCTGCTGTAACTCTTTTCTGCATACACTATCATAAAATGTTGCAGTTCAAAAAATCGTATGAATACTGTGGATCCATTTTATTTGTTTAAAAATTATTTTATAAATACATTATATTCAGTTACATTTTTTTACATCCATATCGCAAAAGTCTGAAAGGATCAATACCAAGCTTGTTAGTATTGGTGTTTCAGTTACCAGGGCACTTTTGCTTTTTACTTAAATTTCTGTCATTCGAGTTTTTTGCATCATGGGTTACTTTTGTCATTGGTGGGCAAAGTCTCATTTAATGGGACATTGACCTTTAGGTAGGTTATCATTCCAATTTTATGGATAATGAACCGGGATTTGGAACTTTTTGGTTTGTCAAGGTCACTCAGCTAGTAAATGAAAAGGGTCTTGGCTCGTTAATGCGAACATTGGAGAGATTTGAAGGGAACAGATTGAATAAATGGATGGTTTGGGGATGTTTCTATTTAAGGGATGTTTCTGAAGAACATAAGAAACTTTCCTTGGAGGAGGAGACCATGTGGTTAAGAATCCGTTCCTTAACATTGAGGCTGATCAGTGGACTTCCAAGTCTAAACCACCCTGTGGAGCCAAAGAACTCAGAGAAGACCACTGAGAATGGCGTGTCCTCCCGGATTGATATTCTTCGTTTGCTCCTTCAACAGCTGGAATTGGCCCTGGATACAGGAAAGCGATTTATTGAAAAGAAAATTCAGGTATTATCATTAAGTATTTGTCATCAAAGCTACAATAATTATATATATGACTGTCTTTTTAGAAATAAGAGTATGGGATAGGTGAGTAGTAAAGAATAGCACCAGTTTATAGCATCATTAGGAAAAAGGAATAGTCTAGAATCAGGGAATT
The DNA here is from genome assembly GCF_030445035.2 of Dasypus novemcinctus. Classification (NCBI taxonomy): domain Eukaryota; kingdom Metazoa; phylum Chordata; class Mammalia; order Cingulata; family Dasypodidae; genus Dasypus; species Dasypus novemcinctus. The sequence goes on along the minus strand of NC_080691.1, from coordinate 21,736,646 downwards.
ACACAAGCTTCCTCAGTATCCAAACTGGATAGTGCCAAAAGTTTATGCTGGGTTTTTATTTTGTTTTGTTTTTTCAAAATAGATTTTTGTGCTGGCAAATTTTTATTAGCTATCCGATTAATACATTATTCCTGTTTTCATCATAATGATTTAGTTATTAGTTTGCTGATCATTAATGGCTTGCAACTGACTCACTGAGACTTATCCAGTAGTTTAGTAGTTTGGGTACCTTGTTTTTTATTTTATATGACTTTAAACAGTTTAAAGGACTTACCTTTTTTCTTTTCCTCCACAGTATCCTTTCCTTGGTCCTGTACCTACCAGAATGGCTGGATTTTTAAATTCTGGCTGTTCTCAGTGCCAGACCTGCTCTTTTTATCTTGTTAGTGATATTTACGAGCTGGATACTAATGGTTTAGGTGAGTGTACTCTGGCATGAGTGTGTTAACTGGGTTTTTGTCATTGAGGACTTTAGTTAATACAGTAAAATATCTATAACTTTACACACTTAGAAAAACTGGGGAGAGACCAGAAGCTGTTCTGGAAATGTCTGGTTTAATATACATGAGGGTATATTCATGAACAGGTGGCAAAGTAATGTTTTGGAAGCTTAAATCTTTCCTATGTTTAAAATGAGGCCCAACAGTTGAAAAAATCCTTGATTCATTGAGATATTGTTGGATTTTAGGTGGAATGGTTTACTTAAAAATGAAGCCCTAAACTTTGTGGAGAAGAAATTTTTTCTAAGTGCTCAAACCAGGAAAATTTCAAGTACCCATTAGACCATGTTTTATTTATCATATAGTTCACAGATGTTGTCACTGAGAGTGTTTGATACACATAGACATCCTCCTAGAGAACTTTAGGCGTACATTTGATAGAAAGGTAATTAATTGCCTTTCTTTTCCTTTCCTTTTTCTTTCTTATCTCTTTCCTTTTCCTTTTCTTTCCTTTCCTTCTTCTTCCTTTGTCTCTGTTTCTTTCAATTAACAGAATTTAAATGGGGGTCTTAAGAGAAAAGAAGTCCTTGCCCATGAGTTGTTTGCAGGTATTGATCTTGTTCCTTTATCTTATTAAAAAATGAATTGAAAATTTTTGATTTTTGTTTTTCAATTTTAGAGGATACATTGGAGCTCCAAGAGCGAATAGAGCATAGTCTTAAGTCTTTACTAGAACAGTTAAAAGGTAAGTGTTTTCTTTGGATAGATTGTATGTTATGTAAATATATCTTAATAAAACTGCTTTATAAAAACAAAAAGTTAAAGAGTTTTTACTGTGAATTTGGCCCCTCTTTCTCCTGACTACATTATATCTGGTTGTCTGGCAGTTACACAATTTTTTATAGAAATTTGTGCAAGGATTCATATTTTTAAGTTGTTTTTAACCTTTAAAAGTTATTATTACAAAAGCAGTAGATGCCTATTTTAAACAGCATACCAAGCAGGCATAGTCTTTCCCCCTTTCCTAGTCCGTTTCTCTCAGAGGTAACTACTGTTAAAACTTTGGAATCTTTCTCCCTAGATGACACCTACATAGTCATATGTATGTATACATAGCAGTAATAGATATTTTTGTAATACATTCTTTTTTTTAAAAAAGATTTTTATTTATTTATTTCTCTCCCCTCCCCCCCCCGTTGTCTGCTCTCTGTGTCCATTCGCTGTGTTCTGTGACTGCTTCTATCCTTATCAGCGACACCAGAAATCTGTGTTTCTTTTTGTTGTGTCATCTTGTTGTGTCACCTCTCCATGTGTGTGGCGCCATTCTTGGGCAGGCTGCACTTTCTTTCATGCTGGGGGGCTCTCCTTACGGGGCGCACTCCTTGTGTGTGGGGCTCCCCTATGCCGGGGACACCCCTGCATGGCACGGCACTCCTTGTCCGCATCAGCACTGTGCATGGGCCAGCTCCACACGGGTCAAGGAGGCCCGGGGTTTGAACTGTGGACCTCCCATGTGGTAGGCGGATGCCCTATCCATTGGGCCAAGTCCGCTTCCTTGTAATACATTCTTTTCATATTTTTATTTTTGTGTTCTCTTGGACACCTTACCATGTCAGTTATATATATCTCATTGATTTTAAGGACTATATAATATTCTATAGTATTGTATCAGTGTACTATATTTATTTATGTATGCCTTCATTATTATGTACTTGAGTTATTTTCCATATTTATAACAATGTTGAAATGAACATCTTGGTACATAAGTATTTAATCCTTGGGATTAAGTACCTCAAGGTAGAATTGTTTGGTAAAAGGGTACACGTATGCATTTTATTTTATTTTGTTTTGTATACATATATGTGTTTATTACATATGTATAATAGTAATGCATTTATTACTATTATTGTCATCATCATCTTCCAGAAGAAAGAGTGATTGATTCAGTAATGCAGAAAGAAATGAAAGAAAATCGAGGTGGTGAGTTTGAAGGAAAAAGTGAAGTTCTCTAGGCAAACAAGTAAGGCAAGTAGATACAAAAATAATGATATTACTTAGAAAAGTATAGAGATATAAGCAAGCATGATAAGGCCAGATTAGTATGAGTATGTTAGAGAATAAAATGCAGAGAGCAGTGGAAAGAAATGAGTCTGAAGATAAAGGAAAGGTCAGGTTGTAGAGGACTTTGTGTGGCATGCTAAATAACAGATTTTATCCTTTTGAGACTGATGCCAATACTGGATTGAGGAAAGGAATAAATTAATCAGCATTTCATTATAAAGTGATTGATATAAAAAGTTGATTCTGAGGCTGAAGAAAGAATCATTGAGGTAGATGGGGAGCTTTAATGCAGATAGACTATTTAGTGTCATCTGGAGTTGAGAAATAATACCCAAAACTAAAGAAGTGACACTGAGGATTACCAGTTTTAAGAGTGGAGAATAATTGACCTTTTCTAGTGAATATTCCTCCTCTCTTTTCACAAATCACTTAAGAGTCACAAGAATAAAATAAATAAGAACCAGACTTTTTCTTTCATGAAACTAGTAGACAAATGAAATTTAAAGGAGTGCCAACAGGAATAAAGACCCAGCATGGGTGAGAGAGGAAACAGCAAAAACTCCTGTGTTGCACATCTCAGGAAGAGTTAACAAAGGACATTGCCCCCAAGATGAAGGACACATGCTGTGGTGCAAAGACAATTTTTGTTTGCAGCAAAGAGAACACAGTGTATATATTTACAAGAACTTTCATAAATTGATTTGGTACTAAAAGCAAAGAAGGCAGAACAAGGAATTATTTGGACAGGTCATATTGCAAAAACACTATGTCTGCATTGTGGGAAGAGGAGAGAGGAAAGAAAGGTTAATAGCTCCTATAACTGTCTGATTAACTGCAATGGCTGATAGAGAATAAAAAGTTCATACATACAAAGAAAAAACTTAGTTAATTTTGAAAAAGCATTCTACTAACCTGAAACACAGTTTCAGTCACTCACCAGTTTGAACCCACTGCAAGAATAATTCACCATATTTATAAAAGTCATCATATGATCTACATGAGAAAAAATTAAAAAATAAACTTGAAAAACAAATGGAAGAGAACCATCTCAGGAAAAATATTGCACTTCTGGTTGAACAAATGGCAAATGGTAGCATATGATGCTCCAGGGTACCATCCCTCACAGGATCTTTAGAATCTTTGAACATTTATCAGAAACTAGCAGACCAGAAACTGGCAGACCATTTTACTCAATACTTCAGAAAAAAAAATTAAAGGGTTGCAGTAACTGAAAGTGCCAAATCAAGAAAATACAACTTGAAAACTGGTATGTGAAGCTCATGGTAGTCCTGCTAACCTTTCCATCATCCCATCCTTGGAGTGGTGCAGAACCAGCCTGTGCTTCCATCTGGGCCTCTGTTCCTGTTCCAGAAGGATCAGAGTAACTCTTATGTATTAAAAGAGGTGCCTGTGTGTCAGTGCCAGGCTATCAAGTGGAAGCCTGAAAGACTGAACTAGGAAACTTGTCGAAGGCTTATTCTCACATAATTTGTCCTGAAGGCAGAAAAGCTTGGAGACAGCTGGAGCAGTAAAATAATTAAGTCAAAGTATCTGTTTGGTCTAGTTCATTTATCATATTATTCAGTCTCTTTGTTTCATTATTTAGCTTCTGTGAAGATGTTCTATCCAATGCTGAGAATGGTGTATTGATTCTCCAACTGTTATTGTAGAGATGTCTTTTTCTCCCTTCAGTTTTGCCAGTGTGTGCCTCATGTATCTTGTGGCGCCAAGTTAGTTGCATAAATATTTATATAGCTATTATTTCTTGGTGAATTGCCCCCTTTCAAAATATAGAATGACCTTCTTCATCCCTTACTTCCATTTTGTATTTAAAATTAATTTTATCTGATATCAGATCACTACTCAGCTCTTTTTTGTTTACTATTTATATGGAATATCTTTTTCCAACCTTTCACTTTCAAGCTGATTTTGTCCTTACTTGGATTTGAGATTCTTGAAGACAGCATATAGATCACTCATATTTTTTATCCATTCTGTCAGGGTTTGTCTTTTGATTGGGGAATACAATTCATTAACATTCAATTTTATTTCTGTAAAGGCATTACTTACTTTGCCCATTTTATCCTATGCCTTTCCATTTTCACATCTTACTATTGTCTGTCTTTTTACCTTTTAATTTACCTTTCTTAATAATCTCAGTTTTACACTCTTCTTCAAGTCTCTCACCCTTGTTTTTTCTTTCAGACTGCAGCAATTCTTTTTGCATGTCTTGTTATTCTGGGATTTTGGTAACATTATTTCTCATTTTTCGTTTGTTCTTGAAGACTTTACACTCAACCTCATTTTTGAAAGACAATTTTTCCAAATACAGAATTCTTGGCTGGCAGATTTTCTTTTCTTTTTTTTTAAAGCACTCAGTGTAGTTTAATACATTAACAGATTTATTTATTTATTTGTTTGTTATTTTTATTTCTCTCCCCTCACCCCTCCCCTGGCCATCATCTACTCCCTGTATCCATTCGCTGTGTGTTCTTCTCTGTCCACCTCCATTCTTGTCAGAGGCAGCAGCGGGAATCTGTCTCTTTTTGTTGCATCATCTTACTGCATCAGCTCTCCGTGTGGGCAGATTGCGCTTTTTCTCAGGCAAGGCAGGCTCTCCTTGAAGGGCACACTCCTTGTGCGTGGGGTCCCCTACGCAGGGGACACTCCTACATGGCATGGCACTCCTTGTGCACATCAGCAGTGCGCATGGGCTGGCTCACCACACAGGCCAGGAGGCCCTAGATTTGAACCCTGGACCTCCCATGTGGTAGGCGGACGCTCTATCAGTTGAGCCAAATCCACTTCCTCAGATTTTCTTTTTCAGTATCATAAATAACATCATACTTTCTTCTAATCTCTATGGTTTCTTTTTTTTCTAAAAGATTTATTTATTTATTTACACACCCCCCCCCATAGTCTGTTCTCTGTGTCTATTTGCTGCGTCTTATTTCTTTTGTCCGCTTCTGTTGTCGTCAGCGTCAGCAGCATGGGAAGTGTGGGCGGTGCCATTCCTGGGCAGGCTGCACTTCCTTTCGCGCTGGGCGGCTCTCCTTGCACGTGGGCCTCCCCTATGCGGGGGACACCCCTGCGTGGCACGGCACTCCTTGCGCGCATCAGCACTGTGCATGGGCCAGCTCCACACAGGTCAAGGAGGCCTGGGGTTTGAACCGCGGACCTCCCATGTGGTAGACGGATGCCCTAACCACTGGGCCAAGTCCATTTCCCTCTATGGTTTCTGGTGAGAGTTTTCTACTTAATCTTATTGAGGCTCTCTTCTATGTGATGCTTTTCTTTTCCTGTTTTCAGAATCTCTTTATCTCTGATACTTGTCATTCTGAACAGTAAGTATCTCAGAGTAGGTCTATTCAGATTTATTCTTTTTGGTATGTTTTGTCCTTCTTGGATATTGATATTTAGGCATTTCATTAAGGTTGGGAAGTTTTCATTATTTCCTCAAATGTTCTTTCTGCCCCTTTTTTGTTCTCTTCTCCTTCTGGGAGACATATGTTTTTGCATTTTACATTGTCATTCAATTCCCTGAGGCCCTGTACCATTTTCCCCATTCTTTCTGTTCTCCTTTTTTTTTTTTTTCTTTTAGTTTTATATTATTTATTTCTCCTCCCCACCCCCCAGTTGTCTGTTCTCTGTGTCCATTTGCTGTGTGTGTTTTTTTTTTTGTCCACTTTCTGCTGTTGTCAGCAGCACGGGAATCTGTGTCTCTTTTTGTTGCGTCATCTTGCTGCATCAGCTCTCCATTTGTGCGGCGCCCCTCCTGGCAGGCTGCATTTTTTTTTTGCATTGGGCAGCTCTCCTTACGAGGTGCACTCCTTGGGCGTGGGGCTTCCCTATGGGGGGGACACCCCAGTGTGGCATGGCACTCCTTGTGCGCATCAGCACTGCATGTGGGCCAGCTCCACATGGGTCAAGAAGGCCCAGGGTTTGAACTGCGGACCTCCCATGTGGTAGACGGACGCCCTATCCACTGGGCCAAGTCTGCTTCCCTCTCCTATCTTTTAAAGTTCAGATGATCTGTCTTTGATATCACCAATTCTGTCTTCAATTCATATCTGCTGTTATTTGCCTCTCTGTTTTTATTCCCCTCCATTGTATCTTTCTTTCCCATAAGCTCTTTTACTTTTCTTTTCAGCTTTCAAATTGCTCTTTATGCTCACCATGTGTCTTAATATCCTTTATCTCTTTAGTAATATTTTTCTTGATCTCTTTGAACAGAGTTAAGAGATTTGTGTGGTAATCATTGATTAGTTTTCTGAAAATTCTGTATTTCATCCGGGTATTAGCTTTGTTCCTTTGGCTGGGCCATCTCTTCCTTTTTCCTAGTATAGTTTGTAATTTTGCTGATGTCTAGGTATCTGTATATGATGGTGAGTTTACTCTGATGGTCAGTTTCTCTTTCTTGCCTAGTGTTTTTTTCCATGGTTCTTTGATTTTTGGTTTAACTTACTCTGAGTCTTAAAAATTGCCCAGCTTAGGTTATCAAAATTGGGCCAAGTTGGGAGCGGATGTGGCTCAAGCAGTTGGGTTTGGTTCCCAGTACCTCCTGAAAAAAACAACAAGCAAAACAACTGACAAAACCAACTCAGGGAAGCTGATGTAGTTCAGTGATTGGGCGCTGGCTTCCCACATACAAGGTCCCAGGTTCGATTCCTAGACCTCAAAAAAAATTTGGGCCAGGGACCTACTAATGTGGAACAGGTATTCTCCTAGGAGTTTGGATGAGAGAGACCTCAAAGCATGTTTTCTCCTTGCAGTTTCTTGGCTGGCCAACAGATGGTATTTTTGGTGAACCTTTTCCAGATTTGTCTCTTTCAACTTACACTTGCCCATGATTCTCTTTTGGCCAGAGTTAAGATTCAAATTGGGCTCTTGTGGCTAAATTCACTGAAGAGAAACAACTCTCTGCCCTTCACTCTACCCTCCCTCTTCCAAGGGAAGAAGATGTCTGTTCCTTTCTCAGTCTGCTGCATTGAACCATGGGCCTATCCAGACTGTGCACCTTGAGGATGGGGCTGTGTGTTATTAATGATCACTGAGGGGATTTAGTAACTCAAGGTTGTCATTTCAGGGTCTTCATTTCTTTGTCCCTCACCCTCCTGGGGGTTGCTCAGCACTATCCTGGTCTGCAGACTCCCAGGGCAGATCCCTCAGACAGCTTTTTGCCCAATTTCCATTGTTTTTTTTTTTTTGAAAGAGTTGGGCCCTGATTGCTTACTCTGACACCATCTTCCAGGAAGTCTTCCCACTCTGTTACTTTTAAAATAAATTTTCGGGAAGTGACTTGGCCCAATGGATAGGGTGTCCACCTACCACATGGGAGGTCCGCAGTTCAAACCCCAGGCCTCAACCTGTGTGGAGCTGGCCCACGTGCAAGGAGTGCGCTTCGTAAGGAGAGCCATCCAGTGTGAAAGAAAGTGTAGCCTGCCCAAGAATGGCGCTGCACACATGGAGACCTGATGCAGCAAGATGACACAACAAGAAAAAAAAGAAACACAGATTCCCAGCACTGCTGATAAGGATAGAAGCGGTCACAGAAGAACACACAGCAAATGGACACAGAGAGCAGACAACTGGGAAGGGGGACAGTGCAAGAGAACGGGAGAGAAGTAAAAAAAAAAAAGAAAATAAATTTTAATCCTCTCCTGGATTGTCTACCATATGCATTTTAAATCTGTAAGCATCTTTATTTTCAGAAGTCCAAGTGGTCTTGTATTTTGTTGACCAAATTAGCAATGTCTGAGAATTAAAACATGGTGAAGATTATGAGTATAAAATATGGTATCTCTTAGGAAGATGCATTCCTGCAGTGCAGTTTGGTCTTTCAGTCCATAATGGCATGAGTTTTTCTTCCACATGATTTACCTGGAGTCTTAATTTTACTGTGCACATGGCCTGTCTGGAAAGGCAAAGCTGGTGTCTAGAACATAGAATATATAATTCAAAATACCACCTTTTATTTTTTTAAGACAGTAGAGCAGCAATCATGTAACTTTTAAAAGAGCATAAAATAGATATCCTTTGATGTTTGGTTCATTGTAGAAAGTAAAGTAAAAAAGCTCCCTGGATTAAGTGCTTTCATTTGCTAGATTGTATATTATGTTCTTTTTTTTTTTTTTTTTTAAGATTTATTTATTTATTTCTCTCCCCTTACCCCCCCACCCCTGTTGTGTGTTCTCTGTGTCTGTTTGCTGCATCTTTTCTGTCCGCTTCTGTTGTTGTCAGTGGCATGGGAATCTGTGTTTCTTTTTGTTGCATCATCTTGCTGTGTGAGCTCTCGGTATGTGTGGCACCATTCCTGGGCAAGCTGCACTTTCTTTTGGGCTGGGCGGCTCTCCTTAGGGGGCGCACTCCTTGCGCTTGGGGCTCCCCTTCACAGGAGACACCCCTGCGTGGCATGGCACTCCTTGCGTGCATCAGCACTGCGCATGGGCCAGCTCCACACAGGTCAAGGAGGCCCGGGGTTTGAACCACGGACCTCCCTTGTGGTAGATGGACACCCTAACCACTGGGCCAAGTCCGCCGCCCTGTACATTATGTTCTTAAAAATAGTGTTGGAATGAAAGTGAAATAAAACCATAAAATATTTTTCTGTTTTTAGATATCTTCATTAAATGTAAAGGTGACCTGTTAGAAATTAAAGATGGTACCTTGAAAACACATCCTATTCTTTTAGAAAATCTCGTCTTCCTTGTTGAGGTATGTTTTTGTTCTCTTCCTGAAAAACTAAGTTTTCCTTTATTATTGTATGCAAGATTCACTTTACAAAAATGAATAGGTACCTTATAACTATAACTTAACCCCTGCTACTGCCTTTTGTTAATCAACAATTTAAATAATTGCTGAATCAACTCCTTCAAAGAATACCTAGAAGAGTTCATTCATAATTCTTCCTCCCCCATCCCTCCCTCCTTCCTTCTCTCCCACCCTGCCTCCCCAGGATCAGTGTGGTGATTGTAGAAATGGGATAGAGGAGGATGGATTCAAAGAAGAAGTCGGGAGAGATTTCTGCCAGTTAGAATTTCTTTAATATGTTTTTTTAACTGTTCATGGTAAATATCTCTAGTTCAATCCTCATTGACAAATTTGCAATTTTCCCCTTTTCAGACTATTTCTATTATCCTTTGGGTGTCCAGTTACTGTGAGAGTGTCCTGCGACCATACAAATTAAATTTACAGAAAAAGAAAAAGAAGAAAAAAGAAACCAGCATCATCATGGTAATAACAGAAAAACATAAGTAACAATCTGATCACATGCTGCTTTTTCTCTTCACTTCCTCTCTCTCTCCTTCCTTCCTTCCTACCTTCTATCCATCCAAGAGCAGGTTGCACACAGCATATTCCTTGAACACGTAATGTAATACTTCCATGAACCTTTCCTGTGAACAAGGATATTTATGTAATCACCTTAAGTGCAGTTATCAAGTTAAAGAAATTTACATTGCTGTAAAGGTTATAACTATTACCTTTTCCTTTAATCCAAACAGAAACCTTTTACTCATTTTACCTTTCCCTTGCCCTTCCCCCCACTGCTGGTACCTGCACTCTACTTTCTTTTGCTACAAGTTTGCATATTGTCTGGTATTTTCCTGGTGGTTAATATGGGGCTTAAATTTAACATCCTAAATCTATAACAGTTTCATTTGCTTTGATAACAGCTTAACTTCAATAGCATACATAAACTATGTCCTCTATATTCTTTGTAGCAAATTACATATTTATACATTATGAGTACAAAACCATAGTCATTAAATTTCCGCATTTGCCTTTAAGATCATGTAGGAAGTAAAAAGTGGAATTACAAATCAAAAATACAAATTTGCCCATGTCATTATCTTTATTGGAGATCTTTATTTCTTCATGTGGATTCTCTCAGTTTTCTTGATTTCGTCATATGGATTCTGCCTTTCCTTTCAACCTACAGCAACCCTTTAGAATTTCGCGTAGGGTTGGTCTAGAGGTGATGATGCTCCTCTGTTTTTGTTTATCTGGGAACATCTGAATTCCTCCCTCATTTTTGAAAGGCAGCTTTGCTGAATAGAATTTTTCATTGGCATGTTTTGCTCTCAGCACTTTAAAATGTCTTTCCACTGCCTTCTTACTTCCATGGTTTCTGATGAGAAATTGGCACTTAATCTTATTGAGGCTCCCTTGTATTTGTCATGTTGCTTGTTTTTTGTGGCTTTCAGAATCTCTTTTCATCTTTGGCACATTCAGCAGTATAATTACAATACAGCATGGTGTGGCTCTGTTTGGGTTTATCCAGTTTGGAGTTCATTGAGCCTCTTGGATGTATATATATACATGTCTTTCATTAAATTTGGGAAGATTTTGGCCATTATTTCTCTGAATATTCTGTCTGCCCCTTTCTCTTCTCATTCAGGGACTCCCACAGTCCACTGGTACCCTTGATAGTGACACAGAGTTTCCTCAGGCTCTGTTCACTTTTCTTCATTTTTTTCCTGTTTTCTGCTCCTCCTATTGGGTGATTTCAATTGACTTATCTTTTCTGTCAGTTTCAATCTGCTGTTAATCCCCTTTAGGTAATTTTTTTTCTCTTCATGTGGCCTTTGGCTCCATTTGGTTCCTTTTCAAAATTTCCATATCTCTGTGGGTTTCTCTCTGTGTTCATCTATCGTTTTTCTCATTTCCTTCAGTTCTTTGTTCATGCTTTCCTTTAGTTCTTTGAGCATATTTAGGCCATTTTCTTAATGTCTCTGTTTGGAATGTCCCAAGTCTGGTAGTCCTCATTGATGATTTCTAATGCTTTAAACTTTACCTTTGCCTGGGCCATTGCTTCCTGTTTATTTGTATGTTTGTAACCTTTTATTGAAATCTGGACATTTTAACATTTTAAAGTATTATTGCTGGAATTTAGACTGTACCCAGCTATTGTAATAGTGTTATGACAGCTTTTCCTTGCATGCCAGGAGCTTACACAACAAAACAACAACAAGAAATGAAGAAGGGAAAAAAGAAAACACCTTTTTGAGTTTTTGCAGATTGGCCTACACAAGTGCTCTCTCCTTGAGAGCTTATCCATTTGCTGAGTTTATAGAATAGCTCTAGGTCAAAATGTAGGGCCCTCCCTGGTCCTTTCTGTGCATGGGTCTTGTCTTGGGCATGCGTATGTGGACCTAGGAATTCCGTCATTTACATGGATATGAATGTCCCCTCCTTCTTAGGATGCCATTTCCTCATAGTCCCGGGCACTGCAGTGTAAGTCCTACAGCTAGCAAACCCTTGTCCCAAGCAGACACTTGACTGCTCTCATAGTTTTCTGTGGGAAAACTCTGTTAACTGCCTTCTCCACACAGGGCAAGTAGTGGGACAGCAAGTCCCTCACCACCAGACATATTGGACCACACATAAATGTTCCCACTTTGCACCAGGGGTCACTATTCCCTCCAGAACCAGAGCCAAGGATCTGCAGTGGGAGTGTGGGCTGGCTTCCCATTTAGGTGGTAAAGGAATCCGTGAGGGGCCAGCCAGGGAGCTAGGAGATCCTATTGCTTTTAAGTGGTCTTTTTCTTGATTAAGTACTTTCCCTGGTACTACTATACTTAATTGTTTTTTGGAGCTTTGGGAAAGATGTTTCTGCCAGTTCTTGCTGGTTATTCAAAGCTTCTGTGGGGAGATGGAGTCCTGAAGCTTTTTACTTTGCCATCTTGATCAGAGCCTACCACCTGTTTTTTTTTTTTTTTTTTTTTAATATTTATTTCTCCCCACCCCCTCATTGTTTACCTTTGCTCTGTCTGTCTTCCTTGATTTTCTAGGAGGCACCAGGGCCTCCAATGTAGGAGGGAGGTCCCTAATCACTTGAGCCACCTCTGCTCCCTGGATTGTCATCTCTCTCATTATGCTTTCCTCATTGTGTCACTTGCTGCGTCATCTGTTGCATCAGCTCACTGCACCTGTTGCATCAGGTTGCTGTCTTGCTTATCTTCTTTAGGAGGCACCAAGAACTGAACTCAGGACCTCTCATGTGGAAGGCAGGAGCTTAATCGCTTGAGCCACACCCATTTCCCGCTACCCTGTTTTTTGTTGTTGTTTTGTTGTTGTTTTTAGAAGAAAAATTTTTTTAAGATTTATTTATTCCCACCTCCCTTGCCACTTGCGCTCACTGTCTGCTCTCTGAGTCCATTCGCTGCTCATTCTTCTGTGTCTGCTTGTCTTCTCTTCAGGAGGCACCAGGAACTGATTCCTGGACCTCCTGACATGGATGAGAGGCACTCAATCACTTAAACCACCTCAGCTCCCTGGTTTGTTGTGTCTCTCATTGTCTTTCCTCTGTGTCTCTTTTTCTGTTGCATCATCTTGTTGCAAGTCGATGCCTTCACCTTGCAGCTTGCCTTCACCAAGAAGCCCCAGGAACCAAACCCCAGACCTACCATATGGTAGATGGGAGCCCAATTACTTGAGCTACATCCGCTTCCCCACCACCTGGTTTTAAAGTAACTTCATAATGTACACTTTACTTAATATCTACTTTTTCTTCACTGCTCTTTTTCAGAATTTCCTTGGCTATTGTCAACTGTTAGTTTTTCATCTTTGAATTTTGAATCGTTTGTTCTTAACATTATAGGAAATCTCAGAGACATAAAGAGGAAAATAAAGTCCTGGTTCCTCTTAACACCTTTAATATTCCAGGAGATTGCCATTCCTAAGTTGACTAATAACCAATTAAGATCAGTTATGATATCATATTTTCTTTTTTTTTTTTTTTTTAAGATTATTTATTTATTTCTCTCCCCCTCACCCCATTGTCTGCTCTCTGTGTCCATTCGCTGTGTATTCTTCTGTGTCCAGTTGCATTCTTGCAGTGGCACTGGGAATCTGTGTCTCTTTTTGTTGCTTCATCTTGTTGCGTTTTCTCTCCATGTATGAGGCACCACTCCTGGGCAGGCTGTGCTTTTCTCGTGTGGGGTGGCTCTCCTTGCAGGGCACAATCCTTGTGCATGGGGCTACCCTACATGGGGGACACCCCTGCATGGCACGGCACTCCTTGCACACATCAGCACTGCACGTGGGCCATCTCATCACACAAGTCAGGAGACCCTGGGTTTGAACCCTGGACCTCTCATATGGTAGGCAGATGCTGTATCAGTTGAGCCAAATCTGCTTCCCTTCTATTGGTTTTTCATCCTCAGTTCCCTAAGGGGAACTTGTTTTTGATTTTTAAACTTATTTAAAAATTGGTATGGTAGCAGTTATTTGGCAATTAACTTTACCTTGGTTTGGGAGATTGTCTTAATATTAAAAATGGTATCCATTTCTATTATTGTTAACAGCATTAAGTAATGTTCCAGCAAGAAATTAGCATAACTTTTGTGATATAAGCACGGTATTTATGTTTGATAATCCTTAACTTTTATTTTAATCTTTTCCCCAGCCACCTGTCTTTACCATTTTCCAAGACTATGTTACTGGTCTTCAGACTTTAATTTCCAATGTTGTGGATCATATTAAAGGGCTTGAAGCACATCTAATTGCACTTAAACTTGAAGAACTTATTTTAGAAGACATTTCTTTCTCACCGGTAAGAGACTGTGGGTAATCACCAATAAGTTAATAAGTAAATATTCTTTATCACATAGTCAAGTTGTTTTAAATTCAATCATTTGCCTACTTATATGACTTGGAATGTGCCTGGCAGTAGTTTTCATTGTTGATGTTGGTAGTCAGTTTTTTGGTTTTGGTTGTGGTTTTCATCCACCTTCATTTCTCTTCCTCTCCTTCTTAGACATTTTTGGAGTGTTCTTTTGCTGTGAAAACTAAGGCCAGCATGATGAATTGGTTAGGGGAAGAATGAGTATTGTTCCTGTTTTGAGTACCAAAAGAAACCAGATATACTTTCTTTTTTTTAGGAGATACCAGGGATTGAACCCAGGACTTGGTATATGGGAAGCAGGTGCTCAGTCAATGAGCTATACCAGCTCCCAGTAAGTTTCCTTGAGCATATATTTTTTAGGAAGTACTGGGGATTGAACCTGGGACCTTGTGTATGAAAGCAGATGCTTAATCACTGAACTACACCTGCTTCCCTTTGCCGTAACAGAATCTCCTTGAGTGAGAATTTACCTCCTGGGTTGGCTTGATTCCTTCCTACCTCAGAAGTTGCCACCTGAAAAAGGTGGCTTAATGGGCATCAGAAAGAATTGTGTCAATACTAATTAGGGTAGAAGAATCTAGCAAAAGAGATAATACAGTCAGGATTGTTGTCAAAGGTACCCAGACATCAGATGTCTCCTGATATTATTTTAGGCCCTTTTCTTAAAATTGTGCTGGTTGTTAGTGAAATCCCTGTAAGGTCTTTGCCTTTAAAAAATGGATTCTTTTTTTAAAAAAAGCTTATAGACTCAAAATAGTTGAATATTCAGTGGTGCCAGATGAGTATTTGGTTTTTTTTTAAAGATTTTTTATTTCTCTCCCCTTCCCCCCTGTTGTCTGCTCTTTGTGTCCATTCGCTTTGTGTTTTTCTGCATCCGCTTGTATTATCAGGTAGCACTGGGAAACTGCGTCTCTTTTTTGTTGCGTCATCTTGCTGTATCAGCTGTGTGTGTGTGTGGCACCACTCCTGGGTGGGCTGCACTTTTTTCACACAGGGCGGCACATTCCTTGCACGTGGGGCTCCCCTACACGGGGTACCCATGTGACATGGCACTTCTTTGCTTGGCAGCACTGCGCATGGGCCGGCTCACCACACGATTCAGGAGGCCCTGGGTATAGAACCCTGGACCCTCCATATGGTAGGCAGATGCTCTATCAGTTCAGCCATGTCTGCTTCCCATCAGATGAGTGCTAATTCACCAACCCAAACAGATTTGGATTTGGGTAGGGCAATCGTGGAGCCATCCATTTCTAGCCAGTTGCCCCAGTGATGAAATCCTATTTTTGAGGGGATTCTTCCCTCTACAATACAGTCTGACCTGAGTCTCTGCCTGAAGAAGGAACTCATCCAGCAGTCTGTGAGCAGCCATCATGCTAGCCCCAAACTTGCATTTAGGTAGTCTTAGGGAAGGAAATGAATAGAATCTTGCTTGGCATACCAGTCTTAAAAGATTGTAAGTCCTGCAAGATTGTCTTTAAAGATTGTAAACCCTGCAAGATTGCCAGCCTCCTTCCCACCTCAGATGGCTCCCTCGTCTGTCTGGTGGTTGTTTCTGCTTGTGTTTGCTCATCTTCTTTAGGAGGCTCTGGGAACTGAACCCAGGACCTCTCATGTGGGATGCAGGCACCCAACTGCCTGAGCCATATCTGCTCCCCAGTCCCCCTTTTGTAAAGCTTCAACATGGAGAACTTGGAGCAAAGCCCTAAGTATGGGAAGGGGCTTTGAACACTTAATATTACCAAAGACTGATTAAAGAAAGAAAGCAGACATTTGTTTGCGTGTAAAACTAGAAGTTTTGCTTTAGCCCATTATGCTGTGTATTTTCAGCTGCTTTCCTGTGTACATTAGATTTTAGTGCTGATCAGAAGTACTAATAAATGGATTTAATTTAAATTTGTTTTTCCTTTTTTTTTTCCTTTTCCTTTAACATTTGGTAACTGCCATTAGCCTTTATGACTTTCTAGTACTTTACAGTGAAGTCTAGTAATAGAATCCATGAGAAAAAGCTGGAATCTTTTAAGTTAGGAAATATAATCTGGGGGAATGATTTCTAACAAGCCTACTAATTCTTACGTGTCCTTCTTTGTAGGAAGAGAGAAAATTTTCAAAGACTGTGCAAGGGAAGGTACAGAGCAGTTATCTGCACTCACTTCTGGAAATTGGAGAGCTGCTGAAAAAAAGACTTGAGACCACAAAGAAACTAAAAATTTAATAAGGAAGTGTGAATTGTAGGCACTGATGACTCCACAGCAGAAAATGACACTATCTTCCTGGGCAAAAGTACATCTGGTTGACCATCATTTTAATCCAGAACTTCCTCATAAAATGCATGAAGGACTTTGATCGTGAATTAATTTTTTTAGGTATTAAATATATAAAACTGATTAAATTATTGTAAATAAACCAGAAGAAGCAGGACCCTCATCTGGGTTTGACCACTTTTTATACATGTTCATATGCATATGCCAGCCACAAGAGAACACCCCATTTTTCTTCTTCTCCCATCACCTGAAACATCTGACCAAGGGCGGGAGGTTTTATAAAAACAGCAATAGAAATTAAGCATAAAACATCAACCTCAGAGCAGCTGAATGGCCCTCCTGTTATAGCTGTGGGAGTTTTGGTCTGGTCCCTGAGGTTTAGGAAGCAGAAGGCAGGAAATAGCGGGCAACCATGACTGGAGCAAGCCCCCTTTCCACATAGCAGGGTAGATTTGAACTTCCTTAGTCCCAGGCAGCTGCAGAAAGTGCCTCAGATGAGATTTGCATAAGCACTGAGAGCACAGGCACCTGCCATTGAAGGGCACCATCCAGTCAGCCACAGGTACTCGTGCTGTGGTATGTCAGTTCTGATAGTCAGGACATCCCCATCCTAGCTCCTCAGAATTAAATCCGGGATAGAGAGGCAAGGAAGACTTCTATTAACAGCTGTTTAGAGGGGAAAGCAGTGCAGAGCACTGGTATGCCTGCTGAGGACTAGCTTGCTGTCTTTGAGGAAGATGGGAATCACTGTTTTTAAGAAAAGAGAGTATGCTTAATTTATACAGGCAAATCTGATAACAATTTCATTGGTTTCCTGAGTCATACTGCAGCCAGTTCGTAGATTTTACACATACACTTATGTATGTATATGTAAATTATACATATATATGTGCTTGAAAATTAAGATTTAGTACTTTAATGTTTTTAAGTGGGGAATTTAGGAAGGAAGGAGTATGTGTTATGGACTTAACCCAGGTTTTAAGTTTAAGGCTCAGTCTTTCTTTAAACTTGAGACTTATATCAGGATTGTGTTTACTTTGTTCACTTGGAGGTCTCCAAGGCTGTAGCTTCAGAGGTTGGTCTGATAAGGTAAATATTGCTCTTGAAAAGGTTTTACAATTTGTACAATTGTTTTGGTAAGTTTGTGTTTGAATCCCTCCTTCTGAATTTGGTCATTGTTACCCAAATATGGTTAAAGTTAATAATTGTGTAAGAGCAAAGGAATGAATTTGATGAAGAAAGTTAGTATCTGCTGGAAGACTGGTTTTGAAGCCTTTAAATGTCTTTTCCAACTCATTGCTTCTGTAAAATGTGATATTTTCTTTTAAAAAAAAAAAAAAGCAAGCAAAAGAAAACTTAAGAAATTCTCTTTATCCAGAGCTATTGCATTTTATCCCCAATCTTGACTTTCTTACAGATTAATAACTTTAATTTCCAAGAAAAAAAAATTAAAATATGACCTGTTCAAAATAAGACTTACTGGAAATCCTAATTCATCAAGTACCTTTTAAAAAATATATTTTCAGTGTAAATTGTTAGCTACAGCTGTTAAATATCTCATCCTAAAAGGAAGAACTGGCATGAACAAGATGAATTGCAAATTCTGATTCTGAATGTTATTTAATGTTAACATATCGTTCATGAATGGCCTGTTTAAATGGAACTTTGAGTGTGTGGCAGGTGTTCATGAAGTGATGTTTCTTTAAATATTCAAAAAGTACAGTACATAAAAATGCTCTTTGAAAATGACCATGATCAATGTAACGTATGTATGCTCAGTGTGCTGACCTTGGCCCTCAGGGACTGTGGGACTTCAGTAATCTAACCAGTCTCCTGCCTGGTGACATCTGGGACCTCTTCTGGTTTTAATGACAAATAATGTTATATCGAGGTTATGTTCCCTGTTATTTGCTGATTTTCCTACTTAAATGTAGCATTTCAGTTAGGTCCAACCTCTTATATTTTGAGATAATTGTAAAAAGAATGAAATTATGCAGAAATGGCCAATGTCTTTTGTTGATCTGTTCTTTTGGAAACTGTCATGCACTATAAATTGTGTACAGTTAAAAAAAAGATATATATATATATATATATATTCTTTAATGAGTAAAAAACACCCTCTCCCAGCAATCGTTATGTCATTGGTATTTGAAGAGAATTCCCAAATAACTCATTGCTGCTGCTCTTTTTGGTTTGTGTGGGTTGTTTTGTTTTTGTGTGGTAAATTGAAATTTGAAAAAAAGGTAAGGAGAAAAAAATACGACTACTGTTTACAGACTGAAAATTATTACTTTTTATACTACTGAGATCCTAAGTTAAGATTCTCCAAAGCAAACATTTGATTTAGATCATTTATCTGATATGAATAAAAGGTTGAGAAATTTTTAGTGTTCTCCACATAATGGAAAATGTACAAATGCCTAGCTGTGTTGCCCAACAATTTTGTATATTTTCATAATTTTAACTGTTAAAATTGCATTATATTTTGCAATCACTATGTTCAATCTGGATTTGTCTTTCATTTTAGCTTTTAATATAAAAAGGGGTTTCAGTGTATCTATGGCCTTATTATTGAAACTTCCTAATTACTTGATGTGACTTCATGATATGGGAAGTATACTTCCTCCTTCAGACTTAAGTGAAGCATACAAATCTGCTTTAAAATGGATGGGTTAATTTTATAAATAGTTTCAAGTTAGCATTTCTGCTTGGTTCATTTTTGTCCACAACCTTCTACATGTATAATTCATTTCAATTTTGTATTGAGTAATATATCCCCAGGACAATTTTTATTATTTGTGAATTTAAAATTTTTATTTCAAGGGCACCAGTCTTTTTTGTTGTTTAAAAGTAGCATCTTGCATACTAGCATTCATTAATTCAACAAATATGCACTGACCATATACCATGTGCCAGATCCCATTTTAGGCTCTGCCACTATGATGGTGAATGAGACCCTATGTTATCCTAGGTAGTGGTGGTGGAATGGGGGGGAAGAGATGACAGAAATGACTGTAATTCAGTTCTGCTAAAGAAAATAAGCCACAGTAAGTGCCTAGAGGGTCACTTCATTAGGTCATGAGAGGATCTCTCAGATGGTAACATCTGACCTGAATGGTAACGAGTCAGCCATGGAAAAAGGAAATCAAGTACAAGGGCCCATAAGGCAGAAAACTGCCTAGCATGTTTCCAGAATGAAGGGAGGTGGGAAGGGTAGTTTGAGATAGGAGGTGTGATGGGGATCAGATGAGCCAAGATCTTGTATCTGGGAAAGTAAGGAAATTTTACTCTAAATTATAGTGGGAGTTCCTGGAGGATTTCACTCAGGCAAATGACATGATTTTTATCTTGGACCCATAGGCTGAAATTCAAAATTTATCCAGATACACTGATAGTGAAAATAGAAGCAGTTTGTTTTTCCCTACCTAGTCATTTCTGTCTTGTGATATTAAATCCCTTTCTTGAACACTGGAAAAAGCCAGTTTCTGCATGCTCTTTCAGTTATGAATTCACTCCATCCCAACATTGTTTTTTCCCTTAATGAAAGGTGGGTGGGTACCTGGATATACCCCACTACCATTCTTACTTTCCCCATAGGAGGTACTCAGATCTATACTTTTTCAGGATCCCTGTTTTCAGATGCTGTCACTGTCTTGTTGCAGACACGTATTTCATAGTGACATTTATAAGGCTAGCTACCATGGGCCAAATTCTTACAAGTGATTTGTGGGGTCCCTATAGCAGTTTATGCTACAGGAGCACATAACTTTCCTGCATCCACCAGCTTCTATCATAAAGGGCCCATACAGTGTGTTGTTTTATATATGGGAAGAAATTTATTTGACCTTCCCATATATCAGGACGTATCAGGGAAGACTGAATTTTATGTGGTATATGTAATCACTTCAGGCTCCACAAACTATTAGCAGAGGACCTATCTTTAGCGGAAAGTATTAGACACAAGGAGCTTCTGACAGATGGATGTCTTGCCCTGACCCTTAGCTCATTTTTCTTTTTCTCTTTTGGAGGTGCTGGGGCCAGGGATTGAACCCAAGACCTTGTACGTGGGAACCAGGCACTCAACCACTTGAGCTACATCTCCCCTTAGCTCTTTTTTTTTTTTTTTTCAACTCAAGACTAGGCTTAAAATTAACGACATCCAGCCTGAGCCTTCCCAAGTCTCAGCCATGGATGTATTAGCACTTTCCTTTCTTTCATTCCTCTCACAAATGAGAAAGATCAAGATTAGGTCACATTCAGGGACTATGGATGTATTTAGTCCTTTCCCTGACTACCATTTGACTTTTAATTTAATTTCCATGAAACTGAATAATTTGTTCTTTGGAAGTGACCCTGTTTAGTATAAAATGAGATAAAATCGAACAGCTATATCAAGTTTTCCAATGGGAAGCATCCAAAAGGATTTCCTAAAAATTTCTATTAGAAGTGAAATAATGAGAAGGGGAAATATCAAAATTGTTGGACTAAAGTTGTACAATATAATATAAGCAGTTAAATCCTTGCAGGCTGAGAGCAAGTGGGTGGTTAGGTTTGAACATATTTTACCCAGCTTATTTTAATTAGCCACAGCTATGATTTTTTTCCCCATCCAATTCAACACATACACCTGCATTTTTTGTTTCCAGTGACTCTAAATAGTAATCTGACTGAAATGGAGGAAAATAACAGTTTAAGATTTCATTTGCCAATTCTGTTCAACTTAAATTTCTTTGTCCAGGTACAATGAAATATTTCCAAACTAAATAGGAAAGTGAAGATATCATGAAGCTTCATCAGACATCTGTTAGAATTGCTGGTAACTACTCCTGGAAACAGATCCGAAAATCAGTACAAGATTCTCCATTCTTTGCTTTTTTAAAATGGGTACTTAGAGAGTAACAGTGACATATGAATTTTTTTTAGATGGAAAAAAAATTTTTTTTTTTTAAATTTCAGATTAGACTATCATTTTGCTATCTAAATACAACTTTTTAAAAATCACCAAATTTTTTCAGTAAAATAATTTGCTTTATGTTTTTCATGGAGTATAGAAAATAATTATACCACAGCATCAATGCTGCCATTTAATTTAAGGGCCAGAAAAGGAGCAACCCAATTTACCACTCACAATCAATCCAAGTCTGTTGGGGGCAAATGATAAAAGGTATGCCTGCAGCAGTTTTCCCACTATCACCAGGATAGTTTGTTACCCTGGAAGAATAGCATCCAAACCAGTTAAGATCCAAAAATAAACTCAAAGAGGAAAGCAGGTTATAGGTCAGAGCACAATTTGAAAAAGAAAACCGAATGGCTTCAGGTCCACTTAACCAAAATGCTAAAACTTTAATCACATCAGAATTATACCTCTCAGGGACCTAGGCACTATACTCTTCATAGCACCAATTCCTTTTTGAGGGGGAATTTCACAAACTATCTGAGTAAGTGTTCCAGCTATCCACCAAATCTGCTATAGATACGTCCTAAGCATGGTCACATCAGCATTAACTTCTGGGCATACCCAGGGCTTAGATTTCTGGGTAATACCAGTTTTTCCACCACTCCAAGAGGGTCTCACAGCAAGCATGTGACTCTCCATCCCCATCAAATCATGGAGTGCCTCTAAAGTTCCTCCTTTTCTGCCTCCTTCTTCTGGAAGGCAGTCAGGATGTTTAAACTCTTCTGGAGCTCCTCCTTCTTCCCATCACTCATCTTGTTCTTCTCAATCAGCTTGGTGATCCTGTTCATCTCTGATGCTGGGAAGTCCTCGCCTTGGTCTAAGACCTTGCCCATGATCTTCAGGTATTGCTCAGCCCATTTCTTCTCAGTCTCCTTCACACTCGCAAGGTTGTCCTGCCCTCGCTTCAAGAGGGCCTGGCGTGTCTCCCTGTCAGAGGCTTTGATGAACTCCCCAGCCAGGATGTCATATGCAGGCAGGCAGCCAGGCATACCCAGGTAGACCCCTTGCCCTTTAAGCCAGCGTTGGATGGCTCCAACCTTAACTGCCCCACTGTACAGGACTGGGTTCTCAAAATCCCCATCCTGAAAGAGGTAGAAGATTGGGTAGTTCTCTTTGTCCAGCTTGTATTTCTCACCCAGCTCCATGTTCAGCTTGTCACCATAATCTGTGAACAGAAACAAGACATGAGGAGCAAGACCATGGGGAATTCAGGGCAGGACATTGTTAACGGTTTATCTGCGCTAAGGGAAAGAAGAATCTTCTTGGTTGGGTGATGGCTTGCAAAGTGAAGACTAAACATACAGGCCTCAGTTTGAATCCCTCCCATGTCACTTTCCAGCTTTGTGGCTTTAGTTGAGTCCTTTAACCTCTGAACCTCATTTTCCTCACCTACAAAATGAGAATTCTTCTGAATATTTATTATATGCTCACTATGTACTAGATACAGTTCTAGGTGCTGGGAGATCTAGTTGTAATTTAAAAGTATCTTTTTTGTCTTTATTTTTAATCAAAGGATATCAAGCTCCCTTCCCTCAAGGAGCTTACATTCTTCTAAGGGAGCTAATAAATATATGAACCTAAGTGATTAGTGCCATGATAAAAATAAAACGTTGATGTGAGAGAACGACTGGGTAAGAAGGCCCACTGCAGATAGTCATGGAGGGCCCTCTGATGACATGAGCCAAGGGATCTGAATATCATGGAGTTGGCCATATGATGAGCCAGGAAGAGTGTCTCAGGCAGAAATGCCAAGCTGGCTGGGGCTTAGTGAGAAAAGGGAACATGTGGTAATGAACGTAGACCCTACCATCTATCGTTTAGCAAAGGCTACGGGGAAGACCCAGTGAGGGAATGTATGTTTGTGACCTGGCATAGAGTTAAGTGCTCAGTACATGGTAGCTGAAGTTACTATCTGTTACATCCTTCCTAAGAGGCAGTAGCAGTCCAAAGGGCTGATGCTGTGATGACTGGTTTCTTAGACCTTGCCAGGAAAAAATGGCCAAGACCACCTATTACTGGGTAGTTGTATAGTAAAGTCTGAGTTTCCAATCCTGGTTCTGTCACTTAACAGCTCTGTTAAGAAGCATCAGTTTCTTCATTTGAAAAATGGGGGTAATGGTACCATTGTACTTCCTTCATAGAGTTGTTGCAAGGGTGACTCCAAGGGAGTTGACTCAGTGTAGAGTGAAAATTGACTGACTGCTTTGGAGAGATGCCAACTGAGGATGAGTCTCACAAGCTTGCTAGGAGAGTGAGGCATCCTGGCTGGCAGGAAGCTGAGGTAGGTAAGAATCCACTGCACTTGGGAATAAACACTTAGGTGGAGGTCTGAATGAGTCCCTTCCTACCCATGGACTGAGACAGGTGATCTAAGCACCTTGAGCATCCGTTTTCAAGTAGAAAAGGAAGAAAAAATGTGCATCTCTTCTCAGGCAGGGTTCAAGTGAAGATTAAAAAATGCAATAATGTCTGTGTAAAACTATAAACCACTAAATAAATGTTGGTGACTATTTAATTAGAGTTGTTACCAAGGTTGAGAGTTGTCCTTGCATCAGTGGCGACATTGGTGGATTTGAGCCAAAGCCAAAAACTCTAGGTTTGTAAAAAAAACTGAAATGCAGGGGTAAGAAGTGACTATGGCTGTTCTCCAGGAAATATGGCATTCCCTCTGACCACAGTCCCCTGCAAGCAAAACTCAAGAGTTCTCATTGTAAAATTAATGTTAGGCTGGGGTGGGAGGTGTGGGGTGAGGGGTTCCCTCACTTTCAGGCACCCAAGGCTGAGCTAAGGTTCCATGCTCCCATATCTGTTCAGGCTAGTTATTGTGGGCATCGGACTCCTTGAGCGGCCACAAGCCCATGAGCCCATTTACACTCTTCATGGGCGGTTCAGATGGAAAGATACTGGGTTTTCTCCCTGCAGGCAGGGAAACAAATCCTAGCTTCCTCCCTCTCTCTCTGCCCTCCCCATTTGTCCTGGACTTGTCCATACCTGAGATCCCCACCTCGGCTACCAAGAGATCCTCGTTGGAGGCGGAGTTTTCAGCCAGTCGCTTGAACTCATCCTGCTTCTCACCATAGGGATACTGGGTGTCAAACTTCACCAAGACGAACTTGCTTTTGGGAATAACCTGAGGGCATACACAGTTGAGCAAGGGGCGGGGTTCCAGGAAACTTTGGGGTTAATTCCTGTTCCCAAAGGGGTCCCTCTTTAAGAACCCAAGCCCGTGAGGGAAACAAACTCTCACAAATTAATATTCATTCATTCATCCACTGAGTCTTTGAACAATCCAGTGCTGCTATGTCCATTCCACTAGGTACTTTTTCAGGCTAATCAAGGATACATACAAACCCTGTCCAGAGAAAACAAAGCTGCAGTCTTCTCTAGTAGTCATTTTAGCAAAGGCTGAGGAGACCCCAGCACATCCTATGTCAAACTCCTGTCCTGCTCACCATCCATCCCAAAGGAATTGGCACCATGGACAAAACTATGGCTAGGGCAGCCCAAGTTTAAACTAAGCAATTTCAGCAGGACTGAAAGGAAATTGCCTAGGGGCCACACTTGGGAAAATGTCCCTTCCCTAGGCCACAGCTCCCTTTGGTTAGATCTCTGTCAGGACCAAGAAATTATTTTTTTAAATTGTGGTAAAACTCACCATTTTAAAATGAAAAATTCAGTAGCATTTAGGACATTCACAATGTTGGGCAACCATCACCACCCAGCTCCAAAACATTTTCATCACCCCATACCTTATTAAGCAGTTCCTCTCCCTTTTCTCCTACCGCTCCCCATCCCCTGACAACCTACTTTCTGTCTCTATGGATTGGCCTGTTCTGGACATTTTACATAAATGGAATCAGACCATATGTGGCCTTTCTTGTCTTTCTTTCCCTTAGCATGTTTTTTAATTTCATCCATGTGTAGCATGAATCAGCACTCTGTTCCTTTTCATGGCTGAGTAGTATTTCATTGTATGGATAGACCACATTTTGCTTATCCAGTCACCCACTAATGGGCATTTGGTTGTTTACACCTTCGGCTATTATGAATAATGCTGCTATGAACATTTGTGTGCAAGTTTCTGTTTGAACACCTGTGTTCAATTCTTTTGGGAATATACCTAGGAGTGAAATTGCTGGGTCTATGGTTATTCTATGTTTAACTTACTGAGGACACCCAAGGACTTCCTTTTGAGGCTCCCCCAACACACAGATTTTTAGGTAACAAACTGGTTTTAGTCAATACTATTACCTTCCCCCTTCTCCCATAACTTTTTGTTTTTCTAATCAAAGTGATCGCTGATGGTCACCCCAAGCTGACATAAATCCAGCTGAAAGCAAAGAAACAATGTTTTTGTCAGTCTTTGTTCCTTTACTGTGTACTGTTATCCTTTTAGTTTTAAGTTTTAAAAAATATTTAACACTGCCTAGGAACACAGGGAGGAGAAGCCACCAGAATACATAATCTTTAAGTGGTCACTGACCCCAAAAAAGTCTGAGCTCTGAAGGCCTAGGAGCTGGGAAGACTTAAAATATAAATCAGTATAAATCAGGTCACTTCCCTCTGGTCCAACTGGCCTTTAGTTCAACAGGCAAAACGTGGTCCCAGTTCACTGCCTTCTCATTTGCTGCTCCTGTTGGCTAGCATTCCCTTTCTCTAGATCTTACCATGGCTGTTTCTACCACTAAGATCTCAGTGCAAGTGTCCCTTCCTAAGGGAGAGGCCTCCTCCAATGATTTATTCTAATACTGCTTCATTTCCATTATACTCTATCACATTACCACACGTATTTTCTTCACTACATGAATCACTCTCTGAAATCCTTGTTTGTTGTCTATCTATTCCACTAGAATGTACATTAACGAGAATAAGAACCTTGTCTGACCTGTTTTCTGCCGCATCCCTAGTGCCCAACAGTGCCTGGCATGTGGCAGATGCTCCAAAAATATATGGTGAATGCAACTCCAGCAACCTTTGGTAGCAGATTCCACGTGTGCAGGGGGAAAAGCACAATACAGGATCTGTACCTTCAAGGGGCCTATACTCCTATGATGGAATCACACAGAGATCTCCTAGTGAAAGCCTTGAGTGTCCTGCATCTTTTACCTTCACCATTCTTAGACACCACTGTGAGGTAGGATGGTTTTGAATGACCAAGCATTTGTATAAGGAATTTATTTCTTGTTCTTTACTCAGTCTCTTAATTGCTTCAGAATCTCTCTCCTAATCCTTGAAGAACCAGCTCCATTGTTACCTATACGTAGGCAACTTGCTTCTTCAAAGTAGAGATTTCATCATCCATTCAGTCAGTAAAAAGTTACTGAAGGCCTATCATGTGCCAAACACATTTCTAAGTGCCAAGAACACAGCAGTGAACGAAACAGACAGACTCTCTTATTATATGGAGCTGGTATTATAATGATGGTGAAGGGCAAGAAACAACAATCAAAAAGTAACACTAGGAAATTCCTTTTTTATTCAGTGGTGACAAGTGAGAGTGAGATCTGAAAAGAGACTGGAAAAAAAAGTTCATTCAACAAATTATTTATTGAGCACCTCCTACCTGACAGGTAACTTGCTAGGTTGTGAAGAAATACACAAGGTACTTTT
Organism: Dasypus novemcinctus; assembly: GCF_030445035.2. Classification (NCBI taxonomy): domain Eukaryota; kingdom Metazoa; phylum Chordata; class Mammalia; order Cingulata; family Dasypodidae; genus Dasypus; species Dasypus novemcinctus. The sequence continues at coordinate 21,709,691 of NC_080691.1, read as the reverse complement.
TCACAAGCATATAGTAGGCCAGTGTGGGAAGTAGGAAAAAAAAAATCAGCACCAAGTGCTTGTTAGAGATATAAAACAGGGTAATGTGATAAAGTGACTGGGATCCAGGAGTAATTCTGAAGAGATGGCATTTAATCTAACTTTGAATGGTAAGTAACCAGCCTTGGTAAGATTGAGGCAAAGCATGTTCCAGGCATGAGGAACAGCTTGTGCAAGGCGCCAAGGCAGTAGCAAGCTAGGAATATTCACAGGACAGAGTTCTCTGGGGCTGAAGCCAAGAGAAGTGTGTGTGGGGGGGGAGGAGGGTAGGTAGTGGACAGGAGATGAGAGAAAGAATAAAAACTCCCAGGTGCTCCAGAGTGACAGCTGGGAGACCAGTGAAAAGACTAACCTGGAGAAGCATGAACTGATTAGGAAATACTGTTAACTTTCTGGTGGGACGTGTCCCTCTGAGTCACAGGTGATCTGTGGTGTTATTCAGTTCCCAGGACTGCCGTGGGGGTTGGGGAGGGGCACTTTACCAACAAAAGCCCCAAAGCACAGGTTGCTGTGGGGTGAGCCTGACAATGAACTAGTAAATACCAGCACTTCTAAATTCTTCAAACTTTGCCTTGAAGTAGAGATACCTAATCCACCACAGGAAACTTAAAAAAAGGGTAAGTTCAACTACTTGAGAAAGGTTTAAAGCTCTACTTCTTGGTTTCATTTCCCCGCAACGGGTACAAAATAAGAAACAAAATGATTGCCTCTTTCTCAACAAGCAGCTTGCTCAAGTATTGGGTTAATTCAAAGCTGCTAGGGAGCCAATGTGGCTCAAATGGTTCAGCGCCGGCTTTCCACATATAAGGTCCCGGGTTCAATCCCCGGCGCCGTACCTCAAAAAACAAAAACAAAAACAAAACGCCAGAGGTTCTGTGAGGGCAGGTCAAAGGCGAGAGAGTTGGGATTGCAATGTTGCACTCAGCCTTGAACACTTCCAGGTTCCATTAACCCAGGCCAGAACCCAAATTTTAGAAGGGGAGAGAGGTAGCAGTGGCAAATCTTTTCGTGCCCCGACCCGATCTTATTCATTTTGTTCCCCGCCGAGTAACTAGATCGAAGCTTATTCTTCGCTTGTGCTTTACAAAGACACGCAGGCTATTCGAACATTGTCTCCATATTATAAAGCAGGCTGTTGCAATTCTTCCCAGGGGAAAGAGAGACACATGAATGCCTGCATACACATCGAGTTTCCCCCGCCTTCCTTTTACAACAGCCAGGAGTACAGTGCTGTTAGCTTCGCACTGCCCTCGGGGCTCCCACTAGGGACTGGAGGTTTGGGTCTCGCCCGGCACCGCCTACTCTCCATAGGTGAAGGGAAGGAGCACCCAGTTTTCCCCAGCGGTATTTCCGCAGCTTGTCTGCAAAAGAAAGCAAGTATAAATGCTGCAAAGGCAAGGGTGTACGGGAACGCAGGAGAGTGTATGTCCACCAGGCCCAAAGGATATGGGAAGCCCCGAACAACTTGGGACCACCGACCACCACCTGCTACCAGGCCTCTGTTCCCCGCGGCCACCACGGGTGCACGCTCCCCGGGCGCTCTGGCTGCACTTGCGAACGCCGTCCTCCGGCCCCCATTACCTTGTAGAAAGTGACTGTATCCAGGGGAAGGGCGCCCTTTGTGTGCAGGCCGCTGCCGCCTTGCGGTACGGAGAGAAGCAGGAGGCCCAGGAAAAGGGGAAGCAGCGGGTAGAGAGAAGCGGCACGGGGCGCGACGGCAGCCATAACGCCGGTTCCGCGGAGTCAGAGCCGGGAAGACTGTGCAGAAGAAAGCCGGGGGTCGGGGGTCACGTGTCTACGAGGGCGGGCTTTAGCGCGCGCACGTGTAACAGCCAGAGGGGCTCGCGCCCGCCCCGTGTGAGACCCAGCATGGAGGAGGGCGGGGCAATGGGGCTGCCGCGCGCGCGCACTCAGGGAGTCTCGCGCGGGCTCAGAGAAAAAAGGAACCACGTGACGGGGGTGGGGCGGGGAAATGGGACTTTCGCGCACGCGCACTCGCTGAGGCCCTTGGCGGACTAGCCGCGTTCCCGTCCTCCTTTGCGTGAACGGAGGCGCGAAGCCACTGTCTTGGGGTGTTGTCGCTCCCTCTACGCTGTTCTGACTTACCGTCGGGGGTGACGAGGCCTGCCATCATTTCTGCCCGCCTTTGGTCCGTCAGGCAGTGGGTTGGGACCCGCTACAACTCTCGGTCAGTCTGTTAAGTCCAGCCCCTGCCCTCAGTCAGACTTTGCGACTCTCCCAACTCGTTTAGCCCACTGTTACTTACCCTGTCAGTCGGAGACTGCCACTGCCCTTAGCTAGGCAGTCAGTTCCATTACTAACTTGAGTTGCTTAGTCAGACTCAGCTTTTCAGGCCATGTGTCAGGACTGCCCCTGCCCCCTGCCCATCTGACAGTCCCACCGACTCTGGGTGAGTGCCTCGGCAGGGAAGTGCCAGGCTCCTAGATAAACAACTTTTTAGGCTTTACTGAAAGCTGATTACCCACCCAGCCATCTTCTAGGCTCCAGGAAGATTTTTTTTTTAAGTGTTAATAATTCTATTAAACAGGTAATTAGTTCACTGCCTACCTTTGTTGCAGCAAAACCAGAAGTACTGACCTGTAGAAGAAACCCACAACCGGCACTCCAGAGAGATGAACAGTTTTATTATGTGTGGGCCCAGAGGAGAGTCAGGCTCCAAATTCTGAGCCCCATTTTTCAGTTTTAATGGGTTTATATACGATTTCAGGTGGGATCAGCATAACTTTTGCTCATTGACTAACTTGTTGCTAGGCAAAATTTTGCAAGCAGGGCTACAGAAGCAGAATGCAGCTGCAAGGCTATGCTTTTGCAGGCCGATTTACAGACGCAGGGGCAGGAATTACTTGTTAGGTATCTTCCTGCTCAGCCATGTTTTCACAGGCTGATTTACAGAAGCAGGGGGCAGGAGTCATTCACTTGATATCTTCCTGCAAGGCGGTGTTTTCACAGGCTGATTTACAGAAGCAGGGGCAGGAGTGACTTGTTAGATATTATTGTAAGTTTATGCTTTTTATTTCTCAATACCTTATGCGAGATCCTGGTTTTGCCTCTGGGAATATAGAATAGATAAGAACGTGACAGAACTCTATGCTGAAGGAGCTCATATCACTGAGGGAGAAGATACGGGGATAATATTAGAACCAGTGCAGTATAATGTTCAGAAGTGTCAGAGAAAGTTATAGATAGGAGATGACTCTTGAGCTGGCTCTCAAAAGAAGAGGAGGCATAAGGTAAAGAGCAAAGGGCATTTCTAGCAAGGGGAACTGGCTGAGATGGATCTGTAAAAGTAAACTGGGGCAGCTTCAAAAAGCTCTTGTCAAGCTAAAGAATTTGGATATTATGCTGAAGGCAAAAGAAAGCTATCGGAAGGTTTTAATCAGGACAGTGACTTAAGATTTGTGTTTTAAAACCACTCAGGAATTAGGGGAATGGATTGGAAGGCTGAAGGTAGAGGGGCTAGTTAGTTGCAGTATTCCAGGTGAAAGAGATTAAGGTCCTGCAATAGGATATCAATAGTAGGGATGAAGAATAAAGGATCCAGTTGAGAAACTTTTGTAGGGTAGAATTCACAAGACTTGAAAAAATGGATGCAGGGGCAAGAGACACAAGATTTGAAAAAATGGATGCAGGGGCAAGAGATTAAATTATGTAGTGCATTATAAAGGACAGCACCGTAGTTAGTAACCATTTATGTGTCCATTATATGTGTATGTTTGTGTATATAAAATAAAGAGTCATCAAAGATAACAAAATCAAATCTTGGGCAACTTTTTTGGTTGGATAGAGATTTTAAGAGGGGTGCCAATGCAAAATATCAGAAACCTGTTGGCTTTTATAAAGAGTATTTATTTGGGGTAGAAGCTTCCAGTTACAAGCCTAAGGAGTCCAGCCCAAGGTTGCTTTCTCATCAAAGTCTTTTGCCACATGTTGAAGCAAGAAGGCAGGCAATCTCTGCGTGGTCTCTCCTTTCTTCTTCCTCTTAAGGCTCTATGGGCCCAGCTTCTTCTGATCTCAGCTGTAGGCTGGCATAGAGCTGATCTCTCTTCCCTGAATTAAAGTTCTGTCCTCTGCCGTGACTATGGCAATCAATCTCTTCCTATGTCTTCTTTTGTGTGTCTTCTTGAGTGGGTGTGCGTTTATACTGGCCTGCCAAGGGGGTGGGGACTCAACCCTGAGTCTCACCCTACTCATGTGATGGAATCAAAGCCCTAATCTTTTTAAATTTTTTTATTTTTTATTACATTGTCTTTTTTCTTTAAGATCACAAAAAAAAAGTTATATTAAAAAATATAAGAGGTTCCCACATACCCCACCCCCCACCCCCCCAATCCTCCCACATCAACAACATCCCTCATTGTGGCACATTCATTGCATTTGGTGAATACATTTTGGAGCACTGCTGCACTGCATGGATTATAGTTTACATTATAGTTTATACTCTCCCCCAGTACCTTCAGTGGGTTATGGCAGGTTATATACTGTCCAAAATCTGCCCCAGCAATATCATTTAGGACAACTCCAAGTCCCAAAAATTCCCCCACATCATATCTCTTCTTCCTTCGCCCTGCCCTCAGCAACTACCGTGGCCACTGTCTCCACATCAATGATACAATTTCTTCATTTGCTAGAGTCACAATAATCTATAATAGAATACCAGTAAGTCCACTCTGCTCCATATTGTATTAATCCATCCTGTAGATCTGGGGTTGTTGCTGTCCACTCCATCTCTATATTGAGAGGGCAGTGCCCTAATCTTAAGAGGTAATTTAATGGAAGACATCTCAGCTGATCTTAATACAGTCAAAGGGTATTACATTCAGAGGAATAGGTTTGTTTACAAATATAATCTCTCTTTTTGGAGTTCATAAACAATCTCAAACTGCCACAAATATAATCTCTCTTTTTGGAGTTCATAAACAATCTCAAACTGCCACAGATATTTACAGGGAAGTGTTCTCTCTCTCTCTCTCTCTCTCTCTCTCTCTCTCTCTCTCTCTCTCTCTCTCTCTCTCTCTCTCTCTCTCTCTCTCTCTCTCTCTCTCTCTCTCTCTCTCTCGGTTTATTTATTTATTTATTTCGATCCCCTTACACCCCCACCCCTGTGTCTATTTGCGTCGTCTTCTTTGTCCACTTCTGTTGTTGTCAGCGGCACAGGAACCTGTGTTTCTTTTTGTTGTGTCATCTTGTTGTGTCAGCTCTCCGTGTGTGTGGCACCATTCCTGGGCAGGCTGCACTTTCCTTCGCACTGGGTGGCCCTCCCCACAGGGCACACTCCCTGCGTGTGGGGCTCTGCCACGCAGGGACACCCCTACGTGGCACAGCACTCCCTGCGTGCATCAGCACTGCGCATGGGCCAGCTGCACACGGGTCAGGGAGGCCTGGGGTTTGAACTGCGGACTTCCCATGTGATAGACGGAAGCCCTAACCACTGGACAAAGTCCGCCACCTGGGTTCCTCTCTTATTGGGTCTCATTTCTCTCCAGGCTCAGTTGCCCTGCTCTCTCCACAAGGCCAGCTGTAGAACATCAGGCAAATGGCTCATCTCTCTTCCCAGGGCCTCTTCTGTGTTCAGTTGAGCCTTCTCTCATTCCTCACTTATCTGGTTCTCTATATGTTTATTGACCAAGCTCCAGGATCAAACCTACAAACTCCCTTCTCTGCAGTGTGGTTTCTCTGTGAGTCTCCACCTACCAAGGGGATGGGGACTCAACATCCTACTGATGTGGCCCAATCAAAGCCTCAATATTTAATCAAGTAAAAGTGAAACCTCTGAATCCAATATAATCTAATATGCTCAGAGAAACCAGTTTACAAACAATCCAGTATCTATTTTTGGAATTCATAACCAATATCAGACTGCTTCAGCTCCCCATGCACTATATGAAGAGACATTTGTTAGATAATTCTATAAATAAATATAAATACCATTTTTTAAGTGTTATAAAGTATTTTCGGCAGAGAAAACAGCATGTGCAAAGGTTCTAAGGTGAGAAATAGCTTGAAATATATGAGGAACTAAAAGAAGTCCAATTTTAGTAATTTAGTAATTTTAGTAATTTAATTTACTTTTAATAAAATCATCATCACAGGAGGTTATATATGCAGGGATACTTATTGCAGCATTTTTTGCAGAGGAAAAACAAAACAACTGAAAGCAAACTGCATGTCTTTTATTAGAGGATAATATCCAATATTTATTGGATAAGTGACCTTATGTGGAATATGTGTAACTATAAGAATAGGTTAGAACTATTTCTATTAAAGTTGAGAGATATCTATGAAATAATAACTGAGAAGAGCGTTGTGTACAGAAACACAGTGTGATCCCATTTTTTAAAAAACCTACACCACCACAGCCATCCCTATATGTGTGTGTGTGTATGTGTGTGTATATGTTTGGATATGTTTTGGTGAGCATAGAGAAAGATTTGGAGAAATATATGAGGAATTTAACATGTTTGTAGTCTAGGGGAGTAGTGAGAAATAAGACTAACAATAAGAAAAAAATTGTCATGGGATAATGTTGAGCAAAATTGTATAATATTACAAACTAGCTGTGGAATTCTACAAATAAGTAAATACTGAATATGGGATAGAAAAGGATTCAAAGTAACATAGATAAGTGCATATTGTGTTTGTCTAGATGATGAGTTTATAGGAAACTTTAACTTTAGAATTCTATTTTAATATTCTTTTTTCAATAAAGTAACATTGAAAAACTCAGATTTTAACATTCTGGGATTAAATCATATCAGCAGAGACATTTTTTTTTCCTTCTCGCAGCTTTCAGAATTCTCAATCTTTGGCATTTTGATTAGTATATGTCACAGTTTTAGTTTATTTAGGTTTATCCTATTTGTAGTTTGTTGAGCTTCATGGGTGTGTGTTTTCATGTCTTTTGTTAAATTTGGGGAATTCTTAGTCATTTTTTTCCTTGAATATTCTCTCTGCCCCTCTCTCTCCTTCTTGTCCTTCTACACAACAAGTATTGCTATACTTGATGTTACCTCACAAGTTTGTCAGATATGTTCACTTTCTTCATTCTTTTTTTTTTAAATTTATTTTATTCATTTTTTAAAAAAATATTACATTAAAAAAATATGAGGTCCCCATTCATCCCCACCTCCCCCACCCCACCACTCCCCCCACAGTAACACTCTCCCCCATCCTCATGACATATCCATTGCATCTTCTTCATTCTTTTTCTTTCTGTTTCTCAGACTGAATTGCAACCGTCTTATCTTCAGGTTCAGTGATTCTTCTGCCATCTCCAGACTACTGCATAATCCATCTGGGGAATTTTTAATTTCTGTTACTGTGGTCTGCAGCTGTTTGATTCATTTTAATGATTTCTCTCTCTTTATTGACATTCTCTTTGTATTCATATATCATTTTCCTGATGTCCTTTATTTCTTTGTCCATGTTATCCTTTACCTTTTTGTATATACTTGAGATTTTTTAAAAAATGTCTTTGTCTTATATGTCAAGTGCTAGTTTTCCTCATTGAAAGTTTCCAATTCTTTATACTGCTCCTTTACTCTAGCCATCATTTCCTCTTTCCTTGTATGTTGGTAATATTGCAGCCTGGACATTCTGTTATTTTAATGTGTTATCTCTGGAATTTAGACCTTGAGGTGTCTATTCCTTAAGCCTGTATTCTGCTAGTGTTATTACATATTCCTTGAATGCCAGGAATAAACAATAATAAAGAAAGATAGGGAATCGGACTTGGCCCAATGGATAGGGCATCCGTCTACCACATGGTAGGTCCACGGTTCAAACCCCAGGCCTCCTTGACCCATGTGGAGCTGGCCTGTGCGCAGTGCTGATGCGCGCAAGGAGTGCCCTGCCATGCAGGGGTGTCCCCTGTGTAGGGGAGCCCCATGTGCAAGGAGTGCGCCCCGTAAGGAGAGCCGCCCAGCGCGAAAGAAAGTGCAGCCTGCCAAGGAATGCCGCCACACACACGGAGAGCTGACGCAGCAAGATGATGCAACAGAAAGAAACACAGATTCCTGGTGCCACTGATAAGGATAGAAGTGGTCACAAAAGAATACACAGTGAATGGACAGAGAAAGCAGACAAATAGGGTGGGGGAAGGGGAGAGAAATAAATTTAAAAAAAGAAAAAGAAAGAAAGATATACTTTCTCAGTCTTGCAGATTGCCTGAGGGAATGATCTCCTTCAGAGCTTAGCTATTCTAACAATAAATTTAGAAAATCTTTTTTTTTCTAAGATTTATTTTTTAAATTTTTTAAATTTATTTATTTCTCTCCCCTCCCCCACCCCACCCCGGTTGTCTGTTCTCTGTGTCTATTTGCTGCATCGTCTTCTTTGTCCGCTTCTTTTGTTGTCAGTGGCATGGGAATCTGTGTTTCTTTTCGTTGCATCATCTTCTTGTGTCAGCTCTTCGTGTGTGTGGCACCATTCCTGGGCAGGCTGCACTTTGTTTCGTGCTGGGCGGCTCTCCTTAGGGGCACACTCCTTGCGTATGGGGCTCCACTACGCGGGGGACACCCCTGCATGGCAGGGGACTCCTTGCGTGCATCAACACTGCATGTGGGCCAGCTCCACATGGGTCAAGGAGGCCTGGGGTTTGAACTGTGGACCTCCCATTTGGTAGACGGACGCCCTAACCACTGGCCAAGTCCGCCGCCAAGAGAATATTCTGAAGCGCAAGTGTAGGGGCCTCCCAGTCTTTCTCTGCATGAGTCTTGTCCTGAGCATGCATGCATGGCCCTTGGAATTGCCCAATTTACATGGATCCATGTGTCCCTTTTCCATAGGAAAGAGTGTTTCCTTTAGGTCCCAGGCACTATACTGTACATTCCACAACCTGCAAACCTTTACCCCAGGCAGCTGCTATTTGAATGTTTCTCTATAACGTTCTGTAGAAGAGTTCTGTGAGCTGCATCTGCACGCAGGGCAAGTTCTGTGATGATGAATCTGTGACATTTGTCCTGGTATAGTTCTTCAGGCTGCCCCTAGACAGATTTGCATATACATACATGTTCCCAGTTGTACACAAAGTTTATTTTGCTCCCCCCAGAACCAGAACTAGAAATCCACAGAGTGCAAGCTGGCTCTGCATTCAACTGACCAGGGGTGGGGGAAAGGCCAGCAAGAGTGACCTTAGATTATTTAGTACCTTTTTATTGATTTGGCATTTACCCTGTTATTGCAGCAGTTTAACTGTTTTCCAGAGTTTTATGAAAGATGGTTCTGCCAACTCCTGTTTGTTGCTTAAAGCTTCTGTGGGCAAGTCATAGGGTGGCTCATTCTTCCACGTTGATGACCAGAACTCTTAGTCTTAATTTTGCTGTGAAGAATCTATATGAATTTGAAGAATTTGTTTGCTCTTTGTCCCTTGCTATTTTCTGTATAAAGGAAATCATTATTGTTGGTGTAATATAATTAACAGAGATTTTTAAATATATGAAATATGTGGGCAGACGTGATTTGCAAAATTAAAGTTACTTTTTTTTAGGATTTCTCTGTTTGTGCAAAGTAATCAATGTCTTTAAACTAAGCACTGGGAAGTGGACTTGGCCCAGTGGTTAGAGCATCCATCTAACACATGGGAGGTCTGTGGTTCAAACCCCGGGCCTCCTTGACCCATGTCGAGCTGGCCCATGCACAGTGCTGATGCACACAAGGAGTGCTGTGCCACACAGGGGTGTCCCCACGTAGGGGAGCCCCACATGCAAGGAGTGCGCCCCGTAAGGAGAGCTGCCCAGCATGAAAGAAAGTACAGCCTGCCCAGGCATGGCGCCACACTCACGGAGAGCTGACACAACAAGAGGATGCAACAAAAAGAAACACAGATTCCTGTGCCGCTGACAACAACAGAAGCAGACGAAGAACACGCAGCAAATAGACACAGAGAACAGACAACTGGGGCGGGAGGGGGAAAGGGAGAGAAATAAATAAAATAAATAAATGTTAAAAAAAAACTAAGCACTATCCCAAGAATGTTCTCTTCTTCCTAGTCCTGAAAGTCGTTCCTTTTTATTGCCCAGTTTGGAAGGTTTCAGGATCTTGTTTGGATAGTTTCCTATTAAGATAGCTGTTTGATAAGGCAAAAACTTCAGTCTCACATGGTTGGTTGACTGTACTGATCTATCAAGGCAATATAATCTCTTTCTCCCAAAGTTGGTTTAAAAATGGCCAAGACATCTTAGATGTATTGGCTAAATAAGGGAAACCTGGGGAACGGATATAGTTCAAAGAGTCAAGCACCTGCTGCCCACATGGGAGGTTCTGGGTTGGTTTCTGGTTCCTCCTAAAACAAAAACAACAAGCAAAACAAATGAAAAAATCAACTCAGGTAGCTGATGTGGCTCAGTAGTTGAGTGCCATCCTCCCACATATGAGGTTCTGGGTTCAATCCCTGTCCCTAGTACCAAATAAGTAAGTAAATAAAACAAAGGGAATCTAGAGTTGGTTATGGAAGAGAATTCATTAAGTACTGCCAGAGTACCCTGATTCCTCTTCACTGAATTGGAACACTTGGTAAAAATTTGTCTGCAAAAGAGAGGCTGTGAGAAAGGGAAATATCCTCCAATTGTATAAGATGTCAGAAGAGAAATAGTGGAAAGTACCCCAGACCAGAGGTTAGGAGATCTCAGTTGGTACCAAACCAGATCTGCATTTGATGTGGACCAACACTTCTTTTAAGAGTTAAGGTAGGCAGCATCCAGGAACATCCTACTCTGAGTTCCCTTTTTTTTCAAGGAGGTACTGGGGATTGAACCCAGGACCTCATAATGAGAAGCAGGTATTTAACTATTGAACTACATCTGCTCCCCAATGAGAGTTGGTTTTTCCTTTTGTTTGTTTGTTTGTTTGTTTTAAGGAGGTACCGGGGATTGAACCCAGGACCTTGTACATGGGAAGCAGGCACTTAATCACATCCACTCCTGAATACCCTTTTTCAAATTGAATAGTAATTCTAGCTTATATATAGTTTTCCACCTGTTTCAGGTAAACATGTAGAGCCATTTTCTGTGTAGTTTATCTTTTTTTTTTTAAAGATTTATTTATTCCCGCACCTCCATTGTTTTGTGCTTTCTGCTTACTGTGTCCATTCACTGTGTCGGCTTGACTTCTCTTCAGATGGCACCAGGAACCAATCCTGGGACCTTCCAGAGTGGGAGAGAGGTACTCAATCTCTTGTGCTACCTCAACTCCCTGGCCTGCTGTGTCTCTTACTGTCTCTCCTCTGTGTCTCTTTTTGTTGCGTCATCTTGCTGCGCCAGCTCTCCACGCAGGCCAGTGCTCTGCATGGGCCAGCTTGCCTTCACCAGGAGGCTCTGGGAATCAAACCCTGGATCTCCTATATGGTAGATCAGAACTCAATCACTTGAGCCACATCCTGTGGTTTGTCTTGATCTTCTGACACTCTCATTACAGTTGACCTATTTAACTTGAGAGCCTACTCAGGCAGCAGTTTTACAGAATCAAAATTTCCTAGAGTTAAAGTCCCTGAAGAGATCACCTTAAGTGTGGTACACAGCTAAATTAAAATGAGAGTATTTTTTATAGGTAAACTCACTTTACCACCATTTACTTAGTAAGAGTTGTTTAAGAGTGCTTCTTTATTTTTTCCCACTTTAGAGCTAGGAATAGATATTACAATTGATTATTAGGTTATCCCATTAAAAAGCAAACCCAAACTTGACTCCTCTCCCCATGTTACAGGAGCATACTGATACCTAGTTTACTACTTTTTAAAGAGCTGAAGACCAAGACAGAAATAGGTATTCTCCTTAAAAATGGAGGAATTTATTTTTAGGTTTCCTTTTATTATTATTTAATGCTTTTATTAAAAGGTGCTTGCATTTTATTGACTTTTTTGAAAAAATAAAGTCGTAAACTTTTATTACAAATTAAAAATGAGGTTCTTAAAAATCTCATCTTGACCAGATATGAAACAATTTAAAAACCTTTAAAGATGTATTGAGAAAAACCAGGCTTTTTAAAAACCATGTTTGTAATTACCAAAAAGAGATGTCTTTAGGTAAAAATAATAACCCCATGCTGCATAGATAATGCAGATAGTTCTAGTTGTCTGGTCAATGGGAAATAGCAAGTACTTAAGTTCTTCAGTGCCAATCTTTTTTTCATTTCTTATTGCTGGAATTTCATATTCACTTCTTGGATGACTAAACCAGATAATGGTAGAGATGGTAAGCTGGCATTTATTAAGCCCCGCCCTGCCCAGCCTCAGGAGCTAACGAGTTCTCAACTGGTGGATCAACTGCTTTTGTCTCTTTGCCATCTTGTGGTTTAGGGCTTTAGGGGCATTTGCATCAATAATTGAAGTTACGGTGGTACCGACATTCAGGTGGCTGCTGACCTTGGGTCTCTTCTTGATTTTCCTTATCATCTTCATTGCCATCTTCTTGTGGCTGTCTTTGGCCAAGAGGGCCCCTGCGAAATCATAGTCTATAACCCTTGTACATATTCTGTCTCACTGGACTACCTTGTTCTCCTGCACTCTGGTTGTCAGCAGCCTCCATCACTTCTCCTTGCACAGGAGTGTTGAAATACTGTGGTTGACGCCCATAGGGTCTCCGCATATAGTAAGGTGGGAATTGTCTCCTGCGGTAGGGCTGGCCATGTTGGGCCTGGGCTTCAGGAGCACTCTCTAATCCCTTGTTCTTTTCTCCACTCTCACTATTGTGGTAATTTTGCTGGTAATTGCATGGAGGAACCTTACGGACATGAATAACATTTATAATGGTTATGGTCTGCTGCATATTTACTGACTTGCACTGAAACTCCACCAGGGCATATGATGTTTGCTACCTCCACTTCCTTTTCTACTTCAACAGCATCAAAATTCATAGTCTTTCTGTCTCCTACACTGCGAAGGTACTTCCTGGGGTTATTCTTCTTTATGGCAGTCTGACATCCAAACATCTTTCTTGGTGTCATTCCTGTAGATGACACCATATCCGTTTCTTACATCGAACCATTTTACTGTTCCCAAATCCTTTGTTATGATGACTTTTTTTTTTTGCCCTGCTGGCAGGCACCACTGATGTAAGGCCATCTGGGACACTGCTCCCTGTGCCACTGTCTGTGGTGCCAGGCTTGGTGTCGACAGCTCTGAGGGCACTTGAAGCTGCTGGATCTTGGTCTCAATGCTCATGGTTGCAGCAACAGTGACTGGGGCCCACTGCAGCAACTCCTGGATGTGATGGTAATTAGGCTGGCCACAGCAGTGGGGCTGCTCAGGGATCCCTGGGGTCCACTCTCTGCTTCTGCTCCTGATTTTCTGTATTTAACTATTTGGGATATGCAATTTATAAAACTTGTACATGTTCTAGATAAAAATTAATATTAAAGAGGCCTATACACGTGACAAATAAAAGTTCCTCTCCCTTTCCTGCTAATTCTATAGCTGACCAGTCTAGATGAAATGTCTCTAATTTTAAAAATTCTTCTGTAGATGTTTCCTAAGGAAAAAAATTAGGGGATTGGGAGTGAAGAAGTCCTAGGCTTTAGTACAGTCAATGTAAAGAAACAACAAGATATCAAATTTTCTGAGTCCAGATTTCCAGTTCCAATTTGTGAGCAGGAAGACCCTTTGGAGAAAAAAAATCTTTGCCTCTGTTAAAAATTGTTGCTTAGGTCTTTGGAAGCTTTTTGGAGCATGAAGCAGAATGAAAACATGGCTTGAAGCAGTAGTAGGAAAGAATTTAGTTTGGTTAGAAACCTTGAGAATTACTATTAGAATAAATCACTATGGTCACTTTGGTGTTTCCTTTTTTTTAAAATTTTTAAGAAGATTTATTTATTTACTACCTGCCCGCCCCACACATACACCTTGTCTGCTCTCTGTGTCCATTCGCTGTGTGTTCTTCTATGTCCACTTGTATTCTCATCAGGTGGCACTGGGGATCTGTGTCTTTTTGTTACATCATCTTGCTGCATCAGTTCTCCATGTGAATGGCACCACTCTTGGGCCGGCTGCAGTTTCGTGCGGGGTGGCTCTCCTTGTTCAGGGGCCACTCCTTGCGGGGGGAGACACATTTACACAGGGGCATCCCTGCGTGGGCCGGCACTCCTTGCATGCAGCAGCACTGCATGTGGGCCAGCTCACCACATGAGCCAGGAAGCCCTGGGTATCGAATCCTTGGACCTCCTATATGATGGGCAGACGCTCTATCTGTTGAGCCACATCCATTTCCCACTTTAGTGTTTCCTTATCAACTGTGTCCATGATTCTTATCTGTGTGAAATAGATTTGCTATTTTTACCTAAAGGCATGTGATACAGTAGGTAAGTGGTTCAGTAGTTTCTAGACGTCAGGACTTTACAACTGAGGAAAAATTTTAAAAAATACATGGCTGCCAACTTGATGTTTTGTTAAACTAAGAACATTTTAAAAACAACAGCTACCATGTGAGTTCAAAAAAGAAATAACATTTTAGTGCTAAAATCTACCAGATTATACTCTTGAATAAAGGATGGTTCTTTAAATTAGTAAATTTAGCTATAAGAAAAACTTATTACATTGCTTATATTTTCTCTTTATTTCTTAGATCAGTGCGTATTTTGTCAGGGATCAGCATTAATTTCTAAACCACTTTTTCTTCTGTTATTTCAAGTCAGTAGTTATATGCCTCTAAAGTGTTTTTTTTTTTAAGATTTGTTTTATTTATTTATCCCCCCCTTTGCCACTTGCTTGCTGTCTGCTCTCTGTGTCCATTCACTGCACATTCTTCTGTGTTTGCTTGTATTCTTGTCAGCAGCACCAGGAATTTGGCTCTTTTTGTCGTGCAGTGTTGCCGCATCAGCACTACCACTTGGGCCATATGATCCAGCAGATCCAATGGTGCTGGAAGTTTCTGTGACAAATAGAGATGCTGTCTAGTGCCTTTGGCAGGCCTCTATAGGAGAACCACAATGCAGACCCTTAGGATTTTGGAGCAAAGCCCTGCCGTCCTCTGCAAATAACTACTCCCCTTTTGAGAAACAGATTTTGGCCAGCTACTGGGCCTTAGTAGAGACTGAATGCTTAACCTTGGGCCATCAAGTTACTGTGAGACCTGAGTTGCCTGTCATGAGCTGGGTATTGTCTGACCCACCAAACCATAAAGTTGGGCATACACGGAAGCACGCTATAATAAAGTAGAAATGGTATATATGAGATAGGGCTTGAGCAGGTCCTGAAGGCATGAGTAAGTTATATGAGGAATTAGCCCAAATCACCACTCCTGCCATGTTACCTTCTCTTGCCCAGCCCACAGCTTTGGCCTCTTGGGGAGTCCCTTACAATCAGTTGACTGAGGAAGAGAAAACTTGGGCCTGGCTTACAAATGGTTCTGCCTGATATGCAGGTATCACCCAAAAGTGGACAAACTGCATCACTGTAGCCCCTTTTTGGGACTTCCCTGAAGGACAGTGGTGAGGGCAAATCCTCTCAGTGGGCAAATCCTCTCAGTGGGCAGAACTTCAAGCAGTGCACCTAGTTGTTCATTTTGCTTGGAAGAAGAAATGGCCAGAGTTGCATTTGTACACTGATTAATGGGCTGTTGCCAATGGTTTGGCCGGATGGTCAGGGACTTGGAAGGAACATGATTAGAAAACTGGTGACAAAGAGGTCTGGAGAAAAGGTATTGGATTGACCTTTCTGAGTGGGCAAAAAACATGAAAATTTTTGTGTCCCCCATGAGTGTTCACCAGAGGGTAACTTCAGCAGAGAAAGATTTTAATAATCAAGTGGATAAGATGACCCACTCTGTGGCTAGTGCTCAGCCTCTTTCCCCAGCCACTCCTGTCATTGCCCAGTCGGCTAATGAAC
This sequence comes from Dasypus novemcinctus, assembly GCF_030445035.2. NCBI lineage: Eukaryota > Metazoa > Chordata > Mammalia > Cingulata > Dasypodidae > Dasypus > Dasypus novemcinctus. Next base: position 21,693,820 of record NC_080691.1, on the reverse strand, counting down.
AAAGTGGCCATGGAGGTAGGGATGGAGGTTATGCATGGGCTCAGCAACATGGACTTCCCCTTACCAAGGCTGACTTGGCTACAGCCACTGCTGAGTGCCCAATCTGCTGGCAGCAGAGACCCACACTCAGCCCCCAATATAGCACCTTTCCTTGAGGTGACCAGCCTGCTACCTGGTGGCAGGTTGACTACACTGGTCCACTTCCACCATGGAAGGGGCAGTGATTTGTTTTAATTGGAATAGACACATACTCTGGATATGGGTTTGCATTTCCTGCATGCAGTGCTTCTTCCAGAACTACCATCCGTGGACTTACCAAATGTCTTATCTACCACTATGGCATTCCACACAGTATTGCTTCCAATCAAGGAACCCATTTCACAGCAAATGATGTGCAGAAATGGGCACATGCCCATAGAATTCACTGGTCTTACCATGTTCCCCATCACCCTGAAGCAGCTGGATTGATAGAATGGTGGAATGGCCTTTTAAAGACTCAATTACAGTGCCAACTAAGTGGCAACACCTTGCAGGGCTGGGGCAATGTTCTCCAGGAGGCTGTGTATGCTCTAAATCAGCATCCACTCTGTGGTGCTGTTTCTCCCATAACCAGGATCCATGGGTCCAGGAATCAAGGGGTGGAAATGGGAGTGGCACCACTCACTATTACCCCTAGTGACCCACTAGGAAAATTTTTGTTTCCTGTCCCTGCAACCTCAAACTCTGCTGGTCTACAGATTTTAGTCCCAAAAGGAGGAGTGCTGTCACCAGGGAACATAAGAATGATTCCAATGAACTGGACATTAAAACTGCCACCTCACCACTTTGGGCTCTTCTTACCTCTGAATAAACAGTCAAAGAAGGAAATTACTGTACTGCCTGGCGTGATTGATCCTGACTATCAAGGGGAAATAGTTCTGCATCTACATAATGGGGGTAAAGAAGAGTTTGCCTGGAATACAGGAGATCCTTTAGGGCATCTCCTAGTACTGCCATGTCCTATGATTAAAGTCAATGGAAAATTGCAACAACCCAATCCAAGCAGGACTAACAATGGCCCAGAATCTTCAGGAATGAAAGTTTGGGTCACCCCACCAGGCAAAGAACCACAGGCAGCTGACGTGCTTGCTGAGGGTAATGGAAACATGGAATGGGTAGTGGAAGAAGGTAGTAATAAATAGGAACTTTGACCACATGACCAGTTACAGACATGAGGACTATAATGGTCATGAATCTTTCCTCCTTGTTTCATTATGATGATGATTGTGTATGTACACAAATTTCTTTTTCTTCTTCCCCAATCATATAACATGTTGTATTTGTTTCATATTGTAATATTTGAGAATATCAAGTTTGAGAGTGATTATTACCCAAGAACTTGCACCCTATTCTATATGGAATTAATGCGTTTCCAGTTGTACGCAGGAGAGTTGAACATTGTTAGGCAGAAATATATATATATATACATGTCTGTTATTGTTTTTACTTAGAGACTAAGTATGGTTTAAGGTAATGTGTATGGTTGCCAAGTTGACAAGGGGTGGACTGTGATGGTTAGGCTATTGTGTCAATTTAGCCAGGTAATTGTGCCCAGTTGTTTGGTCAAGCAAACACTGGGCTAACTGTAATACAAGGGCATTTATGGACTTTAGTCACCATTGACTTAACTGCAGTGGTAAATCATGGATAGCTGGTTATTATCCCATCAATCAGTGTGATTGCTATCAGCAATGAGTGACATTTAACCCAATCTGCTGAATCCCTTAAAAGGGGAAGTGATTCCAGCATTGAAAGAAAATTTCCCAGCTCATCTTTAGACAGCCAGTGTCCCCCACAACTTGTCAAGAACCTTCATTGGACTGCCTTGCAGCCCCTGGTTGCGGCCTGCCTGTGGGACCTGGACTTGTGCATCCCCACAGCTGCATGAGAGACTCATAAAATCGCATACTGTTGACAGATATCTCTTGCTGATTCTGTAGAGAACCCTGACTAATACACCATTCAATTAATATTTGCGTCTCTGGGATTTTAGAATAAAGATGATGGATTTATTGAGTCTTGAGTCTCTAAATAGAATATAAAGTAGTTAGGATGATAAACTTGTAATTAATAAATCATTTCTCTTTGATATTTTTTAATATTAATTGCAATGGTGAAAGTTGTTGAAAAGATCTCTCAGAATTAAACAAGTTTTTTTAAATCTGAAAACTGCAAGAAATATCAAATTTAGAATGTCTATGTGTCTGGTGTGAGGGTGAAAGAATCCATCAGCTATAATGACTCCTGGTTCCCTCTGCTAGGCTTAAATGAATTGCCTGTTACTCCTCAAGGCGTCTGTTTCTTTCAAACAGAATGTTTTGGTCTCTTTATGTGGTAGCAAGAGATTGGGAGACAGGGGATTCAGTAACCACTAACCACATGTGACTATTGAGCACTTGAAATAGGCCTAGAGTGACTAAGAACTGAATTTTTAATCTTATTTAAATTTTATGAATTTAATTAGCCACGTGTGGCTAGTAACTACAGTATTGGACAGTACAGATCTAGATAATATATGACTTTCAAGTTAGCCCCTGAAAAAGTGAGAGTAACCATCTCTTCAGAGTATATTTTACATGAACTCCTGGGTACTTCACCTAAATTCTTGCCATTAATATGTATAACACTTAAGATAGTCCCCACATATTGGCAACCCATTTATATCCGTTGTTTGCCCTGTTAATTTTTTTATTCATTAAAAAATTATAGATGTATATCATTCATGCATGAACATACATAAACAATTAAATGTATGGTAAAATTTATGAACTTATAAAACAAACATACATATCATCCTGTGGGCTTCCATACATCACCCCACCACCAACACCTTGCGTTATTGTGAAACATGTTTTATAAACTATGAAAGAGTATCATCAAAATATTTACTGGGAAGCGGATGTGGCTTAAGCAATTACGCTCCCACCTACCACATCAGAGGGTCCTAGTTCAGTTCCCGATGCCTCCTAAAGAAAACAATGAGCTGGCACTATGGGCAGGTGCAGCAAGCTGATGCAACAAGAGACAAGAAGAAAAACATAGTGAGAGACACAACAAAGCAGGGAGTAGAGGTTCTCGGTGCCTCCTAAAGATGAGCAAGACAGCAAGCGACGTGATGGGCAGGCACAGCAAGATGACACAACAAAAGACACAAGGAAAAGATAATGAGAGACACAACAAAACAGGAAATAGAGATGACTGAAGTGATTAGGTTCCTCCCTCCCACATTGGAGGTCCCAGGTTTGGTTCCCGGTGCTTCCTAAAGAAACAAGAAAGACGAACAGACACAGCAAGGGCAAAGAACGAGGGGGTGAGGAGAAGTAAATAAATCTTTAAAAAAATTACAACTTAGCCTGTATCTTATATTTGGTGTAATTTTACCCCAACCCACCCAATTATTAATACTTTGTGTTAGTATTATATCTTTGTTACAGTTCATGAGAGAATGTTCTCATATTTGTTCTGTTAACCACAGTCCATCTTCCAGCCCAGGATTCACTGTTATACAGTCCCATGCTTTGTACAATCCTTTCAAAGGGTACACTCAGTGACTTTCATATTCTTCAGAAAATTGTGCTGTCATCCTCTCAATTTTAGAACGTTTTTCCAGAAGGAAAAATCCCATATCCACTTATACCCTCTCTTTTTATCCCTTAAAATTGATATAATTTCCTTACCATTGCTGCAAAATTATTACAATATTACTGTTAACTATAGTCTATAAGTTATATTAGTTGTAATTTTCCTGTGTATCACCATATTCTTAACAGTTTTTAAAAGAACATTCTTTATAATTACACTATTAACCACAATTGTCATACCAATGAAATCATTATGTTATATAGTCCCTTGATTATCCTCTACTTCCTTTCAATTGACATTTACATCCATTGACTACAGTGTTCAGCCAAAATCACATTTGTATTAATAAATCAGCTGTGTTAGTTATACTCTATAATGTTACCATCAACTCTGTTCATTTCCACACTTTTACAGTCTTACTAAAAATTATACATACATTAAACACCGGCTCCCATTTGTCTCCTAGTAACCTATATTCTAGAGTACTTCCATGAGCTTACTCACCATACTTAATTCATATTAGTGAGACCATACAGTATTTGTCCTTTTGTGTGTGACTTATTTGTGTGTAATGTCCTAAGGTTCATCCATGTTGTCATATGCATCCCAGGTTCACTTCTTACAGCTGAATAGTATTCCATTGTTTGTATATACCACATTTTGTTTATCCATTCATTGGTTGATGAACACATGGGCTGTTTCTATATTTTAGCAATTGTGAATAATGCTGCTGTGAACATAAGTGAGCAAATGTCAGTTCACATCTTTGCTTTCAGTTCTTCTGAATATCTTTCTAGTAAGGAATTGCCGGATCTTAAGGCAGTTCTGTATTCAGCATCTTGAAGTGCTGCCAACTATCTTCCACAAAGGCTGCACCATTCTATATTCCCATCAACAGCAAAGGAGTGTTCCTATTTCTCCACATCTACTCCAACACTTATAGTTTTCTGTTTTTTAAAATAATGTTCGGGACGTGGACTTGGCCCAGTGGATATGGCCCAGTGGATAAGGCGCCCGTCTACCACATGGGAGGTCCACGGTTCAAAGCCCAGGCCTCCTTGACCCGTGTGGAGCTGGCCGATGTGCAGTGCTGATGTGTGCAAGGAGTGCCGTGCCACACAGGGGTGTCTCTTGCGTAGGGGAACCCCATGCACAAGGAGTGTGCCCTATAAGGAGAGCCGCCCAGCACAAAACGAAGTGTAGCCTGCCCAGGAATGGCGCCACGCACACAGAGAGTTGATGCAGCAAGATGACGCAACAGAAAGAAACACAGATTCCAGGTGCCACTAACAAAAACAGAAGCGGACAAAAACAAAAACACACGGCAAATGGACACAGAGAACAGACAACTTGGGGAGGGGAAGGGGAGAGAAATAAAAAACAAGTAAATAAAATAATGTTCATTCTCTAAGTTGTGAAATGGTATCTTATTATAAGTTTGATCTACATTTCCCTAATAGCTAGTGATGTTGAACATTTTTTGATGTGCTTTTTGGGCATTTGTATTTCCTCTTTGGAAAAATGTCTATTGAAGCCTTTTGCCCATTTTATTGTTGAGTCAGAAGACTTCTTTATATATTCTGGAAATCAAAACCTTATCAGGTATGTGGTTTCCAAATATTTTCTACCATTGAGTAGGCTGCCTTTTCACTTTCTTAACAAAGTCCTTTGAAGCACAGAAGTATTCAGTTTTGAGGAGGTCCTTTTTATCAATTTTTTCTTTCATTGTGCTTTAGGTGTAAAATCTAAGAACCACAGCCTATCACAATGCCCCCCCCCCCCCTTACATTCTAGGGGTAAGGTCCTGGCTCTTATATTTAGTTCTTTGATCCATTTTGAGTTAATTTTTTGTGTAAGATGTGAAACAGGGTTTCCTTTTTCATTCTCTTGCATATGGATAACTAGTTCTTCCAGCACCATTTGTTGAAGAGATTGTTCTAGTCCAGGTGAATGGACTTAAAAACCTTGTCAAAAATCAGTGACCATGGATATGAGGGTCTATTTCTGAACTCTCAATTCAATTCCATTGATCAAAATGTCTGCCTTTATGCCAGTGCCATGCTGCTCTGACCACTGTCACTTTGTATATGCTTTAAAGTCAGGAAGTATGAATCCACCAACTTCATTCTTCTTTCTTCATTCTTCGTTCATTCTTTTCTTGGCTATTCAAGGCCTGACCATTCCAAATAAAACTGATTATTGGGTTTTCCATTTCTGCAACATAGGATATTGATTGGGATTGTGTTGAGTCTTTAATTCAATTTGGGTAGAATTGACATTGTAACAATATTTAGTTCTCCAATCCATGAACACAGAATGTCCTTCCCTTTATTTAGGACTTCTTTGATTTCTTTTAGCAATGTTTTCTGTATACAGGGCCTTTACATCCTTGGTTAAATTTATTCCTGATATGTGATTCTTTTAGCTGCTATTGAAATGGAATTTTTTTTTTATTTCCTCCTCAGATTGCTTATTACTAGTATATAGAAACACTACTGACTTTTGTGTATTGATCCTGTATCCATCTACTTTGCTGAACTCGTTTTTAGCTCTAGTAGCTTTGTTGGAGATTTTTCTGGACTTTTTAAATAAAGGATTATGTCATCTGCAAATAGTGAAAGCTTACTTCTTCCTTTATGATTTAGAAGTGTTTTATTTCCTTTTCTTGCCTAACTGCTCTAGCTAGAACTTCTAGCACAATAGAAATAATAGTGGTGAAAGTAAGCATCCTTGTCCTGTTCCCCGTCTTAGAGGGAAAGCTTTCAGACTTTCACCGTTAAGTACAGTGTTTTTTTTTTTTCATATGTGTCCTTAATTGTGTTGAAGTTTCCTTCTGTTCCTATCTTTTGAAGTGTCTATCAAGAAAGGATGCTGGACTTTTTTCAAGTGCCCTTTCTTTGTCAGTTTGTCAGTCATGGGAAGTGAACTTGGCCCGGTGGTTAGGGCGTCCGTCTACCACATGGGAGGTCCGCGGTTCAAACCCCAGGCCTCCTGACCCGTGTGGAGCTGGCCCATGTGCAGTGCTGATGTGTGCAAGGAGTGTCCCCCACGTAGGGGAGCCCCACGCGCAAAGAGTGTGCCCTGTGAGGAGAGCTGCCCAGTGCGAAAGGAAGTGCAGCCTGCCCAAGAATGGCACTGCCCACATGGAGAGATGACACAACAAGACAACGCAACAACAACAAAAAGAAACACAGATTCCTGTGCCGCTGACAACAACAGCGGACAAAGAAGATGCAGCAAATAGACACAGAGAACAGACAACCAGGGCGGTTGGGGGCGGGGGTGAGCAGCAGGGAGAACGGGAGAGAAATAAATAAATAAATAATTCTTTAAAAAAAAGTTTGTCAATCATGATAATCAAGTGATTTTTCACCTTCGATTTTTTATTGTGGTGTCTTACGTTAATTGATTTTCTTGTGTTGAGCCATACTTGCAGTCCTGTGATAAACTCAGTTTTGTGTGTTGTATAATCTTTTTATTGTGCTGTTGGAATCAGTTTGTATTTTGCTGAAGATTTTTGCACCTTTATTCATTAGAGAAATTGGTATCTTTAATTTTTTTTCTCCTAGAATATATGGCTTTGGTATTAGGGTGATGTTGGCTTCACAGAATAAGGTGGTGTTAACTCCTCTTCAATTTCTTGGAAGGGTTTGAATAAGATTTGTATTCATTCTTCTTAGAATGATTGGTAGAATTCGTGTGTGAAGTCATCTGGTCCTGGGCTTTTCTTTGTTGGGGGTTATTGATGACTGATTCAAACTCTTCACATGTGGTTGGTTTGTTCAGGTCTTCCATTTCATCTAGAGTCAGTATTGGTTGTTCGTGTATGTGACTGTTAGGGTAAAGTGTCACCTTGTCCAGGTAATAGTGCCCAGTTTTCTAGTCAAGCAAGCACTGGGCTAATTGTAATGAAAGTGCATTTCATGGACTTTAATTATCAGTGAGTTGATTGCATAGATGACTGATTACATCTACAGTCAATTTAGGAGATTGCTGTCAGTAATGAGTGATGTCTCATCCAGTCAGTTGAATGCCTTAAAAAGGGGAAGTGATTTCAGCATTCAGAGAAAAGAATAGCCATTCTTCAGACAGCCAGCATCTCCTGGGAACTCATCAAGAACCTTTATTGGAGTCCCTGGATTTCAGCCTGCCTTGTGAGATTTAGACTTGTGCATCCCCATGGTCAAATGAGAGAATTTTATAAAATCTCATACTATTTACAGATATCTCCTGTCAGTTCCGTTTTCCTAGAGAACCTTGACTAATACAGCTTGGTACTGGGAATGGTTCTTGAGAAAGAGAATCTTAAAAATTGGATTACTGAATTGGTTCTAGGATTTTTGCAATTGGCTCTCTAATCTGATTAGATTCAAGGGAACTGACTCTTGTTCCAATAATCAGGAGTCCACTGACAGTCCATAGCATGAGTTGGCAATAGAGATATGCAAAATATCACCACTGGATACAACTACTTCCACGCTTATAAGAGGCAAGGACCTGGGTGAGAGTTTTGTGTTTTTTTTAAGATTTATTTATTTATTTCTCTCCCCTTCCCCCCAACCCAGCTGTCTGTTCTCTGTGTCCATTCACTGCGTGTTCTTCTCTGTCCGCCTCTGTTGTCAGTGGAACGGGAATCTGTGTTTCCCTTTGTTGCATCATCTTGCTGTGTCAGCTCTCCGCGTGTGTGGCGCCATCCTTGGGCAGGCTGAACCTTCTTTCGCATTGGGCGGCTCTCCTTACGGGGCACACTCCTTGCTGGGGCTCCCCTACGCGGGGGACACCCTGCATGGTAGGGCACTCCTTGCGCGCATCAGCACTGCACGTGCGCCAGCTGCACACGGGTCCCGTGTTTGAACCGCAGACCTCCCATGTGGTAGAGAGATGCCCTAACCACTGGGCCAAGTCTGCTTCCCTGGGTGAGAGTGTTTTGAACACCTTAATAGAGTTTTGTGGAGATAAAAGGTACAATGGTGTTGGCTGGCTGTTCCTAAATATGCTGGATGCATTTACAAAAGAAAGGAATGAACAAAAGACTTCAAATTTGCAACTTAAGCGCTGTATGAATAATGTGAAAGTTTCTGTGTGTGCTTTGAAAGACAATGTTGTTTTGTTCAGCCACAGATTTCAGATCTCTGAAAACCAGACTCAGACTCTCATTGTATGAGTAGCAAAGTTACAACAGAAACTAAAATTTCAACCTTGTAGGGTATCTGCTGTTAAAGTGAGAGCAGTAAAATAGATGGGCAGTCTACTAAATTTCTACTTAATGTATATAAACAGAAGAGTTCTAGGTCAAGTGAACAAAACCCTAACTTGAATTACAGAAACAGAAAATCACGGCCTTAATCAATTCTTAGACTTGAGACATTTATAGACCCAGAGCTCCTTGAATGAGAGGAAGGTTAGGTCCCCTTGGGGAAGGACCTTGTTACTCTGTCAAAAATTTATACTGTTGGGAAGCAGAATTGGCCCAGTGGTCACGGCATCTGTCTACCACATGGGAGGTCCGTGGTTCAAACCCCAGACCTCCGTGACCCGTGTGCAGCTGGCGCATGTGCAGTGCTGATGCGTGCAAGGAGTGCCCTGTCATGCAGGGTGTCCCCCGCGTAGGGGAGCCCCACGTGCAAGGAGTGGACCCCGTAAGAAGAGCTGCCCAGCGCGAAAGAAGTTTCAGCCTGCCCAAGGATGGCCCCACACACAGAGAGCTGACACAGCAAGATGATGCAACAAAGGGAAACACAGATTCCCGTGCCGCTGACAACAACAGAGGCGGACAGAGAAGAACACGCAGCGAATGGACAGAGACAGACAACTGGGGTGGAGGGGAAGGGGAGAGAAATAAATAAATAAATAAATAAATCTTTAAGAAAAAAAATTTATACTGTTAATCTTCCTCCCAGCTTTCCCCAGAGACCTATGGACTTTTGCCAGTATAATTGTGCATTGAGGAAAAGGAAATGATCAGACATTTCAGGGAGTATTAGACACTGGCTCAGAAATGATATTATTTCCAGGAGACCCAAAAACATCACTGTGGTCCACCATCAGAGTAGGGGCTTATGGAGGTCAGGTGATTGATGGAGTTTTAGCTCAGGTCCATCTTCAGTGGGTCCCCAGACCCATTATGTGGTTATTTCCCCATTCTAGAATGCATAATTCAAATAGACACACTCAGTAACTTGCAGAATCCCCACATTGGATCCTGACTTGCAGAGTGAGGGCTGTTATGGTAGTAAATGCCAAATGGAAGCCACTAGGACTGCCCCTACCTAGCAAAATAGTAAATCAAAAGTAATACTGGATTCCTGGAAGGATTGGAGAGATCAGTGCCACCATCAAGGATTTGGAGGATGCAGGGGTGGTAATTTCTACCGCATACCCATTCATCTCTCCTGTTTGGCCTGTGCAGAAAACAGATGGATCCTGGAGGATGATGGTAGATTATCATAAACTTAACCAAGTGGTGAGTCCAATCATAGTCACTGTCCCAGATGTGGAATCATTGCTTGAGCAAATCAACACATCCCCCGGTATCTGGTTTGCAGCTGTTGATCTAGAAAATGCCTTTTCTCAATTGCCATTAGTAAGTGCCACCAGAAACAGTTTGCTTTCAGCTGGCAATGCCAGCAATACACCTTCACTGTCCTGCCTCAGGAATATCAACTATCCAGCCCTATGTCATAATATTGTCTGCAGGAACCTTGATCATCTCTACCTCCACAGGACACCACACTGGCCCATTATATTGATGATATAATGTTGACTGGACCTAATAAGCAAGAAGTAGCAATGACTAAACTTATTGGTAAAGCATTTGTGTGAAAGAGGGTGGGAGATAAATCCAACAAAAATACAGGGGCCTTCCACCTTGGTCAAATTTCTAGTGTCCAGTGGCACAGAGCATGTCGAGATATCCCTTCTAAAGTGAAGGATAAGCTGTTGCATCTGGCCCCTCCTATGACCAAAACAGAGGCACAACACTTCGTGGTCTCTTTGGATTTTGGAGACAATACATCCCTCATTTGGGTGTGCTACTTTGGCCCATTTACCTAGTGACCAGAAATACTGCTGGTTTTGAGTCAGGACCAGAATAAGAGGAGGCCCTGCAACAGGTCCAGGCAGCTATGCAAGCTGCACTGCCACTTAGGGCATATGATCCTGCAGATTGAATGTTGCTGAAGATGTCAGTGGCAAAGAGACATGCAGTCTGGAGCCTTTAGCAGGCCCCTATAGGGAAATAACAGTGTAGACTCAGGATTTTGGAGCAAAGCCCTGCCATCCTCTGCAGATAACTACCCCCCTTTTGAGAAACAGCTTTTGGTCTGCTACTAGGCCTTAGTAGAGGCTGAATGATTAACCATGGACTACCAAGTTACCATGAGAACTGAGTTGCCTATCATAAACTGGGTATTTTCTGACTCACCAAACCATAAAGTTGTGCGTACACAACAGCACTCCACAATAAAGTGGAAGTGGTATATATGAGATGAGGCACAAGTAAGTTACATTAGGAAGTGGCCCAAATGCCCATGGTCACCCCTTCTGCCACATTACCTTCTCTTTCCCAGCCCATATCTATGGCCTCTTGGGGAGTCCCTTACAATCAGTTGACTGAGGAAGAGAAAACTTGGGCCTGGTTTACAGATGGTTCTGCATGATATGTGGGTATCACTCAAAAGTGTGTAGCTGCAGCGTGCAACCCCTTTCTGGGACATCCATAAAGGAGAGTGGTGAGGGTGAATCCTCCCAGTGGGCATAACTGAGCAATGCACCTGGTTGTTCATTTTGCTTGGAAGGAGAAATGGCCAGAAGTACATATGCACATTGATTTATGGGTTGTTGCCAATAGTTGGCTGCATGGTCAGGGACTTGGAAAGACCATGATTGGAAAATTGGGAACAGAGGTCTGGGGAAGAGGTATGTGGATAGACCTTTTCTGAGTGGGCAAAAAACATGAAAATATTTGTGTCCCATGTGAATGCTCACCAGAGGGTGACTTCAAGAAAGAAGAATTTTAATATCAAGTGGATAAGATGACCCACTCTGTGGCTAGTACTCAGCATCTTTCCCCAGCCACTCCTGTCCTTGTCCAGTGGGCTCATGAGCAAAGTGGCCATGGTGGTAGGGGTGAAGATTTTGCATGGATTCAGCCAAGACTGACTTGGCCACAGCCACTGCTGAGTACCCAGTCTGCCAGCAGGGATCCACACTCAGCCCCTGATATGGCATCATTCCCTGAGGTAATCAGCCTGCTACCTGGTGGAAGATTGATTACATTGGACCACTTGCATCATTGAAGGGGCAGCAATTTGTTCTAACTGGAATAGATACATACTCTGGATGTAGGTTTACCTTCCCTGCATGCAATGCTTCTTCCAAAACTACCATCTGTGGACTTACTGAGTGCCGTATCAACTGCCCTGGCAGTCCATGCAACATTGCTTCTGATTAAGGAACCTACTTCACAGCAAATGATGTGCAGGAATGGGCACATGCTCATGGAATTCACTGATCTTACCATGTTCCCCATCATCCTGAAGCAGCTGGATTGATAGAACAGTGGAATGGCCTTTGAAGACTCAATTACAGTTCCAAATAGGGGCAATATTCTGTAGGCAGAGGCATTGTTTTCCAGGAGGCTGTGTATGCTCCAAATCAGTGCCACTCAATGGTGCTGTTTCAAGATTCACGGATCCAGGAATTAAGGGGTAGAAATGGGAGTGGCATCACTCACTACTACTCCTAGTTATCCACTAGAAAAATTTTTACTTGTTCTTCCCATGATTTTATACTCCGCTGGCCTATAGGCCTTAGGTCCAAAAGGAGAAGTGCTTCTACCGAGAAATACAGCAATGAATCCATTGATCTAGAAGTTAAGACTGCCACCCGGCCACTTTGGGCTCCTCATGCCTCTGAATCTACAGGCAAAGAAAGGTTTTACCATACTAGCTTGGGTGACTGATCCTGGTGATCAAGGGGAAATAGAACTGGTAGTACACAATAAAGAAGAGTAAGCCTAGAATACAGGAGATCTCTTAAGACATCTCTTAGTATTATCATACCCTGTGATGAAAATCAGTGGAGGAGAGCAGCCGTCATCTCTGGGGAACTCATCAAGGACCTTCATCTGAGTCCCTGACTTGCAGCCTCTCCTACAGAATTTGGACTTGTGCATCCCCACAGTCACGTGAGAGAATTTTATAAAATCTCATACTATTTACAGGTATCTCCTGTCAGTTCTGTTTCCCTAGAGAACCCTAATACAGTGTTTTTCTAGGAAATTGTCCATTTCATCAGAGTTGTCTAATTTGTTGGCATACAGTTGTTCATAGTATCCTATTACCTTTTTTATTTCTATGGGGACAGTAGTAATGTTTCCCCCCTCTCATTTCAAATTTTATTTATTTGCATCTTCTCTCTCTTTTCCTTTGTCTAGCTAAGGGTTTGTCAATTTTATTGATCTTCTCAAAGAATCAACCTTTGTTTTTGTTGATTCTACTATATTTTTTGGTCTGAATTTCATTTATTTCGTTCTAATTTTTGTTATTTCTTTCCTTCTGCTTTTCTTTTCCTAGTTCCTCTGGATGTGCAGTTAGGTCTTTGATTTTAGTTCTTTTTTAATGTAGGCATTCAGGGCAATAAATTTCCCTCTCAGCACTGCCTTCACTGTATCCCATAAGTTTTGAAATGTTGTATTCTCATTTTCATTAATCTCAAGCTGTTTACTGACTTCTCCTGCAATTTCTTCTTTGACCCATTGTTTGTTTAAGAACGTGTTCTTATTAACATCCATTTATTTGTGACTTTTCCAGTTCTCTGCCTATTATTGATTTCCAAGTTCATTCCACTATGATCAGAGAAGGTGCTTTGTATGATTTCATCCTTTTAAATTTATTAAGACCTGTTTTGTGACCCAACATGTGGTCACAAAACAGGTCCAATAAATGATCCTTGAGTACTTGAGAAGAATGTCTATTCTGCTCTTTTGCAGTACAGTGTTCTGTATAAGTCTATTAGGTCTAGTTTACTTATGATATTATTCAAGTTCTCTTTTTCCTTATTGATTTTCTGTCTAGATGTTCTATCTACTAATGGGAGTGGTATATTTAGGTCTTCCAGCTATTATTGTAGAGATGTCTATTCCTCCCTTCAGTTTTACCAGTGTATATCTCATGTATTTTGGGGAATGCTGGTTAGGCAAATAATATTTATGATTGTTATTTCTTCTTGGTAGGTTGCTCCTTTTATTAATACATAATATCCTTCTTTGTCACATAACACTTTTGCATATAGAGTCTATTTTGCCCTAAATTACTATAGCTATGCCAGCTCATTTTTGGTTACTGTTTGCATGGAGTACCTTTTTTTCCCCAACATTTCATTTTCAACCTCTTTGTGTCCTTGGGTCTAGGTAATTATTGTAGACAGCATGTAGATGGATCATACTTTTTTATCCATTCTGCCAATCTTTGTCTTTTGATGGGGTGTTTAATCCATTAACATTCAATGTTTTTATTGTAAATGCAGTACTTACTTCAATCATTTTATCCTTTGACTTTTATATATCATATCTTACTTTTGTCTCCTTTTTACCCTTTAGTTTCCCTTGCTGATAATCTTCCTTTATACACTCCTCCAACCTTCTCTGTCTTTTCCTTTCAGCCTGCAGCATTCCCTTTACTATCTCTTGCAGGGAAGGTCTCTTGTTAATAAACTCTATCAGTTTCTTTTTCTCTCAGAATATTTTAAACTCACCCTCATTTTTGAAGAACAGTTTTGCTGGATTGGCCATGGACCTCAAAAGGGACTCCTTTCCTGCAGACTTGTGCCTCATCCCTTGACCTTGTTCTCTTACCAACAAAGCTCACACCTCCAACTTTTCTCTCACCAAAATCCTTCTTTCTACGTAGTCAGAATAACAACAAACTAAACAGAAATGTATTTTGCCTACACTGGAGAAAACTCCCATTTTAGCCAACTTGTCTCCAGTGTGGAATAGTTTTACCTTGGCATAATCAAAGGATTACTGAAAGGTTATTCCAGGCAAGATCTGCCTCCATCTTTCATTAAACAAAAGTTGTCAAGGCTTTGAAATTTCTAAAATTATAGTTCTTCAGATCAGAGGTTTGAAAGACCCATGAGTTTGTCTGATACATAGCGTTCAGTATCAAAGTATTTAGTCTCCGTCTTTCCCCAGCAGCCTCTGTAATAGAAAGCTTTCCTTTAATGCATGTCATGGGGAAATGGATCGTGTATATTTAGGAGTGATGGTTATGGAATATTCTTCTACCCATTTCATAGTAACTTGACCAGGAGCCATGATACATGTGTATTGGGGATCTGATAAAGGACCTTGAGAATTTTGAAAGCTTAATATCTTGGAGCACAGTAACTTTACATTTTGAAAAATCATTGGTGGAGGAAGAAAGCTCTCTTTTTTTTTTTTGAGAAAATGCTTCAGTGAGACTTTTGGCCTTCGAAAAGCGCCAAAATTCTATTCGGGAATGAAGTTTGGAGATGCAAGAACCTAATTTTTTTTTTAACCTAATGTATCACTTTGTCTTCATTTAGGCAGAATTCCACCCTTCTGAGGTTATGATTATGTAATCTGGTTTTCTGTTTTGTTTGGTTTCCTTTCACCAGGACCCGGGAAAGAAAGTAGAATTTGACTTCACATAAGGAGAACATTCCCGAAGAGGTCCTTGGCAAGATGGTGGCTGTGTGAGCTTGCCTGGTAGTGTCTCTGCAGGGGGCGGCTGGGCAGCGTTGAAGGCTCTTTAGGACCGCGCTGTTTCGGGGATTTTTGCTGGTTGGAAGGTGTCTGGACGTCAATTCAGTGGGAAGGTAACAGAGAGGATACGTCTATAATATATAAACGGAGGTCCCAGCTGGGCGCGGGAAGTTCCCTCCTTGGGTGGGCGGAGCCGCGGTAGGGGGCGCTCTTGCAGCTCCGCAGCCGCAGCGGCCAGGGCTTTTGTTTTTTTTTTTCCTTTTTCTGGAGGCTTTGCGGTGCTGAGAAATTCGCGGATACTGGGCTGGCTGGTGGGGGATTGTTGGGACAAGACTCCTTGGCGGATTGATTTGGGGAGACAGACGGTGTTTTCTTGTGAAGCGGGGGACGTTTTAGTCACCGGACAGGGGGGGAAGCGCTTCCGCCTGGAGCCCCATCCCCACAGGTCCGGCTGCCGATCTGCAACGGAATTGGATTTTGAGCAATAAGGGGACACAATTGGGAGACTGTTGTAGGGTGCAGTGAGGGAGGAGGACACGTCTGGAAGCTGATTGGGGAATATTTTGCAAAGTTTGGGATTTCGGATCTTAGAGTCTGTTTTCCGCGTTTCCAGCTGAAGCCCACCCCACCCGGTGGGGCTTGGGATCGGGGTCATTGAACTGGCCGTGGTGTAGAGGCGCCCTCAAGTGGCCGTTGCGTGGGAGCACAGGGAGCGAGCTGTCCAAAGGCTGATACCCTGAGGAGTAGGTGAATTTCAGGGATTAGACATTCAATATAGAATTCGCGGATCTGGCTTCCCCCACGGGGCTGGCACCCAGCTATGGGGATCCCTGAGGGCTGTGTTGCACTGCGGGGCTCCTAAGCTTTCCGTGGACCAGATTTGAGGTTCCCAGGTCTGGGTCCCCTGGACTCTGGCGTTCCACACCCCAGACTCACACCTCTTGAGTCTTCAGTGTCTCAGACTTTCCACCCCTGAATCCATCACGCTCTGGGGTCTACCTGGGATCCTTGAGTGCTTTGGACCTTAACATTTGTGTTTTATCTATATTGGTTCATATTGTTTTGTTTTTATTTTCACTTTATCTTATTTTTTACTCTTTTTGACGCCCTGATTGCTAATATTGCATTATCCCCTAGTCTTTCCTCCTAGCGTGTCCTCCAAAGTCCTTTTTTTTTAATATACAGTTATTTAGGGGTTTTTTTGGTTGTTGTTTTAGATAGTGTTGCAATTGTGACACGTGTATACCTGTATCACTCTTCCCCCTATCTGTTCCCCACCGTTTGCTTATCCTCTTTTTCTTTCTTCCTTTCTTCTTGTCTTTCTTTTTTTCTTTATTATAATTAGTTTTTTTTTTCGGTTTTCTCTTTCCCTCTTGTCCCTCATTTTCCACTTATTTTATTTTAATTCAAGTACACAATAGGTGCTACAGGGAACACCTCACATTTGCTGGGTTTTCCCATCCTCCACTGCCTCATTTCTGTGTGAACTGATTTAGGTTACCTACACTATCCCCCTTCCCCTGCATCTTGATATCCACTATCATCTACTGTCTCTACTATATTCCACCCCCCACCTCCCATTCTTTGATCCACAAAGTGTCTAACTCTTAATTTCTAATACCTTTGTTCTGTTTTCTGTCTGTTATCCACTCTTGAAACTATTACCTTTCTTTTCTTTTTCCCTCTCTCATGAAAACAATAGCTTTGTAGTTCATACAATATTCCGCCCATATTCAGTCATCTACTTCATAAAAGGTACTCTACCTACAGCTATAACTCTGTACAATCTACATGAATCTAACCTCCATCCTCCCAGATCTCATATTCTTGCTTTGTTAACATACATTACTAATACTACTTTACACTTTTCCCTTGCTGACACAATTGCCTTTCCCCAACACTAATACTTTCTTCTAAAGTGAACTTAACCAACAACAAGTAACTTGAATAAGAAGAAAAAAGTGACAAAGAGAAGATATAACACCTATGCAAAAATAACAACTAATTAACCTCCAAAAGCAGACAAAGAAGCTAAGGAACTGATTAAATTTGTCAAAATAAAGAGATGACCAGAAAGCAACAAAAATCTACAAACCAAACCAATAATCAGGAAAACATGACTGAATCCAATCAACAAACCAATAATGACAAAGGGGAGCAAAACTTGGCACAAGCAATGAAAGAACTCAGAACATTTATCACCGACAAATTTGATGCAGTAATGAAAGAGGTTAACAACATGAAGACATCACTTGGAGGGGAAATTGCAGACATACGCAAAAACATAACAGATATGATGGGAATGAACACCACAGTTCAAGAAATCAAAAATACACTTGCAGCAAATATCAGCAGACTAGAAGAGACAGAGCAGAGAATTAGTGATGTGGAAGACAGTACATCAGAAATCAAACAGATAGTAGAAGGGGTCAATAAGAAGATAGAAAAAATCCAATTAGGATTTAGGGACCTGAATGACAATGCAAAACGCTCAAACATACGTATTATAGGCATTCCAGAAGGTGAAGAGAAGGGAAAGGGGTCAGAAGGAGTGTTGCAGGAAATAATGGCTGAAAACTTCCCAAATCTACTGAAAGAGACAGATGTACATATCCAAGAAGCACAGCGCACTCCACAAGTCGTAAACCCCAACAGGCCCACCCCAAGACATATACTTATCAAATTATCCAAAGCTCAAGACAAAGAGAAAATCCTAAAAGCAGCAAGAGAAAAGAAAACCATCACATACAAGGGAAGCTCAATTAGATTAAGTGCTGATTTCTCTTCTGAAACCATGGAGGCAAGAAGACAGTGGTATGATATAGTCAAGGTACTAAAGGAAAAAAACTTCCAACCAAGAATACTCTATCCAGCTAAACTAGCATTCAAACATGAAGGAGAGTTCAAAATATTCACAGACAAACAGAAACTGAAAGAGTATACCAACAAGAAACCTCCCCTTCAAGAAATTCTAAAGGGAGTTCTGCAGGAAGAAAGGAAAAAACAGGAAAGGCAAAGTTGGAGGAGAGTATAAGACCAACAACAACAACAAAAAAGACAAAAATATATATACAAACAAAATATGACAAACACAAATCCAATCAAAATATGGCTAACACAAATAATTCCTTGATAGTAATAACACTGAATGTCAACGGATTAAACTCACCTATCAAAAGATTCAGACTGGGACATTGGATAAGGAAATATGACCCATCCATATGCTGTCTACAAGAGACACATCTTAGACCCAGAGACGCATGGAGATTGAAAGTGAATGGCTGGAAAACAATCATACAAGCTAACAATAACCAAAAAAAGGCAGGAGTAGCTATATTAATATCAGACAAAATAGACTTTAAATGTGAAACAATTGTGAGAGACAAAGAAGGATACTACATTTTAGTGAAAGGGAAAATCTGTCAAGAAGATCGAACAATCATAAATATCTATGCCCCTAACAAGGGTGCCTCTAAATACGTCAGGCAAACGCTGGAAAAACTAAGTGAAAGAATAGATACATCTACACTTATAGTGGGGGATTTTAATACACCACTATCAACTCTGGACAGAACATCTCAAAAGAGAATCACCAAAGAAACAAAACATCTAAATAGTATATTAGAGGAGCTCGATCTAATAGACATATATAGATCGCTACACCCAAACACAGCAGGATATACATTTTTCTCAAGCGCACATGGATCATTCTCCAAGATAGATCATATGCTAGGCCACAAAGAAAGGCTGAACGAATTCAGAAAGATTGAAATCATACAAAACATTATCTCTGACCACAGTGGAGTCAAGCTGGAGATTTGCAAGGGACAGAAGCCCAGATTTCACACCACGATTTGGAAATTAAACAGCACACTCTTAGAAAAACAGTGGGTCAAAGAGGAAATCTCAAAAGAAATCAATGACTACCTTGAAACAAATGATAATGATAACACAACATACCAAAATTTATGGGATGCAGCAAAAGCAGTACTGAGAGGGAAGTTTATAGCCATAAATTCATATATCAAAAAAGAAGAAAGAGCAAAAATTGAAGAACTAACTGCACATTTGAAGGAATTAGAAAAACAACAACAAAGTAGCCCAACAGGAAGAAGAAGGAAGGAAATAACAAAGATAAGAGCAGAACTAAATGAAATAGAAAATAAGAAAGCACTTGAACAGATAAACAAGACCAAGAGCTGGTTTTTTGAGAAGATTAACAAAATTGACAAACCTTTAGCAACACTAACAAAGAAAAAAAGAGAGAAGATGCAAATACACAAAATAAGAAATGAGAAAGGCGATATCACCACTGACCCCACAGAAATAAAGACTATCATAAGAGGATATTTTGAAAAACTATATTCCAACAAAAATGACAATCTAGAGGAAATGGACAAATTCCTAGAAACACATAAGCAGCTCATATTGACGAAAGAAGAAATTGATGATCTTAACAAACCAATCACAAGCAGAGAGATAGAATTGGTTATCAAAAATCTCCCAACTAAGAAGAGCCCAGGGCCAGATGGCTTCACAGGTGAATTCTACAAAACATTCCGGAAAGAACTGACACCAATCCTGCTGAAACTATTCCAAAACATTGAAACGGAAAGAACATTACCCAACTCCTTCTATGATGCCAACATTACCCTAGTACCAAAGCCAAACAAAGACATCACAAGAAAGGAAAATTACAGACCAATTTCTCTAATGAACCTAGACGCAAAAATACTTAACAAAATACTTGCTAATCGTATTCAACAACACATTAAACGTATTATACACCACGACCAAGTGGAATTCATCCCAGGTATGCAAGGATGGTTCAACATAAGAAAATCAATCAACGTAATACACCATATAAACAGATTGAAGGAAAAAAATCACATGATTATATCTATTGATGCAGAAAAAGCATTTGACAAAATACAGCACACTTTCTTGATAAAAACACTCCAAAAGATTGGAATACAAGGGAATTTTTTGAACATGATAAAGAGTATATATGAAAAACCTAAAGCCAATATTGTTTACAATGGAGAAATCCTAGACTCCTTCCCTCTAAACTCAGGAACAAGACAAGGATGCCCACTGTCTCCGCTTCTATTTAATATTGTCTTAGAAGTACTTGCACGAGCACTGAGGCAAGAACCAGAAATAAAAGGCATTCAAATTGGAAAGGAAGAAGTAAAAATTTCATTATTTGCAGATGACATGATCCTATACATAGAAAACCCTGAGAGATCTACAACGAAGATTCTAGAACTCATAAATGAGTTTAGTAAAGTCGCAGGTTATAAGATCAATGCGCAAAAATCAGTAGCATTTCTGTACACCAATAATGAGCAAGATCAGGAGGAAATCAAGAAACAAATACCATTCACAATAGTAAATAAAAAAATCAAATACTTAGGAATAAATTTAACTAAAGAGGTAAAGAACTTATACAACGAGAATTATACAAGATTGTTCAAGGAAATCAAAGAAGACCTAAATAAATGGAAGACTATTCCTTGTTCATGGATAGGAAGACTGAACATTATTAAGATGTCTATCCTACCAAAACTGATCTACACATTCAATGCAATCCCAATAAAAATCAATGCAGCCTTCTTTAAGGAACTAGAAAAACTAACTATGAAATTTATTTGGAAAGGAAAGAGACCCCGAATAGCCAAAGACATACTGAAAAAGAAAAACGAAATTGGAGGAATCACACTACCTGACTTCAAAACATACTATAAAGCTACGGTGGTGAAAACAGCATGGTATTGGCATAAGGAGAGACACATAGACCAATGGAATCGAATTGAAAGCTCTGATATAGAACCTCACATATACAGCCACATAATATTCAATAAAGCCACCAAACCCTCTCAATTGGGAGAGAGTGGCCTATTCAACAAATGGTGTCTGGAGAACTGGATAGCCATATGTAGAAGAATGAAAGAAGATTACCATCTCACACCTTATACAAAGATCAACTCAAGATGGTTCAAAGACCTAAATATAAGAGCCAAGACCATAAAAACCTTAGAAAGCAGTGTAGGGAAACATCTACAGGACCTTGTAATAGGAAATGGATTTATGAATATCTCACCAAAAGCACGAGCAGCAAAAGAACTAATAGATAAATGGGACTTCCTCAAAATTAAAGCCTTCTGCACCTCAAAGGAGTTTGTCAAGAAAGTAAAAAGGGAGCCCACACAGTGGGAGAAAATATTTGGCAATCATATATCTGATAAGAAACTTATAACTTGCATATATAAAGAACTCCTATATCTTGAAAATAAAAAGATAAACAACCCATTTAAAAAATGGGAAAAAGACTTAAACAGACACTTCTCTGAAGAAGAAATACAAATGGCAAGAAAGCACATGAAAAAATGTTCCAAATCTCTAGCTATCAGGGAAATGCAAATCAAAACTACAATGAGATACCATCTTACACCCATAAGATTGGCAGCTATGAAAAAAACAGAAGAATACAAGTGCTGGAGAGGATGTGAAGGAAGGGGAACACTCATCCGCTGCTGGTGGGAATGCGGAAGGATCCAACCATTCTGGAGGACAGTATGGCGGTTTCTCAAAAAACTAGCCATAGATTTGCCATATGACCCAGCAATACCACTGCTGGGTATATACCCAGCAGAACTGAAAACAAGGACACAAACCGATATATGTACACCAATGTTCATAGCAGCATTGTTCACTATTGCCAAAAGTTGGAATCAACCCAAATGCCCATCAACAGATGAGTGGATCAATAAAATGTGGTATATACACACAATGGAATACTACTCGGCTGTAAGAACAAACACACTACAAACACATGTGATAACATGGATGAATCTTGAGAACCTTATGTTGAGTGAAGCAACCCAGACATTGAAGGACAAATACTACATGACCTCAATGATATGAAATAAACAAGCTGCCCTAGATAGCAAGAGACTGAACGATAGGCTTACAGGAAATCGGAGGGTGGAGGAAGGATATGAGCCGATGTCTGCAGGGGGGGAATTTAAGATGAGATGGTGGTAAGTATGAACACAAAGAAGAGATAAAATGGGGGCAAGGGGTTGCCTTTGGTTGGGGCTTTACGGGTTTGAGGGTGGCTGGGGAGGGATGGTTGGGTAACGTTGCCCAAAAGTGGGGGGAGGGAGGGGGAGCATACGAACACAGGAGAGGGTCAGGAGGTGGTGGAGAGTAAAATGCCAAGAAAATCATATCAAAATATAATAAAGAGGGTTACCTGTTTAGAATGCTCGGAGGGGAGGGTCTGATGCAGGACGGGCTCCTGGGGAATGCCTAAATGCTCATTCTGCCAGAGTGGGTGACACCATGGGGTAGAATCCCAAGTAGTGAGAGTGGGGGTGGACCCACATCCTGGGGAGGACTAATGCCACCAAATAGAGGGAACTGTATCCCTCGAGAGAAAGGGTGGCTCCCAGGGCATTGGGGCAGTTGAGCAAGTTAGGCCCTGAACACTATTCCATCTATTTCTGGAAGTGGCTCCTCAGGAAACGAAGGTTGGCTGTCACTGTGGGCACCAAGGTGGAAGGGAAAATGGACGTTAAATGTGTGGAACCAAAGTAAAAGGGGGGCAAGAGAGGAGTTTTTTGAGAGTACACAAGGATGGATATAAAACATGTAATATTACACCATAACATATAGGAGATGACAGACTGATAATGTAAACCATAATGTAAAACATAGGATAACTAAAAATGTAAAGAACTATGTATCCTAAAGTATGCACCATAATGTAAGCACAGATATTACCTTGTTAGAAAGCTAATATCTCAGACTCTGTACATCACCTTAAGTAAATATGATGTGAAAAGGGTGTAAGAGTATCGCTGTGGAAGGAAAAAGGTTTTGTGGTGGATGTATGGGAGTGCTGTATATTATATATATGCATTGCTGTGGTCTAGGACTCCTGTGAAGAAATGCTGAATAATTAGGGGGGGGGGGGGGGGGAAAAGGATAGGATGTGGAATTTTTTCAACTCAACATTCTTTATCTAAGTTCTTTATCTAACTTTATCCAAGTTCTTTATCTATCCTTTAAACCCATCGCTATATACCATTCCCTAGTAAGGGACCATGACATTATATTGGGCTTCAAATTTCGGGGAGTTCTGGACCACAGAGTGTTTCAACAATGGCAATGGAGGGATACTGGTATGGGATATCAATGACAGGTGATATATGGCTGACAGGGAGCTGTACAGAACATATGTCCAGGGGGCATGGTAATGATTGGATATACTCATAGTGGCAACAATTATAAACCACAGCAGGGGGGGTACTGGGTTCCTGGCCAGTGGTGCTCTGTCGCGGTCCCTAGGGGAGCAGCGACAGTCTCCCAGGTACAGCGGCGGGGACCTGGAGGGAGTGAGGGTTCAACAGTGAGCCCCTGATGCTAATGACTATGCTTGTGAGCTGATAAACCTAAAATAAGAACAAGGCCTAGAGCAACATTGTGCCTGGGAATTTCCTCCTGTCAGCCTTCATGTTACTCAAACGTGGCCAGTCTCGAAGCCAAACTCAGCATGTAAATGCAATGCCTTCCCTCCAGCGTGGGACATGACACCCGGGGACGAGCCTCCCTGGCAACGAGGGACCACTATCAAATACCAACTGATGATGCAACTGGAAAAGGACCTTATACGGAAGGTTCAATGCGGATCAGCAGAATATCCATGTCTACATAAAATAACATGACTTTAAAATGCTGTTTGACCTAAAGTAAGGGGGAAATGGAAAGGAGAAATGAGTTTATATGGCTACGAGTTTCTAAAAAAGAGTCTGGAGGCTGGCAGAAGGATTGCCCTCATGCACAACTGAGCAGAGTCAGAGAGACAGATAAAGCAGATACAACCCCCAGATATTGGTTCCTTTGAAGGCTAAAGAGACCCATGAGAGTTATGGCCATGGCCGATGGGGTTAACTACCAGGGCAGATGGCCCTTCTTTGGAAATGGTGTTTATGTGTGATGAATCTGGACTCAGATGGGATCTCCCTTCATAAGACTTTCATGCTAATGTGCTGGAGGTGCAGTTAACGTTGGGATTTAAGATATATTTAGGGGATTTGAATCTCTGGACTGACAATGTGATAGCCAGGTCCTGAGCCTCAACAGACTCCAGCACCTACAATCTGATTTATTGGACTTACCACACTCAGCTAAGATGGAGTTGAAGAAGGACAATCACCACACCATGGAGCCTAGAGTGATTACAACTGAAAATGGGAGGATTGCATCCAGCATCCATGTGGAATTTGAGCCTCCTCTTGACATAGAGGTGCAATGGACACAACCAATCCAATGTCCACATAGAAGAGGTGGTATTGGATTGAGAAAAGTGGACATGGTGGACGATGGGTATGGGGAAAGGCAGGAAGAGATGAGAGGTGGAGGTGTCTTTGGGACATGGAGCTGCCCTGGATGGTGCTTCAGAGGCAATCACCGGACATTGTAAATCCTCACAGGGCCCACTGGATGGAATGGAGGAGAGTATGGGCCATGATGTGGACCATTGACTATGAGGTGCAGAGGTGCCCAAAGATGTACTTACCAAATCCAATGGATGTGTCATGATGATGGGAACGAGTGTTGTTGGGGGGGGAGAGGGGGGGTGGGGGAGCGGGGTTGAATGGGACCTCACATATATATTTTTGATGTAATATTATTACAAAGTCAATAAAAAATAATAATAATAAAAAAAAAGAGAACATTCCCAAAAGTACTCATATAGGAAAGAATATCCTGTCAATGCCAAAGAGAGACATAGTCTATCCAGAAATGGCATGACTCCAAGTCAGTATTTTCTTCATTGTAATTTCCTTTTGTTTCCCCCAAGTCTGGAGAAAAAAATCTAGCGACCGGTCTTATCTGTGATTTGGGGAACTAAAGGGAGGGCCTGGTTCTTGATGGCCTGAAGCAGCACGAAGAGAACACAACAGCCCACATAGGCCAAGGAAAGCATGACAAAAAGTCACTGTCAGAACCCTTTGGGGTGGCAGCTGGCTGGGGCATGAGTGACGAAGACATATGGAATGGGTAAGATTTTCTCATAATATTCCACATACACTGGGGAAAGGAACCAGGAGGGAGGGTGCACTTCCTAGAGGTAGTCACACAATGCTGAACAGACTCTTGTTACCTGAGCTTTCCAGGAAATGCTGATTCTTGAACCTAGGACTTTTAGACCTGTGTTACATGTACCTGCTAATTCCTGCCCATTGGTCATTCCCTTCTTCTAATGGGCTTAACTCTTCACTCTCTGGAGTTTGGGGTTTTATAAACATTTTATGACTCACATTTGTGTGAATATATATTAATTACAATATTGTACCTGATCAAGATTATTGGTTGTGCCATTGCTGAAGACTGAGAAGAGGCATCCTGCCCAGGGCATGACTCTGGATCCATATTTTAAGGTTGTTCTGATTAAGTTCTTTATTTGGTAAACATTTATTGAGTACCTACAATGTGCTAGCCCACAGAGCTCAATGAGTTCAAACCTGCAACTCCTATATGTCAGGTTCTAATAGGAGAAAACATACTTTGATAGATAATACTATACAATGTGGTGATTCAAAAGAGAGAAGAGCATCTGTTTGTAAGGCTTTTATTACTCTAGTCACTAAGAAGTAAGCCCTTTTCTGGGCAATAAGGACATACTGAGTGTGGTCCTCATCCTCTGTCTTACTTAAGTAAAAGGCTTATGAAAGTATTGGAGAACATAGGTTGAGTCATACCTTAAGAAGAATCCAGTTTCCACAATTTACTAGTTCTAGAACAAGTTATATCAGCCCCTTGGCCTCTGTTTCTTCATTTAAGAGACAGAGGCCTCAGAGTGGTTAGGAGGATTAAATTCAGAAAATGAATTTCAAGTGTATAGTAGTTTCTGGCTCAAATGGTAAATCTATTCTACCATTCCAGCTAAGTAGTGTTATTATCACACTTCCTTTTATTTGCTTCACAGAGAAGTAACTACTACCTCTAAAGCTCTGTTACCTGTAATAGGATAGGGTCCTTTTGATTGTCATTTGTAGCAGTTTGAGTCTTTCGTGGCCCCCAGAAAACCCTGTTCTTAAAGCTATTCCATTCCTGTATGTGCATGTAAACCTATTATAGGTGAGACCTTTTGATTAAATTACTTCAGTTAAGGGCCTTGCTTAGACTGTGTGACTCAGGGTGGGTCTTAATTTTCTTACTGGAGTGTTTTAAAAAGGGAGGAATAAAAAGCTGCAGACACAGAAAGAAGGCCACAGGAACATAGAAAAGCTTCCAGAAGTTGAAATCAGCAAACCTGGAAGAGAGAAAAGCCAGAGACAGAGCAGCCTGAAACTGAAAGCAAAAGCAACAATGTCCAGAGGAGGGGGAGAGCTGGCAGACACTGTCATGTGTCTGATCGCCCATGTCTGCAGCTCAGGGGGAACAGCATCTGATGATGCTTTGGACATTTCCATGGCTCAGAACTGTTAAGCTCATTAGTTAATAAATCCCATTTGGTAGGACTTGTGGGAGGATGGCAGATTAGAAAGATACAAGACTTTCTCCTCTCACTGAAAAATGGCTAGAGAACAGGCAGAAATGGCCTGGAAAAAAAGTTCTAGGGTGTAGGACACCAGGGGAATGCTGGACACTTCCTAGAAGAGAGAGAGGCATAGGAAAGGAACCTCGACATTAAGACCGTGAGTAGTCTGCAGCTGTAGCTGCCGGTGCTCCTCCCCACCCTGTGAGGAGAAAGCATTGACTCTTCCAGCCTTGGCTTCACCTGCAGCTACCAGACAAAAGGAGTTTCAAAGATCCGCCTGCCCAGGAAATGGGAAAGAGAGGGAGAGA
Organism: Dasypus novemcinctus; assembly: GCF_030445035.2. NCBI lineage: Eukaryota > Metazoa > Chordata > Mammalia > Cingulata > Dasypodidae > Dasypus > Dasypus novemcinctus. The sequence continues at coordinate 21,666,606 of NC_080691.1, read as the reverse complement.
GCCTAAGGCTGTTTCAGCTTTTGACCCCCAAATTTGGTCTGCTGTGTCCCACAAGCCCTTCAGGCTAGATGGGGCTGTGCCATTGTTTGCCTTGAAAGCCTGCATGGGACTAAAGAGATCGGCTCTCAGACACCCTCCCTACTGACTGGACTGGTTTTGAGGATGCAAAGGGGAGTGAAATTATTTCCTACCCGGGAAAAGGGAGGGGGCTGCCAGCCAAGACTGGAGAACTGTCTCTGAGAAAATTTGACTTATGAGGCTCTTAGCCTCCAGGCAGGAACCTCTGTCATATCAATCCCATCCGTGTTGCAGCAAACACACTGAGCAAGCTTTGAAAGAGAGGCCTGCCAGACAGCACCATCTGCTAGCCAGACAAGGAAGTGCATGTGAGGGAATTAAATAAGTAAGAGAGGCTTTTTCCTGGACTTTTCTTCGTTGGGAGATTTCTTTTTCCTTTTTTTTTAAGCCAGGGTTTGAACCTGGGACCTCCCATGTGGGAAGCTGGCTCTCAACCATTGAGCCACATTGCCTCCCCTGAGTTGGATTTTTTGTTTGTTTTGCTTGTTGTTTGTGTTTTGGTTTTATTTAAAGATTGGTTTTTTATTTTTACTTATTTCTACCCCTCCCTTGTTGTTTTACGCTCACTGTATCTGTTTGTCATGTGCTCATCTTCCTTTTAGGAGGCACCGGGAACTGAAGCCAGGACCTCCTATGTGGGAGAGAGGCACCTAATTGCTTGAACCATCTCCACTACCAGCTTTGTCATATTTCTCATGATGTTTTCTTCCTTGTGTCTCTTCTTGAGTCAGCTCACCACCCCAGCCCATCATGTCAGCTTGCTGTCTTGCTTGTCTTCTTTAGGAGGTATCGGGAACCAAACTTGGGACCTCCCATGTGGTAGGCAGGAGCTCAATTGCTTGAACCACAGACGCTTCCCTGGTGTTTTTTAGGAGGCATGGGGAACTGAACTCCAGACCTCCCGTGTGGGAAGCAGGTGCTCAACTGCTTGAGCCACATCTGCTCCCCAATGTTGGAGATTTTTGAGGACTGATTCAATATCTTAAAATGTGTTTGGTTTGTTGTATTCTTCTATTTCTTGTAGTATCAGTGTAGGCTGTGAGTTCTACCAAGCATTTTGAGAAGAATGAATACCAATCCTGTTTAAACTCTTCAAAAAAACTGAAAAGGAAAATTACCCAACTCATTTTATGAAGATTGAGAAGTAACAGATTTTTTGTTGGCCTATTTTTTATTATTACTATTACTGAAATAATGAAAATGCTCTAATAATGATTGAAGTGATGAATGCACAGCTATGTGATTATGCCAAATACCATTGATTGTACACTTTGGATGGATTGTATGGTTTACTAATATGTATTAATAAAAATGATTTGTTTAAAAAAAAATAGGGTCAGTTGGGGGGGAATACACCAAATGTAAGATACAGACTATAGTCAGTAGTAATAGTTTGACAATGCTCTTTCATAATTTGATAGATTTCACAACAATGCAGGGTGTTTGTGGTAGGGTGATATAGGAGCTCTGTATGATGTTATGTATGTTTGTTTTGTAAGTTCACAAGTTATACTATACACTTACTGTTTATGTATGTTCATATATGAATGATACACTTCAATAAATTTTTTTTTAAAGATTTATTTATTTATTTAAATCCCCCCCTTCCCCAGTTGTCTGTTCTCTGTGTCTATTTGCTGCGTCTTGTTTCTTTGTCCGCTTCTGTTGTCATCAACGGCACGGGAAGTGTGGGCGGCGCCATTCCTGGGCAGGCTGCACTTTCTTTCGTGCTGGGCGGCTCTCCTTACAGGTGCACTCCTTGCGTGTGGGGCTCCCCTACGCGGGGGACACCCCTGTGTGGCGCGGCACTCCCCGCGCACATCAGCACCGCGCATGGGCCAGCTCCACACGGGTCAAGGAGGCCCGGGGCTTGAACCGCGGACCTCCCATGTGGTAGACGGACGCCCTAACCACTGGGCCAAGTCCATTTCCCATCAATAAATTTTTTTGAAATGAAAAATAAACTTAAAAAAATATCTGATTTGACATGTGTGACAGTTTGAGATTTTTTATGAATCCACCCCACAAATCAGATTGTTTGTAAACTAATCTGTTCCTCTGGGTATGATATACCCTTTGAATGCATTTGATGCAGCTGACATGTCTTGATTAAATTGCCTGTTAAGAGTAGGGTTTTGAGACATGTCTTGATTAAATTGCCTGTTAAGGTTAGGGTTTTGATTCCACCACATCAGTAGGGCATAACTCAGATTGAGTTCCTGCCCCCTTGGTGGGCTGATACAAATGGACACTCACTCAGGAAGACACAGGAAGAGAGAGAGCTCTGTTATGTTTGGTCTCAGGCCCTGGGGTGAGATGAGTCATTTGCCTGGTAGTTTGCAGCTGAAGAGAACAGAGCAGCTGAGCAACTGTGAAGGCCCAGGAAGAAACAGCTCCTATGCCAGCCTATAGCTGAGATCCAAAGAAGCTGGGACCACAGAGTCTTAAGAGGAAGAAGGAAGAAGAGACCAGGCAGAGATCACCTGCCATTTTGCTTCAACACATGAGACCTGACCTTGGTGAAAAAGTCCATCTTATGGTACCTTGAGTTGGGCTCTGTAGGTCCTTGTAACTGTAAGCTTTTACCCAAATAAATACCCTTTATAAAAGCCAACAGATTTCTGGTACTTTACATCAGCACCCCTTTGACTAACTAATACAACATGGAAACTTTATGAATGGAGCAATACAAACAGTGCCAAGATAATAACCTGTTTAAAAATTCCATTGTAGGGAACCAGCATAGCTCAGGGTTTGAGCACCAGCTTCCCACATATGAGGTCCCAGGTTGAATCCCCAGCCTCAGTACCTCAAAAAAATAAATAAAATAAATGAACAAGTAAATAAAATTTTTAAAAATTCCATTATAAAAGTCAAGTCATTACTGGTATATCGCTCCCAGCGGCTTTTAACAAACTAAAACAGCAATTAGTACAAGGAGTGGGACGTTTACTCCTAAACAAATATCAAAAATGTTAAAACGGTTTTATAAATAGGTTTTATAAAAGGGTAGAGTCTGGAAGATTTGTGGGATGCTTGATAGAAAGGGGCTAGATTGCATTGAAGAGACTCTTCTGATGAGGTCTTAAACAGAAATGATGACTGAATCATTGCAAACTAGAAGATGATCCTTGCTTTAAGGTGCAGAGAACTTGGAAAAATTCACTTCTGATGTTAGATGGCAGTATTTGAAAGTGGTGGGCTTGGATATTTAGCTGGGATTTCCAAACTAAGTGTGGATAGTGTGGCCAGCCTTCTCCTTGCAACTTATAGTAAAATGCAAGAGGAAAGGGATGAGCTGAAAACTGAACTCCTGGGCACAAAAGACACCAGAAATTGATGGTTTGGGAAATTCTGAGTGTCTAGAAAATATGTCCCCAGAGGATAGTGCCCCATGTGAGGATTTAGCTGAACATGGAGCCAGAGAACCATTTCCTTGCAAGTCAGGATTGGAAATGCAGTCATCAAGGAAGGATGTGTGTGGGAGGTCCACGGTTCAAACCCCGGGCCTCCTTGACCCGTGTGGAGCTGGTGCATGCGCAGCACTGATGCACGCAAGGAGTGCTGTGCCACGCAGGGGTGTCCCCCGCGTAGGGGAGCCCCACGTGCAAGGAGTGTGCCCCGTAAGGAGAGCCACCCAGTGTGAAAGAAAGTGCAGCCTGCCCAAGAATGGCGCTGCACACACGGAGAACTGACACAACAAGATGATGCAACAAAAAGAAACACAGATTCCTGGTGCCACTGATGAGAATAGAAGCAGTCACAGAACACACAGCAAATGGACACAGAGAGCAGACAAATGGGGGTGGGGAAAGGGGAGAGAAATAAATAAAAATAAAAAATCTTAAAAAAAAAAAAGGATGTGTGGAAGTCTTAACTGTCTGATGGCTTGGTCTCCTGATTCCTGCATGTGAAACCAATGAGTTTTTTGTATGATCTGTATGAGCAGAACCACTGCCAACCTAGACTAAAAGGGATGGAAAAGGGAGAAATTGAAGGGAAAATGACTTGAAAGACAGAACCATGAAAGCTGAGGTCTGGATTAAAACATTTTCTTGGGCCAAGAGAGGGACCCCATGTGGAAAGGGTATGTGGAAAGGGTAAGCCTGGAGCTTGAAGAGTGCCACCCAGCCTTTTACCCCATTGTGCAGGAAGAGTGTTCCTACCTCAGGCTTCAGAGTGAGACACATTCCCCAGATGTTAGGGCGAGTTTGGTCACCACCCCACTGTTCTGAGGGTGTTGAGCCTGTGTCCTGGAGATTGGGGTGAGTGTGACTGTCACCCCAGTGTTCTCAGTGGGTGGGGCCAAATGTTTGGATGCCACCCAGATACTTAATGAGGGTGGAGCTGAGAGCATGGCTGTTGGGTAAGCCCTTGGAAAGGGTGAAACTGCTCTTCTATAAAGCCCCAAGAACAAGACATTGTTCTATAGATGTCTCCCAGACATTGAAATCTAATGGAATATGACATGCAGGTTTTCTGAACATTTGGGAACTGTTGCCCATTTTCCTTCCAAGTTCTCCCTATGGCCATGGGAGTGTTTATCCTGTGACTCTCCCTCCTTTGTATATTGAAAGCATATAACTTGTTTTGTAAGTTTCACAGGTCTACAGCCAGAGGGGAATTTTTACCCTAGGACAGGACTACATGCCTGTGATTTTGATGAGATTTTGTATTTAATACTATTACTGAAATGATTTAAGGTTTTGAAATACTGTGATGCAATGAATGTATTTGCATATGGAAAGAACATGTATTTTTGGGGTACAGAGGGTGGAGTGTGACAGGTTATCTTTTGTGGACCCCAGAAAATACGGTTCTTAAAACTAATCCATTCCTGTGCATATAAATCTATTAAGGATGGGACCTTTTTGGGAAACGGACTTTGGCCCAGTGGTTAGGGCGTCCGTCTACCATATGGGAGGTCCGCGGTTCAAACTCCGGGCCTCCTTGACCCATGTGGAGCTGGCCATGCGCAGTGCTGATGCGCGCAAGGAGTGCCGTGCCACGCAAGGGTGTCCCCCGCGTGCGGGGGCCCCCACGCGCAAGGAGTGCGCCCGTGAGGAAAGCCGCCCAGCGTGAAAAGAAAGAGCAGCCTGCCCAGGAATGGCGCCGCCCACACTTCCCGTGCCGCTGACAACAACAGAAGCGGACAAAGAAACAAGACGCAGCAAACAGACACCAAGAACAGACAACCAGGGGAGGGGGGGAAATTAAATAAATAAATAAATCTTTAAAAAAAAAAAAAAAAAAAAAAAAAGGATGGGACCTTTTGATTAAATTACTTCAGTTAAGGCTCTTGACCCAGGATGAGTCTTAATCCTCTTACCTAGAGTCCATTATAAATGGAGGACCAAAAGTCATAGAGACACACAGAAAGAAGGCTATAGAGACAGAGAGAAGCCTCCAGAAGTTGAAATCAGTGAACCTGGAAGAGAGAAAAAGCAGCCTGAAGCTGAAAACAACAAGGCCCAGAGAGCCAAGTGGACCCTGCCATGTGCCTGATTGCCTACAGCTGCAGCTCAGGAGGAAGGCATCTCTTGGTGCCTTGACTTAGACACTTTCATGGCCTCAGAACTGTAAACCCGCAAGTTAATAAATCCCATTGTAAAAAGCAACTCCTTTCTGGTATATTGCTCCCAGCAGCTTTCAGCAAACTAAAACATCAGTCAACAAGTTTTTTGTTGTTGTTGAGTTTTTTTTTAAAGATTTATTTTTTTATTTTTCTCTCCTTCCCCCCCCCCACCAGTTGTCTGCTCTCTCTGTCCATTCGCTATGTGTTCTTTTGTGTCCACTTGTATTCTTGTCAGCGGCACCAGGAATCTGTGTCTCTTTTTGTTGCATTATCTTGCTGTGTCAGCTCTCTGTGTGTGCGGCGCCACTCCTGGGCAGTCTGCACTTTTTTTGCGCTGGGCAGCTCTCCTTATGGGGTACATCCTTGCACGTGGGGCTCCCCTATGCGGGGACACCCCTGCTTGGCACTCTTGCACATCAGCACTATGCGTGGGCCAGCTCATCACACGGGTCAGGAGGCCCTGGGTTTGAACCCTAGACCTCCCATGTGGTAGGCGGACACTCTATCCATTGAGCCAAATCCGCTTCCCAGGCAACAAGTTTTTAATTTCAAAAAAAAAAGGGAGAATAAAAGAGAAAAATACTAATTTCATACATGTAACCAGTACTGTGGTGGAAGTCTAGGTTCTGTTATACAATGAACACAGGTTCCTGACTCCAAAAAATTTACATACAAATGGGTACAGGATGAAGGTGATGTTCATCTGACATGAGATATCTGGGGATCTGAAACTTATCCCATGAAAATTATTAAGAAGCTGATCTATAAAACATGCATTAGGAAAGAATACCTAAACAGGGAATATTGCTATAGGGTGTATATGGAAATATACAAAATTTAATGAGTTGCCTCATCTGAACATAGGCTTTTCTTTATTTTTGTATTTTAAAAAAAACCTTCTCATTTCATGAATGCACTTTTATATGGAAAATTCAATTACATAAAAAACTGCCCTCAAATAATAGGTAGCTGTTACTTGTGAAGAACATTCCAGTAAAAGGAATAAATACAGATACTACTATATGTCAGGCAACTTAGACGGAAGATAGCATGTCCTAGAAAACAGTTTTTGGTGACTGAAATAATTGGTCCAGTGAGACAAGGACATTGATATCAAAGATGCACAAAGAGGGAAGTGGATGTGGCTCAACAGATAGAGCGCTGGCCTACCATATAGGAGGTCCAAGAGTTGGATACCCAGGACCTCCTGGCTCGTGTGGTGAGTTGGCCCACGTGCAGTGCTGCTGCGTGCAAGGAGTGCTGGCCCATGCAGGGATGTCCCTGCATAAGAGTGCCCCCCATGCAAGGAGAGGCCCCTGTGCAAGGAGAGCCACCCCACACGAAACCGCAGCCCCCAGGAGTGGCGCCACGCACACGGAGAACTGATGCAGAAAGATGATGCAACAAATAGAGAACAGATCCCCAGTGCCACCTGATGAGACTGGAAGCAGACACAGAAGAACACACAGCAAATGGACACAGAGAGCAGACAACGGCGGGGTGGAGGGAATAAACATATAAATCTTAAAAAAAAAATGTATAAAGGCTTCAAATTAAATTCTCTCATGAAATGTGACAAAGCTAAGTAGTGAAATATTTAATATATTAATTTAAATAATAAATGTTTAATTACTAATATAAAAATTGAAAGTGGCGGGAACCTTTCATTCCACATCATAAATATCTTCAGAATATAAATTCCCTGTCACAGTCACTGGAGCCATCAATTTGCAGTTATCCTTTGCTTCACTGAGCCACTTATTCTCACCCAGTGCCTCCGGTATGTGATGTTTGGCTTCATTCATACACTACTGGTTTTCTTATTCTGGTTCCTCCTCTTCCTCCTCCTCCTCCTCCTCCTCCTCTTCCTCCTCTTCTTCCTCCCCTTCCTCCCCTTCTTCCTCTCCTCCTCCTGGTTCCTCTGCTGCTGGAACTGGGGCCACTGGAGGAGCTTCTTCTGGTTTAGCAGCTGGCTTTCTTTTAGAATAGTGGAGGGCACAAAAAATACATAGTACTAACAGTATTGCAAGGAATAAGAAGAATAATACAAGTATCACCTTTGTCATGTCTTCTTCTTCTTTTTGCTCAGGTTTTGGTGGTGTATCTTGTGTCTTATTTGCCTTGCCAGGGTCTCCACTGTCAATACTACCACCATTTCCTTCTAATTTGCAGTCAGGGGGAGCATAGCCAGCCTCACAATGGCAGTGCTTTAAATTGTTGCAAACACCTTTCCCATTACACATAACATTTGGTTCGCAGTCATAGACGAACAAGGTGTTAGTAGAGCAGGTATAATTTATGCAGATTTTGTCTGAGGCACACACAGTGCCATCCCCCATAACTGCATCATCAGAGTTGTCAAAGCTATCCTTGACCCAGCAGGCATCATCTCCATGAGCGACCTGGAGCAGTATTTGTTCAGGTTTGATTACTGGTAAGATTTTAATACCTGTACATATAAGTTTCCCACAGAATATATTATCATCTGTACATTGAACAAAGTCTTGGCCAGATCCTGAGGGACGGCCACAATGTCCAAACCGGTCTCCTTTCTTGTTCATGGAGTAGTAACAATCAGGTGAGGCAGTACTTGCTTTAGGCCCAAAGCTTTTCCTACACTGATTATCAGAACTCATACACAGACCATTAAGGCAAAAGAAACGCCCTCCACAGGGAGTGCCATCTTGCTTATACCTGTCTGTGGGGCAGACAACGGAGGTACCATTACAGTACTCTGGGAGGTCACACTCATCAAGATCAGGACGACATATATGTCCCAGTTCGCTGAATTTGCACCCAGTGCAGCAGGGTTCTGAACTACACTGTGCATTTGGCTTCAGTTTACATGTTGAGTCACAGCAGGGATCTGAGGCACAGTTAGAACCACAGTCACACTCCTCCGGGTCCTCCAGCACAGCATTTCCACAGGTGGCATCCCTACGAGTGTGGCCTGTGTGCCGTGGCTTGTTAAACAGACAGGCCCCTTTGTGTTCACGCAGAAACTCATAGAAGTAGTCAGAGCTGCAGTTGCTGAAGCCACTTTCTTTACTGATACTTTCATGCATGAGGCAAGAGCGACGATCGTTACAAAGACAGGCCGAATGGTCATGCCGAATACCCAAGTTGTGCCCAAGCTCGTGAACCATGAGTGCTGCAGACAGGAGGACATCTTCATGATGGAAGGATTCAACAGCTGCAGCAAAACCACTCGAACAGGCACCACCGAGAAATGCCTGTCCCGTATTCCCTCCAGGATGATGCCCGACAATCATGTGGGCAACATCATAGTTCACACGATTGAAGAGCTGCTTTTGTCTCCAGCGATTGAAATTGCTGAGTGCAACTTGCAAGTCCACGGGGACCTCTGTTAGGTCCCCCTCGGACCAAATCTCCATGCCAACCAGCACCAGCTCTGTGTTGATTGCCCTGGTGAAGCTGTTGGCCAGAGCAATGATGTCCATTACTCTCTGGACCGTCTCATTGACATCACTGCCCCACATTTGGAACCGCTGGTTGTTGACCACGACAAACATCTCCACATACTTGGTGTGTGACCACAAGTAGGACAGCGACTGTGTGCTACGAGGCTTCCTGCTCCCTTGTTGCCGCCTGGTGGACACCGCTTGACTCTCTTCGGAAGTGACATTGCAGGAGCCTTGAGCTTGGTGTGCCACGGTGTACAACACATGTTCGAACCCCTTCGAAGAGTCCATGGGCTCAATGCCATAGGATTTTTCCTCCTTAATCAGGATGCCCTTGAGGCCTGAACAAGTGTTGACAGAAACAAAAGAACCTGGGACTCCTTCTATGTAGCCTTCAAAGTGGCAGTCACGTGAGATGAAAGGTGTTTCCTGCCCCAGGATCCCATTGTGGTAGCTGTAGACTGGAAAGTTACTCACAAAATAGTCTTTCTTCACAGTCAGGTGAAGCACCTGCTCCTGGCCCTGCATTATCAGCGCGTAGGATGCCTTGTCCACTGGGTCGTCCCCTCCCTCGATTCTCAGCCTCTTGGGAATGATTATTTCGTAGAAAGAGTCATCGCCCGATGCCAGGTCACAGCACGTGCTTGGCAGAAAAACCAACACCAACGCCAACACGGTCATGCTGACACACGAAGGCTCAGGTACAGGCCCCAGCCTCGGGTCCCTCCTGTATGGAGCCCAAGTCTGAAACTTGACCTTACCCTCTTCCAAAGTCATTTCGTTTTTCTGTAGAGAAGGCCGAATGGAGACACAGTCTGTCAGTAAGGCAGCCATTGACGTGACCCAAATCAGTCACTTGGTGATGCGGGCCTCCGCCTGTCAGCAGTTTTCCTGCAGACACTCAGACATTAGCTCCAGATCTATGCTGACTACCTAAAGGGTGCCTACTGTCGACCTATGGGAGGCAAAACCTTCCAGCTGTTGATTCCCTTCGTCTTTGTGACCTTCCTGTTATTCTTCAGATAATTTCCTTACTGTGTGACTTCCTTGGAGAAAATGATCACGAAGAAAGACTTCACTGTCTAAAATGCAAGATGATACCTTGAGAGAGGAAACAAAATCTCCATACCCTCCTCGTTCGGCACCCATGGGACACCCCTCCCCCACCCTCCAGTTTTCAGTTACTCCGCTAACTCCAAGTGTTCCAGACTAGGGTCGTTGGAGGTCTCTTCGACAGCTTACTCCATTCCCATTTCCCCTGTCTTCCCTTCTAAACACTTGCTTATGACCCATCTTAACCCACGGCTTTCTTTTTCCTGAATGAGCCAATGCAGTGATGCGTGCATCTCGCAGGCCAGTTTGCTAGATAAGGCAAGTGAGGTGCTGCTTCATACCCCAAGGTAGACTCCAGTGGGCAGGTGAAACCATTGTACAAGGGACCATACTCCTTCTTAATACCATAAAAATTCAGTGTCCCAAGTTGTGTTAATGGCACTGTTCCAAAGTTGCCTATGAGAAATGTCAACATCAGCATCCTGGTATGAGTGGTTATCTTGGCCTGACCCAGCATTTCTTGGTATCTCCAAGGACACACCCTTGTAGGGATGTCCCTGACATAACTGGTATTCTAAAAGTATGCCCATTCAAGGCGAGGTATCCTAAAGGTCTCCTCTGTGTTAAAATACAATCTGCATGTTTTTGGCGACCACTTCTGTTTGTTCTTCCCTACCCTAAGACCTAAAGGACAGCTTATCACAGAGCAGATAAACCAAAACTATGTATGGAATGAATATGACTCCCAAGGGTAGGTGTTACATTGTCTCATGTGTTGTATGTTATTTATACTTGTTTCATATCTGCCCCAAATGGCTAAAAATGTCTTCAGGAAAACCCACAATGCTGACCAACGAGTCATACATTCATGATCCCAAAATTTACCTCCTACTAAATTTAACTGGTTAGTTCACTCTCATAAATTTCTTCCAGCCTAATATATAGAAGCAGTCCTTAGAGAGCATCCCCCTGCCCCAGGTAAATCCATCTGCATCTATATTTCTGTCCTATATAATGAATAAATTTTCCCTTTTCCTATATAAAGTCCATCTTTTTACTTAGGCATAGAATGTAATGCCCCTTTTGTTTTTCTTTTTTTGTGATGAAATGTCCATAATTTAAAATTTACCATTTTCATCATTTTTAAGTGTGTGATTCAGTGGCATTAAGTAATTCACAGCCTTGTACAACCATCACCACTATTTCCCAAACTCTTTCATTACTCCAAACAGAAGCTTTGTATCCATTAAGCAATAATTCCCCATTTCCCCAACCCCCTGCCCCTGGAAGCCTGTGCTCTACTTTCTGTCTCTATGACTTTGCCTATTCAGTACATTGCATATACATGACTCATACAATATGTGGCCTTCTGTGTCTGGCTTCTTTCACTCAGGGTAATGTTTTCAGGGTTCATCCACATTGTAGCACGTATCAGAACTGCGTTCCTTTTCACTACTGAATGACATTCTATTTTATAGGCAGAACACATTTCGTTTATCCATTCATCTATTTCTGGACCTTTGTTTAAAAAAGTCATATTATTGTGGTGAAATATTACATCCCCAAAGATCATTTTAGCCTTTATAAGCAGACAGTTCTCTGACCTTAAGTATATTGGCTATACTGTGTCATTTTTGCCACTGCTTCCAGACTATTTTCATCACCTTGTACAAAACTCTGAAGCATGGACTGCCCATTCCCCTCTCCTGCCACACCCAGTAACCACTCTTATGTTGTCTTGCTCCATGAACTTGCTTATGCTAAGCAGTTCATGTAACAGAAGTCATACAATATTTGTCCTTTTTTGCCAGGCTCATTTCACTGAACTATGATGTCTTCAAATTTCATCCGTGCTGTAACATGTACCGGCACTTCACTTATTTTTACAGCTGAATAATATTACTATTCCCTTGCATGGGCATAGCACATTTTATTTATCCCTTCATCTGTTGATGGACACTTGGTTTACTTGCACCTTTGAACTCTTATGACTAAAGCTGTGGTCAAAACACGTGTACAAATTCCTGTCTGAGTCCCTGCTTTCAGTTGTTGTGGTATATGCCAGGGAGTGGAATTGCTGGGTCATACAGAAATTCTATGTTTAGTTTTCTGAGGAACCACCAAACTGATTTCTATAGTGGCTGTACCGTTTTCCCCAGCAATACATGAGCATCCCTGTTTCTCTGCATCATCACCAATACTGGCTATTTTCAATTTTTTACATAATAGTCATCTGTGTGGGTGTGAGGGTTGTCCCCATTGTAGTTTTTTTGTTTTGTTTTGTTTTGTTTTTCAGGTACCGGGGCCAGGGATTGAACAAGGGACCTCATGTGTGGAAAGCTGGTACTCAACCACTGAGCTACATCAGTTCCTCTAAGTAGGTTTTTTCATTTGTTTTCTTTTGTTTGTTTGTTTGTTTTTCTTTTTAGAAGATATCAGGAACCAAACCTGGGACCTCCCACTTGGGAAGCAGGCACTCCACTCTTTGAGCCACATCTGCTCTCTCCATTGTAGGCCTAATATGCATTTCTCTAATGGTTAATGGTGTTGAGCATCTTTTCATAAGCTTATTAGCTATTTGAATAACATCTTTGAAGAAAAGAGTTCCAATCCTTGGCCCATTTTTTTTTTCAAAGATTTATTTATTTCTCTTCCCTTCCCCCCCAATGTCTGATCTCTGCGTCCATTCGCTGCATGTTCTTCTGTGTCCGCTTGCTTCTTGTCAGGCAGCATCAGGAATCTGAGTATCTTTTTGTTGCATCATCTTGCTGTGTCAGCTCTCCATGTGTGCAGTGCCCCTCCTTGGCAGGCTGCGCTTTTTTTGCATGGGGTGGCTTTCCTTGCAGGATGCACTCCTTGCTCATGGGGCATCCCTACACGGGGGGCACCCCTGCGTGGCACAGCACTCCTTGCACACAGCAGCACTGCACATGGTCCTTGGCCCATTTTTTTAAAAAAGGTTTTTCATTTTTTTTATCCCTCCCACACCCGTTTGTTGTCTGCCTGTTGTCTCTGCTTGTTGTGTCTGCTCATCTTCTTTAGGAGGCACCAGGAACTGGACCAGGATCTGCCCTGTGGGAGGCAGGTGCCCAACTGCTCGAGCCACACCCACTGCCCTCCTTGGCCCATTTTTAAATTGGGTTTGTGTAGTTGAGTTGTAGGAGTCCTTTATATTTTCTGAATAGTAAACCCTTAGGAGATACGTAGTTTTGAAATATTTTCTTCCATTTTGTAGGTTGTCATTTTTCTTTCTTGCTCATTTTCTTTCATGCCCAAAAGTTTGTTGTTGTTGTTGTTGTTTTAAGATTTATTTTTATTTATTTAATTCCCCTCCCCTCCCCCGGTTGTCTGTTTTCTGTGTCTATTTGCTGCGTCTTGTTTCTTTGTCCGCTTCTGTTGTTGTCAGCGGCACGGGAAGTGTGGGCGGCGCCATTCCTCGGCAGGCTGCTCCCTCCTTCACGCTGGGCGGCTCTCCTTATGGGCGCACTCCTTGCTCGTGGGGCTCCCCTACGCGGGGGACACCCCTGTGTAGCACGGCACTCCTTGCGCGCATCAGCACTACACTTGGGCCAGCTCCACAGTTTTTAATCTTGATGAAGTCCCAGTTATCTATTTTTTTCTTTTGATGCTCATGCTTTTGGTGTAAATCTAAAAATCCAGTGCCTACTACAAGGTCCGGAAGATATTGCCCTATGTTTTCTTGTAAAAGTTTTAGAATATTTGTTCTTCTCTGTAAGCCTTTTAATCAATTTTTGTACATGGTGAGAGAGAGGGGTCCACATTCATTCTTTTGTATGTGCGTTTCCTGTTGCACCAGTACATTTGTTGAAGAGGCTTTTTCTTTCCCCATTGAATGGTCTTGGCATCCTTGTCAAAAATCAACTGATCATGAAGATTTATCTCTGGGATCTCAGTTCTATTCCATTGCTCTATATGTCTATCCTCATGTCAGTACTATACTGTTTTAATTACTATAGCTTTGTAGTGAGTTTTGACTATTTGAGACCGCTTACCCTTCCAAAAAATTTTGATATTGGCTCTTCCATTTCTGTAAAAAAGATAAAATAAAAGGCTATTGGAATTTTTATTGGGATTGGGTTGAATCTGTAAATCGGTTTAGGTAGAATTGACATCTTATCCTTATTTAGTCTTCCAACCCATGGACATGAAATATCCTTCCATTTATACAGGTCCTTTATGTCCTTGGTCTACTTTATTCCTAAATATTTGATTCTTTTAGTCACTATTGTAAATGCAATTTTTTTCTGACTTTCTCCTCAGATTGCATAGCATCTAGAAAGGCTACTGCTTTTTGTGTATTAATCTTGTATCCCACCACATTTGTTGAACTCGTCTATTAGTTCTAGTAGCTTTGTAGAGGATTTTTTAGGTTTTCTAGATATGGGATCATATCATCAGCAAATAGTGAAAGTTTTGCTTCTTCCTTTCCTTATGCCTTTTATTTCTTTATCTTGCCTCATTGCTCTAGCTAGAACTTCCAGCACAGTATCGAATAACCATGTGGATAGTGGGCATCCTTTCTTGTTTCCCAATCTCAGTTAGAGAGATTTCAGTCTTTCACCACTGAGTACAATGTTAGCTGTAGGTTTTTCATATATGCACTTTACCATGTTGAGGCAATTTCCTTCTAGTCTTTTCTGAGTGTTTTTATCAAGGAGGATGCTGGATTTTGTCAAATGCATTTTCTGTATCAATCAAGGTGATCACGTGATTTTTTCTCTTCAGTTATTAATGTGGTGTATTACCTTAATTGATGATCTTGTGTTGAACCACCCTTGCAACCCTGAGATAAAATGTAGTTGATTTTGGTATATGATTCTTTAAACTTGCTTTTGGATTCTGTTTACAAGTATTTTGTTCAGGATTTTTGCCTCTATATTCATTAGAGAAGAAATTGTTTTCTAATTTTCTCTTTTCCTGCTCTCTTTGTCTGCCTTTGGTATTAGGGTGATGTTGACTTTATAGAATGGGTTTGCTAGCACTACCTCCTGTTCAATTTTTTGGAAGAGTTTCAGCAGGATTGGTATTAGATCCTCTTTGAATAACTGGTATAATTCACCTGTGAAGCCATTTAGTCCGAGACTTCTCATTTTGGGGAGATTTTTTTTCCAAAAAAAAATTTTTTTGAAGTATATCACACATACATAAACAACCATAAACAATGTGTATAGAAATAGTTTGAACTTACAAAACAGACATACGTAACATCATACAGAGACATCACATCTTACCCTACAAACAATACCTTGCATTGTTGCGAAACATTTTTAACTGATGAGTAAAGAGCATCCTCAAAATATTACTACCAACCAAAGTATCTTCTACTTGGTGTATTTTTCCCTCAACCTACCATATCATTATTATTATTATTATTTTATATCATTTATATATGAACATACATAAACAGTAAGTGTATAGTAAAAGTTGTGAACTTATAAAGCAAACATGCATAGCATCATACAGGGGTCCCATACATCAACCCACTACATTGCATTGTTCTGAGACATTTCTTACAAATGATGAAAGAATATTGTCAGTATCTTACGACTGACTATAGTCCTTCTCTTACATTTGGTGTATTTTCTCCCAACCCACCCAATTGTTTTTTTTATTTTATTTATTTATCTATTTTTAAAGATTTATTTATTTATTTATTTCTCTCCCCTTCCCCTTGCCCCAAGTTGTCTGCTCTCTCTATCCATTCGCTGTGTGTTCTTCTGTGTCCGCTTGTATTCTTGTCAGCGGCCCAGGAATGTGTCTGTTTTTTTTTGTTGTTGTTGTGTCATCTTGCTGCATCCGCTCTCCGTGTGTGCGGTGCAACTCCTGGGCAGGCTGGACTTTCTTTCGTGCTGGGCGA
Source organism: Dasypus novemcinctus (assembly GCF_030445035.2). NCBI lineage: Eukaryota > Metazoa > Chordata > Mammalia > Cingulata > Dasypodidae > Dasypus > Dasypus novemcinctus. The sequence continues at coordinate 21,650,600 of NC_080691.1, read as the reverse complement.
CTCTTGTTAACAGGGCACACTCCTTGCGCGTGGGGCTCCCGTTCACAGGTAACATCCCTGCATGGCATGGCACTCCTTGCGTGCATCAGCACTGCGCGTGGGCCAGCTCCACACGGGTCAAGGAGGTCCTGGTTTGCACCACAGACCTCCCATGTGGTAGGCAGACAGTCTATCTGTTGATCCAAGTCTACTTCCCCAATTATTTTTAAATATATTTTTATGACAGAAGTTGTACACTTAAAAAACAATCATGCACATGTGCAGGATTCTCATACAGCACCCCTTTATCCACACCACACCATGGTGAAATACTTGTTACAGGTTATGAGATAAGATCATCAGATATTACCAGGTCCATAGCATACATTTGGCATACTTTTTCCATACTTTACCATTATCAACATAGTACACCTTTGGCATAGATGCATGAATATTACATTATTACTGTTAACCACAGTCCATAAGTCACTGCAGTTGTATTCTTCCCATGCTTCTCCACATTCCCACCACCTGCAATAGTGATGTACATCTGTTCTAGCTCACAAAGGACAGTCTTGCATCTGTACCATTAACCACAATTCTCATCCACCTCTGGGTTTATTGTGTTACTCAGTCCCTAGATTATTCTTGAGCTTTCTTTCAATTGGTGTTTACATCACTAGACTATCCTTTTCAGCGACATTCCCATTTCTAAACCAGCTGTTACTCTCTATAATGTTTTACCATCAACTCTATACATTTCCATACTTTTACAATAAAGTTAATTAAAATTTCTACATACGTTAAACACTAGTGGTCCATCTCAGTCCTCCTCTTATCTACTTTAAGAATCAACCACCAGGGAAGTGGATTTGGCTCAACTGATAAGAGTGTCTGCCTACCACATGGGAGGTCCAGGGTTCAAACCCAGGGCCTCCTGACCTGTGTGGTGAGCTGGCCCATGCACAGTGCTCATGCATGCAAGGAGTGCTTATGCCACGCAGGCGTTTCCCCCGTGTAGGGGAGCCCCACGTGCAAGGAGTATGCCCTGTAAGGAGAGCTGCCCCACGTGAAAAAAGTGCAGCTTTCCCAGGAGAGGTGCCGCATACGTGGAGAGCTGACGCAGCAAGATGGCACAACAAAAAAGAGATGCAGTTTCCCAGTGCCGCTGACAAGAACCCAAGCAGACACAGAAGAACACACAGCAAATGGACACGGAGAGCACAAAACTGGTGGGGGAGGGGAGAGGAACAAATAAATAAATAAATCTTAGGGAAATAAAAGAATCAGCCACTTACCACCAGGTCTTGAAGATATTTTCCTACATTTTTTTCTAAAAGCTTTATGGTTCTTGCTTTTATATTTAGGTTTTTTATTCATTTGGAGTTAATTTTTGTGTAAGGTGTGAGATTGGGGTCCTCTTTCCTTCTTTTGGCTATGGATATCAGGTTTTGGGGGGCCTTTTTTTGATGACCATTTCATTCTTATTACTTGTGATTGGTTTGATGAGGTGTTCTATTTCTTATAAGGGTCAGTGTAGGTTGTTTATGTATTTCTAGGAATTTGTCCATTTCATCAACATTGTCTAGTTTGTTGCCATACAGTTGTTCATAGTATCCTTTTATGATTTTTCTTATATATGCAAGGCCAGTGGCCTCTCATTTCAGATTTTATTTATTTGCATCTTCTCTCTTTTTGCCTGTCAGACTAGCTAAGGATTTGTCAATTTTGTTGATCCTCTCAAAGAACCAGCTTCTCATTTTGTTGATTCTCTCTATTGTTTTTTGGTCCTCAATTTCACTTATTTCTCTTCTAATCTTTATTTCTTTCCTTCTGCTTGCTGTTCTTTTCCTATTTCCTCCATGTGTGAAGTTGTTTTTTATTTTAATTCTTCTTCTTTAATACAGGCATTTAGTTCAACAAATTTTCCTCTCAGCACTGTTCTTGCTGTATCCCATAGGTTTTGGTATGTTGTGTTCACATTTTCATTTGTCTCTAGCTATTTACTGATTTCTTTTTCAACTTATTCTTTGACTCACTGCTTATTTAAGAGTGTGTTTTTTAATGTCCATACATTTGTGAATTTTCACTTTTTTCACCTGTTATTCCCCTGTTCCATTTTTTCCATACTTTTCTCTTTTTGGTTTCCTATCTTCTCAAATTCAGATGCTCTGTCCTCCAACTCACTTATTCTGTACTCTAACAATGCAAATCTGCTGGTATATGTCCCTGTGGCAGTTTGATGGTATTTATGAATTCCAAAAAGAGATATTGATTATGTTTGTAAAATGATCTATTCCTATGGGCATGATACCCTTTGATTGATTTAAATTCAAAGGCTTTATGTTTACTTGCTTAAATCAAGATTAGTTTTTTATTTGACCATGTCATTAGGGCATGCAGGGTTGATTCCCTGCCCACTTGGTGTGCTATATAAATGAACGCTCAGTCAAGAACACAGAAGTAGATACACAGAGAAGATACACAGGAATAGAGAGTGCTCCACAGACACAGCAGAGGAGAGAACTTGACCCTGGGGCCCTGGAGAGAGATAAGGAGTTTACCTGATAGTTTGTAGTTGAAGAGACCAGAGCCCTGAGTAGCTAAGAAGACCCAAAAAGAAATAAGCCCTCCAGGCTACAGCTGAGATTGGAAGAAGCTGGGCCCATGGAGCCTTAAGAGAGAGTGGAAAGCTAATCCCTCACAGACATCGCCTGCCATCTTGCTTCAACACGTAACAAATGACTTTTGGTGAGAAACCAACCTACATGTGGCTACAGACTTTGGTGGGAAAAGTAACCTTGAGCTGGGCTCTTTAGGGCCTTGTAACTGTAACATTTTACCCCCAAACAAATACCCTTTATAAAAGCCAACCGATTTCTGGTATTTTGTTTCAGCACCCCTTCAGCTGAATAATACATCTATATTAGTCAGCCAAAGGGGTGCTGATGCAAAATACCAGAAATTGGTTGGTTTTTATAAAGGCTATTTATTTGGGGTAGGAGCTTACAGATACCAGGCCATAAAGCATAAATTACTTCCCTCGCCAAAGTCTATTTTCACGTTTTGGAGCAAGACGGTTGCTGACATCTGTGAGGGTTCAGGCTTCCTCCCTTCCAGGATCTTGCTTCTCTCCAGGTTCATGGTTCCTCTTTTTCCTGGGACTGGCTCCTGTTTCCTCTGTGAGCTTACTTCCCAGGGCTCCAGCTTAAGGCTTCAGCATCAAACTCCAACATCAAAACTCCAACATCAAAACCTCCAACTCTGTTCTTTGCCATGCCTTTTATCTGTGAGTCCCCACCCACCAAGAGGTGGGAACTCGATGCCCTAATCATAACTCAGTCATGCCCAGGTACAGATCAGATTACAAACATAATCCAATATCTGATTTTGGCATTCATAACCATATCAAACTGCTACAACATCCCTAATGTTTGTGTGTGTGTGTGTGTGTGTGTGGTTTTTTTTTGAGGTACCTGGGCTGGGGATTGAACCCGAGACCTTGTATGTGGAAAGCCAGCACTCCCAACTCCTGAGCCACATCGGCTTCCCTGAATTGGTTTTTTCATTTGTTTGGCTTGTTGTTTATTTTTGTGTTTTCAGGAGGCACTGGGAACTGAACCTGGGACTTCCTTGTGGGAGGCAGGCGTTCAACTGCTTGAGCCACAGCTGCTCGTCCTAATTTTTTTTTAAAGATTTATTTATTTCCTCCCTGCTTGCGGCTTGTTTTCTCTGCTCTCTGTTCTCTGTGTCCATTCACTGCACACTTTTCTGTGTTTGCTTATCTCCCTTTGTTGCATCATCTTGCTGTGTCAGCTCTCTGCAGTGCACAGGCCGTCAGCTCTTCACGGTGCACCAGCCTTCAGCTCTCCATGGCACGCGGGCCAGCTTGCCTTCACAAGGAGGCCCTGGGACACGAACCCAGGGCCTCCCATATGGTAGACGGGAGCCCAACTGATTGAGCCACAGCCACTTCCCTGCCCTAATGTATTTTTAATCTCGCCCATTGTATCTTTCATTCCCATAAGCTCTGTTGCTTTTCTTTGCAGGTTTTCAAATTGTTCTCTATGCTCACCCAGTGTCTTCTTAATATCCTTTTTTTTTTTTTTTCCTTTCGGTGATTTGTGTGAAAATCATTGATTAGTTGTCTTAAATTTTGTGTCTCATCAGGATTTCTAATTTGTTCCTTTGGCTGGGCCATATCTTCCTTTTACTTAGTATGACTTGTAACTTTTTGCTGATGTCTAAGCATCTTATTATGTTCATGAATTTACTTTGATGGCTGATTTTTCTCTCTTGCCTCGTGTTTTTGTTTCATGGCTCTTCTTTGATTTTTTTGTTCTACTTACTATAAATCTTTAATTTTGCCCAGCTTAAGTGATCAAAACAGGGCCTGGGATCTACTAAATGTGTACAGACCAGATCAAGAGAGGCTGGTACATGAGAGACTCCATGAAACATTTTTACTTCTTGCAGTTTCCTGGCCTGCCAGTGGATGGAATTCTTCGATGAACTTTTCCACAGAGGTGTCTCTTTCCACCTCCACTCACTGGTGATTCTGGTCTGGCAAGAGCTGAGATTCAAAACACACTCGCTGAAGTAAAACTTTGTCCTCCCTCTGTTGTACCCTCCTTCCTCCCAGAAAGGAAGCCATTTGTTCCCTTCTCAGTTGGCCACAGGTGAGCCAGGGGTTTTACTCAAGCTGTGCACCTTGAGGATGGAGCTTGGGTACTGTTCCTGGCCATGGGGGATAGTAAGTCATGGTTTCGCTTTGGCCTCTTTGTCTCATTGTCCCTCTTCCTCCAGATGGTGCACAGCATTCTCTGGTCTGCAGACCTCCACAAAGCAGCTTGTTCAAACAGCTTTTTGCCCTTCTTCAATTATTTTTGTAAGAGAATTGAGCTTTGTCGCCCTTCTCCAGTGCATTTTTCCTGGAAGACCCTTAACAATTTTTGCTTCAAGTCTATTTTGTCTGATATTAATTTACCTACCCAAGCTCTCCTTTCATTACTATTTGCTTGGAATCCTTTTTTTCATCCTTTCACTTTCAAACTATTGGTGTCTGTAGCAGTTTGGTATTATTTATGAATTCCAAAAATAGATATTGGATTATGTTTGTAAACTGGTCTGTTCCTCTGGGTATATTAGATTGTATTAAATTCAGAGGTTTCCCTTTTACTTGATTAAATAATGATTAAGGCTTTGATTGGGCCACATCAGTAAGACATTGAGTTCCCACTCCCTTGGTGGGTGGCAATCCCTAAGAAAATGACAGGGCAGAGGAGTTAGTTGGAGTTTTGATGCTGGAGTTTTTGATGTTGGGGTCCTGGGAAGTAAACACACAGGAGATAAACACAGAGGAATAGAGACAGTTCCACAGAAATGGCAGAGGCCCTGGAAAGAGAGAGCAAGCCTGATAGTATTCTTGTGACCTTGCAGAGAGAAGTGAGTAGCTGAGCCTAGAGAGAAATGAGCTCTGGGACAGAGGCAAGACTTATCCCAGCCTACAGCTGATATTGGAAGAAGCTGGGACCACAGAGCCTTAAGGGGAAGAGAAAGGCTAGACCCTTGCAGACATTGGCAGCCATCTTGCTCCAACATGGGGGCAACAGACTTTGGTGAGGGAAGTAACTTATGCTTTATGGCCTGGTAACTAAGCTTCTACCCCAAATAAATATCCTTCAAAAGCCAACAGATTTCTGGTATTTTGCATCAGCACCTCTTTGTCTGACTAATACAGTGACTAGTGCAGGGTGTAAGCTGAGTCTCTTGTGAAGAATGTTTAGTGGGATCAAACTGTTTTATCCATTCTGCCAATCTGTGTCTATTGAAAGGGGACTTTAATCCATTTACATTTGGTGTAATGACTGGTAAGGCAGGACCTATTTCAGCCATTTTGTCTTTTCTTTTTATATATCATATCTTATTTTTTAAAGATTTATTAATTTATTTCTCTCACCTTTTTGATCCTGCCCTCCCGCCCTGTTGTCTGCTCTCTGTGTCCATTCGCTGTGTGTTCTTCTGTGACAGCTTCTATCCTTATCAGTGGCACCGGGAATCTGTGTTTCTTTTTGTTGCATCATCTTGCTGTGTCATCTGTCCATGTGTGCGGCGCCATTCTTGGGCAGGCTGCATTTTCTTTCACGCTGTCCTTACAGGACACCCCTGTGTGGCATGGCACTCCTTACGCACATCAGCACTGCACATGGGCCAGCTCCACATGGGTCAAGGAGGCCCGGGGTTTGAACTGCGGACCTCCCATGTGGTAGGTAGACGCCTTATCCATTGGGCCAAGTCCGCTTCCCTAGAGGTATCACTTTTAACTGATTAACTTATGATTAGGACTTTGATTCGGCCACATCAGTAGTGCATTGCATCCCCACCTTTGTGTGTGGGGACTCACAGAGGAAAGGCATGGCAAAGGAAAGAGTTGGGAGTTTTATGCTGGAGTTTGGGAAATGAACATACAGGATAAGAAAACAGAGGAATAGAGATGTCTCCTTAGACATGGCAGGAGCCCCGGGGAGAAAGACAGAGCTGTTTGCCTGGTATTCTTCATTTGGCCTTGTGTAGAGAGCACAGCAGCTGAGTCCAGAGAAAAACAGAGCCCTAGGAAGAGAGGAACCCAAGAAGACTGAACTCTTGACAGATGTTGGCAGCCATCTTGCCCCAATACATTGGCAATAGACTTTGGTGAGGGAAGTAACTTATGCTTTATGGCCTGGTGACTGTAAGCTTCTACCCCAAATAAATACCCTTCATAAAAGCCAACAGATTTCTAGTATATTACATTAGCACCCCTTTGGATGACTAATGCAATGTGTCTCAGTGTTGGTCTATTAGGATTTACTCTGTTTGGAGTACATTGCGCTTATTGGGTATGTGTATATATGTCTTTCCTAAGAGTTGTGAAATTTTTGGACATTATCCCCTCAAGTATTTCTGCCCCTTTTCCCTTTTCTTCTCCTTCTGTAACACTCATATTGCATATGTTCGTGCCCTTCAGGCTGTCACTCAAGACCCTGAGACACTGCTCAATTTTTTCTATTCTTTTCTCTAAGTGTTCTCCTGTCTGATTTTGATTGTCCTGTCTTCTAGTTCACTTCTTTCTTCTACCTGTTCACATCTGCTATTATATGCCTCTAGTGTATTTTTTTTCTTTTTCTTTTCTTTTCTTTTTTTCAGGAAGTTCGGGGGATTGAACCCAGGATCTTGTACCAGGGAAGTAGATGCTCAACCACTGAGGTACAATTACTCCCCTCTAGTGTATTTTCAGTCCCCATTTTTGTGCCTTACATTCCCATAATTTCTGTTCTGTTTCCTTTCAAAATTTCTAATTCTTCTTTATTCATGTATTAGTCAAAGGGATGCTGATGCAAAATACCAGAAATTGGTTGGTTTTTATAAAGGCTATTTATTTGGGGTAGGAGCTTACAGATACCAGGCCATAAAGCATAAGTTACTTCCCTCACCAAAGTTATTTTCACATTTTGGAGCAAGATGGCTGTGAGGATTCAGCTCCTCTGTTTTCTCCATAAGGTCAGCTATAGACTATGAGGCTCTCTAGGCTCTCTAGGCTTTGCCTCTCTCCACAAGGTCAGCTGTAGATTATCAGGTGAATGGCTCTGTCTCTCTCCCTGGGGCTCCAGCTTCAGCATCAAACTCCAACATCAAAACTCCAACATTAAAAGCCCCCACCCCTGTCCTTTGCCATGCCTTTTATCTTGCGCCCCACTGGCACAAGAGGTTTACATGATTACTTAATCAAGCAAATCTCTGAATCCAATGTAATCTAATATGCCCAGAGGAAAAGATCAGTTTACAAACACAATCCAATATTTCTTTTTGGAATTCATCAATAATATCAAACTGCTACAATGCTTATACATTGTCTTCATAATATTCTGTAGTGCGACATTCATATTTTCCTTCCTCTGCTTGAACTGATTTGGGAGATTTGTCTGAACTTCTTTGGTTAGTTATTCCACATTCTGGGTATCCTCTGTAGTTTTGTTTCTTTACTGAGCCATATCTTCCTGTTTCTTAGTATGGCTTGTAATTTTTTTTACTGATATCTGGGCATCTGATTATTTTAACGAATTAGTCCTGAAGGTCACAATAAAACCTAGGGTTTTATTGTTGACTGGCTTTGCGTTGTCTCTTCTTTGACACTTGACCTTTAGCCCATGTTTAACAGTTCAGACTTTCTCAGCTCTTCCTCATCTGATCCCTACCCTGGATATGTGGTATTGTTTTTTGTTTGTGTGTGTATGTTTAAGATTTATTTATTTCTTCTCCCTCCCCTCCTTGTTTGTGCTGTCTGCTCATCTTCTTTTTAGGAGGCAACAGGAACTGAACCATGTGGGAGGGAGATGCCAAACTGCTTGAGCCACCTCCGCTCCCAGTACAGTTTTTAAGATTGTTCTTTTTGTGCAATGGTTTCACCTCCAAGAGAAATCATCCTTTCTTCTGTTCCTTCTCCAGGAATATTGATCTGTTCTGTTTGTTTTGTGCAAAATGTTCTGCCCAGCTCCTATGATTTGTTTAAATCCCCCCCCCCCCTCACTCATTGCCCCCTTTTCCTTATACTTTTTAGTCTGGCTCCTGTCCTATCTTATAGTAGTTCAGTTGTCCTTGAGGCTTTGCTTTCTTGGATTTCTTCCCCATTAGCATATCCTATCCCGGCACCCAAATTGGGTCAATTCAGCAGGGTGGATCAATCCAGAAAAGTCTGTTTTTGCATTTATGTGGTTCAACCAACAGAGACTGGATTGAGTGTGTGCACCTCTTGCCAATAGTTCTGCCACCATATCCCTCCCTCCCTCCCTCTCTCTCTCTCACCCTCAGTGGCCCTTTTGTATGCAGCATTCCTCAGCAGCTTCTGTTTTGCCTTGGGTCTCTGTAGACTTGGGTCCCAGTGCCTGAATATGTGTGAAATCCTAACTTTCTGCTCTAAATGACTCCCTGGTCTGCATCGTGGCAGGAGGGACCTGGGCTGTGCTGCCTCCGTATGACTCCCAAGCCCCGTGTGACTAAAGTGAGGGTGAGGGGTGCTGACTGGTGTGTCTGGGAAGAAAATCTCCTACCTGATCTTGGAGATAAATTTTATTTTACTTCCATTCAGCATTTGTGGAGTTCTCCTGTCTCTGTCATTATCCAGAGTGCCAATCAAGTGGCATTTATCCTTTTATTAATTGATTCTTAGGGGAGACTTTTCCAGGGGATTCTTATGTCATCTTGTTGATGTCACTCCCTCACCATGAATCTGATCTTTTAGCATAAAGCATTATAGGATTTGATTATGTGCAAGTCTCATGACCTAGGTTTCCTACCTGTTGTACTTACAGCCATGCATCCAGAACAGAATACCTGATTTTGGATTTTGATCTATTTAGTGTTGTTCCTCCTGATGTAATTAATATTGAAAGCAGAAACCAGGTCTTATCCTTCTTTTGTTTACTTTTTTCTGCTGACATAGGATGGACAATAGAAGAGGTACTCAGCTAATGTATCTTCATGATCTGATGCTCAGAAACTTCCCTTACACTTGGAACATCCAATCAACTGGCAGCAATACTGCACCTGTGCAAGATTTGGGGCGTGCCATGCCTAGGGACTAGCAAGTGACACCCTGCCCAGGGCAGAAGTTACTACTACTTTTTAAGGTTGGCTCATTCATTTGGTAAACACTTATTGAGCCCCTATACTGTGCACTTATGCTGTGCTGGGCCACATTGCTGATTATGATGCACCCTCAAGTCAGGTTCTAACAAGAGAAAAGACATATGAATCGGTAATAGTATACAGTGTGTGGGGGGGTTCATAATAGAGATCAGCATCCATTTGTAAGGCTTTTGTTTCACTAGAGTCACTGAGAAAGAAGCCCTGTGCTGAGAAATTAAGGACATAGTGTTGTCCCCACCCCAGCTCGTCTTTAAGTAAAAGGCTGGTGGTGGCAGTCATGCACATGGACTCAGTCATACCCGGGGAGGCACCCAGGTTACACCACTTAATACCTCTAGACAACTCTTATCACCTCTTTGGCCTTTGTTTCCTCCTGCACAAGGTGGGGGTCTCGTGGGGCAGTAGGAGGATTAAATCAAGTCAGTGAATGTAAAGCACTTATAATAGTATGGTATCTGGCATACAATGAGTAGTGTTGTCATACTTTCTTTAAGCTCTCTTCACAGAGAAGTAATGACTATTTTCAAAGCTCTGTTCCTTTGAACTGTTGGTCGACTGTGTATTAACTTCATAAAAGAGATTAGAAATAAATTAAAAATCAGAATAGAAAAATGAAGACTTCAAACATAATCTGCATTGTAGTAAGACCTCTTGACCCTGCCTAGGTTGCTTCCCCATTCCCCTGCACCTAGGTACAGAGTAATCAACTCTTCTCCCTGGATTAGATTTAGCCTCTCTGTAAATCCCGTTATTAGGCCACATGGAGTCTGAAGTTATGCATCATCTAAATATAGACTTTTATATATACATACATATATACATATATATATATATATAAATTCCTTCTCATTTCATAAATACATTTTGACAGGGCAAATTCAGAACGGTCAGTCACATAATGTTCCTAACATAATGCATAGCTGATTGGGATGAAAAATCCTGATATTAGCATATGTAGGTACAAATTATACTGTAAGTCCAACAACATAGATAGAAGATGGCATGCCCTGAAATATGGGTGACTCAATTTTGGATCTAGGGAAGCAGATTTGGCTCAACGGATAGCGTCCACCTACCACATGGGAGGTCCAGGGTTCAAACCTAGGGCCTCATTGTCCCGTGTGGAGCTGGCCCATGCATAGTGCTGATGTGCACAAGGAGTGCCCTGCCACGCAGGGGTATCCCCCACGTAGGGGAGCCCCACTCTCAAGGAGTGCTCCCAGTAAGGAGAGCCGCCCAGTGCGAAAAAAGTGCAGCCTGCCCAGGAGTGGCACCACACACACAGAGAGCTGATGCAGCAAGATGACGTAACCAAAAAGAGACACAGATTCCCCATGCCGCTGTCAAGAATGTAAGCAGACACAGAGGAACACACAATGAATGGACACAGAACAGACAACTGGGGGGGGGAGCAAGTTGGGTGGGGCACGGGAGAGAAATAAATTTTAAAATCTAAAAAAAAAAAAAGAATTGGCTCTATTGAACAAGACAGGACATTAATGGGAATGCTCCATGAGAAAAGTTTAAATAAAAGTTGTTTCATTAAATTGAAAAGGAAAATAGTAAAATATTCATTTATATATGATTTCACATGTGTGTGTATATAATCAAAGTACTAAAATAAAGAGAAAACCCCTCCTTCCACATTAGTGTATTTCTATAGATCATTTAGTCCCTGTCAGAGTCACTGGAGCAATCATTTCCCACTTAACCTTTGCTGCACTGAGCTTCTCAACCCATTCAGTTTATCAGGTCTTTGATTTGTTTGGCTTCTCTCCTCCATTACTCACTTTCTGTCTCTAGGTCTTCCTCTCGTATATCTGCTTGCACTTCTGGTGTAGATGCTTCCGGGTCCTTTTCTGGGGCCTCTGGTGGCTGCTTTCCAGCCCCAAGGCTGGCAAGAATAATTAGCCCTAAAAATAATGCTATAAGAAACAGGGGGAGTATGTATATTACATTGCTGAGGCTTTTGCTTTCAACCTTGTTCTTACTACCTCTGCGGGCATTAATATCATCACGACTGTGATTTTTCTGTGCAGTTTTCCTTGGTTTTACATCATCTGGCTTTCCTGGGGGTCCACTGTCCACACTACCACCATCTCCTTCTGTTTTGCAGTCAGGAGGGGCAAAGCCAGCCTCACAATGACAGTGCTTTAAATTGTTGCACACGCCTTTCCCATTACACAGTTGAGCTGGACTGCAGTCGTAATTGAGCACAGTGTGAGCAGTGCAGGAGTGATTCATGCAGACTTTGTTTGGGGCACAATAAGTACCTGTATCCACATCTCCATCATCAGGGATATCAGTACCATCATAGGCATCCATGCTCCAACACCAGTCATCTTCATGAGGGAACTGGATCAGTGTATGTTGGGGTTTGATTGTTGGTAAGATGCTAATGTCTGTACATATAAGTTTCCCACAGAACATATTATCACCTCCACATTTAACATACTTTTCTTGGTCAGCTTTAATGAGACTGCCACAATTTCCAAATCGGTCGCCTCTGGTGTTCATTGATTTGTAACAATCTTCTGGGGCAGACCTTGCACTAGAGCCAAAAATAGCCGAACATTGATTATCAGGGTTCTTACACTGGCCTCCAGTGCAATAGTTAATTCTTTCACAGACTGTTCCATCTTGCTTGTAGCTGTCCTGAGGGCATTCACCAGAGGTTCCGTTGCAATACTCTGGGAGGTCACACTCATCCAGAGCAGGACGGCAGTTGAATCCTGCTTTTCGGAAATTACATTCAAAACAGCAGAGTCCTCGACTACACTCTGCATCTTCCTTTAATCTACATGTTGACTCACAGCAGGGATCTGAGGCACAGGAAAAGCCACAGTCACACTCCTCCGGGTCCTCCAGCACACCATTTCCACAGGTGGCATCCCTACGAGTGTGGCCTGTGTGCCGTGGCTTGTTAAACAGACAGGCCCCTTTGTGTTCACGCAGAAACTCATAGAAGTAGTCAGAGCTGCAGTTGCTGAAGCCACTTTCTTTACTGATACTTTCATGCATGAGGCAAGAGCGACGATCGTTACAAAGGCAGGCCGAATGGTCGTGCCGAATACCCAAGTTGTGCCCAAGCTCGTGAACCATGAGTGCTGCAGACAGGAGGACATCTTCATGATGGAAGGATTCAACAGCTGCAGCAAAACCACTCGAACAGGCACCACCGAGAAATGCCTGTCCCGTATTCCCTCCAGGATGATGCCCGACAATCATGTGGGCAACATCATAGTTCACACGATTGAAGAGCTGCTTTTGTCTCCAGCGATTGAAATTGCTGAGTGCAACTTGCAAGTCCACGGGGACCTCTGTTAGGTCCCCCTCGGACCAAATCTCCATGCCAACCAGCACCAGCTCTGTGTTGATTGCCCTGGTGAAGCTGTTGGCCAGAGCAATGATGTCCATTACTCTCTGGACCGTCTCATTGACATCACTGCCCCACATTTGGAACCGCTGGTTGTTGACCACGACAAACATCTCCACATACTTGGTGTGTGACCACAAGTAGGACAGCGACTGTGTGCTACGAGGCTTCCTGCTCCCTTGTTGCCGCCTGGTGGACACCGCTTGACTCTCTTCGGAAGTGACATTGCAGGAGCCTTGAGCTTGGTGTGCCACGGTGTACAACACATGTTCGAACCCCTTCGAAGAGTCCATGGGCTCAATGCCATAGGATTTTTCCTCCTTAATCAGGATGCCCTTGAGGCCTGAACAAGTGTTGACAGAAACAAAAGAACCTGGGACTCCTTCTATGTAGCCTTCAAAGTGGCAGTCACGTGAGATGAAAGGTGTTTCCTGCCCCAGGATCCCATTGTGGTAGCTGTAGACTGGAAAGTTACTCACAAAATAGTCTTTCTTCACAGTCAGGTGAAGCACCTGCTCCTGGCCCTGCATTATCAGCGCGTAGGATGCCTTGTCCACTGGGTCGTCCCCTCCCTCGACTCTCAGCCTCTTGGGAATGATTATTTCGTAGAAAGAGTCATCGCCCGATGCCAGGTCACAGCACGTGCTTGGCAGAAAAACCAACACCAACGCCAACACGGTCATGCTGACACACGAAGGCTCAGGTACAGGCCCCAGCCTCGGGTCCCTCCTGTATGGAGCCCAAGTCTGAAACTTGACCTTACCCTCTTCCAAAGTCATTTCGTTTTTCTGTAGAGAAGGCCGAATGGAGACACAGTCTGTCAGTAAGGCAGCCATTGACGTGACCCAAATCAGTCACTTGGTGATGCGGGCCTCCGCCTGTCAGCAGTTTTCCTGCAGACACTCAGACATTAGCTCCAGATCTATGCTGACTACCTAAAGGGTGCCTACTGTCGACCTATGGGAGGCAAAACCTTCCAGCTGTTGATTCCCTTCGTCTTTGTGACCTTCCTGTTATTCTTCAGATAATTTCCTTACTGTGTGACTTCCTTGGAGAAAATGATCACGAAGAAAGACTTCACTGTCTAAAATGCAAGATGATACCTTGAGAGAGGAAACGAAATCTCCATACCCTCCTCGTTCGGCACCCTTGGGACACCCCTCCCCCACCCTCCAGTTTTCAGTTACTCCGCTAACTCCAAGTGTTCCAGACTAGGGTCGTTGGAGGTCTCTTCGACAGCTTACTCCATTCCCATTTCCCCTGTCTTCCCTTCTAAACACTTGCTTATGACCCATCTTAACCCACGGCTTTCTTTTTCCTGAATGAGCCAATGCAGTGATGCGTGCATCTCGCAGGCCAGTTTGCTAGATAAGGCAAGTGAGGTGCTGCTTCATACCCCAAGGTAGACTCTAGTGGGCAGGTGAAACCATTGTACAAGGGACCATACTCCTTCTTAATACCATAAAAATTCAGTGTCCCAAGTTGTGTTAATGGCACTGTTCCAAAGTTGCCTATGAGAAATGTCAACATCAGCATCCTGGTATGAGTGGTTATCTTGGCCTGACCCAGCATTTCTTGGTATCTCCAAGGACACACCCTTGTAGGGATGTCCCTGACATAACTGGTATTCTAAAAGTATGCCCATTCAAGGCGAGGTATCCTAAAGGTCTCCTCTGTGTTAAAATACAATCTGCATGTTTTTGGCGACCACTTCTGTTTGTTCTTCCCTACCCTAAGACCTAAAGGACAGCTTATCACAGAGCAGATAAACCAAAACTATGTATGGAATGAATATGACTCCCAAGGGTAGGTGTTACATTGTCTCATGTGTTGTATGTTATTTATACTTGTTTCATATCTGCCCCAAATGGCTAAAAATGTCTTCAGGAAAACCCACAATGCTGACCAACGAGTCATACATTCATGATCCCAAAATTTACCTCCTACTAAATTTAACTGGTTAGTTCACTCTCATAAATTTCTTCCAGCCTAATATATAGAAGCAGTCCTTAGAGAGCATCCCCCTGCCCCAGGTAAATCCATCTGCATCTATATTTCTGTCCTATATAATGAATAAATTTTCCCTTTTCCTATATAAAGTCCATCTTTTTACTTAGGCATAGAATGTAATGCCCCTTTTGTTTTTCTTTTTTTGTGATGAAATGTCCATAATTTAAAATTTACCATTTTCATCATTTTTAAGTGTGTGATTCAGTGGCATTAAGTAATTCACAGCCTTGTACAACCATCACCACTATTTCCCAAACTCTTTCATTACTCCAAACAGAAGCTTTGTATCCATTAAGCAATAATTCCCCATTTCCCCAACCCCCTGCCCCTGGAAGCCTGTGCTCTACTTTCTGTCTCTATGACTTTGCCTATTCAGTACATTGCATATACATGACTCATACAATATGTGGCCTTCTGTGTCTGGCTTCTTTCACTCAGGGTAATGTTTTCAGGGTTCATCCACATTGTAGCACGTATCAGAACTGCGTTCCTTTTCACTACTGAATGACATTCTATTTTATAGGTAGAACACATTTCGTTTATCCATTCATCTATTTCTGGACCTTTGTTTAAAAAAGTCATATTATTGTGGTGAAATATTACATCCCCAAAGATCATGTTAGCCTTTATAAGCAGACAGTTCTCTGACCTTAAGTATATTGGCTATACTGTGTCATTTTTGCCACTGCTTCCAGACTATTTTCATCACCTTGTACAAAACTCTGAAGCATGGACTGCCCATTCCCCTCTCCTGCCACACCCAGTAACCACTCTTATGTTGTCTTGCTCCATGAACTTGCTTATGCTAAGCAGTTCATGTAACAGAAGTCATCAATATTTGTCCTTTTTTGCCAGGCTCATTTCACTGAACTGTGATGTCTTCAAATTTCATCCGTGCTGTAACATGTACCGGCACTTCACTTATTTTTACAGCTGAATAATATTACTATTCCCTTGCATGGGCATAGCACATTTTATTTATCCCTTCATCTCTTGATGGACACTTGGTTTACTTGCACCTTTGAACTCTTATGACTAAAGCTGTGGTCAAAACACGTGTACAAATTCCTGTCTGAGTCCCTGCTTTCAGTTGTTGTGGTATATGCCAGGGAGTGGAATTGCTGGGTCATACAGAAATTCTATGTTTAGTTTTCTGAGGAACCACCAAACTGATTTCTATAGTGGCTGTACCATTTTTCCCAGCAATACACGAGCATCCCTGTTTCTCTGCATCATCACCAATACTGGCTATTTTCAATTTTTTACATAATAGTCATCTGTGTGGGTGTGAGGGTTGTCCCATTGTAGTTTTTTTTGTTGTTGTTGTTGTTGTTTTTTCAGGTACCGGGGCCAGGGATTGAACAAGGGACCTCGTGTGTGGAAAGCTGGTACTCAACCATTGAGCTACATCAGTTCCTCTAAGTAGGTTTTTTCATTTGTTTTCTTTTGTTTGTTTGTTTGTTTTTGTTTTTAGAAGACATCAGGAACCAAACCTGGGACCTCCCACTTGGGAAGCAGGCACTCCACTCTTTGAGCCACATCTGCTCTCTCCATTGTAGGCCTAATATGCATTTCTCTAATGGTTAATGGTGTTGAGCATCTTTTCATAAGCTTATTAGCTATTTGAATAACATCTTTGAAGAAAAGAGTTCCAATCCTTGGCCCATTTTTTTTTTCAAAGATTTATTTATTTCTCTTCCCTTCCCCCCCAATGTCTGATCTCTGCGTCCATTCGCTGCATGTTCTTCTGTGTCCGCTTGCTTCTTGTCAGGCAGCATCAGGAATCTGAGTATCTTTTTGTTGCATCATCTTGCTGTGTCAGCTCTCCATGTGTGCAGTGCCCCTCCTTGGCAGGCTGCGCTTTTTTTGCATGGGGTGGCTTTCCTTGCAGGATGCACTCCTTGCTCATGGGGCATCCCTACACGGGGGGCACCCCTGCGTGGCACAGCACTCCTTGCACACAGCAGCACTGCACATGGTCCTTGGCCCATTTTTTTAAAAAAGGTTTTTCATTTTTTTTATCCCTCCCACACCCGTTTGTTGTCTGCCTGTTGTCTCTGCTTGTTGTGTCTGCTCATCTTCTTTAGGAGGCACCAGGAACTGGACCAGGATCTGCCCTGTGGGAGGCAGGTGCCCAACTGCTCGAGCCACACCCACTGCCCTCCTTGGCCCATTTTTAAATTGGGTTTGTGTAGTTGAGTTGTAGGAGTCCTTTATATTTTCTGAATAGTAAACCCTTAGGAGATACGTAGTTTTGAAATATTTTCTTCCATTTTGTAGGTTGTCATTTTTCTTTCTTGCTCATTTTCTTTCATGCCCAAAAGTTTGTTGTTGTTGTTGTTGTTTTAAGATTTATTTTTATTTATTTAATTCCCCTCCCCTCCCCCGGTTGTCTGTTTTCTGTGTCTATTTGCTGCGTCTTGTTTCTTTGTCCGCTTCTGTTGTTGTCAGCGGCACGGGAAGTGTGGGCGGCGCCATTCCTCGGCAGGCTGCTCCCTCCTTCACGCTGGGCGGCTCTCCTTATGGGCGCACTCCTTGCTCGTGGGGCTCCCCTACGCGGGGGACACCCCTGTGTAGCACGGCACTCCTTGCGCGCATCAGCACTACACTTGGGCCAGCTCCACAGTTTTTAATCTTGATGAAGTCCCAGTTATCTATTTTTTTCTTTTGATGCTCATGCTTTTGGTGTAAATCTAAAAATCCAGTGCCTACTACAAGGTCCGGAAGATATTGCCCTATGTTTTCTTGTAAAAGTTTTAGAATATTTGTTCTTCTCTGTAAGCCTTTTAATCAATTTTTGTACATGGTGAGAGAGAGGGGTCCACATTCATTCTTTTGTATGTGCGTTTCCTGTTGCACCAGTACATTTGTTGAAGAGGCTTTTTCTTTCCCCATTGAATGGTCTTGGCATCCTTGTCAAAAATCAACTGATCATGAAGATTTATCTCTGGGATCTCAGTTCTATTCCATTGCTCTATATGTCTATCCTCATGTCAGTACTATACTGTTTTAATTACTATAGCTTTGTAGTGAGTTTTGACTATTTGAGACCGCTTACCCTTCCAAAAAATTTTGATATTGGCTCTTCCATTTCTGTAAAAAAGATAAAATAAAAGGCTATTGGAATTTTTATTGGGATTGGGTTGAATCTGTAAATCGGTTTAGGTAGAATTGACATCTTATCCTTATTTAGTCTTCCAACCCATGGACATGAAATATCCTTCCATTTATACAGGTCCTTTATGTCCTTGGTCTACTTTATTCCTAAATATTTGATTCTTTTAGTCACTATTGTAAATGCAATTTTTTTCTGACTTTCTCCTCAGATTGCATAGCATCTAGAAAGGCTACTGCTTTTTGTGTATTAATCTTGTATCCCACCACATTTGTTGAACTCGTCTATTAGTTCTAGTAGCTTTGTAGAGGATTTTTTAGGTTTTCTAGATATGGGATCATATCATCAGCAAATAGTGAAAGTTTTGCTTCTTCCTTTCCTTATGCCTTTTATTTCTTTATCTTGCCTCATTGCTCTAGCTAGAACTTCCAGCACAGTATCGAATAACCATGTGGATAGTGGGCATCCTTTCTTGTTTCCCAATCTCAGTTAGAGAGATTTCAGTCTTTCACCACTGAGTACAATGTTAGCTGTAGGTTTTTCATATATGCACTTTACCATGTTGAGGCAATTTCCTTCTAGTCTTTTCTGAGTGTTTTTATCAAGGAGGATGCTGGATTTTGTCAAATGCATTTTCTGTATCAATCAAGGTGATCACGTGATTTTTTCTCTTCAGTTATTAATGTGGTGTATTACCTTAATTGATGATCTTGTGTTGAACCACCCTTGCAACCCTGAGATAAAATGTAGTTGATTTTGGTATATGATTCTTTAAACTTGCTTTTGGATTCTGTTTACAAGTATTTTGTTCAGGATTTTTGCCTCTATATTCATTAGAGAAGAAATTGTTTTCTAATTTTCTCTTTTCCTGCTCTCTTTGTCTGCCTTTGGTATTAGGGTGATGTTGACTTTATAGAATGGGTTTGCTAGCACTACCTCCTGTTCAATTTTTTGGAAGAGTTTCAGCAGGATTGGTATTAGATCCTCTTTGAATAACTGGTATAATTCACCTGTGAAGCCATTTAGTCCGAGACTTCTCATTTTGGGGAGATTTTTTTTCCAAAAAAAAATTTTTTTGAAGTATATCACACATACATAAACAACCATAAACAATGTGTATAGAAATAGTTTGAACTTACAAAACAGACATACGTAACATCATACAGAGACATCATATCTTACCCTACAAACAATACCTTGCATTGTTGCGAAACATTTTTAACTGATGAGTAAAGAGCATCCTCAAAATATTACTACCAACCAAAGTATCTTCTACTTGGTGTATTTTTCCCTCAACCTACCATATCATTATTATTATTATTATTTTATATCATTTATATATGAACATACATAAACAGTAAGTGTATAGTAAAAGTTGTGAACTTATAAAGCAAACATGCATAGCATCATACAGGGGTCCCATACATCAACCCACTACATTGCATTGTTCTGAGACATTTCTTACAAATGATGAAAGAATATTGTCAGTATCTTACGACTGACTATAGTCCTTCTCTTACATTTGGTGTATTTTCTCCCAACCCACCCAATTGTTTTTATTTTTATTTTATTTATTTATCTATTTTTAAAGATTTATTTATTTATTTATTTATTTCTCTCCCCTTCCCCCTGCCCCAAGTTGTCTGCTCTCTCTATCCATTCGCTGTGTGTTCTTCTGTGTCTGCTTGTATTCTTGTCAGGAGCCCAGGAATCTGTGTCTGTTTTTTTTGTTGTTGTGTCATCTTGTTGCATCCGCTCTCCGTGTGTGCGGTGCAACTCCTGGGCAGGCTGGACTTCCTTTCGTGCTGGGCGGCTCTCGTTACAGGGAGCACTCCTTGCGCGTGTGTCTCCCGTTCGGGGGCAACACCCCTGCGTGGCAGGGCACTCCTTGAGTGCATCAGCACTATGCCTGGGCCAGCTCCACACGGGTCAAGGACGTCCTGGGTTTGAACCGAAGACCTCCCATGTGGTAGGCGGACGGTCTAGCTGTTGATCCAAGTCCACTTCCCCAATGATTTTTAAATATATTTTTATGACAGAAGTTGTACACTTAAAAAACAATCATGCACATGTGCAGGATTCTCATATAACACCCCTCTATCAACACCACACCGTGTTGGAATACTTGTTACAGATTATGAGATAATTCATTCAAAACAGCAGACTCCTCAACTACACTCTACATCTTCCTTTAATCTACATGCTGAGTCACAGCAGGGGTCAGTGTCACAGGAAAAGCCACAGTCACATTCCTTCGGGGCTTCCAGCACACCATTTCCACAGGTGGCATCCCTATGAGTGTGGCCTGTGTGCCGTGGCTTGTTAAACAGAGAGGCCCCTTTGTGTTCACGCAGAAACTCATAGAAGTAGTCAGAGCTGCAGTTGCTGAAGCCACTTTCTTTACTGATACTTTCATGCATGAGGCAAGAGTGACGATCGTTACAAAGACAGGCCGAATGGTCGTGCCGAATACCCAAGTTGTGCCCAAGCTCGTGAACCATGAGTGCTGCAGACAGGAGGACATCTTCATGATGGAAGGATTCAACAGCTGCAGCAAAACCACTCGAACAGGCACCACCGAGAAATGCCTGTCCCGTATTCCCTCCAGGATGATGCCCGACAATCATGTGGGCAACATCATAGTTCACACGATTGAAGAGCTGCTTTTGTCTCCAGCGATTGAAATTGCTGAGTGCAACTTGCAAGTCCACGGGGACCTCTGTTAGGTCCCCCTCGGACCAAATCTCCATGCCAACCAGCACCAGCTCTGTGTTGATTGCCCTGGTGAAGCTGTTGCCGAGAGCAATGATGTCCATTACTCTCTGGGCCGTCTCATTGATGTTACACAAGGGAAGCGGACTTGGCCCAATGGATAGGGTGTCCGCCTACCACATGGGAGGTCCACGGTTCAAACCCCGGGTCAAGGAGGCTGGCCCATGCGCAGTGCTGATGCGCGCAAGGAGTGCTGTACCATGCAGGGGTGTCCCCCCGCGTTGGGGAGCCCCACGCGCAAGGAGTGTGCCCCGTAAGGAATGCCGCCAGCACAAAAGTGCAGCCTGCCCAGGAATGGTTCCGCACGCACAGAGAACTGACGCAGCAAGATGATGCAACAAAAAGAGAGAGATTCCCGTGCCGCTGACAACAGCAAAAGTGGACAAAGAAGAACACACAGCAAAATGGACACAGAGAACTGACAACTGAGGGGGGAGGGGGAGAGAAATAAAACTAAATCTTTAAAAAAAAAAAAGAAACACAGATTCCCGGTGCCGCTGATAAGGATAGAAGCAGTCACAGAAGAAAACACAGCGAATGGACAGAGAGAGCAGAGAGCAGACAACTGGGGGGTCGGGGGGGAAGCAGAGAGAAATAAAAAATAAATCTTTAAAAAACAAACAAACAAAATACACACACACACAAAAAAACCCTACACATGTATGTAAGTGACAAGAATGAAAGTTTAATTTCTCCCAGTTGCTCCACATAAAAACAAACTGCGGGGTGAAAACAAACTGATTATTAGTTAATTTGTAACCATTTCACAAAGAGAATCAAATGGACACTTACTGTAAGAACTTAAGATTTCTTCACTTTTATTACTAAAATTTAATTGAAATATCTGTGGAAGTCCTCGGATTTTTTAAAAACTTTTTTATTGTGATAACATACAAAACTAATTTCCAATTTTAACCACTTTCAAGCATACAATTTAGTAGTAACTACTTTAACAGTATTGTATTATTATCATCATCAATATCCATTACCCCAACTTTTTCATTATCTCAAACAACACACCCATTAAATAATAAATCCCTATTCTCCTCCCCATCCCCCACACCCTGGCCCTAGGTAACCTACAACTTACTATCTATCTCTATGAAATTTGCTTCTCTTTGGTATTTCATATAACCACGATAATATAATATTTGTCCTTTTGTGTCTGGCTTATTTCACTCAACATGACATCTTCAAGGTTCATGCATGTTATAGCATGCATCAGAACTTCATTCCTTTTTCCACCTGAATAAATATTCCATTGTGTGGCTACGCCACATTTTTCTTATCTGTTCAATTGTTGATGGACACATGTTGATTCCACCTTTTGGCTATTGTGTGTAATGCTCCTATAAACATTGGTATACAAATCTATTCAAGTCCCTGTGTTGGGGTCCGAGTCAGACCCCTCAGTCAGAGTGGGGAAATCAGGGCCATTTGCAAAGAAAAAGGCACGCGGAGCTGAGGGGAGTTTATACATATTGAGTTTATTCTGTGTTCCTTTTAAACTTCCTTTGTTCTCTCCGCTCCTCTGTTTACATGAGAGTTGCTTTTATGTTACTACTATCAGAATATATGATAGATTCTTACAGTGGCATACCTATCATGTTACATATACTGATAAGCTGGTGCATGGGTCAGTTGGAATCAAGTTCATCCCCTGGAAGCTGAGTGCGGTTATGCTGTGTCACTGAGTCCTGGATATAGCAAAGAAGTATCCAGGATGCTTAGGCCATTTAACTATTGGGCTCTAGCTACCCTTACACCCTGCTTTCAGTCTTTTGGGTATATACTAAATAGTGGGACACTGGTCATATGGTAATTCTATTTTCAACTTTCTGAAGAACTGCCATACTGATTTCCACAGTGGCTACACCACTGGATTTGTTTTATACTTTTTTTTAAGAAGGTACCAGAAATTGAACCCAGGACTTCATACATATATAGCTCAACCACTGAGCTATATCCACTCTCCCTTCAGATTTGTTTTCTTGTTGTTGTTTTTGTTTGCTTGTTGGCTTTTATAAAGGGTATTTATTTGGAGTAAAGGGTTACAGTTACAAGGCCCTAAAGAGTACAACTCAAGGTTACTTCCTCTCCCAAAGTCAGTTGCCACGTGTTGAAGCAAGGTGGTGGGCGATGTCTGGGAGGGTTCAGCCTTCCTCTCTGTTAAGGCTCTGTGAGCCCGGCTTCTTCCAATTTCGATTGTAGGCTGGCATAGGGCTCAGCTGCTCTGTTCTCTTCAGCTGCAAACTATCAGGCAAATAGCTCATCTCTCTCCTGGGCCCCAGGATTAATTCTCTCCATGTCTATGGAGCTCTCTCTCTATTCCTGTGTATCTTCTGTCTATCTACTTCTGTGTGTCTCCTTGATTGAGTGTCCACTTATATAGCCCATGAAGGGAGTGGGCACTCAGAATGAGTTACACTTTACTAACGTGGTCAAATCAAAGCCCTCATCTTTTTTTTTTTTTTTTTAAAGATTTATTTGTTTATTTAATTTCCCCCCCTCCCCTGGTTGTCTGTTCTTGGTGTCTATTTGCTGTGTCTTGTTTCTTTGCCCGCTTCTGTTGTCGTCAGCGGCACGGGAAGTGTGGGCGGCGCCATTCCTGGGCAGGCTGCTCTTTCTTTTCACGCTGGGCGGCTTTCCTCACGGGCACACTCCTTGCACGTGGGGCTCCCCCACGCGGGGGACACCCTTGCGTGGCATGGCACTCCTTGCGTGCATCAGCGCTGCGCATGGCCAGCTCCACACAGGTCAAGGAGGCCCGGGGTTTGAACCGCGGACCTCCCATATGGTAGACGGACGCCCTAACCACTGGGCCAAAGACCGTTTCCCTAAAGCCCTCATCTTAACATAATTTAATCAAAGATATCTCAGCTGAATCTAATACGATCAAAGGATATCATGCCCAGAGGAACAGACCAGTTTACAAGCA
This sequence comes from Dasypus novemcinctus, assembly GCF_030445035.2. Taxonomy (NCBI): domain Eukaryota; kingdom Metazoa; phylum Chordata; class Mammalia; order Cingulata; family Dasypodidae; genus Dasypus; species Dasypus novemcinctus. The sequence continues at coordinate 21,626,726 of NC_080691.1, read as the reverse complement.
TAATATATTTTTGGAATTCATAAAAATTATCAAACCGCCACAATCCATATCTAAATGAATAACTAGGTAAGAGGATGAAATGGCCACGAATGCATCATGAGTCAGCCTCTGGGGCTTGGGAATTACCTCTATTGAAGGGCAGACCCTTTAGGCTTAGAGGAAAGTTAACGGTATCCTGTAGGCAAGAATAAAGGCTACTAGGTATGTGACTAATGTCTGCTCCCCAGTCTGTCACACTGTGATCACATTTGATCCTTCCTTCCCTCTTTAGATGGTCAGCATCTGTATTAATCTGCCAAAAGGGCGCTGACGCAAAGTACCAGAAATCGGTTGGCTTGTGTGTGTGCATATGCATGGATATTTATTTGGGGTAAAAGTCTATACCTACAAGGCCCTAAAAAGTCCAACGCAAGGTTGCTTTCTCACCAAAGTTAGTTGACATGTGTTGAAGCAAGATGGTCTGGTCGCTGTTCTCTGCCTGGTCTCTCCCTTCTGGGCTGCTTCTTCCTCTTGAGGCTCTATGGGCTCAGCTTCTTCCCAACATCAGCTGTAGGCTGGCATAGTGCTTGGCTCTCAGGGCTTCCTGTATCAGTTTTGACTCCCTTTCCAAGGTCAGCTGCAAACTATCAGGCGAATGGCTCATTTCTCTCCCAGGGCGGATTTGGTTTTGATATCAATTTCCTTGGAATGTTTAGCCATAAAAATTTTTAATGGAAAAAAGGAAAAAGAAGCCTTATTATCAATTTGTTGACCATTCATCCAGTTATTCTCTGTACTCTAAGGTGAACAAAAATAAGACTACTTTTTTTTTTTTTAAAGGAGGTACCAAAGATTGAACTCAGGACCTGTACATGGGAAGTAGGTGCTCAACCACTTGAGCTACATCTGTTCCCCAAAGAGAGTTGTGTTTTGTTTGTTTGTTTGTTTTTATGAGGTACCAGGGATCAAACCCTGGACCTTGTACATGGGAAACAGGTTCTTAATCAGTTGAACTACATCTGTTCCCCTCTACATATTTTTTCTTACATAAAAACTATTTCAATGGGAGGATTGCATCCAGCATCCAGGTGGAATCTGACCCTCCTCTTGACATAGAGGTGCAATGGACACAACCAATCCAATGTCCACATAGAAGAGGTGGCATTGGATTGGGAAAAGTGGACATAATGGACAAAGGGTATGGGGAAAGGCAGGAAGAGATGAGAGGTGGAGGCGTCTTTGGGACATGGAGCTGCCCTGGATGGTGCTTCAGAGGTAATCACCGGACATTGTAAATCCTCACAGGTCCCACTTGATGGAATGGAGGAGAGTATGGGCCATGATGTGAACCAATGTATATGAGGTGCAGAGGTGCCCAAGGATGTACTTACCAAATCCAATGGATGTGTCATGATGATGGGAACGAGTGTTGTTGGGGGGGGGGAGAGGGGGGGTGGGGGGGTGGGGTTGAATGGGACCTCACATATATATTTTTAATGTAATATTATTACAAAGTCAATAAAAAATAAAAAAATTAAAAAAAAAACTATTTCATTTTCATTAAATATTTCATGATATATTTACAATATAAAATTTTAAAAATGAAATTTATGACTACAGGCAACAAAAAAAAAATGGAATAAAATGCCTATCTAACTTACAAAACAGTGGTAAGGTACCTCAAGATCTTAGATATTGGCCCTAAGGGAGATTAACTCATAAACTGTTACCAAGTAATAATATTTAATTCCTCTGAATCAGATGATAAAATTAGGCATAAGCATCTAATAAGAAAAAATATGTACTACCATAGCACAAACGCATTTTAAAAATCCACAGCACTATAGATCAAACAATTTCCAAATGAATTTCTTTATTTCTTGTATTTTATGTAAGGAACAAAACTTCTTAAAATTACAGAATTTCAAACTTATCACCAGATTTTAGGATGTTTCCTTGTGTCTTAACAAAAACAGGCCTGAAAAATTAGGTAAAGTCATTTTGTGGGTGTAGCAGTTTGATATAGTTAGGAATTCCAAAAATAGATATTGGATTATGTTTGTCATCTGGTCTATTACTGGGCATGATAGAATTATGATTAGGGCTTTGATTGGGCCACATCATTAGGGCGATAAAAGGCATGGAAAAGGACAGGGTTGGAGCTTTTGATGTGAGAGTTTTTGATGGAGTTTTAATGTTGGAGTTTGATGCTAAAGTCCTAAGCTGGAGTCCCAGGAAGTAAGCATCCAGAAGAAAGAGAAGCAAGCCCCGGGAAGAGAGGACCTGAGCCAGAGAAGAACACAGAGGAATAGAGATGGCTCCTTAGACACAGCAGAAATCCCAGGGAGAAAGAGAGAGAGCCATTCACCTGATAGTCTATAGCTGACCTTGTGGAGAGAGGCAAAGCCAAGAGAGGCTCATAGTCTACAGCTGACCTTGTGGGGGAAACAGAGGAGCTGAGCCCAGAGGAACCCAGGAAGCCTGAAGCCGTGCACACTGTCAGCAGCCATCTTGCTTCAACACGAGAAAATAGACTTTGGTGAGGGAAGTAACTTATGCTTTATGGCCTGGAATCTGTAAGCTCCTACCCCAGATAAATACCCTTTATAAAAAACAACCAATTTCTGTTACTTTGCATCAGCACCCCTTTGGCTAATACAGTGGGATAAAAGAATCAAAACTCAAGATTGTAAGAACAATTCTAAAGTAAAGGTAAATAATTAAAATTACCTAACCAATTTTAAAGTTAAAATGCATTTTCTTCAATAAACATAGGCACACGCATGTGCACACACACAATTCACACATAAGATCTAATTTAAATCATTTGACAGTATCATTGAAAATAATTACTGTTCTTTCAACTTGCTCTTTCTCAAGCAACTATAAGCAACAAAAAATTTAGAAAAGCAACTCCTCCTTCCATATGTTTCAAACAAGTTTCTGACAGGTTTCCTCCTATGCTCATACAATACATTAGCTGGAAAAACAGCCAAGTCATTGTATATCAAGCAGACTTGTAAGTATAAATACCTCTGAAGGTATCTGAGTGGTAAATAGTGGTTTTAATAAACAGGTCAGCAAATGATATAGGAAAATTCCAACCTTACAAGAATTGTTCTTAAAATAAGTTTACCCAAGTATAGGCTTTAGAGATGCAGGCCATAAGTGTCCAGGAAGATTTTTAAAAAATTAATTAATTTTTAAAATAGATTTTTTAAAAGATACATAAATTTTACAAAATTACATTAAAAAATATAAGATGATCCCATATAACCCCACTCCCCACCCCACCCCCACTCAAGGAAGATTTTGTTTCGCTTCCAGTTACATGCAAATTTTACTTATTAGCAAACCTGACTAGTACGTTAAGGCAGAATTTGTAACTGACAGAGAATGTAGAAACAGAATTCCACTTTGAAGACCAAACTGTACTGTATTCTTTGGGAGCCAATCTTTTTTTCCCCCCAAGGTGCTCTGTCCAGGGTAAGGCCCACTTTGACTTAAAACAGTTTGGGCATCCTCCAGCATATTAGCAACCTTCCAGCATGTGCTCATCTGGACATGTCTGAACACAGCACTGAGGCTGGAGGCCAGATGAATTCAACCTGAAGTGACAAAAACATGGGCAACAGCTGCTCAAGGTAAAGGAAGCATCACTTTCAATTTCCTGTTACATCATGCTAAAAGTTCACTACATGCTGAAGGAAAAAAAAATCATCCTGAGTGTAGCAGTTTATATGGCTATGAATTCCCAAAATAGATATTGGATTATGTTTGTAATCGGTCTGTACCTGGGCATGATTAAGTTATGATTACGGCATTGATTGGGCTACGTCATTAGGGCAGTGAGTCCCTGGTGAGTGGAGACACACAGATAAAAGGCATGGCAAAGGACAGCGTTGAGGGTTTTTGACATTGGAGTTTTGATGCTGGAGTTTGATGCTAAAGCCTTAAACTGGAGCCCTGGGAAGTAAGCTCACAGAGGAAAGAGAAGCAAGTTCCAGGAAGAGGGGAACACTGAGTCCAGGAAGAAGCAAGACCCTGGAAAGGAGGAACCTAGGAAGCCTGAATCCTCACTGACGTTGGCAGCCATCTTGATCCAACACATGAAAATAGACTTTGGTGAGGGAAGTAACTTATGCTTTATGATCTGGTATCTGTAAGCTACTGCCCCAAATAAATACCCTTTATAAAACCAACGAATTTCTGGTATTTTGCATCAGCACCCCTTTGGATGACTAACACAAAATTTGGTACCATGGAGTGGGGAAATGTTTTTGTAATTACCAAAATGCTGGAACAGTTTTATAAATAGCTAAGGGTATTTTTGGGAGGAATTATGAGATGCTTGGAAGAAAAGACCTACAGTGCTTTAAAGAGACTGTTGATAGCAATATGGATGCTAAAGAGACTTTTTATAATGCCTTAGAAGTAAATGATAAAACTATTATTGGAAACTGGAGAAAAGGTGATCCATGTTTTAAGTTGCAGAGAACTAAGCAAGATTAACTCTTGGTGTTTTATGGAAGGCAGAATTTGAAAATGGTGGGCCTGGGCATTTAGCTGAAATAATTTCCAAAGTAAATCCAGAGAATGTGGCTTGGTTTCTGCTTGCAGCTTATGGCCAAATGCTAGACGAGAGAGATATGCTGAGGACTGAACTGTCAGGCACAAAGAAAATAGAAACTAATTCTGGAAATTCCAAGCCTCTGGAAATCAATCTCCCAGATGAAAGTGCCCCATTAGAGGACTTAATTAAACTTGGAACTGGTAAATCAGGATTGAAGATGCAGTTATCTCGGAAAGACTTGTGGAAAGTCTTACTGTCTGATGGCTTGGACCCCTGCTTCTTGCATGTTAAACCAATAAGGTTTTTGAGAGAGCTGTATGAACAAAACCACTGTGAGCTTGGATTAAAAGGGACATGGAAAGGAAAGACTGAAGGACAAACAGCTTTTAGAGGAAAACTATCGAAGCTGAGACCTGGAATTAAGATAGCGCCTTGGGCCAAGTGAGGAACCCCACCCATGTGTATAGAGAGGGTGAGTTTGCACCAGCAGTTGAAGAGAGTGGAGCACATTCCCCAAGGATTATGGAAGTTAAGGTCAGCACCCCACAGGTCTGAGAGGGATGGGCCTGTCCCACATGGATTAGGGAAGGCCAGGTGGTCAACTTGTTGCTCTGAGAGGGTTAAGCCTGCATGCCAAAGGTTAGGGAAGGCCAGGTGGTCAACTCATTGTTCTGAGAGGGTTGAGCCTGTATGCCAAAGGATAGGGGGAATGTTGTCTTCACATCAGTGTACTAGGGGGTTTAAGACTCTAACCCAAAGATTGGGTAAGGTGTGGCAATCACCCCAACACTCTTTGAGGGTGAGGTCTGGAGCTTGGTCGACACCCAGATGCTTGATGAGAATGGAACCAAGAAAATGGCTGTTGGGCAAGCATGTGAAAAGGGAGGTTCCCTTAAGGCCCCAAGAAGAAGAAACCATCATCTTTAGAATGACTCTCAGACTGAAATTGAATGGAGGATGCCCTGCAGGTTTACTGAACTGTAGGGGACCAATGACTCATATTTCTCTCCCAATTTATCCTTATTGTAATGAAAATGTTTATTCTTTGTCCATTTGTGTATTGGAAACAGATAAATTGTTTTCTAAGTTTCAGAGATCTATAGCAGACAGGACTTTGCCCCAAGAAAAACTGTATTTCTTTAAAATTGATTATGGTATGATTTAAGGTTTTTTTGAATATTGTAATGTCTTTTGGAATTCAGAGGATGGAGCACAGCAGTTTGATATAGTTATGAATTCCAAAAATAGATACTGGATTTTGGTAATCTGGTCTGTACATGTGTGATTAAGTTATGATTAGGGCTTTGATTGGGCCATGTCATCAGGGCATTGGGTCAAGGGGTGGGGACTAACAGATAAAAGGCATGACACAGGACAGAGTTGAGGGTTTTTGACGTTGAAGTTTTGATGTTGGAATCTGATGCTAAAGCCTTAAACTGGAGCCCCAGGAAGTCAGCTCACAGAGGAAAGAGATGCAAGCTCCAGGAAGAGAGGAACCCTGAGCCCAGGAAGAAGCAAGCCCCGGGAAGAGAAGAACCCTGAACCCAGAGAGAAGCAAGACCCTGGAAGGGAGGAACCCAGAAAGCCTGAATCCTTGCAGACATCAGCAGCCATCTTGCTTCAAATAGACTTTGGTGAGGGAAATAATTTCCTTTATGGCCTGGTATCTGTAAGCTCTTACCCCCAAATAAATACCTTTTATAAAACCAACCAATTTCTGGTATTTTGCATCAGCACCCCTTTGGCTGACTAATACACTGAGCCTTTGGAAGACACCCATGTAACAAATATGAGAAGATAATGGACTGAGTGAATTAGAAGTTTCCTCTGAAGAAAAAGAATATTAACAAAGTTAATTACTGCCCTCTTCTCCCCCAGGAATACTGAATTTCTGCCCTAAGATAAGAACAACTCAAGTGTTCAGTTTTTCCAGAAACTAGAACCAAGTTCTTCCTAACTGTAAGTAGCAATTTGTAAAATTATATTGCACTGAAAAGCAGAATATGTTCTTAATTAAATTCCCAGCTACATTTTCTGGTCAGTGTATGTTTTATTTTACAGGGCTGCTTAAAGCAGATACCATGAAATAAGTTGTCATTAAATAACGGGAATTTATTAGCTTACAATTTGAGACTGTGAGAATGTCCAAATCTGGATTAGATTTAAGAACATATTTTTCGGGGGTACATACAGCCTCAAGACACCACACTTCACCCTCTGGACCCCAAAAAGACCTGTTCTTTCCACATATAAAATACATTCATTTCATCACAACATCCCAAAAACCTAGTCATTTTTAGAAACAATGCTAAGTACAAAGTCTTATCAAAATCAGTCCTGGGGCATAATTCCCCTCCACCTCTGGACCTGTGAAACCTAGAGAACAAATTATTTGCTTCTAGTATACAATGGAGGGTCAGGCATAGAATAAACATTTCCATAGGGAGAAATTAGAAGGAAAATGGGACAAAGGTCCCAAACAATTCCTAAACCCTACAAGGCATACTCCATTAGATCTCAAAGTCTGAGCATCATCTTTTGAACAATGTTTTGTCCTCCAGGTCTGATGAAGTAGCAGTCCCACCCCTTCCAAGTGCTTGTGCAGCTGCCGTCCTCTCCCCAAACACTGGGGTAAAGGTTCCACCCTCTGAGAACACTGGAATGATGGCCAGATTCTCTGCTAACTCTGGGGCAGGGCTCTCCCTCTCTGAAGACTCAGGCAGCAGGACCCTTCATGAACAAAGGGGCAGAAATCCCACCCTCTCCAAGTGCTGGGGCATATTTACCCTTTCCACATATATGGGTGAACAAACTCTTGGCTGGAGAAGATGTCTTTGTTCCATGCCTCAGCTTCCATGGTTCTCCCTTTGAAGTCATTTTTACCTCAATCTCTCCCTTTCCATCCAAGTTGGCAGTGGTTCTATACATATAGCTATCACAAAAAATCTTGCTGATTTTGCATGTTGTTCACAGGATCCAAACAATCAGACAAAAGAAATTTCCACAAATCCTTTCTGGATGAGTGCATTTCCAATCCTGACTTGCACTGAAATGGCTGACTGGTTCCATGTTCAGTTAGACCCTCACGAGAAGCACTATTCTCCAGGTACTCACTTTCTAGAACCTCAGAATTTTCCAAACCATCAGTTTCTGTTTTCTTTTTGCCCAGAAGTTCAGTTCTCAGCTTATCACTTTCCTCTCACATTTTACTATAAGCTTCAAGGAGAAACCAGGCTTCATTACACATTTAGCTTGGCAATATCCTCAGCGAAATATCGAAGCTTATTTCTCTCAAATTCTGCTTTTCATCTAACATCAGAACTCAGTTTTGCACAGAGTGGATATAGTTCAGTGGTTGAGCACCTGCTTCCTACTTATGAAGTCCTGGGTTCAATTTCCAGAGCCTCCTAAAAAAATCAAACAATTTTGCCAAGTTCTCTGCCACTTAAAACAAGGGTCATCTTTGTTCTTGTTTGCAATGACATAGTCATCATATCTTTCTAAGACCTCATCAGAAGTACATTTAGCATCCATATTTCTACAGTGTCTTCAAGGCAATTAGGCCTTTTCTATCAAGCATTTGCTAGAAATCACCTTTTTTATAGTCTCTACCTATTAACCAATTCCAAAGCTGTTTCCATATTTTTGATATTTGCAATAGTAGGACCCCACTCTCCTGGTACCAAAATCTGTTTTAGTTTTCTAGGCTGCTAAAAGCAAATATGAAATGGATTGGCTTTAAACAATGGAAATTTGTAAGCTTTATTAGCGTACAGTTTGAGGTCATGTGAATGTTCCAATCAAGGCATCATGAAGCCAATGCTTTCTTCCCCAATACCAGCTGCCAGTGATCCTTGGCTCCTCAGCCATATGGCAAGGCACATGGTGGCATCTGCTGGTCTCTCACTTTCTTCCAAATTCTGTCATTTTTCACTTCTTGCTCCTGTGACTTTCTCTCTTTCTCTTTCTGTCTCTCTCTCTCCTGTTTATAAAGGACTCCAGCAAAAAGATTAAGACCATCTTGATTAGTAACCTCATCAAAAGGGCCTCCTTACAATGGGTTTACAAACACAGAAATAGATTAGAATTTAACAATATGTTTTTAAGGGGTACATACACAAATTACCACAAATTACCATATAAGAACAGACTTTATTTTTATTTATTTTACTTGGATTTTGTCATGTTGCAACTATTGGATTCTCCTTAGAGAGTATCCATTCATAACATCTATCAGTTATATAAGAGTCTTAACCTTTGCAGGGAAAATGCTTGACAAGGACTTAATCAGGGACTCTTACCTCGAATTACTTTGATTTACAAATTTTCCAAGATAAAGGGAACAAAGGCAGTAAGGAAATTAATATTTTAAATTATAGAAGTTATGGGTTTACAGGAAAATCAGGCATAAAGTACAGGGTTCCCATATACCACCCTATTACTAACACATTGCATTAGCATAGTACATTTGATATAACTGAGGAAAGTACAGTTTTATAACTGTACTATTAACTATAGTCCATGGTTTTTCTTAGGACTCACTCTTTGTGTTGTGCAGTTCCATGGATTTTAAAAAATGTTTATTCTATTAACATATATATAACCTAAACTTTCCCTTTTAACCACATTTAAATATATAATTCAGGGGTATTAATTATGATAAAAAAGTATACTATCGTCACCACCATCCATTACCAAACTTTTCCATCATTCCAAACAGAAACTGTATACATTTTAATAATTAACTCCATAATTCCTACCTCATCACCTGGTTACCTATATTCTAGTTTATGACTCTCTGAGTTTGCTTATTCTAATTATTTTAAATCAGTAAGATCATACAATACTTCTACTTTTGGGTCTGAATTATTTCACTCAATATGATGCCTTCAAGGTTAATTCATGTTGTCACATGAATCAGAACTTCATTCCTTTTCATGGTTGAATAATATTCCACTGCATATATATGCTACCTTTTGTTTAACCATTCATCAGGTGATGGACACTTGAGTTGCTTTCATCTTTTGGCAATTGTGAATAATGTCACTATGAACCTCAGTGTACAAATATCTATTTGAGTCCCTGCTTTCAATTCTTTTGGGTATATACCTAGAAATGGGATTGCTGGGTCGTATGATAATTCTATAATTAACTTGCTGAGGAACTACCAAACTGTATTCCACAACAGCTGCACCATTTTACTTTCCCACCAGCAATGAATGAATATGTTCCTGTTTTCCTATTTCTTTATGTCCTGTCCAAAACTTCCCATTTTCCTCTTTTTTTTTAGGGCTGGGGATTGGCCTGGGACCTCATATGTGGGAAGCTGGCGGCAACCACTGAGCCACATCAGCTTCTCTGAGCTGGTTTTTTGTTTGTTCTGCTTGTTTGCTTTTTTCCTTTTTCAGGAGGCCTGGGAACCAAACCTGGGACCTCCCATGTGGGAGCCAGGGGCTCAACTGCTTGAGCCACATCTGCTCCCCCATTTTTTAATAATAACCATTCTAGTTGGTGTAAATTGGTATCTCATTGTAATTTTGAGTTGTATTTCCCTAATGGTTAATGATGTTGCTCATCATGTCACGTGCATTTGGCCATTTGTATATCTTCTTTGAAGAAATATCTATTGGGGTCTTTTGCCTATTTTAAAATTGGGATGTTTATCTGTTTGTTGTTCAGTTCTAGGATTTCTTTATATATTCTGGAAATTAAACCTTTATCAGATACATGGTTTTCAAAATTTCCTCCCGTTGTGTAGGCTGTCATTTTACTTCATGATAAAATCCTTTGGTTCACAAATTTTTTAATTTTGATGAGGTTCCATTTGTCCTTTTTTTTTTTTCTTTTCTTGTGCATGCTTTGGGTGCAAAGTCTAAGAAACCATTGCCTAACAGAAGGTCCTAAAGATACTTCCTTACATTTTTTTTCTAGGAATTTTATACATCTGAGCCTTTTATTTAGGTCTTTGATGCATTTTGAGTTGATTTTTTGTATATGATGTGAAGTAGGGGACCACATTCACTCTTTTCCATTAGGAGGTACAATTTTCCCAGCCCTGTTTATGGAAGAGACAATTATTTTCCAGTTGAATGGGCTTCACACTCATGTCTAAAATCAGTTGGCCATTGATAAGAGGGATCATTTCTGAACTCTCAATTGGGTTCCATTGGTCTACATGGCTGTTCTTATGCCAGTATGTGCTATTTTTTATTAATGTGGTTTTGTAATAAGCTTTAAGATTAGGAAATGTGAGTCCTCCATCTTCATTCTTATTCAAGATGGTTTTGATTGTTTTGTGTCCCTTGGCTTTCCATATTAATTTGATGACTGGCTTTTCCATTTCTGCAAAGAAGACTGTAGGAGTTTTTAATTGGGGTTGCATTAAATCTGTAAATCACTTTGTGTAGAACTGACATACATCTTAACAATATTTAGTCTTCCAATCCATAAATATCCTTCCATTTATTTAGGTAGTCTTTGATTTCTTCCAGCAATGTTTTCTAGTTATCTGTGTACAAGTCTTTTACATCTTTGATTAGATTTATTTCTAGATATGTGATTTTATTAATTGCTATGGAATTTTTCTCTTGAATCCTTCTTCCAATTGTTCATTGTTAGTATATAGAAACTGCTGATTTTTAGGTGTGGATTTTGTACCCCACCAGTTTGCTGAATTCATATTTACTTCTATGAGCTTTGTTGCACATTTGTCAGTATTTTCTTTATAAAGAACCATGTCATCTGCAAATAGAGAAAGGTTTACTTCTTCTTTTCCAATTTAGATGCCTTTTATTTATTTTTCTTGCCTAATTGCTCTGGCTAGAACTTTCAGTATAGTGTTGAATAATACTGGTGACAGTGGGCATCCTTGTTTTGTTCCTGATCTTAGAAAGAAAGCTTTCAGTCTTTCACCATTGAGTACGGAGTTAGCAGTAGGTTTTTCATATATATCCTCTATAGTATTGAAGAAGTTTCCTTCTATTCCTAGTTTTCTAATTTTTTTTTTTAGTCAAGAAAGGATGGTGGCTTTTGTCAAATGTCTTTTCTGCATTGATATGATCATGGGTTTTTTTTCCTCCTTCATTCTGTTAATGTGTTGTATTATGTTAATTTTCTTATGTTGATCAACCCTTGCATAGCTGGGATGAATGCCAATTGATCATGGTGTATAATTTTATTAATATGCTGTTGGATTTGGATTGCTAGTATTTTGTTGGGATTTCTGCTGCTACTGTATTCATATGAGATATTGGTCTGTAATTTTCTTTTTTCTTTTTTTGGACTATCTTTATCTGACTTTGGTATGAGAATAATGTTGGCCTCAATTTTTTTCAAGAATATGAACAGGAATAGTGTTAATTCTTCCTGGAATGATTGGTAAAATTCCTCTGTGATGCCATCTGGTCCTGGCTTTTCTTTAGGAGGTTTTTGCTGACTAATTTGATATCTTTACTAGTTATTGGTTTGTTGAAATCTATTTCTTTTTGAGTCATTATAGAATCAATGTTTCTAGGAATTTGACAATTCCTTTTTATTTTATTTTATTTTTTAATTCTCCCCCTTCCCCCTGCCACAGTTGTCTGCTCTATGTGTCCATTCACTGTGTTCTTCTGTGTCTGCTTGTATTCTAGTCAGTGGCACTGGGAATCTGTGTCTCTTTTTGTTGTGTCATCTTGCTGCATCAGCTCTCCATGTGTGTGGCACCACTCCTGGGCAGGCTGCGGTTTTTTCATGTGGGGTAGCTCTCCTTAGGGGGCGCACTCCTTGCATGTGGGGCTCCCCTACATGGGGGCCACCACTGCGTGGCATGGCACTCCTTGTGCGCATCAGCACTGTGCATAGGCCAGCTCACCACATGGGTCAGGAGGCCCTGGGTTTGAACCCTGGACCTCCCATATGGTAGGTGGACTCTATCAGTTGAGCCAAATCCACTTCCCTCTTATACTCCTTTTTATATCACTGTGATTGGTAGTAATGCCCCCATTTTCATTTTTTATTTTAATCATTTTTGTCCTCTCTCTTTTTTTCTGTGTCAGTCTAGCTAAAGGTTTTTAGTTTTATTGATCTTTTAAAGAACCAACTTTTTTGGATTTGTTGATTCCCTCTATTGGTTTTGTATTCTCTATTTCATTTATTTCTTTTTTTAAAAAAATAATTTTCATCTTAGCAAGGCTGCAGTGGCTGCAACTGCTCCCTGAGCTTCATGATGCTGCCCAAGGACGACAAGAAGAAGAAAGATGCTGGAAAGTCGGCCAAGAAAGACAAAGACCCAGTGAACAAATCTGGAGGCAAAGCCAAAAAGAAGACGTGGTCCAAAGGAAAAATTCAAGACAAGCTCAATAATTTAGTCTTGTTTGACAAACTCTACAAGGAAGTTCCCAACTACAAGCTTATAACTCCTGCTGTGGTCTCTGAGAGACTGAAGATTCGTGGTTCCCTGGCCATGGCAGACCTTCAGGAGCTGCTTAGTAAAGGACTTATCAAGCTGGTTTCAAAACACAAAGCTCAACTAATTTATACCAGAAACACCAAGGGTAGAGATGCTCCATCTGCTGATGAAGATGCATAAACAGGTCCAACCAACTGTACATTTTGAAAAATAAAGCTTTATTAAATAAAATAATTTTCTATAGCACATATATACAAATATATGCATGTATTTTTTCAGAGATTTATTTTGTTTATTCTCCTTATCCCCTTGTTATTGGCATTTGCTGTGTCTGTTTGTTGTGTGTTGGTCTTCTTTTTAGAAGGCACTGGGAACTGAACCTGGGACCTCCCATGTGGGAGGAAGGCACCTATTTGTTTGAGCCACCTCTGCTCCCTGCCTTGTTGTGTCTCTCATGTTTTCTGCCTTGTGTCTCTCTCATTGCATCATCTTATTGCATCAGCTTACTGCCTTGCTCATCTTCTTTTAGGAGGCACTGGGAACTGAACTTGGTACCTCCCATGTGGTAGGCAGCAGCTCAATCAATTGAACCGCATCCACTTCCCTGTGTGTATCTTTAATTTTTTTTTAGGAGCTACTGGGGATTGAACCCAGGACCTTGTCCATGGGATGCAGGTGCTACATCCTGAGCTACATCCACTCTCCTATTTCATTTATTTCTGCTCTAATTGTTATTTACTCCCTTCTGCTTGCTTTAGCTTAGTTTGTTTTTCTTTTTCTGTTTCTTCCAGTTTTGAGGTAAGGTCTGTTTTGATATCTTTTTTTTTTTTTAAAGATTCATTTTATTTATTTTATTTATTCCCCCCTTCCTCATTGTCTGCTCATCTTCTCTTTAAGAGGCACCAGGAACTGAACCCAGGACCTCCCATTTGGGAGAGAGGCATCCAGTCACCTGAGCCACCTCAGCTCCCTCGTTTTTTGTGTCTTTGATTGTCTTTCCTCTCTGTATCTCTTTATTTCATCATCTTCTTTTATCAGCTTGCCCATGCCGGCCCATTGTGTCAGCTTGCCTTCTCTAGGAGGCCCTGGGAACTGAAATTGGGACTTCCCATGTCATAGGCGGGAGCCCAAACACTTGAGCCATATCCACTTCCTGTCTTTCTTCTTTTTTAATATAAGTATTTAAAGCTATAAATTTACCTCTCAGCACTGCCTTTCCTGCATCCCATCAGTTTTGGGATGTTGTGTATTCATTTTCAATTGCCTCAAGATATTTCCTAATTTCCCTTGTGATTTCCTCTAACCCACTGAAAGTACATTGTTTAATGTCCATATATTTATGAATTTTCCAATTCTCCCTCCATTATTCATTTCAGGTTCATTCTGTTGTGGTTGCAGAAGATACATTGTATGATTTCAGTATTTTTTAATTTACTGATACTGCTTTTATGACCTAAGATATGGTCTTTCTTGGAGAATGATCCATGTACACTGGAGGAGAAGCTGTATCATATTGCTATTTAATGAAGTGTTCCATATGTTTGCTAGGTCTAGTTGGTTTAGAATATCATTAAAGCCTTTAATTTAGTAACAGATCTTCTGTCCAGATGATCTATCCATTATTGAAAGTGGTAGTTTACATTCTCCTATTACTAATGTAGAAAAGTCTATTTTCTTCTTTCAAATGTCAATATTTGCTTCATATATTTTGGGGCTCTGCTGTCAGGTGCTATATTAGTCAGCCAAAGGGGTGCTGATGCAAAATACCAGAAACTGGTTGGCTTTTATAAAGGGTATTTATTTGGGGTAGGAGTTTACAGATACCAGGCCATAAAGCATAAGTTACTTCCCTCACCAAAGTCTATTTGGAACAAGATGCCTGTTAACATCTGTGAGGGTTCAGGTTTCCTGGGTTCCTACATTCCTGGGGCTTGGTTTTCTCTGGGTTCAAGGTTCCTTTCTTCCTGGGGCTGGCTTCTCTTTCCTCTGCATGCTGACATCCCGGGGCTCCAGGTTCAATCTTCAGCATTAAACTCCAACATCAAAACTCCAACATCAGAAACCCTCAACTCTGTTCTTTGCCATGCCTTTTATCTGTGAGTCCCTACCCACCAAGGGGTGGGGACTTAATGCCCTAATCATAACTCAATCATGCCCCAGGTACAGATCAGATTACAAACATAATCTAATATCTATTTTTGGAATTCATAACAATGTCAAACTGCTACAGATGCTGATGCAAAATACCAGAAATTGGTTGTTTTTTTAAAAATAAAGGGTATTTATTTGGGGTAGGAGCTTACAGATATCAGGCCATAAAGCATAAGTTACTTCCCTCACCAAAGTCTATTTCCATGTGTTGGAACAAGATGGCTGATGACATCTGCAAGGGTTCAGGGTTCCTGGGTTCCTCCCTTCCTCAGGTTTCTTTTTCCTGGGCTCAGAGTTTCTCTCTTCCTGGGGCTTGCTTCTGTTTCCTCTGTGAGCTTACTTCCCAGGGATCTAGCTTAAGACTTCAGCATCAGATTCCAACATCAAAACTCCAATATCAAAAACACTTAACTTTGTCCGTTGCCATTCCTTTTATCTGTGAGTCCTCACCCACCGAAGGATGGGGACTCAACGCCCTGCTGGCACAAGAGGTTTACATAAATACTTCATCAAGTAAACCTATGAATCCAATATAATCTAATATGCCCAGAGGAAAAGATCAGTTTACAAACATAATCCAATATTTCTTTTTGGAATTCATCAATAATATCAAACTGCTATAGATGCATATATATTTATAATTGTTATGTCTTCCTGTTGCATTGCCCCCTTTGTTCATGTATAATGACTGTCTTTGTTCCTTGTATCAGTTTTTTACTTAAAGTCTATTTTATTATATCTCATATTAGTATAGCTACCTAGCTTTCTTTTGATTACTACTTGCTTTGTATATTTTTTCCCACCCTTTCACATTCAACCTACTTCTGTCTTTGAATTTAAGGTGAGTCTCTTGTAAACAGCACAGAGTTGAATCATGCTTCTTCATCCATTCTGCCAATCTGTCTTTTGACTGGAGAGTTTAATACATTTGCATTTAAAGTAAATACTGATAATGCAGGCCCTCCTTCTGTCATTTTCCTGTTTAGTCTTTGTAAATTGTATGCCTTTTTTTGTCCCTCAATTCTTCCATTAATGCCCACTTTCATATTTTTTTTCTACCATATTGAATCCATTCTCATTTCTTTCTGGATATGTTTATCATATAATTTCCTTGTGGTTACCATGAGTTAAAATTTAACATTCTAATTATATAACCATCATATTTGATTTGATACCACCTTGACTTCAACAGCATACACATGTTCTGTTCCTATACCTCTATGATCCCCAACATTTTTATACTTGTTACAAACTATATCTTTATACGTTGTATGTCTAGTACCATAGATTTATCATTACTTTTTATTCATTTGCATTTTAGCACCAGTAAGAAGAGATGGTGTTACATATCAAACAATACAATGCAATAGTACTGGCATATATAATTATACATATGGTTACCTTTATGAGAGGTCTTTATTTCTTTATACCATCTGAACCACTGTTCAGTGTCCTGTCCTTTGGCGTTGCTTGTTGGGCAGTTATAATGGTGAACTCCCTCAGCTTTTATTTACCTGGGAATGTATTAATCTCTCCCTCATTTTTTAAAGAAAGTCTCACCAGATATAAAAGTCTTGGTTGGCAATTGTTTTCTCTCAGCACTTTAGGTATTTCAGCACATTGCCTTCATGCTTCCATAGTATCTGATGAGAAATCAGTATTTAATATAATTGGTACTCCCTTGTACATAACATGTTGCTTTTCTCTGCAGATTTCAGAACTCTCTCCTTGACAGTTTGACCAATATATGCCAGGATGAATTTCTTGTGGCTTGCTCGATGTCCAAATGCATGTCTTTTGCTAAGTTTGGGAAGTTTTCTGTCATTATTTCATTGACTATTCCTAATGGCCCTTTCTCTCTTTCTTTTCTTGTGGAATTCCAGTAGAGCATATATTGTTATGTTTGATGGTGTCCCACAGGTCTCTGAGAACGTTTTCACTTTTTATAATTCTTTTTTCTTTCTTTTCAGTCTGACTTATTTCAATTGTCTTGTCTTCAAATTCACTGATTCTTTCTTCTTCTTACTTTGGATAGGCCATCATTTCCTGTTTCTTTGTCTTTCCTGTTTTTATAATCTTCTGTTGCACACTGTACATATTAATATTTTAAAGTGTTAGCTCTGGGTTTTATTCTCTGTGATGTGTTTCTTGAGTTTGTATCCAGCTAGGGATATGACAGATTTTCTTGAGTGTTAGGAGCTAACAAAACCAAGCAAACCTAAGCAAAAAACACCTTTCATAGTCTTTGAAATAGTTTACAGTAGCTAGTGCTATCCTTCAGAGTCCAACCTTCCTAACAAAAATGTCAGCCCAAGGCAAAGGAAAGGGTAGAGTTCTCCAAGTCTTGTCCTGAGTTTGTGCTTGCTAGAGGCCTTAGGAGTTACCCTGTTTACAGGAATTTTAATGTTCTTTCTACTCCCCAGGGAACAGATTTTCTCCCTTTCCTGAATTTCTATTGTACTTCTTTTTTTTTTTAAGATTTATTTTTATTAATTTCTCTCCCCTTCCTCCCTGTTGTCTGCTCTCTGTGTCCATTCGCTGTGTGTTCTTCTGTGTCCGCTTATATTATCAGGCGGCACTAGGAAACTGCGTCTCTTTTTTGTTGCATCATCTTGCTGCGTCAGCTCTCCTTGTGTGCAGTGCCACTTCTGGGCAAGCTGTGTTTTTTCACTCAGGACAGCTCTCCTTGAGGGCAGGGCACCCCTTGTGCGCAGCAGCACTGTGCATGGACCAGCTCACCACATGGGTCAGGAGGCCCCGGGGATTGAACCCTGGGCCCTCTATATGGTAGGCAGAAGCTCTGTCAGTTGAACCACGTCCACTTCCCTCTATTGTACTTCTTAAAGCAGGTAACCTTTGCCCAAGGTCACCTGACTCAATTATTTCTTACTCTGCTTTTCCTGTCTCAAGCTGCTTTTGCCTGGAGGGCAAATTCTGAGATGGTGGGCATGCTGGATAGGAGTTTCAGAAGTCAATCCTTCCCAGCCAGAACAAGGCCAGGGACCCACAAAGGGAGTGCTGGCCAGCTCCAAATTGCCCTGAGAAGGGTAAGAGGGAGAGGCCAGAAAGGGTGCCAGGAGCTTCTCCCATGATTCCCCAAAGCTGCGCTTTCTTGACTTCTCACTTGCCCAACAAATACAGCCCTTCAACTGTTCTCCACAGCTCTGAGGAATCATCCATGTGCAAGTCTCCTCTGCCACCTTTGTTTAGATTGGGATGGGACACTGGCTGCCATCAGAGCTGGGCCTGTCTTGCTCTGAAGTAGCTGATCAAAAGCATTGACAGTGATCTGACCATACACCCCCAGATTTGGAGGGACGATGTCTTTCTTTTCCACCCTGACACAGCACACTGCCTCAGGGGCCAGGTTTATATCTCATTGCTGCTAGCCCCACGATTGTGGTATAGGAGCCAGTAGTCAGTGCATGGAGAGTGCATTTCACTGGTATTAACCATAATTTACTAGCCTCTTCCTTTCACTTTTCTGTGGAAGATGCACAGTGCTCTACTGGATTCCAGAAGAGTTTTGAAATAGTTGATTCAGATAGTTCCTGCCTGTTTAATAGTTGTTCTGGTGGAGGGACTGATTCCTGGAGCTTTCTACTCTGCTACCTTCCCACAATCAGTAAGACCATCCTTAAAAGATAATTTATGTTTTTATCATAAATTCCCAGTCTTTCACACAGGTATGAGGCATACTAATCAATGCCACCCTGAATAACACTCAGTGAGTGGAGTAGTTAGAAAATAAGTGTACTCTATGTGATCAGTTTTTCTTTTAATTAAAAAAAAACACATTATTTTGAAATAATTTCAAACATACAGGACAGGTGCAAAAATAACACAAATTCCATATACAGAACTCCAGTATAGTCTCACCTCCCCAGATACCCAAATCCAACAATTTTAACATTTTACCATCTTTTCTGTATCATTCTATCATCT
Organism: Dasypus novemcinctus; assembly: GCF_030445035.2. Classification (NCBI taxonomy): domain Eukaryota; kingdom Metazoa; phylum Chordata; class Mammalia; order Cingulata; family Dasypodidae; genus Dasypus; species Dasypus novemcinctus. Next base: position 21,607,689 of record NC_080691.1, on the reverse strand, counting down.
CTCTTTGTCTCATTCTCACTTTCACTTTATTTTCTAAACATTTGAGAGGTTAGACACATCATACTTCTTGAACATATAATATATTCATGTACGTCTCCAACGAACAAGGACATTTACTTATGTAAGCACCTTAAGTGCAATTATCTAATTCAAGGAAATTAAAGTTGCCATAAAGCCTACTTTCTATATGCCAATTCTTTTCTTATGTGCCAATGATATCCTTTTGAATCGTTTCTCCTCCATTCTTAGATTATATCCATCATTATGTACTGCATTTAATTGTTGTTATCTCTTTAGTTTCTCTTTCTTGTTTTTTTAGTTGTAGAAACAAATACACAGTATAAATCTTCCCATCATAACCTTTCTTCATACATACAATAAACAGGATTAATCACATTCAGAATGTTGCATTACCCCTTCCACCATCCATTCCTATAAGTTTCCCTTCACCCCAAAAAGAAAACCTCCACTTATTTTGCATTAACCCCTATTGTCCTGCATCCCACCCTTGGTGATCTGTACTCTACTTTCTTTTTCTCTGAGTTTGCATATTCTCTGGTATTTTCTTTGTGGTTACCAAGGTGCCTAAATTTAACATCCTAAATCTATAACAATGTCATTTACGTTGATAGCAACTTAAAATCAATAGCATACATAAACTATGTTCCTATACCCCTCTGTCCCCCCACTGTTATATAGTTCTTGATACAAATTACATATTTATGCATTATGAGTCCAAAACCATTGAATTATTATTACATTTTATCCATTTGCCTTTTAGGTCCCCTAGCACATTAAAAGGGGAGTTACAAACCAAAATACAATAGTAATTGGTATTTAGATTTAATCATGACAATATCTTTAATGGAGATCTTATTTCCTCACATGGCTTAATTCAATCTAGTGCCCTTTCCTTTCAACCTCCAGACCTACCTGTAGGGCTGCTGTAGTGGTGATAAAGTCCCTTAGCTTTTGTTTATCTAGGAATGCCTTAATCCCTCCCTCAGTTTTTAAAATATATTAGAGAGGTTGTGAACTTAAAATACAATCTTGGGGAAATGGACTTGGCCCAGTGGTTAGGGCATCCGTCTACCACATGGGAGGTCTGCAGTTCAAACCCCGGGCCTCCTTGACCCGTGTGCAGCTGGCCCATGCGCAGTGCTGATGCATGCAAGGAGTGCCGTGCCACTCAGGGGTGTCCCCCAAGTAGGGGAGCCCCACGTGCAAGGAGTGCATCCCATAAGGAGAGCCACCCAGCACAAAAGAAAGTGCAGCCTGCCTAAGAATGGCACCACCCACATGGAGAGCTGATACAACAAGATGACGCAACAAAAAGAGACACAGATTCCCATGCCGCTGACAACAACAGAAGCAGACAAAGAAACAAGATGCAGCAAATAGACACAGAGAACAGACAACCGGGGTGAGGAGGGGAGGGGAGAGAAATAAATAATAAATAAATAAATCTTAAAAAAAAAAATACAATCACGAACATGTGTGGAATTCCCATACAACATCCCTCTACCAACACACTACATTGCTGTGCCTCCCTTATTTTTGAAAGACCGTTTTGCTGGATACGGAATTCTTGGTTGGGATTTTTTGCTTTCATCAATTTAAATTTCTTCCTACTGCATTCTTGCCTCCGTGGTTTCCAATGAGAAATTGACATTTGATCTTATTGATGCTCCCTTGTATGTAACATGTTGCACTCTTCGCAGCTTTCAGAATTCTCTATCTTTGGCATTCAACAGTTAGTTATAAAATGGTACAATGTTGGTCAATTTGGGTTTATCCTGTTTGGAGTTCATTAAGCATCTTGGTTGTGTATATTCATGTTGTTCCTTAAATTTGGAAAGTTTTAGGTCATTATTTTTAAAAATATTCTCTCTGCCTATTTTCCTCTTTCTTCTTCTGGGACTCCTACAATGAGTATATTGGTACAAGAGAACCTGTATCCCACAGGTTCCTGAGGCTCAGTCCACTTTTCTTCATTTTTTTCCCTCTTTCTGCTCCTCAAACTTGGTGATTTCAATTGTGTTATCTTCAATTTCATTGATTCTTTCTTCTGCCAACTCCAATATGCTATTGAACCCCTCTAGGAAATTGTAAATTTCTGTTACTGTGGTTCTCAGTTCTGGTTCTTTTTCATAATTTCTGTTTCTTTGGATATTCTCATTGTGTTACTCTATCATTTTCCTGATTTCCTTTGGTTCTTTCTCCATGTTTTCATTTAGTTCTTTGAGCTTATTTAGGACAATTTTTTTAAAAAAGACTTATGTCTTGAGTGTCCTAGGTCTGATCCTCCTCATTCATGTTTTCTAATACTTTAATCTTCTCCTTTGCCTGGCATCACTTCCTGTTTCTTTGTATGTTCTAGAATCATTTGTTGAAACTTAGATGTTTTTATATTTCAATGTTCTATCACTGGAATTTAGACTCTGGTGCTTCTGTGCCTTAAGCATGTATCCACCTATTGTTGTGATAGAGCTTACCATGACTGCTTGGAGCTAACAAAAAAAAAAAAAAAGAGAGAAGAGAAAGAAGAATAAAGGGAGAAGAAGCAACAGGAGGAAGAGGAGGAGGGGAAAAGGGAAAAGAAAACACTTTTCTCAGTCTTTGCATATTGGCCTGTGGAGATACTCTCCTTCAACAATTATCAATATAATAAATTTGCAGAATAGCTTCAGGCCAAAGCATAAGGGCCACACTGATCCTTTCTGTGCATGCTTCTTGTCTTATTTCATTATTATTCTAGTAACATATATACAACCTAAAATTTTCCTATTAACCACATTCAAATATATAATTTAGTTTATAATTACATTCAAAATGTTGTGCTACCATCATTGCCACCCATTACCAAAACTTTTCTATCATCCCTGTATTAGCCAAAGGGGTGCTGATACAAAGTACCAGATATCTGTTGGTTTATATAAAGGGTATTTATTTGGTGTAGAAGCTTGCAGTTACAAGGCCCTAAAGAGTACAACTCAAAGTATCATCAAAGGTACTTCCTCACCCAGGACGTGTTTCCACGTGTTGAAGCAAGATGGTGGGTGATGTCTGTGAGGGTTCAGCCTTCCTTCTTCCTCTTAAGGCTCTGTGGTCTCAGCTTCTTCTGACCTCAGCTGTAGGCTGGCATAGGGCTCAGCTGCTCTGGTCTCTTCACAATGCCAGCTGTAAATTATCAGGCAAATGGCTCATCTCTCCCTGGGGCTCCAGCATCAAAACCAAGTTCTCTCCTCTGGCATGTCTTTCTCTGTGTATCTACTTCTCTGTGTTATTGATTGAGCATTTGTTTATATACCCCTCAAGGAGGTGAGGACTTAAACTGAGTTACACTCTATTGAAGTGGTCAGATCAAAGCCCTAATCTTAACATAATTTAATCAAAGACATCTCAGCTGAATCTAATACAATCAAAGGGTGTCACACCCAAAGGAGCAGACCAGTTTACAAACAATCTATATCTCTTTTTGGAATTCATAAATAATAGCAAACTGCCACACTCCTAAAAATAAACTGTAAACATTTTAAGTCTTAGCTCCCTATTCCCTACCCTCACTCTGTCCCCTGGGAACCTATACTCTAGATTCTGACTTTATAAGTTTGATTTTTCTAATTAGATCCATATCAGTGAGTTCATAAAATATTTGTCCTTTTATGTCTGCCTTAATTCACTCAATATGATGTCTTCAAGGTAATGTACATTTTCACATGTATCAATACTTCATGCCTCTCCATTGTGTATATACTATATGTTGCCAATCCATTCACTGGTTGATGCACACTTGGGTTACTTCCACCTTCTAGCGATTGTGAGTAATGCTGCTATGAACATTGGTGTACTATTAATATCTGTTCAAGTCCCTGCTTTCCATTCTTTTGGGTATATACCTAGCAGTTGGATTGCCAGGTCATATAATAATTCTTAACTTTCTGAGGAAATACCAAACTAACTTCCATAGTAGCTATATTATTTTACTTTCTCATCAGCAATAAATGATTGTTCCTGTTTCTCCAAGTTCTCTCCAATACTTGTAATTTTCCTTTGATTTAATACTAGACATTCTAGTTGGTGTGTAATGGTATCTCATGGTTTTGAGTTGCATTTCCCTAATGGCTAATGATGTTGATCATCATTTCATGTGCATTTTGGCCATTTGTTTATCTTCTTTGGAGAAGTATTTCTTTATATATTGTAGATAATCAACATGTAACCAGATTTGTGGTTTCCAAATATTTTCTCCCATTGTGTAGGTTGTCATTTTACTTTCATGATAAAGTCGTTTGAGGTCCAAAAGTTTTTCATTTTGGGAAACGGACTTTGGCCCAGTGGTTAGGGCGTCCGTCTACCATATGGGAGGTCCGCGGTTCAAACCCCCGGCCTCCTTGACCCGTGTGGAGCTGGCCATGCGCAGTGCTGATGCGCGCAAGGAGTGCCGTGCCACGCAAGGGTGTCCCCCGCGTGGGGGAGCCCCACGCGCAAGGAGTGCGCCCGTGAGGAAAGCCGCCCAGCGTGAAAAGAAAGAGCAGCCTGCCCAGGAATGGCGCCGCCCACACTTCCCGTGCCGCTGACGACAACAGAAGCGGACAAAGAAACAAGACGCAGCAAACAGACACCAAGAACAGACAACCAGGGGATGGGGGGAAATAAAATAAAATAAATAAATAAATAAATCTTTAAAAAAAAAAAAAAGTTTTTCATTTTGATAAGGTCCTAATTATCTATTTTTTTCTCTTGTTCCTTGTGCCTTGGAAGTAAAGTCTAAAGAAAGTATTGCCTAAGACAAGGTCCTGAAGGTGCCTCCCTACATTTTCTTCCAGGAGTTTTATACTTCTGTGCCTTATTTTTAGGTCTTTGATCCACTTTGAGTTGACTTCTGTATAAGGCATGAGCTAGGGATGGACATTCATTCTTTTGAAAATGGAGATCCAGTTTTCTCAGAACCATTTTTGAAGAGATTATTCTTTCCCAATTAAGTGGTTTTTGCCCCTTTGTCAAAAATCAGTTGGCCATTGTCTTGGATTGCCATAGAACTGCTGATGCAAAGTACGAGAAATGTACTGGCTTTTACAATGGAAATTTTATTAGGGGAAATTTTTTACAGTTCTGAGGCTATGCAATGCCTAAAGCAAAGCACCATCAGAGATGTTTTCTCACCAAAGTCAGCCACTGGTGCTTCTGGCATCCTGCCACATGGTGACCAGGCATATGGTAGGACTCATCTCATCAGCCCTGAGCTGCTCTGTGGACTGAGCCCCTTGCGGTCCTCTTTCCATGCCTCTGTCCTCTGCTGATTTCAAACTCCAGAAATTCTCTCAGACTCTCAGGGCTTCTCTGCCTCTCTGCAGCTTTAGGTGAATCTGGAGTCCTCTCTACCTTCTCCTTTCTCTCACATGGCATGAACAAAAATGGCAGCTTCCTTTCCCTGTGTGTCTGTGTCTCTGTTTATATAAAGCTCAACAAGAGAGTGGAAACCCAACCTGTGTCACACCTCACTGACATAGGCCAGTCAAAAGGGCCCCCCACCCACAGGAATGGATTAGTTCTAGAACATAATCTTTTTCTTTTTGGGATTCACAAAATGAATCCAAATGCTTATAGCCATAAAGGTGAGGGTTTTCTGAGCTCTCAGTCAATTCCATTGGTCTATATGACTGTCGTTGTGCCAGGATCACGCTGGGTTTTTTGGTTTGTTTTCTTTTTTAAAATTTTTAATTAATTAATTTTTAATGTTACATTTAAAAATATGAGGTCTCCATATACTCCCCACCCCCCTCACCCCACTCCTCCCATAACCACAACCTCCTCCATCATCATGGGACATTCATTGTACTTGGTGAACACATCTCTGAGCACTGCTGCACCACATGGTCAATGGTCCACATTACAGTTTACACTCTCCCCCAGTCCACCCAGTGGGCCATGGGGGGACATACAATGTCCAGTAACTGTCCCTGCAGTACCACTTAGGATACCTCCAAGTCCTGAAAATGCCCCCACATCACATCTCCTCTTCCCATTCCCACCCTCAGCAGCTACTATGGCCACTTTCTCCATCTCAGTGCTACATTTACTTCCATTATTAATCACATTCGTTCTGGAATAGAGTATGAGTAAGTCCACTCAAATCTATACTTCTCCATTCTGTGGACCCTGGGACGGTTATGTCCACTCCACCTCTGTATCGAGAAGGTGCTTAGATTCCACTTGGATGATGGATGCAATTCTCCTGTTTGCAGTTGTAGGCACTCTTGGCTCCCTGGTGTGGTGGTTGACCTTCTTCACCTCCCTGTTAGCTGGGTGGGGTAAGTCCAATAAACCAGAGGGTAGGAGTTGCAAATTTGTTGAGGCTCAGAACCTGGCTATCATATGGAGAGTCCAGAGATTCAGGTCCCCTGGGTATACACTAAACCCCAGTGCCAACCACAGGTCCGGTAAAAGTGACAGGAGAGGCTTGTGAACAAAGACCACACCTGAGTGCAACTCCATCACACTCAGGACCACAAGCTCCAAAGTAGGGCCAACTGACATGGCACTGAAGTCCATCTGCCATAACCATAGAACCTGTGGGTCTTTGTAACCCTCAGAAGAACCAATACCTGGGGTTGTATCTACTTTAGCTGTCTCTGGGACTCTGCTGAGGTGTGCCTAAGGGTGACCGTGCTGTTTTGATTACTGTGGCTTTGTAATAAGTTTTAAGACTGGGAAGCGTGAGTCCTCCAACTTCATTCTTTTTCAAGATAGCTTTGGCTATTCAGAAACCCTTCTGTATAAATTTAATGCTTGGCTTTTCCACTTTTGCAAAGGTCATTGGAATTTTTATAGGAATTGCATTGTATTTGTATATTGCATTGGGTAGAATAGATATGTCAACAATATTTAGTCTTCTAATACATGAACACATAATGTCCTTCAATTTATTTAGGTCTTCTTTGATTTCATCTAGCAATGTTTCTAGTTTTCTGTGTATAAGTCTTTTACATCCTTGGTTAGATTTATTACTAGATATTTTATTTTCCATTGTTATTAATATTTTAAATGCATTTTTCTTGATTTATTCTTCTTCTTATTCCTTACTATTGTATATAAGGTATTGGTCTTGTACTCTGTCACTTTGATGAATTCATTTATTAGCAGTAGGGGCTTTGTTGTGGAGATTCCAGGGTTTTCTGTATATGAAAATAAGTCATCTCCAAATAGGGTAAGTTTTACTTCTTCCTTTTGAATTTTAATGCCTTTAATTTCTTTTTCTTTCCTAATTGCCCTGGCTAGAATTTCCAGTACAATGTTAAGTAACAGTGAGGGGAAGTGGATTTGGCTCAACGGAGAGAGAGTCTACCTACCACATGGGAGGTGCTCCAGGGTTCAAACCCAGGGTCTCCTGACTCATGTGATAGCTGGCCCACACGCAGTGCTGATGTGCCACGCAGGGGTGTCCCCTGCATAGGGGAGCCCCATGCGCAAGGAGTGCGCCCCGCAAGGAGAGCCACCCAGTGTGAAAAACTGCAGCCTGCCCAGGGTGGCGCGCACACACAGAGAGCTGACACAGCAAGATGATGCAACAAAAAGACAGATTCCCAGTGCCGCTGTCAAGAATACAAGCGGACACAGAAGAACACACAGTGAATGGACACAGAGAGCAGACAACTGGGGGGGAGAGGAGGGTAAGGGGAGAGAAATTTTAAAAAAATAAATAAATATATTTTTTAAAAAGTAACAGTGGGGACATTGGGCATCCTTATCTTGTTCCTGGTCTTAAAGGTAAAGTTGTCTTTCACCACTAGTACGATGTTACCTGGTTTTTCATGTATGTCCTTTATTATATTGAAGAAATTTCCTTTTATTCCTAGTTTTCTATGTGTTTTTTAAAAATATAAAGTCTAGCTTTATTTTTAAGAAGATTTTACAAGTCTGTCAACCTCAAATATACATACATGGATTATTCATATGTTCCATCAGATGACACTTATTGCTTCAATCCCTCTGAGGAATATAAGGAAAAAAATAAATCTTATTCACAAATATGCATCCACTATATTACTCAGCTTAGTTCTAAAAATTTCTCTTTATAAATACTTTAACATGGTTGCTAGTGGTAGTACTGTTGTGCAGCTGCATATGGCTATAATTTTACAAGTTTGTTTTGCTAGCTCCTGGTTCTGTTCTAAGCTCCAAATTTTATAAGCTGAAAAATAAAGGTTACCTGGACTTCCAGAAAAGCCCACTGAATGCATCCTACAGTGCTCTGTGACAAGCAAGAGAAGTGTAGCCCTCAGCAAAATCCTGTGGAGAGGCAGGATACATGGGTACACGGTTTAAGTACCCAAGTCTTCCTAGCATCTCAAACTCAGGAATTTGTGGTCCACTTGTCTCTTTGCACTGGTTGGTATTCATATAGAGCTTCCTCAAGCTTTTGAATAAGTGCTAATAAAATCTGTTGACCCATTTTGATGCCTGTGGAAAACGTCACTGGTTTTATACTGGGTTTCTCAAGCTGCAGTTTCAATTGGGTAGATCTGTCTTTACGTTGAGCCAAAAACAAAGCAACAGGGAGAACAGAACTCTCCAGTTCATCTAAAAAAGCCTGCTTATGCTTCCTTTTCAGAATCTGCTGTTCTTCTTTTTTTGTATAACTAATCTTTGTTCATTTTCCTGTCATTCTACCTCTATAGCTTCTTCCAATTCTTCCTGTTCCTGAGTCAGCTTCAACTTATTTTTCTGAATGACATCCTTGTTTTTCTTTTGACATATCTCCATTTTCTTTTTTTTTTTTTTTTTTTTAAAGATTTATTTATTTTATTATTTTCCCCCCCTCCCCTGGTTGTCTGTTCTTGGTGTCTGTTTGCTGCGTCTTGTTTCTTTGTCCGCTTCTGTTGTCGTCAGCGGCACCCGCTTCTTTTGTCATCAGCGGCACGGGAAGTGTGAGCGGCGCCATTCCTGGGCAGGCTGCTCTTTCTTTTCACGCTGGGCGGCTCTCCTCACGGGCGCACTCCTTGCGCGTGGGGCTCCCCCACGCGGGGGACACCCTTGCGTGGCACGGCACTCCTTGCGCGCATCAGCACTGCGCATGGCCAGCTCCACACGGGTCAAGGAGGCCCGGGGTTTGAACCGCGGACCTCCCATATGGTAGACGGACGCCCTAACCACTGGGCCAAAGTCCGTTTCCCTCTCCATTTTCTTTTTGATGTTATCCAAATCCACGTTGTGGGTCAAGTTGAAAACAATTTCTTCCACTTCTTCCAGGAAATCATTATATTCTCATAGCCTAGGAAAGTCATCTTCTCTTTTATTGCATATCTTTAGCACTGTTTTTCAAATTTTAACCTCCTTAACAACAGTAGGATCTTCAAAGAGCTGCACCCTGAAGTTGCTCTTTATAAGTAGAATGCCACACTCATTTTTCAGTTTCTTGCACAAACAGTAAATCTACACAGCTTTCACACACAGAGTGTGTCCTCATACATTCACCATCAGCTTCAAGGAGGGATTCTGGCCCTTGGTGGTCTTACACTGGGGGCAGCCCTGATTGTCCATGGTGCCTTCTCTCCAGCAGACTCTCCTGATACCTGCTTCAGCCACAGCCACCACCATAAGCACCTCCAGACCCCTCTGATCTCGACCTCTTTAAGTGTTTTTATCAGGAAGAGGTGTCGGAGTTTGTCTAATGTCTTTGCTACATCAATTGAGATGATCATATGTGTTTTTCCCCTTTCATTCTGCTAATGTGGTTTATTACATAATAGATTTTCTTATGTTGACCCATGCATACATAGCTGAGATAAATCCCACTTGACCACGGTGTATAAGTCTTTAAAATATACCATTGAATTCAGTTTCATAATATTTTGTTGGGGATTTTTGCACCTATATTCATAACAAATACTGGTCTGTAATTTTCTTTTCTTGGGGTATCTTTATCTGGCTTTAGTATGATAGTGATTTTGGTCTCGTAGAATGAATTACAAGTGTTCCCTCTTCTTACATTTTTTGAAAGAGGTTAATAAGCACTTTTGGTGTTAATTCTTCTTGGAATATTTGGTAAAATTCCCCTGCAGAGTCATCTGGTCCTGAAATTATCTTTCTTGGGAAGTTTTGGTGATTGATTCAATGTCTTTACTATTTATTGGCTTGTTGAAATCTTCTATTTCTTCTTGAGTTAGTGTGATTAGTTTCAGTGTTACTAGCATATGTCCATTTCATCTAGGTTATCTAATTTGTTCACGTAGTTATTTATAGTATCCTCTTATAAGTCCTTTTTATTTTAGTGTGATTGTTAGTAATGTCTTTTTTTTTTTTTAAGATTTGTTTATATCCCCCCCCCCCCCATTGTCTGCTCTCTGTGTCCATTTGCTGTGCTTTCTTCTGTGTCTGCTTGTCTGCTCTTTAGGTGACACAGGGAACTGATCCTGGGACTTTCCGGAGTGGGAGAGAGGTGTTCAATCTCTTGTGCCACCTCAGCTCCCTGGTCTGCTGCGTCTCTTATTGTCTCTCCTCTGTATCTCTTCTTGTTGTGTCATCTTGCTGTGCCAGCACTCTGCTTGGGCCAGCTTGCCTTCACCAGGAAGCGCTGGGAATTGAACCCTGGACTCCCATATGGTAGACGGGAACCCAGTCGCTTCAGCCATGTCCTCATCCTCAGTAATGTCTTTTCTGATTTAAGTCATTTTGTCCACTCTCTTTTTTCCCTTGTCAGTTTTGCTAAAGGTTTGTCAATTTTATTCATCTTTTAAAGAACCAACTTTTAGGTTTGTTTTTCTTTTGTTTTTTAATTCTCTATTTCATTTACCTCTGCTCTGTTCTTTATTTCCTCCCTTTTGCATGCTTCAGGCTTAGCTCACTCTTCTTTTCCTATTTCTTTCAGTTTTGAGGTTAGGTCTCTTATTTGACATCTTTCTCTTTAATTTTTAATGTAAGCATTTAGAGCTATAAATTTCCTTCTCAGCACTGACTTTGATGCATCCTATCTGTTTTGGTATATTATCTTATATATATATATAATATATATATGGATCAAGGTATTTCCTAACTTTCCTTGTTATTTCCTCTTTAACCCAGTTATAGCACATTGTTTAATTTCCACATATATGTGAATTTTTCATTTTCCCTCTGTTATTGATTTCTAGTTTCATTCCATTGTAGCTGGAGATGATACATCATATGAATTAAATATTTTTGAATTTATCAAGACTTGTTTGTGACCTAAGATATGATCTATCCTACCCTGGATAATGATCCATGTATACTCGAGAATAATGTGATTTATGTTGTCAAGAGAAGTGTTCTGTATGTTTATGTTATGTTTAGTTGGCTTCAATAGGGGTTCTTAACCTTTTTTGTTCCACTGGCCCCTTACTAAGTCCTCACTATACTGTGTGTTATTTAGTAAATATATCACAGCCACACCAACACGTCCCCATAAGAACAGTGCTTTTTTGAATTTTCAATTCATAGACCCCCAAGGGGTCCATGGACCCCTGGTTAAGAACCCCTGGTTTAGAGTATCATTCAATTCCTTAATTTCCTTATTCATCTCTGTCTAGATGTTCTACCCATAATTGAAAGTGGTGTATTAAATTCTCTTACTATTAATGTTGCAGCATTTTTATTTCTCCTTTCAAATCAGTATTTGCTTCATTTATGTTGGGGTTTTCCTGTTGGGTGCATGTATATTTATAATTGTTACATCTTTTGTTGAATTGGTCCCTTTATCACCATATAATGACCACTTTGTCTCTCCTGTCAGTTTTCTTTTTAAAAATAAAAACAGTATTATTGACCCACTATACAATCCATTCAAGTCTACAATCAGTGACTTTTGGTGTAATTAGAGTTGTGCATTCATCCCCACAGTCAATTTTAGAACATTCTCATTGCTCAAAAAAAAAAAAAAAAAAGCCCATACCTCTTATACTCCCCTATTATTGACACTTCACATTGGTATGGTAGCCTCATATCAGTTTTTTACTTAGTCTATTTTATCTCATATATTAATATAGATACTCTAGCTCTCTTTTGGTTACTACTTGCATCATATTTTTTCCATCCATTTGCTTTCAATCTACATATGTCTTTGAATTTAAAGCGAATCTATTTCAAAGTGAGTTGGGAGGTCATTCCAGTGGTTACACTTATGCACATCTCAGCAGGATCTCACTGACTGCCACAGTAAATATTCCTCAAATGGTGGGGCTCCTGAGGGCTCTAGAGATATCCAGACACTGTAGGCAGAGCAGACAGCTCAGGAGTCCGGTGCTGTGCCTGTATGCCTTACCGTGGAATTTATGCTCCCCACTATGAAAGAGATGGACTGATTTGTGGTTTCCCTACACATGGCTCTTCTGCCCCTTCTATTTAAATCTATATTTAGTACTATACTTGATAGGTGTATGTCCAAGAGACTTAAATCTTTGGTCTGTCCATGTGGCAGTTGGGCCCTGAATCTCAGCAGAGTGACAACACTTACTTTCCAGTTCACTGGACTCACCCAGGACAACTAACAAGGTGATGATGGACAATGCCCATTCTAAGGAACAGTCTGCAACTACAAGCAAGACAGTTCTATCTGCCCCATGGGATTTAAGCCACCTCTCAAATAGAGGTAGAGTGAGTATCACCATCCCTAAATCCTCAAGACTAGGGAGTGAACAATGGACTAAAGTAAACTTACTATTATTCTAATACAGACTTATTGTTATTCTAGCAATAGAAGATCTTTTATCACTGATGTGGAGGCAGTGGCCACCAGAGGTTCTGAGGAGGAGAAGGAAAAATGGATGTAATATGGGGACATTTTGGGGACACTGGAATTGTCCTGCGTGATGTTGCAATGCTGGATACAGACCATTATATATTTTGTCATAACTTAAAAAATTGCGTGGGACAGAGTGCAAACTATAATGTAAACTGTAATCCATGGTTAGTGGCAATGTTTCAATATGGGTTCAATTGCAACAAATGTACCACACTAATGAAAGATGTTGTTAATGTGGGAAAGTGTGGGGGAGAAGAGGGTGGAGCATATGGGGATCCCCTATAATTTTTTTTTTAAAGATTTATTTTTTATTTATTTCTCTCCCCTTCCCCACCCCCACCCCAGTTGTCTGTTCTGTGTGTCCACTCACTGTGTATTCTTCTATGTCTGCTTCTATTCTTAGCAGCACAGGGGAACTCTCCTTGCTGCATCATCTTGCTGTGTCAGCTCTCCGTGCGTGCGGTGCCACTCCTGGCCAGGCTGAACCTTCTTTTGCACTGGGCGGCTCTCCTTACAGGGCACACTCCTTGCGTGTGGGGCTCCCCTATGCGGGGACACCCCTGCGTGGCAGGGCACTCCTTGCGCGCATCAGCACTGCACATGGGCCAGCTCCACACGGGTCAAGGAGGCCCAGGGTTTGAACAGTGTACCTCCCATGTAGTAGACAGACACTCTATCCGTTGAGCCAAGTCCACTTCCCTCCCTATAATTTTTTATGTAACATTTATGTAATCTAAAGTTTCTTTAAAATAAACAAATAAAAAAATAAAGTTAATCTCCTGTAGACAACATAGAGTTGTGTCATGCTTTTTTCATCCATTCTGCCAATCTTTGTCTCTTAACTGGACAGTTTAATCCATTTCCATTTTTTTTAAAGATTTATTATTTATTTATTTCTCTCCCCTTTCCCCACCAGCCCCCCGTTGTCTGCTCTCTGTGTTCATTTGCTGCATGTTCTTCTTTGTCCACTTCTGTTGTTGTCAGCGGCACAAGAATCTGTTTCTTTTTGTTGCATCATCTTGTTGTGTCAGCTCTCCATGTGTGCGGAGCCATTCCTGGGCAGGTTCACTTTCTTCAACGCTGGGCGGCTCTCCTTACAGGGCGCACTTCTTGCACGTGGGGCTCCTCTACATGGGATACCCCTGCATGGCACGGCACTCCTTGGGCGCATCAGCACTGCGCGTGGGCCAGTTCCACACAGGTCAAGGAGGCCCGGGTTTTGTGTGTGTGTGTGTTTTTTAAAGATTTATTTATTTTATTTTATTTTATTTATTTCTCTCCCCTCCCCCCCGCTCCAGTTGTCTGTTCTCTGTGTCTATTTGCTGGTGTTCTTCTTCGTCCGCTTCTGTTGTTGTCAGTGGCACAGGAATCTGTGTTTGTTTTTGTTGCATCATCTTTCTGCATCAGCTCTCTATGGGTGGCGCCATTCCTGGGCAGGCTGCACTTTCTTTCACGCTGGGCGGCTCTCCTTAATGGGGCTCACTCCTTGCATGTGGGGCTCCCCTGCGTGGCAGGGCACTCCTTGCGCACATCAGCACTGCGTATGGGCCAGCTCCACATGGGTCAAGAAGGCCTGGGGTTTGAACTGCAGACCTCCCATGTGGTAGACGGATGCCCTATCCACTGGGCCAAATCCGCTTCCCAATCCATTTCCATTTAAAGTAAATACATATAATGCAGTCTTCCATCATTTTCCTATTTAGTCTTTGTACATCATGCCTTTTTTGTGCCTCAATTCTTCCATAATGGTCCACTTCTATATTTATTTGATTTTTTGTATTGTACCACACTTGAGTCCCTTTTCATTTCTATCTCATACACTTTTTCATATATTTTCCTTGTGGTTAAAATTTAACATCCTAAATATATAACTATCATATTTGATTTGATACTATCTTGACTTCAATAGCATGCATGCTTTGGTCCTATTCCCTTCTGTTCCCCAAGTTTTTTTGTATTTGTTACAAACTGCCACCTTTAAACATTTTATATCCAGTACCATAGATTTATCATTACTTTTCATTCATTTCTATTTTAGCACCTGTAGAAAGACATGGTATTACATACCAAACAATACAATTTAATAGTATTGACATTTATAATTACCCATATGGTTACCTTTATGAGAGGTCTTTATTTCTTTATACCACTCAAAACCACTGTTCAGTGTCCTGTCCTTTGGCGTTGCTTGTTGGGCAGTTATAGTGGTGAACTCCCTCAGCTTTTGTTTATGTGGGAATGTATTAATCTCTCCCTCATTTTTTAAAGAAAGTCTCACCAGATAAAAAATTTTGGTTGGCAATTTTTTTTTTCGCACTGTAGGTATTTCAACACACCGCCTTCTTGCCTCCACAGTTTCTGTTGAGAAATCAGCACTTAATCTAACTGGTAGTCCCTTGTCCATAACACACTGCTTTTCTCTTGCAGCTTTCAGAACTCTCTCCTTGATAGTTTGACCAGTGTATGTCAGGGCATATTTCTCTTCCAGTTTACCCTGTTTGGCATTCTTGTGGCTTGTTGGATGCATATTCACTTCTGTTGCTAAGTACGGTTAAGTTTTCTGTCATTATTTCTTTGAATATTCCTTCTGTTCCTTTCTCTTTTCTCCTTCTGGGACTTCCATATGTGCATATTGTTATTCCTCTCACCAGAGAACTTAATTTTGTTTATGCAGTGTCTACTCGCTATTGTTTTTTTCTTTTTAACCTGCAGAACTCTCTTTGGCATCTTTTGTAGTGCTGGTCTAGTGGTATGAACTCCCTCAGAGTAGTAATATCTTAATCTTTTCACTTTTTTTTTTATTCAGTTTTTAAAAATATTACATTAAAAAAATATGAGGTCCCATTCAACCCCACCACCCCCACCCCACCACTCCCCCCACAGCAACACTCTCTCCCATCATCATGACACATCCTCTTTTCTTCACTTTTAAAAGACAATGTGCCAGACAGAATTCTCTGTTGGCAACTTTTTGCTTTCAGCAATTTACATGTCATCCCACTGACTTCTTGCTACTAGGGTTTTTGATGAGAAATCAGCAGTCTTATTGAGGATACCTTGTACATGACACATTGATTCTCTTTTGTGGCTTTCAGAATTCTCTTTAAATTTGGCATCTGACAGTTTGAATATGTTGTGGTGTTGGTGTATTTGGGTTTATCTTATTTGAGCATTTTGGATGCATTTAATCATATCTTTCACTAAATTTCGGAAGTTTTCATCCATTATTTCTTTGAATAGTCTCTATTCCCCTGTGGTAGCATGGAGTTATGTACTGCAGAAAAGTATGTTCATAACCTTATTCCCATTGATGTGAACCCAATGTAATCAGAATTATTCATTGGGAAGGGGATTTGGCTCAATTGATAGAGCATCCGCCTACCACATGGGAGGTCCAGAGTTGGATCCCCAGGGCCTCCTGACGTGTGTGGTGAGGTGGCGCTTAGCAGTGCTGATGTGCACAAGGAATGCTCTGCCACGCAGGGGTGCCCCCCACATAGGGGAGCCCCACACGCAAGGAGTGCACCCCATAAGGAAAGCCAATCCATGAGAAAAAAGTGCAGCCTGCCCAGGAGTGGTGCCGCACACATGGAAAGCTGACACAGCAAGATGACGAAACAAAGAGACACAGATTCCCAATGGCACTGACAAGAATGCAGAAGAACACAGAGAATAGACACAGAGAACAGACAACGAGGGGTGGGGAGGGAGGGGAGAGAGATAAATAAAAATAAACCTTTAAAAAAAAAGAGAGAGATGCAGGAGAGAATCAGGGCAAGACGCAACAGAAACCAGGAACTGAGGTGGTGCAAGCGACAGGGAACCTCTCTCCCACATCGGAGGTTCCAGGATCGAATCCAAGTGAAACCTAGTGGAGAAAATGAGAAGACAAAAAAAAAAAGGAAAGAAACAGACACAGACAATCACACAGCAAAATGGACACAGACAGCAAAACAGTGGCGGGGGAGAAAACAAAACAAAATAAAACAAACAAAAAACCCATCGACCTAATTTGCGGAAATGGAAATGCAAATTCATATGGAAGGGCAAGAGCCCTGAAGAGCCAAAACCATCTTGAAAAGGACAAAGTTGGAGGATTCACACTTTGCAGTTTCAAAACTTATTACAAAGTTACAGTAGTCAAAACTATTACCTGTCCGAGGACAGGCACTGATCAATGGTATCAAACTGAAAGAGCAGAAATAAACACACACATCTATGGTCAACTGATTTTGGACAAGGGTATCAAGCCCAATCAACAGGGAAAGAATAGTCTCTTCAACAAATGGTGCCGGGAAAACTGAATATCTATATGTAAAAGAAGGAAAATGACCCCTGCCTCTAAACATATATAAAAATTAACTCAAAATGAATCAATGACCTAAATATAAGTATGAAAACTATTTTTACTTTAGAATAAATAAAGTAGCTTCAGGACCTTGTGTTACACAGTGGATTTACACAAAAGGTATTAGCAATAAAAGAAAAAAAAAAGAAAACTGGATTTCATAAAATTAAACTCTTTTTGTTTAAATAGCTTCAGGACCTTGTATTAGGCAGTGGATTAATAGGTTTACACAAAGGTATTAGCAATAAAAGAAAAAAAAAGAAAATTGGATATCGTAAAATTAAACTTTTTTTGTCTCAAAGGGCATTATTAAAGTAAAAAGACAATGTACAGAAAGGGAGAAAATATTTGAAAACCATATATCTCATAAGTACTTAATATCTAGAATATATAAAAAACTCCTTTACAACTCAACAAAAAGACCATCCAATTAAGAAATGGCCAAAAGACTTGAGTAGAGATATCTCCAAAGATCTATTAATGCCAAAAAAAAAGCACATGAAAAGATTCTCAACATCATTGGTCGTTAGGGAAAGGCAAATCAAAACTTCTGAGGTTCCACTTCACACCTATGAGAATGGATATTATTTTCAAAACATAAAAAAGAAAAATGCTGGTAAGGATGGGGAGATCTAGGAACTGTCATACAATGTTGGTGGGAATGGCAAATGGTATAGCTGTTGTGGAAAACAGTTTGGCTCTTCCTCAAAAGGTTAAAGAAGCACCATGTGACACAGCAATCCCACTGTTAAGTATACTCCCAAAAGAATTGTGGGCAATGACTCAGATATTGTTTTCTCTTTGTTTTGAATTTCAAACAGATATGTTTGGGGGGTATGACCCTATATTTACAAATGTTTGGTATTGCTATTATAAGCAATCCTTAAGGAAACTTTTACCAATGAGGTCACAGATATATAGTTAAAGAATAAACGGGAAGCAAAAAATCCTGTCTTAATGCTTTGCAAATGCAAAAATATTTCAGCTTGAAAGAAAACTCAATAAGAGTAAGATAAACAGATCTTAAATACCACACATTTCACTTTGATAAAAATGAGTAATGCTCTATAAACTCTTTATCAAAAGTGACTCTGGGAAGTGGATTTGGCTCAACTGATAGAGCGTCTGCCTACCGTACAGGAGGTCAAGGGTTCAAACCCAGGGCCTCCTGACCCGTGTGATGAGCTGGCCCATGCACAGTGCTGACACCTGCAAGGAGTGCTGTGCCACATGGGTGTCCCCTGCGTAGGGGTGTCCCCCGCATAGGGGAGCCCCACATGCAAGGAGTGTGCCCTGCAAGGAGAGCCACCCCATGCGTAAAAAGAGCAGCCTGCCCAGGAGTGGCACCACATAACACAAGAGAGCTAGGTGATGCAGCAAGATGACACAGCAAAAAGAGACACAGATTCCCAATGCTGCTGAAAAGAATACAAGCAGACGCAGAAGAACACGCAGCAAATGGACAAAGAGAGAAGACAACGGCGGGTGGGAGGAGAGAAAAATAAATAAATAATAAATCTTAAAAAAAAAGTTACTGAGGTGTCCACAGAAAACTTGTACATGATTGTTCATAGTAGCAATATTCATAAGAGACAAAAAGGGGAAACAAAATAATCCATTAACTGCTAACTAGCTAAAAAAATGTGGTATGCTTCTCTAAATGTATACCCAAAAGAACTAAAAGCAGGAACTCAGACAGACATTGCACATCAGTGTTCACAGCAGCATCACTCACAATAAGCAAAAGGTTGGCAGTACCCCAAAATCATCAATGATTGAACAAACAAAATGTGGTCCATATATCTGAAGGAATATTATTCAACTGCAAAAAAAGGAATGAAATTCTGATATATGCCACAACATGAATGAACCTTGAATATACTTTGAATGAAACAAGCCAAACACAAAAAGGACAAACTGTATGACCTCTTCTACATGAAACATCTTGAGTAAGCAAATTAAAAGGGACAAAGGTAGACTAGAGATTACCAGGGGCTGGGGAGTGGGGAGGGGAAGAGGAATGGGGATTTACTGCCCAATTAGCACAGTTTATGTTTGCATGATGAAAAGTTTTAGTAATGGAAGGTGGTGATGGCAGCACATCTTGAATGTAATTAATACCACTGAATTATGCACTTAAAATTGTTAAAGTGACAAATTTATATACATTACCACATAAGAAAACAACTGAAAAAAAAAGTCATATTATCTTTATAGTGGTTCAGCCATAAAAAGGAATGATGAAATACTACATAATAGAATATGCCACGTGCAGGAAGCCATAAGCAAATGATTATATTGTATGATTCCTTTTTAAATGAAATATCCAGAAAAGGCAAATCTATAAATACAAAGTAGATTAATGATTACCTGGGGCAGGCGTGACCACAAACAGGCACTGGGGTGTTTTTGTGGTGATAGATATGTTCTAACGTTGAATTGTAATGGTTGAATGAAACTCTATATATGTCCTAAAACTTATTGAATTATACATTTAGAACAGTTGAATTTTATGGTGTGTATTATTCCTCAGTAAAAAGTGGCTTTAGTGGTATCAGAGACACAGATATCATAGAATCAAAGAATTTGCATAATTTTGTTTCAGAATGGATAAAAGCATTATTTCTAAATTAACATGACAGTTTATGTAGTCAAACTTACAGAGGAATTGTGGTTTTGTTTTTTTCATTTTAAGGAGAATGACTTTGAGTAGTATAACCAAAACTTCATTTATGACATAATAAACATGACTTCAGTTTCTTCAGTCCAAAGAATGGCACTTCTTACTTAAGAGATTACATTTTGCCTTAAATATTCCCAAGCCCATTCATTTACATTTGGAATATCCATCTTGTCTGATACGATGGTATTTCACAAAAGGACAATCCTTGATCAGTGACCAAACTGCTGAATTTTGATGTTCAACCATTGTTTTAATCTTACTGATTCCATACATTCCAGAATGTTGAATGGATTTGTAATAAACTTCTAAGATGGAGGGAAATTTCTTGTTTGTCTGAAATCTGGCTTGTGTTCATTTTATTAAACAACAAATAAGTTCCAAAAATGCTTATAACTTCAGCTACTAAAATTCCTTTAAAGATGTTCTTTGCCAGTAGTTCCACAGTATAGCCATCCTGAAGCACAAACGCAAGGAGCTGCACATGCACAAGATGGACAGATATTTGTATACTAATGTTCACAGAAGCATTAATCTTGAGAGTCAAAAGATGGAAGCAACTGAAGTGTCCATCACCACTGATGGACACACCAAAGGTGGTATACACATGTAATATTCCTCCAATCTTCTGATACATGTTGCAACATGGCTAGACCTTGAAGACATCATGTTGAGTGAAATGTCAGGCACAAAAGGAAATTCCACTTACATGAACTATTAGAATGTGCAAATTCACAGAAAAAAAAAGTAGAGTACAGGTAACCAGGAACAGAAGGGAGAGGGAATGGGGAGTTAATGTGTAATGGGTACAGTGATTCTAAGGGTGATGGAAAAGTTTTCCTACTACATGGGTGATGGTAGCACTACGCTGTGAATGTGATTACTGCCACTGAGTCTTATGCTTGGGTGTGGTTGAGATGGGAAATTTTAAGTTGTGTATATGTCATAACAATTTAAAGAGACTAGAGACAATGGCAATTAAATGCAACAAATGATCCTAGGCTGGACTGAATGGAGAAAATGCCCAGCACATTTTTGAGATAACTGAAAAAAACTGGAATATGAACTATATGCTATTTATGGCAAATAGTGTAAACTTGACAACTGTACTGCAATTCATTACATAAGTGAATGTCCTTGTACTTAGGAAATGTACTTGGAAGTGATAAGTATTCAAGGAGCATTGTGTTTGCATTCTATTCTCAATGTTTATAGAATAGACAGTCTGATGGATAGGATAGATAAAATGATATAACAAATATAGTAAAATGCTAACACTTGGTAAATTTGAGTATCTGGGTTAGGGAATTTTGGAGTTGTTGCATTGATTCTGTATTATCATTGCAACTTTCCTGAGGTTTGAAATCATTTCAAAATAAGTTTTTTTTTAAAAAAATCAGTGCATGGGGAAATGTTAGGTCATTCGAGATCTCACCAAGATAGAGCCCATTCATTATAGCAGTGAAACAGGTATGGAGAGTCAAACACTTGAGCTGCCATAGCTACATCTCTGACATTCCCTTTTAAATAATTTTTAAGGGCGGGAGGAGCAGCCATGACTTTGTAACTGACAAATTAATCCCAACTCATTGGTTATCCTCTTATATTGCATTCCAGTATAATCTTCTAATGTGACGATATCCATGAATTTATTAAATACCCTAAGTGGTATTTTATCCCTTTCCCCAATCTCATTTAGTTCAAGAATTTTTAAGGCTAAATGTCTAGAAATGCAGGATATTAATTTTAAAGTTTTTCAGCATTTTGCAAAATTTTTCTTGTAAAAACTCTGGGCTTAGTTTTTATTTATTCCTTTAACTGAGCCCCAGAGAAGGGAGTACTGTTTGCGTAAGAAAAGTCTCACTAAAAGATTGCCGCTCAATTCAAAGCAATCCTGTCCCTATCTTCAATTAAGAAAACAAAAACAAAAACAAAAAATACTGCTGAGCCTTTGAAATTGCAATTCATTTTGTCACAGGTTTCAAATACCCCAGCCCCAGGCTCTATCTCACAGGGAAAATCAGGGTCAAAACCTTGCATAGCTTTTCCTTAACACTTGGCATCAGATGATGGATCGTGCATATTTATGGGTTGTGGTTATGGAAGATTCTTGTCCCCAATGCAGAATAACCACCAGGAGCCATGGTATATTTATACATTGGGGATCCGAGAAATGACCTCGAGAATTTTGAAAGCTTAATATCTAAAAGCAGTTAAAACTTTACAGTTGTTCGCATTTTGCAAATTCAATGGTGGCGAAAGAAAGCTCCCTTTTTTTTTTGAGAAAACACTTCAGTGAGACTTGGCCTTCCCAGATCACCCAAATTCTATTCAGGAATGAAGTCTGGAAATACAAGAAAGGAAATTTTTGTCATCTAATCCATCATTTGTTTCCATTATGGGCAGAATTTTACCCTTGTGAAGTATAATAACAAAATCTTATTTTCAGTTGTTTTCCTTTCTTTTTTTGGGAGGAGCAAGAAAGATTGTCTTGTCAGAACAAAAGAGAGACATGGCCTATCCACGTCCTCCAGGGGAGCACGACTCCACGAGGATCAGTTTCTGCAACATCCAAACATATTTTCTTCTCTACACTGTAATCTCCTTTTATTTCTCCCATGTCTGGGAAAAAAAATCTAGAGACTGGTCTTGGCTGTGCTTGCAGATCTAAAGGGCGGGCCTGGGTCTTGATGTCCTGAAGCAACACAGAGAGAACACAACCACCCACGCAGGCCAAAGCAAGCAAGGCAAGAAGTCACTGTCAGAACCCCTTGGGGTGGTAGCTGGCTAGGGCATGAGTGACGAAGACATGTGGAACAGGTAACAATCCTCATAATACCCCACATACACTTCCTAGAGGCAGTCACACAACTACTGTCACAGCAGTTGCTGACCCTTGAATCCGGGAGTTGATAGATCGGGAGTTACACCTACCCGCTCTCTCCTGCCCACATTACATCTAATCACTACCTACCAGAGACTACTCTTGTGCTTCAACCTTCACTCCTGGGTTTTGGGGGATTCTATACATTTTAAGATTCACTTCACAGTTTACACATAGATTAACTAATTTTCTATTACCTTTTCTGAGGAAATCCTTCCAAACAGCTGCCCTAATCTTTGTTTTCTGTCTTAAAACCTATCTTCTAACATGGAGATCAAGTTAATCCTAAGGATAGCAGCTAAAACTAAAAATTTCCTTATTTGCTTAGTTTTTGATAATTTTTGTTAACTATGCTGAAATGCTAATAGGGCCAATTGATTTCCAATTAACTGCCTTTTTGTCTCTAAAAAAAGTCCACCAAATTAGCCAACCATCATTATCATGTATCATAAATCATGATTCCCTTAGATTAAATATGAAGCAGTACCTTTTATTATAGTCACTATCAGCATGCCCATTAAGTTAACATTTCTGTTATGCATTTCACAGTTGTCCTCAAAACTCTCAGGCAACTACCAACAGACAGTGTGATTTCTATGAAATTTGATCTTTTGGGATTAAAGCATTATAGGATTTGATTATGTGCAGGTCTTGTGACCTAGGTTTCCTACCTGTTGTACTTACAGTCATGCATCCAGAACCGAACACCTGATTTTGGATTTTGGTCTATTTAGTGTTGTTCCTCCTGACGTAATTAATATAAGCTTCTTGAAAGTAGAAACCAGGTTTTATCCTTTTTTTAAAAAAAAAAACAGCATTTTCCCCCTCCCCTGCCGTTTTTGCTGTGTCCCTTCACTGTGTGATCTTCTGTATCTATTTCTCTTGTCTTCTCTTCTCGTCTTTTTCCTCTGGGATGCACCAGGATTCAATCCAGAGGACCTCTAATGTGGAGAGAGTTTCCGTCAATTGCCCCACCTCAGTTCCTGGTCTCTGTTGCGCTTCACCTTGACTCTCTCCTTTGTCTCTTTTGTTGTGTCATCAGTGTGACTCACTTGCATGGGCACTGGCTCACTGCATGGGCACTCGGTTCACCAAGTGGGCACTGGCTCGCCGCACAGGCACTTGGCTTGCCATGTGGGCACTTGGCTTGCCACGAAGGCACTTGGCTCACACATGGGCAAGCAGCTTGCTATGTGGGCACTGGCTCACTGCGCAGGCACACTTTCTCTTCTTTTTCACCGGGAGGCCCTAGGGATCGAACCCAGGTCCTCCCATATGGTAGGCAGAGGCCCTATCACCTGAGCCACATCCGCTTCCCAATCTTTCGTTTGCTCTTTTCTGCTGACATAGGATGGGCAATAGAAGAGGTACTCAGCTAATGTATTTTCATGATCTGATGCTCAGAAGCTTCCTTGGAACACTTGCAACATCCAATCAACCTGCAGCAATACTGCACCTGCACAAGATCTGGGGTGTGCCATGCCAAGGACTAGCAAGTAACACCCCACCCAGGAAGGAAGTTACCACCATATTTTAAACTTGGTTCATTCAAACATTTATTGAGCACCTATACGGTGCACCTATACTGTGCTGGGTCACATTGCTTTTTTTTTTTTTCCATCTCCCCCTTCCCCCCCCCCCAGTTGTCTGTTGTGTCCATTCGCTGTGTGTTCTATGTCTGCTTGTATTCTTGTCAGTGGCACCTGGAATCTGTGTCCCTTTTTGTTGCGTCATCTTGATGTGTCAGCTGTGTGTGCATGCGGCACCAGGCCTGGGCAGGCTGTGCTTTTTCCATGTGGGGCGATTCTCCTTGTGGGGCGAGCTCCTCATGCATGGGGCTCCCCTACACAGAGGACACCCCTGCGTGGCACAGCACTCCTTGTGCGCGTCAGCACTGTGCATGGGCCAGCTCACCACACGGATCAGGAGGCCATGGGTTTGAACCCTGGACCTCCCATGTGGTAGGTGGACACTCTACCAGTTGAGCCAAATCTGCTTCCCCACACTGCTGATTATGATGCACTCTGCAATTCCCTGAAGTCAGGTTCTAACAAGAGAAAAGACATGTGAATCGGTAATAGTACACAATGTGGTGGGTGGGGGGGGTTCATAATAGAGATCAGCATCCATTTTTAATGCTTTTGTTTCTCTAGAATCACTGTGAGGGAAGCGAACTTGGCCCAGTGGATATGGCGTCCGTCTACCACATGGGAGGTCCGCGGTTCAAACCCTGGGCCTCCTTGACCTGTGTGGAGCTGGCTCACGTGCAGTGCTGATGTGCGCAAGGAGTGCCGTGACATGCAGGGGTGTCCCCGCGTAGGGGAGCCCCACACACAAGGAGTGTGCCCCATAAGAAGAGCTGCCCAGCGCAAAAGAAAGTGCAGCCTGCCCAAGAAAGGCACTGCACACGTGGAGAGCTGACACAGCAAGATGACACAACAAAAAGAAACTCAGATTCCCATGCCACTGATAACAACAGAAGCGGACAGACAACGACGCAGCAAAGACACAGAGAACATATAACTGGGGTGGGGAAGGGGAGAGAATAAATATAAATAAATAAAATAAAATAATAGAGTCACTGAGAAAGAAGCCCTGTGCTGAGAAATTAAGGACATAGTGTCGTCCCCACCCCAGCTCGTCTTTAAGTAAAAGGCTGGTGGTGGCAGTCATGCACATGGACTCAGTCATACCCGGGGAGGCACCCAGGTTACACCACTTAATACCTCTAGACAACTCTTATCACCTCTTTGGCCTTTGTTTCCTCCTGCACAAGATGGGGGTCTCGTGTGGTGATAAGATTTAATTCAGACCATGGATCTAAAGTGTTTAGTATGGTATGGTATCTAGTGCACAATAATATTGTCATTATACCTCTTTTGTGCTCCTTCAGAGAAGTAACAACTACCCCGAAAACTATGTAATTGGATATAATCCTATCAGTTGTCAGGAGAGAGACTATGAACTTCAACAGAGAAAAAAGAAACAAAACAAAGAAGTGAACACTTAAACATAACTGTATTGTGCAAGTGGCCTCAACTATATCTATGTTGCCTTCCTCTTCCCCATTCACCCAGACCCAGGATGACCAGCATTTCCACGTGGATTAGATTGAATCCCTTCCACCTAGCACTAATATAAAACAGTCTCCAATAGGAGGCCACATGGAGTCAGAAGTGATACATCATCTGAAAATACACTTTTATTTATTTACAATCTTCTCTATTTCATGAATACATTGAAAGGGCAAATTAGAACAATCACATAAATAAAGTTCCTAACATAATGCGTAGTTGTGACAGTACTGAATAATACAGTGAAAGCAGTATATACTGGTAAGATAGTACATATGTCCATCACTATAGATGGAAGATGGCATGACCTGGAAAACTGTTTTAGGTATCTCAAAAATTGGCCCTATTGAAAGAAGACATTGATAGCAATGATTCATGAGAGAAGTTTAAATAAAATTGTTTCATAAAATGTGAAAAGGCAAATAAATATTCTTTTGTATATGATTTTACGTATGAATATATAATCACGACTGAAGTGAAGGAAACCCCTCCTTCCACATTAACGTATTTCTACAGACTATATAATCTCATCAGTCATTGAAGTCAGCAATTCCAACTTAACCTTCGCTTCACTGAACCTCTCATTTCCACCCAGTTTATCAGGTGTTTCACATATTTGGCTTCTTGCTCTCACTACTCAGATTCTGTATCTGCTTCCTCTTCTAGTTCAGTTGAAGCCTCTGGGGGCTCTTGAGATGGGATCTCTTGAGGTGGGGTCTCTGGTGGAACTTGTTTAACTATCGCTCCAGGAGCTGTGCTAGCAAAAATAACCATACCCAACAATAAAGCTATAAGAAATAGAGGGAGTATAAGAGTTACTAGGCCAAGATTCTGTTGGTCTTTACGTTTTTTACGAGTGACAGGTTCACCTTGACCTCCTGGAAAAATTACCTTGGCAGGGGGACCACTGTCCATGCTACCACCATCTCCTTCTGTTTTGCAGTCAGGGGGAGCAAAGCCAGCCTCACAATGGCAGTGCTTTAAATTGTTGCACACACCTCTCCCATTACACATGTCAGCTGGACTACAGTCATATTTGAGCGTGGTGAACGCAATGCAGGAATGATTTACGCAGATTTTGTTTGGGCCACAGTAAGTGCCAAAGTCCACATCTCCGACATCAGGGGTGTCCAATGTGTCTACGGTATCTATGCTCCAGCACCAGTCATCTTCATGAGGGATCTGGATCATTGTGTGATTGGGTAGAATTTCTGGTAAATTTTTAATACCTGAACATACAAGTTTCCCACAGAATATGTCACTTTCTTGACAACTAACATATAGTGGGTTTTCCTTAGAGGTAATACCACAGTTTCCAAACCGGTTTCCTTTGCTGTTCATTAAAACGTAGCAATCTTCTGGGGCAGATCTTGCAGTCTGACCAAAAACTTTCATGCACTGATCATCAGGGTTCTTACACTTACCGTCAATGCAGTAGAAAATTCTACCACAGGATGTTCCATCTTGCTTGTAGCTGTCCTGAGGGCATTCACCAGAGATTCCGTTGCAATACTCTGGGAGGTCACACTCATCCAGAGCAGGACGGCAGTTGAATCCTGCTTTTCGGAAATTACATTCAAAACAGCAGAGTCCTCGACTACACTCTGCATCTGCCTTTAATCTACATGTTGACTCACAGCAGGGATCTGAGGCACAGGAAAGACCACAGTCACACTCCTCCGGGTCCTCCAGCACACCATTTCCACAGGTGGCATCCCTACGAGTGTGGCCTGTGTGCCGTGGCTTGTTAAACAGACAGGCCCCTTTGTGTTCACGCAGAAACTCATAGAAGTAGTCAGAGCTGCAGTTGCTGAAGCCACTTTCTTTACTGATACTTTCATGCATGAGGCAAGAGCGACGATCGTTACAAAGGCAGGCCGAATGGTCGTGCCGAATACCCAAGTTGTGCCCAAGCTCGTGAACCATGAGTGCTGCAGACAGGAGGACATCTTCATGATGGAAGGATTCAACAGCTGCAGCAAAACCACTCGAACAGGCACCACCGAGAAATGCCTGTCCCGTATTCCCTCCAGGATGATGCCCGACAATCATGTGGGCAACATCATAGTTCACACGATTGAAGAGCTGCTTTTGTCTCCAGCGATTGAAATTGCTGAGTGCAACTTGCAAGTCCACGGGGACCTCTGTTAGGTCCCCCTCGGACCAAATCTCCATGCCAACCAGCACCAGCTCTGTGTTGATTGCCCTGGTGAAGCTGTTGGCCAGAGCAATGATGTCCATTACTCTCTGGACCGTCTCATTGACATCACTGCCCCACATTTGGAACCGCTGGTTGTTGACCACGACAAACATCTCCACATACTTGGTGTGTGACCACAAGTAGGACAGCGACTGTGTGCTACGAGGCTTCCTGCTCCCTTGTTGCCGCCTGGTGGACACTGCTTGACTCTCTTCGGAAGTGACATTGCAGGAGCCTTGAGCTTGGTGTGCCATGGTGTACAACACATGTTCGAACCCCTTCGAAGAGTCCATGGGCTCAATGCCATAGGATTTTTCCTCCTTAATCAGGATGCCCTTGAGGCCTGAACAAGTGTTGACAGAAACAAAAGAACCTGGGACTCCTTCTATGTAGCCTTCAAAGTGGCAGTCACGTGAGATGAAAGGTGTTTCCTGCCCCAGGATCCCATTGTGGTAGCTGTAGACTGGAAAGTTACTCACAAAATAGTCTTTCTTCACAGTCAGGTGAAGCACCTGCTCCTGGCCCTGCATTATCAGCGCGTAGGATGCCTTGTCCACTGGGTCGTCCCCTCCCTCGACTCTCAGCCTCTTGGGAATGATTATTTCGTAGAAAGAGTCATCGCCCGATGCCAGGTCACAGCACGTGCTTGGCAGAAAAATCAACACCAACGCCAACACGGTCATGCTGACACACGAAGGCTCAGGTACAGGCCCCAGCCTCGGGTCCCTCCTGTATGGAGCCCAAGTCTGAAACTTGACCTTACCCTCTTCCAAAGTCATTTTGTTTTTCTGTAGAGAAGGCCGAATGGAGACACAGTCTGTCAATAAGGCAGCCACTTATGTGGCCCAAATGAATCAGCTGATGATGCGGGCCTATGTCCATCAGCAGCACTTCTCCCTGGCACACAGAACCTGGAAGACTCAGATATTTGTCTTGGGTTGATGTCGGTTGCCTTATGGGAAGCTACTGCCCAACTCTGAGTCTTACGGCCTTCAGGCTATGTCTCCTACTATTGCTTCTCTCTCTCTCTCAAATCTCTGTGGCTTCCTTACAACAGGAAGCACTTTATTGCTCCTTTCAAGTTCCTTTTACCATCATAAAGTGATATCCCAAGAGAAACCCTGTAGTGATCCAGCCAGTACAATAACCCAGGCAAGTTATCCTTTATCCCTAGTACCAGTCGCCTCTCCTCCTGATATCCGTTAATCTGCTCATTCTTGAAACCAAACATTCCATCGGGGGGGAGGGGAAAAGGATTCTTTGGGGATCTCTATGCTGGACAAATTGGCCTTTTGCCCACTGCCAATTTTCCTTATTTCCACAGTATTTGGGGTACTGTTTCTGGGTTCAACCTTCCGTGTCAGTGTTTGAATTCTTTCTTCATTTGAAGAAAAACTGCAAATGCTTACACAAGTTCTCTCCTTCATTAGCCTATGTTCATAATTAAGGTGTTTAGAAATTTTATATTGCCATATAAAAATAGTATTTCTCTATCAGTTAATTTTCATTATTTATATAACATATTAAGTGTTAGAAAACACACTCAATTTCACCATGGAAGTAGACAATGGATTATGACCAAAGTTCAATTCCTCCCAACTGCCCCAAAGTAAAATCAAATTTTGGGGTTAAAAAAAAAAAAAAACAACCCAAAACAAAGCCAAACCAAAACAAAACACAGGTCTCTAATGACCATTTTGGCAAGAAAAGCAACATAGACTCTCACTGTAAAAACTTTTTTTGATTTCTTCCGTTTTGTACCTAACACTGAACTGAAATGGCTGCAGAAGTCCTCGAATTTGCTCTTGATGTCAATTTCCTTAGAATATTTAGCAGAAGACATTTAAAACAGAAAAAAAATGGTAAAAGAAGCCCTATCCACCCATTCATTGTCTGATTATTCTCCTTTGCATTCTTAACTGAACTCAGACTCTACAACTTTTATCTTGCATAAAAATATTTTTATACTCAATAAAATCAGAGTTACAATATAAAATCTTTCAGAGTTATGATTGGAGGTAACACTAAAAAATGGATAAAATTCCCTATCAAATTCAGAAAAGAATAGTAAAGTCCTATGAAATCTCATATATCACACCAGACAAGACTGACTCATTAATTACCCCCCTATTAATAATATCTAATTTCTAATATGGAGGATAAAATTTACCAATGTCATCTAGCAAGAATATTCATTCAAATAGCCACTTCACTTGAAAAATCTACCCCGATAAGGTCAAATAATTTCTAGCTGAATTTCTTTTCTTCTTGTTTCTTCTCGTATTATGTAATGACCAAAACCTATTAAAACTACAGAATTTCAAAATTATCAACAGATTTTAGGATGCTGTCAGTAATTTTGTGAGATAGAATCAAGAATGAGAGAACACTTCTCCTTTTTAAATAAAGAAAAGCTCAATTAAAATCAAATATAGAATTTTCCAATTGTCAAATTAGAACACATTTTCTTCAATTAACACACACACACATACACACACACAACTCATGCAAGAGTTAATTTAAATCATTTGACAGTACCACTGAAAACAATTACCTACTATTTCTTTGACTTGTACTTTCTCAAGTGAACATAAGCAACAGAAACTAACAGACATCCTCCTATGCTCATAAAATATATTAGCTGGAAAAACAACCAAGTTGTTCTATATCAAGCAGATTTGTAAATATAAATACCTCTAAAGGTATTTGAATGGTAAACAGTGGTTTTAATAAACAGAGGGTCAACAAATGATATAGGTAAATTCCAGCCTCATAAGAACTGTTCTTACAATAAGTTTACCCAAGTATAGACTTTAAAGATGCAGGTCCTAAGAGTCAAGGAAGATTTTGTTTTGCTTCCAGTTACATGCAAATTTTACTTATTAGCAAACCTGACTAGTACATTAAGGCAGAATTTGTAACTGACAGAGAATGTAGAAACAGAATTCCACTTTGAAGACCAAACTGTACTGCATTCTTTGGGAGCCAATCTTTTTTTCCCCCCAAGGTGCTCTGTCCAGGGTAGGGCCCACTTTGACTTAAAACAGTTTGGGCATCCTCCAGCATATTCGCAAGCTTCCAGCACGTGCTCATCTGGACATGTCTGAACACAGCACTGAGGCTGGAGGCCAGATGAATTCAACCTGAAGTGACAAAAACATGGGCAACAGCTGCTCAAGGTAAAGGAAGCATCACTTTCGATTTCCTGTTAGATCATGCTAGAAGTTCACTACATGCTGAAGGAAAAAAAATCATCCTGAGCCTTTTGGAAGACACCCCATATAACAAATATGAGACCATAAAGAACTGAGTTAGAAGCTTCCTCTGAAGAAAAGTAGTAACAAAGTTAATTACTCCCCCTCCTCTCCCAAGGAATACTGACCTTCTACCCTTAGATATGAAAACTACAGACTGTTCAGTTTTTCTAGAAACATGCAGAGTTTTTCCTAAACGCAAGTAGCATTTGTAAGATTTAACTGCACTGTAAAGCAGGATATGGTCTTAATTCCATTCTCAACTAACTTTTCTGGCCAGCATATAAGAAAACATTTGTTTCCCTTTTGTGCCTAATTTCTTCAGTTTGCCCATTTTGAATAGTAGTGAATTGTCCTTAGAGGGTACCTATTCATATCATCTATCAGTCAACTAAGAGCCTCACCTTTGTGGTGGAAAAAAACTAGAAAAGTACTCTAATCAACAAACCTAAAAGGTAATTTAAATCATAAATTGTCCAAGATAGGGAACCAGTATTGAAAGGCAATTCTTAAAAGATAATTTATGTTTTAATCATAAAATTCCCACAGTGAGTCACAAAGATATAGGGCCTACTAACCAACATCACTGTGAAGACATACTCAACAAGATGGAGACATTCGCAAATAAGTATGGGATTGAATTTTTTTTAGGAGGTACTGGGGATCAAATGCAGGACCCTCATATATGGGAAGCAGGCACTCAACCACTTGAACCACATCTGCTACCCTGGGATCGATTTTAATAGAGGTGAACCATGATACAATAAAACTGAATAACTGAATCTCCTGATTCTCTCCCACTTTCCTATTAATTGAAAGTTTCCCAACTGGCTCTTCATTATTAACCCCAAAGATACCCACGAAAAACTGCTTCTTAAAAAATCTGTTATGGAAGCCCATTTGTATAACAGAAAAAACGGAAATGCATCCAGCCTTGCTTTCATTCAAAAAGCTGCCCTCAGGGTGAGAGCCACAGTTCCAGAAGATGAAGGGTAACAAACATGATAAATGCAGCCCAGGGGATGCCAAGACAAAACCTAAGCAGAAACATTACACGCACACACACACACACAAAAGGAAACTTCTAGGAGGGGGAAAAAAGTGGGTTGTCTTGGACACTAATCTGATTGTCATCAGTTTCAATGATATTTAACTTTCTAAGAAAAATCACGCCCAAAATGGTCCAGAGGAACAGGAAAAGGAAGTAAGAAGTGATGGGGCTAGTGAGGTTTATAGGAAGGGAAAGAGAACAAAGGGGCACACAACTGGGGAGGTATAACTGAATCTCTAAACACAAAAACAATATACCAAATATACCAAAAAGATAAGCCCATTTGATTTAAGAAACACACTAATACTCTTTTAACCAATATGACAAAAGAGTACCACTTTACTCTAGGGAAATGTTCGAGAAAAATGAGGACTCAGCCTCTTGCCTCTTCCACTGCGGAGGCTGACTTCCCAGGCCCAGGCATACATCCTGTGAGTCTGTGAGTTCCAGTAGGCAGTCAGCAATGACTGATCCACACAAATTTCTTGTCACTAGAGCTAAGAATGTGGCAGAAAGTAAATACACAGGGCAACTGAAACCACATTCCATAGTACTTAATTCAAGAGTTTACTGAGCAGGAAGTTCACTATCGTTGATCCTTTGTCTGCCACTGGGAATGTTTTTTTATTTGTTTTCTTCGTCAATAGCTTCTGAAAACTTTATTAATAATAAAACCATATTCCTTTATAATACCATCTGTCATCTTATAAATATAAGACTAAACAGTCCTAAAGCAATAGTTTATCTCTAGGACTTGAGCTTCATTCAAAAGCAAACAAATTAAATTACCAGTGTGTCCCGTATCTAAATCTATACAGCATCTTTAAGCAGTGTGGAAATGAAATTATGATTTATTAATTTACATAAAAATTACTTTAAACATTAAAGAATAATTTTTAAAATTGTAAAAAAAAAAAAAAGTTTGACGCTGATGTTATTGGGATTCATGGGATGTGGTTTGCTCTTCTATTACTTGCTTCACAATTTCTGCCAGTTTTAGTCGATCTACTTTATCTGTGAATCCACGACCTGAAACCCAAGAAAGAACATGGTCAGCCCCCAAACTCTCTTTTAGGTAGGTTATAGACTCTTCAGAGGGAAGTAAAAAGGCATACATTACTAGTGTCAAATAAATTCACCCTCGCCAATATCAGTGGCCAACCCCAACACTGATCAAAAGCATTCGTTACAGACACCCCTTACTTCAGGTAGCAATTTGACAGTTCCATTAATTTGGCAGTAAAAATTCAAAGTTCATACAACAACATGAAAGCAAGTCACAAACAGGGAGAGTACATATATCTGGCAAAGGACTCAATCTCAAATAAAAAGAACTTCTACACATTTATAAGGAAACACAGACAACTCAATGGAAAAATCAGCAAAAGACTTGAAAAGGCACTTCACAAAAGAAGAAATCTAAATGCCCAATAAATGTAAGTGCTCAATCTCATCTGTCAATAGGAAAACTCAAGTTAAAACCCTATTGCAATATCACTATATATCAACCAGAGTGACCAAAATCAAAAGACAGATAAGACCAAATGTTTGTGTGGATGTTGAGCAACTGGAACTTGCATGCACTGTTAGTGGGAATATAAACTGGTATAACCAGTTTAGAAAAATGGTGGCAGTACCTGCTAAAGCTGAAGAGATAACATATCCCCATGACTCCTAGATATATACCCCAGAGAAATGAACAGAGATGTCTGGAAAACTGTACACATTTATAGTGCCCTTTTCTTCATAGGGAAACCATGGAAACCAAGTTTCCACCAACTGACAAAACAAACTGTAGTATACCCATGCAACAGAATGCGATTAAGCCATAAAAAGGAATCAAGTAGTGATACATGCTATGATAGGAATCTACCATGAAAACATTTTAAGAACCCAGTCACAAGGGCCACATGTTACATGAGTCCATTCCCATAAAATGTCTAAAATGGGGAAACCTACAGAGATAGAAAGTACTGATTCGTGTTTGCTTAGTAATGGGAGCAAAGAGGGTTGGGGAGGAAGGCTGGTGAAGTAGGGGTATGACAGAGTAGTTTCTTTTGGGGGTGATGGAAATGTTCTAAAATTGACTGCTATAGCAGTCATACACATCTGTGATATATACTTCTACACTTTAAAGGGTGAATTGTATGTATATAAACAATGAAAGCTGTTAGGAAAAAAAACATACAAGAGGGTCCGTAGCAGCTCTTTTCTTAATTGCCACAACCTGGAACAAACCAAATGCCCATTCAACAGGAGAACAAATAAGTATATTATAGTATATTCATATAATGAACTACTACTATAAATGACTGAGAGTGAATGATCTGCAACTATAGCAACAACATGGATGAATCTCAAATACAAAATGTTGACTAAAAGAAGTCAAGACACGAAAGAAAACATCTCTATTATTCTATTTACATAAAATACAAACAAGCAAGACTAATCAGTAGTGTTAGTGATTAAGGCAGCACAGTAATTAAACTTGGAGGGTGGGAGGCAGTCCCTGGAAGAGGATACATCTTTTACTATTTGATCTGTGTGCAGGTTACAAGTGAGTGTTCCCTGTGTGAAAACTCATGGAAAGTGCAAACTTCATATATGATCATTTTTCTGTATTGATGTTATAGTTTAAAACAAAACAAAACCTATGGTAGGTAACATCCACCAAGTGTGAGAACAGTCAGGCTAGCACTTAGTATTTCTCATGGCACGTCAGCCAGTCATTGAAGTCAAAGAGTTTGCTCCCTTCTCTGAGTATCTGGAGCTCAAGTGCAGTGTGGTCCACTAA
The DNA here is from genome assembly GCF_030445035.2 of Dasypus novemcinctus. Classification (NCBI taxonomy): domain Eukaryota; kingdom Metazoa; phylum Chordata; class Mammalia; order Cingulata; family Dasypodidae; genus Dasypus; species Dasypus novemcinctus. The sequence goes on along the minus strand of NC_080691.1, from coordinate 21,572,644 downwards.
ACAGGAAAGACACTACAAAAAGCAGTTAAAGAAATATATTTCTGCCACATTTGCCTGACCTGGGGAAAAATGAATCCACCTGCAAGAGATGTGGCCAACTCTCTACTCTTGAGGGAAGTAGCTCTTCTCTAAGCTAAGCAGATCAGCAGGGTAGACACCCTCGTACGTTCCCCTTCTCCTCTTCATAATGCACTGCTCCTTAATGACCTGGTGAACAGCCCTGGTAGCTGAAAGTAGTCCTGAAGTCTGGGATTTTTTGGTCTTTGTGGTGTGTGGTAAGAGGTCTCCAGAACTAAATCTGCAACATGCACTTCACTTGAACTCTGGAAAACAACTGAAAGGTTGAGCCATCCAGATATGCCTAGGCAGTGAGTATAGAGCTGCCCTACAATATTCCACTCACTCTCCAGCCTCCAGCCTTTACCTGGAAACAGCCCTAGCTCCACCCCAAAGAGATTCTATGTGTACTCAAAATAATCACTTCTCTGCATTCCTAGGGAAAGGATGATTAAGGTTCCTACCATTCCAGCTGAGGCTTTGCAAAGTATCTCTTAGAAGTTTGCATTCCCGGTTATACTTCCAAGCCTCCTGCATTACTTCATTCAGCTTCTCATCTTCATTTTCTCCTATTGATAAGAATTAAGAGCAAGTTGCATTTTTCCTGCAGCATCATGGGATTTTCTTATCACAGATAGAAGGACATGATGTTCAACTGGTTGAGAAGAAGTGATTAAATGTAAACCTTCACCAGACAGTGGCTTTTCTGCTAGTCTCTACATTACATGGAGACCATTTCTGATCTCTAGAACGCTATCACTGAGTGGGAATACCTGGCTAACCTAGACCAAGAGGGGGAGAACAAGACTGAGTGGGCTACACCTTTCTCCTAAGCTCATTTCTTACTTATCAAAGACACATGCCTGCAGAGCTTTTTTTCCCAAAGATTTTTTTCTCCGCCCACCCCCCCATTGTTTTGCACTCGCTATCTGCTCTGTGTCCATTCACCGTGTGCTCGTCTGTCTGCTTGTCTTCTCATTTAAGCAGCACCGGGAACAAATCCTGTGACCTTCTGGAGTAGGAGAGAGACACTCAATCTCTTGTTGCCACGTGAGCTCCCTGATCTGCTGCATCTCTTATTGTCTCTCCTCTGTGTCTCTTTTTGTTGCGTCATCTTGCTACACCAGCTCTCCGCGCAAGCCGGCACTCTATGCAGGTCAGCACTCCTGCGCAGGCCAGCATGCCACACAGGTCAGCACTCTGTGCAGGCCAGCTCTCCACTTGGGCCAGCTCACCGCATGGGCCAGCTTGTCTTCATCAGGAGGCCCCAGGAATTGAACGCTGAACCTCCTATATTGCAGATGGGAGCCCAATTGCTTGAGCCACATCTGCTGCCCCTGCAGAGCTTTTGAGGTACACTGTGTGGGTTCTCTTAAAACCCACGGAGTCTAATACTACAGGCCAATCCAACAGTTTTCTGGCCCGGTACTCAAAGCACCTCATTCATTCTCTCATTTCCCAGAATGTTGAAATGGGAACATACTCACCACCCAGGTGAGTGAGTCCAAACCTCCTCAAAGCTCATAAGCCAAAACCCTCACATGTAAATAATTCAACCCATGATACGAGTAACAAAAGAGGCCTCTCCTGAACTAAGGAGCTGTTCTCTTCATAGTCCCAAGCTAATAGCAGCCTTATACACAAAAGGCTCCAGAAAAGCCTGTGACCTGATCCTGACCAGTCCACATTTTTTCCATTCTCAATTCCTTAACCTATACACTCACTGACAAACTAAGAAAGCAAACTATTACATGATGTGCTATACACTCACAGTTAAACCTAATCTAGAAATTTCAGAGAGCCAAAGAAGGGGCAAAATTTACCACATTTCTGAGTTCCCCACAGCCCACTGTTTAGTTGGTACATACAAATATATGTAGACAAGGATACGTGATATACTTATTTTCTTATAACACAAAGATGAAACAGATAACCCCCAATTACACCACAATCTTTTGTCATGCACATACACTCACAAATACACAGACAGAGCATTCATAAATGGCGGGACCTTTACCAGCCTGGGGGAGGATACACTGAGCAATCACATCTCGGAGCTTTTCCAAGGCAACATTTGAATCCTCGGCTCCATTCTCACGGTCGTGGATATAAACACCGTCCTTTGGCTTGGTGCTTTAAAAGTTTGGGGGAGAGGTAATAAAAATGTTGAGACCCCCAAAACAAAACTCCAGGCAGATAATTAACTTTAAATATAAGGCAACAGATATTTTCAGATAAATAATTAACTACAGAGTGTCTCCAACTTCTGATGCTGTTAAAGACCTTATTCTCTCCACCCTCTAAGAGGCAGAAAGGGCAATGAGCCCTGGCTGAGCTTTCAGAACCCAGCACTCAGCCATGCCGGCAGTGAAGAAGAATTCGGAGAAATAAGCTCAGTTACCCGAGTAACTTCCTCTTTCTTAGAATAGGGTTGTTCACAGAGTGCAGGGGTTTGAGGCTGACTTTCAGATCCTGGATTCTCATGTTGGCCAACTGCTCCGCGTGAGCCTGCTGGATACCTGCAACCACCGCCTAAAGGCAAACCTTTTGTCAGTTTTACACATTCATTTCTGGGCACCTAAAAAGGCAATCTAAGAAAGGAGGAAGGAACGGCTCAAAGGACTAAGAAGGCAATTTCACACTAGGACTAATGCCATACTAGTTTTGGTAAAACAGAGGGCAATTATCCACAGACCAGCAGGGTCTAGGGAAAACCAGGCCAACCAAGGTCCCTACAAAGCTAGAATTATTTTTCTGGTGGAGGCACAGAATTCGAGTAAGGAGTAACAAGGCTCATGCTCATAGCCACTTGCAAGGACAAGAGCAAAGAGAGGCAGATATGAACATCAGAGGAAAAGCTGGCAAGCTACTGCCTGAGAAGCCTTCCAGGAGGACCTTTACTCACTGCCTGGTGAAATGCCCTCATGGTGACACCATCACTAAGCCCTGAGTGCTTGGAAATCTAGACCGTTTCACATGGTGAATACAGTCATACCTCAGGGACCCATTCTCTTATGAACTAAGACCACGAGCCTAATATGGAAAGCCAACTTTTTAAATATACAGTGAGAATCAACTGCCATAGTCTTAAACTCTTGGAAGTCTGTGTCTTTATGACCAGTGCATACATTGTTATGACAGGCAGACCAATGTATGAAACCAAATAACCAGAGAAAGTTTTACAGGAAGGATATGATCCTGTTTTTGTACTGGGGGGGGAAAAAGGACAATCTGTGTGTATGTGTATGTGTGTGTCTTCCCAGAAAAAGGAAAAAGATATGGAAGGATACACCAATCATAAAGAGATTACCTATTTTTGAGAAAAGTGCCTGGGGCAGGGGAATGAAGGGGAACTTTTGTTTTTTATTTTATATACCTATGTATTGTTTGAACTTTAACAACAAAACCTCTCAGTAGGCAAATATTATGTAACTTTAGAAAACAATTCCTTGGTAGAACCATGCAGTCAGATCAGGGAGTGTTTGATATCATCACATATGGGCACTGTAAGACCCAACTGTTGACTATAATTCCTGCATCTAGCTCCTCATCACTGAAGGTCCAATCAAAAAGATGGAAACAGTTCAAGGTCATGAGCCCAGGCTCCCTGTCTCCTATAGACAGACACTATTCAACATCTGCATATGAGGTCATTTTCCTACACTTCCACAGCTGACTGACCACACTGTATCTCCAGAAAGAAGAATACACAGTCACATCACAGTTCTATCTTATAGGCCTGGAAACCACTCTTTCTCTTTAGGATTATTCTGCCTGTGCATACTTGGCTTCATTATGTACTGATTATAAGGTAAATCCAGAATACAATTTTATTTGCTTGTTTCCCAACTTTTTGAGAAAAGCCACACTGTAACTCCGATGTGCTGACAATAGAAGGATTTAAGTAATCCCTTTGGATTTGGAAAAAGAATATAATGACCAAACCTTTTCTAAACTAATGGACATATTGAGAACAGGAGGACTACCACCCATACATCAGCGAGGTGGCAGAGAACTGTTTCTTCTAGCTCTCCTTCTCCCATGCTCCAAATAAACCCAGGGAGATCCTCCCATTTTTTTCCCATCCACTCATTCCCATACTCCAACCCCATCTCTTCTAAGCTGGTAACACTCAAGCCTTTGTCACTGGCCTTAACTTTTCAGTCGTCACATTCTGATCCCACAGTACATATCTCCGCTACCTCAAACAATATTGAAAACCTAGGAGATTTCCCTTCACCTAAACAGCCTCCCTCCTGATTTTATCCCTCTATTTGTTGATGGTGTCACCAGAGAAGCCACCCACTCAGAACCTTAGGTAATTTTAACTTGTCCTCTCCTTTTCCATTTATACCCAGCCAATCACCATCTGTGGAAATTTTCCTTAAAAAATACTTAGCCTATTCATGTATCTTGACCTATCGGTTCCCAGAGCAGCCACCTAGCTCTTAGATTACTGCAGAAATCTGTAAGTCACCAAGTCTGGCTGGCTGTCCCTAAATGACACCTTCCCTACAGCACAGCTCTTCTCAGAAAAATCTACAATGGCCTCTCAATTTCATCCAAGTAAGACACACTTCTACCAGACCTTCAAAGCCTTCTGATCCTGGCCTGCCAAATCTATCTTACCAACTTCCCACCAGTAAAGCCACACAGTTTTTCTCCCTGATTCACTGTGGTCTATAATTTTGTGCTCATGTTCTCTGCCATACTCGGGCACTTACACTGTTTACTCAAATTCTTCAAGGGCAGCTCATGACCACACATGTCAAAGACCTCAGAAGCTGCCACATGGCAGTTAATAAGTGAGAATTTTGCCTTCTCTTTAGGAAACCTTCCCTGATTATACCCTTCCTTCAACAATGTTCTCATTTTCTGAATTCCGTAGCATTCACAGACAATTAAGTATACAAAAATCTGACATGTGAATTGTTCCTGCTTTGTTTCAAGCTTCTTGGTCTTGCCTTCCTGAACACACTTGTTTAATCTTCTTGTGGGAAAGGCTGGCATCTTATACCGCTTTGTGCCCCCAACACTCAAAAGGATACTTCTTTGAGTGTTACCTTAGTGTACTTTTTCTGGGGCTTGTTCTGGACTTTCATGCAAAGAAGCTCATTATTTCCAATTCTGATCCTCAGGAAATCAGAGATGCTTCTCTGAGAAAGACTGTGCGCTCTGCATTGCTTTGCCTTTAACCCCTCACCAAGTTGAGCCCCATTATTCCAATAAAATGAGCATCATTCAAAACCTTATCCATCATCAGCTGAGCAGAGGGCAGCACATTATCCAGGGCCTCAGTTGAGTTGAGCCAGGGGTGATCCAACACTCCCTCGACGGTGAGTCTTTCCTCTGGTTTGACCTTCAGGAGCCTATGGAGAAAAGTCCAATAGGCTGACATGCACAAATGCTCCCAGGAGGCCAGAAGAAGCTCCTCGATCTGGTTCTCACCAGCTCTAGCTTCGCCTTACTTTCTAACAACTCCTCTAAGCCTAGGCTTTGCACTTGCAGGGCAGGAGTAGAATTTCAATCCCTAGCCATTCCTACGTCCTGTAGCCTGAGGCAGTTCTTTCTATACAGGACAAGGGAAAAGGCTTATTTCAGTGGTATCTGGACTAATTTCTAACCTTTAGTAAGGTAATCTACCTTTGGCTTATAGCTTCCAGGGAACCTGCATCTCCATACTAATGTTTTTGGGCAGTAGTTTCTAACATCCAAAAGGAATTCAAAGTGTTCTTTTGGGTGACAGTGGCTTCAAAAGGAACAGGGGACATGTCCTGCCATTCTGAAAAACCAGTTGTTACCAGTTAAAACTCCTAAATGTCATGTCACCATGTCAGGACATGAACCCTTTATTCCAGAGACATTCAGAATCTAAAATCTAGAGTCTTTGAGAAGACGATGGCATTTCTTCTAAGTCTAATGTGCTACTCTGGTCAATAAGTTGTACTCTTTTATAGCTTGTCTATTCACAGTGATGTGACCCTAGCTCACTGCAACATATCTCCTGTGCTTTCTACAGCACCACCTTCTAACCCTATACCCTCCCATTTCCAAATGTCAGAGCCAGGGCAAAATGCCTAGCAATAGCTCTTTCAGGTTCTCGGCAACTTCTGGATCATTTTGACCAAACTGCTTCAGATTCTAAAGGAAGGATTGTTTAGAAAAGCATCCCAAAAGACATGAATGCTGATCCTGGGACAAGAAATATATTCTACAGAAAACTAGCAAAGCCCATATAGATGATACTGAGGTTTTGGTTAAGCAGCAGAGCACACACTATGAACACCACATGGGGAGGTAGGCGATAATTTCAGCATGGTCCCCACTCCCAAAGAACATTCCTTTGTCTATTTTATAAACAGTCCTTCTTTACAGATCTAGTTTGCTTTTGAATGGGAATAATCCCCAAAGAGAAATGTCTGGGTTGTCAGGAGACAATTCTGGGATTCTCCCTCTAATTCAGTCTTCATCATGTTACAGATAAAGAAACTGGGACCAACAAAGGAGAAAGAGTTAAGTCAAGACCAAGTGGTGGGAATATCAGAAGAGTGTCTAAAACTCACACAGCCGAGCCGCCCACACGGCTGGACAATAAAAGCAAATACACTACAAATTTAAGTCTGACTTTTTCCAAAGTCCTCCAGGTACCAAAGGATTTTTAGCGCCAACTCTACCATCATCCACTCACTAGCCCTAATTCTTCCTACATCTTCCCATCATAGTATGTGTCAGAGAAACCAAGAGGCATTCCAGGTCCCACACAATAACACCCTCCCCAAAGCAGCCAAGGGATTAAAACCAAAACAGTCATCATCATCTCAGCACTTCCACTGAGTTCTAGGCATCATGTCAGTCCTAAATGACTAGCTTGCATGCAAGAAACAAGAGAGCACACCAGGAGGTTTATCAACTGCTTAGGGACCTGAATTCAAGCCTACTGAGACACTGGCTAGGGAGGGACCAGAGATCAAAATACTGGAGGTGGATTCCAGAGATGTGACAGGAGGGGGGAAAGCTCCATTTTCACCAAGAAAGGTTACTGAGAACTCTCAACTGAAGCTCCTGAGGTTTTCTGTGATGCCAAAGTGGGAAGTGGCCTACCTAGGAAAGAACTCCAAGAGGAAGACTAACTGCTTTTCTCTCCCCACTCTCCTTGTTTTCTACCACTTCAGGGTCTCTTTGTCCTCCCCTCCCAGCAGTCCATGGACTCACTTTCTCACAACGTCTTTGGCCATCTCTGAGATCTGGCTCCATTCTTCCTCTGGGAACTCAAAACTGCCAGTCATGATCTTTCTTCGCATGTCCTTTGGGATTGTCCGGCTATGGTGTTTGGAATAAAAAGGAGGGTATCCACACAGCATCACATAGATAATCACCCCTAGGGACCACAAGTCACAGCTCTGAAAGCAAAAAGAAAATGGTCACTCAGAGCAAAGCAGAGCCCAAGATAAGGCCCCAATGACAGGCCTAGAAACAGTGCCTAGCACACACAGGATGTTAGCTCCAAGAATTCTTTAACAGAGACTGGAAAGCTTCATGAAGCCTTAAGAGAACTCATCACCTGTCTCTCCATATTTTCTATATGCCACCAATACCACATATGTACATACTAGCATAAAAGACCAGGCTGGGGTAAAATAAAAAAAAATTCTCCCTGCTTGGGCCCAGGCTCCTATCTGATCCTTGGGTACAGGGATAAAATCCTTTGCCCCCAGCCAGACAAGGAGTAGATATAAGCCATCTGGTTGTGTGAAACAAGTAATCCGTCAATCTGCACATGGCCAAGGGTACTGGAACAAAACAGCTAAAACACAGATAGGTAGGCTGATTCCATAATAGAGCACAAGCCATTTCTTAAAGGCCACTTCTGGAGAAACCCCAAAGAAATGTGGCACACATTACAGAGAGGCACTGGAAGGAAGAAAAGGAAATCTAAAAGCATTCCCTTGGCCATAAAGGCACTCAACTGTGCCCATTTGAAAGCCTCACACCATTCTGGGGAAAGATATTCTGAAATAAAGAAAACAGCCTCCAACCACCATGTCTGCAGGTATTAAGGGGACTCCATAGCCTGTAGTCACCATAAGATTATTGATACAGAAAGGACTCCTGTTTTAGATGGATGTAGCTCTACCTGCCTTGGACACACTTCAAGTCTCTCTTGAATTGCAGGACAGAAGCTATGTTTGCCTGAGATGGTAAACCAGCAAGCCCACCACTGTGGCCACCTCCATCACAATATCTGTGTGCTACTTGGAGAGAAGCTGGAAAACAGGCTGTTTCAGGCACTCTTTCCATTGTGTCAGCACCAGACCAGTGGACATCTATGGAACACATGACCCATACTGTAGAACAATTATAAAAGTATAAAGGTGAAGGAGGATTTTTAAAAATTGCCTAGTTCAAATTTCTCACTTTACAGATGAGGAAACTGATACCTTAAGAAGTTGTGTAAAAAAAAAAAAAAGTTTTATCATCTCCAATATCATCTATCAAGGATAAAATTGAGAGGCTTAAACAAAGCCATGCAGCTGAAGAACGGGGGAGCCAGAGAGTATCTCCTAGTCTACTGCCTTTGACCACCCTTAACTGTCTATCATTTCCCAATATCCAACCCTCAAGAACCAAAACATCATCATTTTCTTCTGATCTACTGGGTAATTCCAGGGTCCATTTCAAGAAGCCTTAAACCTCTGGGCTTTAGAACAGTGATGCTTGATGTGTAGGCTACAGATTACTAAGAACACAGAACCTGTTATCATTTATGAAGTCTTGCTGTGTGTACTGGACACTGTTCTAAATTGGGTATTTTATGGGGTAAGAAAGAATGTTACCTTAACGGACACGGAATATTCTATAGCTTCTAAATCCCAGAAATGACCTCCATCTCAAAAAAGCAAATCAACCACGTCTTTTAAATATGGTCACTGGCCTGCACAGCAAGCCCCCCATAAGTGACTATGGCCCCTGGTTCCTACTGCAAAAGCTAATTTGGTAAGAACTTTATTTCATATTTCATCAGATAAAAATTTAATTCCAAACACTTTTTCTCTGTGTGTCGTTGCTTCGACACTTTTGGCTGGAATATCAAGGAGCCTAACTGATCAAATTCCCAGGGGCCACCAGCATCTCACAGGAAGGTGCTAAAGCGAAGGAATGAAGACAAGTAATATCTCTTCCCCTACCTTGTTGTAAGTGTAGGGTGTTGGTGAGGTAGGTATGATGCCAGACTTCTCCTTCTGGTGTCTTCTCTGTGCTTCTAGTACCTGTCAGAGCCAGGCCAAAAGGGAGGCTTTACTGAAAATCATACCACCAACAACAAACAACTTGAGATAGATTTCTGCAAAGGGTAATGTAGGCAATCAACTGGCAATCAACAATCAAAATAAAAACTCCAAATCACATGAACACATTTTCAAAATCGATTTTGCCTTATTATAACCAATAACTTATCAATCAGTCTTGCACAGAGGCAGGATTTAGTTAATAGATATACAATGCTTCTTAAAAATACAATGAAGGAATGGATATAGCTCAAGTGGTTGAGCACCTGCTTCCCACATACAAAGTCCTGGGTTTGATTTGCAGTGTGATGGTTAGGCTAATGTGTCAACTCAGCCAGGTAATTGTGTCCCATTGTTTGGTCAAGCAAGCACTGGGTTAATTGTAATACAAGGGCATTTATGGGCTTTAGTCATCAGTGAGTTTACCGCACAGATGGCTGATTACATCTACATCAACCAGGGAGATGACCATCAGCAATGAGTGACCCTTTATCCAATCAGTTGAATGCCTTAAAAGGGGAAGTGATGTCAACATTCAGAAAGAATTTCCCAGCTCATCTTTGGACAGCCATCATCTCCCTGAAACTTATCAAGGACCTTCACTGGACTTCCATTGGAGCCCCTGGTTTGCAGCCTACCTGTAGAACCTGGAGTTATACATCCCCACGGTCATGTGAGAGACTCTTATAAAATCTTATACTATTGACAGATCTCTCCTGTTATTCTGTTTCCCTAGAGAACCCTGACTAATACACATACTCTATGAGACAAACATCACTCACCAAAAGGAGACAAAAACATAATAAAAGACAAGTACAAAAAAAAAACAAGTACAAACCAACTCCCTTATGAACATAGATATAAAAATTCAAAACAAAAGTTTAGCAAATTGAACCCAAAAATATAGTAAAATATGCCATGACCAAATAGGGTTTATCCTAAGAATGCTGGACTGGGTGTAACATGAAAATCAATCAATGCAACTGACTCTTAAAAAAAAAAATAGAAAAAATATATAATCATCTCAATAGATGTAGAAAAAAATGTCTGACAATAGCCAACATCTGTTCAGGATAAACATTATCAGCAGATTATGAATAGACGGGAAGTTCCTCAACTTGATAAGGGGCATTATACTTAATGCTAAAAGAGTAAATGCTTTCCCACTAAGATGAGGGAGCAAGATGTGATGTCTGCTCTTACCACTTATATTCAACAACATAATGGAGGTTCAATCCAGAGCAATCAGGCAAGAAAAAGAAATAAAAGACCCCCAAGATTGGAAATAAAGACCAAAAACCATTTTTATTGGCAGATGATTTGATCATCTATATAGAAAATATGACAGAACCTACAAAAAAGCTCACATAATTAGAGTTTAGCAAGATGTTATATATTGGTAATGCAACACTGTCCTAGCAACAGAAGGATACTGAATTTTACTTTTTTTTCTTTTTTATTTGTGCTCAAATTGAAGCTTTTACATTTTAGCATGCAGAATTTTTAACGAGAGTCCCCCATTTGTGTGATTATATTCTTTACAATTTTAAACAAACTAACAAAAAAAGAGAAATTGCTATTTTTAAAAGTCTGAAGCAAAAAAATCTTTAAGAATTTATCTTTTCAAATGACACTTTTATTTCCATACGATTCTCTACACAATGCAAGAAATAAAATGCTTAGTTATTTGAACAAAACTGCTATAAAAAGACTAAATCAAATTGATAATAATGTTTTGTTTCTACAGCATTCACTTGTATTAAAAATGAAAATGTGATTTTAAAATGTCAGTATGTTGACTTGTTCATATTTGTTAGTTTTATTTAATTTTAAATGTCATCAAGAAATTTAAGAGTTGGGAAGTGAATTTGGTCCAACGGATAGAGCATCCGCCCACCACATGGGAGGTCCAAGGTTCAAACCCAGGGCCTCCTTACCTGTGTGATGAGCTGGTCCATGCACAGTGCTAATACGCAGAAGGAGTGCCCTGCCATGCAGAGGTGTCCCCCGCGTAGGGAAGCCCCATGCGCAAGGAGTACGCGCTGTAAGGAGAGTCGCCCCGAGCGAAAAAAGTGCAGCTTGCCCAGGAATGGCGCTGCACACACAGAGAGCTGACGCAGCAAGATGATGCAGCAAAAAGAGACATGGATTCCAGGTGCCGCTAACAAGAATACAAGTTAGTTACCTGTTTAAGATACTTAAAGGAGATAATCTGATGTAGGACAGACTCCTAGGGAATATGTGATTGCTCATTTTGCCAGAGTGGGTTATATCATTGGGTAGAGACCCATATAATGAGAGTGAAGGTATACCCGCATCCTGGGGAGGACTAATGCCATCAAATAGAGGGAACTGTATCTCTCAAGAGAAATGGTGGCTCCCAGGGCATTAGAGCAGTTGAGCAAGCCAAGCCCTCAACACTGTTGCAAGTATCTCTGAACATGGCTCCTCAAGAAATGAAGATTGACTGTCACTGTGGGCCCCAAGGGGAGGGGGAAATAGATATTGAATAGATGGAACCAACATAACTGTGAGAGCAATAGAAGTGTTTCACACGAATACGCAAGGATGGATATAAAACATGTAATATCACATCAAAAACATATAGGGGCCGAAAGACTAATAATGTAAACAATAATGTAAAACATAGGATAACTAAAAATTTAGAAAATTGTATAGCCTAAAGTATAAACCACAATGTAAACACAAATGTTACCTTGTTTGAAAGCTATTGTCTCAATATCTGTACATCAGTTTCAGTAAATATGGTATGAATATGTTAAAAGATAATTGCTGTGGAAGGGAAAAGGTTTTATATTGGATATGTGGGAGTACTGTATATTGCATATATGAATTACTGTGATCTATAGCTCTTGTGAAGAGAAGTTTAATAATTAGGAGAAAAGAAAAGAAAAAGACAGGATGTAGAATTTTTCCAAATCAATATGAATTCTATATCTAACCTTTAAACTCATCGCTATATTCCATTTTACTATTAAGGGAGCCTGACATTATATTGGGCTTCACTTTTCAGGAAGTTTTGGATCACAGAGTGGTTCAACAATGGCAGTGGAGGAATACTGGTATGGGATGTTATTGACAGGGGACATATGGTTGACAGGGAGTTACACAGGGCATGTGTCCAGGGTGCATGGAAATGTTTGGATATACTCATAGTAGAAACAATTAAAAACAACAGCTGGGGGGGTACTGGGTTCCTGGCCAGGGAGGGGGGTTCTTTCATGGTCCCTAGGGGAGCAACGGCAGTCCCCTGGGTGCAACGGCAAGGACCAGGAAGGATGAGGATCCAACAGTGAGCCCCTGATACTAATGACTATGCTTGTGAGCCTGTACGCCTGAAATAAGAACAAGGCCTAGAGCAGCACTGTGCCTAAGAGTTCCCTCCTGACAGCCTCCATGTTACTCAAATGTGGCCAGTCTCGAAGCCAAACTCAGCATGTAAATGCACTGCCTTCCCCCCAGCATGGGACATGACCCCCAGGGATGAGCCTCCCTGGCACCAAGGGATCACTACCAAGTACCAGCTGATGACTTAACTAGAAAATGACCTTGAATAAAAGGTTCAATGCGGACCAGCAGAATATCCCCGTCTACATATAATAACAGGAGTTAAAAATGCTTTTTGACCTAAATTAAGGGGGAAATGGAAAGGACAAATGAGTTTATATGGCTATGAATCTCTAAAAAAGAGTCTGGAGGTTGTCAGAAGGATTGCCCTTATGCACACCTGAGCAGAGTCTCAGAGACAGATAAAGTAGATACAACCCCAGGTATTGGTTCTTCTGAGGGCTAAAGAGACCCACAGGTTTTATGGTCATGGCAGATGGAGTTCACTGCCATGTCAGTTGGCCCTTCTTTGGAGTTGGTATTTCTGCGTGATGGAGCTGGACTCAGATGTGATCTCTTTTCACAAGCCTTTCCTGTTACTTTACTGGAATTGTAGTTGGTGCTGGGGTTTAAGATATATCTAGGGGATCTGAATCTCTGGACTGACAATATGATAGCCAGGCCCTGACCCTCAACAGACTTCAGCTCCTACATTCTGGTTTATTGGACTTACCCCACTCAGCTAACATGGAGTTGAAGAATGTCAACCACCACACCATGGAGCCAAGAGTGCCTACAACTGAAAGCAGGAGGATTTCATCTAGTATCCAAGTGGAATCTAAGCCCCCTCCTGACATAGATGTGGAATGGACACAACCAATCCAAGGTCCACAGGAAGGAGGACTACAGTAAGGATTAGAGTGGACTTACTGATATTCTATTCATGAACTATTGTGGTTAGTAATCGAGAAAATGTGGCATTGGTGTGGAAAAAGTGGACATGGTAGCTGCTGGGAAGGAATGGGAAGAAGAGATGAGATGTAGAGGCATTTTCGGGGCTTGGAGTTGTCTTGGGTGGTGCCGCAGGGACAATTACCGGATATTGTAGATCCTTCCATGGCCCACTGGATGGAACGTGGGAGAGTATGGGCTATGATGTGGACCACTGACTATGAGGTGCAGCGATGCCCAGAGATGTACTCACCAAATGCAATGGATGTGTCATGATGATGGTGGAGAGCGTTGCTGTGGGGGAAGTGGTGGGGTGGTGGTGGTGGGGGTGAATGGGGACCTCATATTTTTTGAATGTAATATTAAAAAAAAAAAAAAAAGAAAGAAAAAGAATACAAGCGGACACAGAAAAACACACAAGCGAATGGACAGAGAGAGCAGACAACTGGGGGGGTGGGGGGGAAAGGGAGAGAAATAAATAAATAATAAATCTTTTAAAAAAAAGAAATTTAGAAGTTAAAATTATATTTGTGGATTTTTTAAAATACAGCTCCATTTAACACTAATTTTAATAATGCCTACTATCTACAAATCTCTGTAAGTGCTATGATATAAAAAAAAACAACACATGAAATAGGGGAAAAAATTTTAAAAACAGCTATCAAAAAACCTTTCGCCATTTTTAAAAACAACTATCACAGGAGAGAAAGTTTTACTTCCCCTAAAATGAAAGTTCTGTGCAAATTGCAGATGTCCTGCATCACTTTGTAGCCATTACTTCACAACATTTTTTTCCCTTCCATATATCAAACTTTATTTTTAAAGAAGTTTCAGATTACAGAAAAGTTATATCAGAAGTATAGGGGAGTGCTGCTGAGACAAGCAGAAGAACACACAGCAAATGAACACAGAAAGCCGACAACTGGGGGGAGGGAGCGGGAAAGGGGAGTGAAATAAGTTTTTTTAAAAAATCTTAAAAAAACAAAAACTTCATGGAGAATAAAAAGGGGTCTATATCTTAAAAAAAAAAAAAGTATAGGGATTTCCATATACCCCATCCACTCCCCTGAAGTTTTTAAAAATACCATTTACAACAGCATAAAGAATATCAAACACAGATAAATCTAAGAAAAGCTATGAAGCACTACTATAAAATGTCTAAAAGAAACTAAAGACACAAAAAATGGAGTGAAATAGCTTGACAATGGACCTAAAGATGCAATATTGTTAAAATGTCAAGACTCACAAACTGATGGGAAGCAGATTTGGTTCAACTGTAGAGCATCCACCTACCATATGGGAGGTCCAAGGTTCAAACCCAGGGCCTTGTGACACATATGGTGAGCTGGCCCACGCGCAGTGCTGATGCACACAAGGAGTGCCGTGCCACGCAGGGGTGTTGCCCATGTAGGGGAGCCCCATGCACAAAGAGTGCGCCCCGTAAGGAGAGCCACCCTGCATGAAAAAAGTGCAGCCTGCCCAGGAGTGGCACTGCACACACGGAGAGCTGATGCAGGAAAATGACGCAATGAGAGACACAGATTTATGGTGCCACTGACAAGAATGCAAGTGGACACAGAAGAACACACAGCAAAAGGACACAGAGAGCAGACAATGGGGGGAGGGAGGAATAAATAAATAAATAAATCTGAAAAAAAAAAAAAAAAGACTCATAAACTGAAAAATATATTTAACATAATCTCAGTCAAAATCCCAGAGGGCTTTTTTTGGAGAAATCAACAACCTAATTCTAAAGTTCATATGGAAACACAAAGAAACTAAAATAGATAAAACAACTCTATAAAAGAACAAAGTTGGAGGGCTAAAACTACTTGATTTCAAGAATTATTAGGGAAAACGGACTTTGGCCCAGTGGTTAGGGCGTCCGTCTACCACATGGGAGGTCCGCGGTTCAAACCCCGGGCCTCCTTGACCCGTGTGGAGCTGGCCATGCGCAGCGCTGATGCGTGCAAGGAGTGCCGTGCCACGCAAGGGTGTCCCCCGCGTGGGGGAGCCCCACGCGCAAGGAGTGCGCCCGTGAGGAAAGCCGCCCAGCGTGAAAAGAAAGAGCAGCCTGCCCAGGAATGGCGCCGCCCACACTTCCTGTGCCGCTGACGACAACAGAAGCGGACAAAGAAACAAGACGCAGCAAATAGACACCAAGAACAGACAACCAGGGGAGGGGGGGAAATTAAATAAATAAATAAATCTTTAAAAAAAAAAAAAAAAAAAGAATTATTATAAAGCTATAGTAATCAAAACTGTGGTATGGCATAAAGACCAACGAACAGAGTAGTGGAACAGATTAGAGTCCGGAAATAAACCTACACATATATGTTCAACTGATTTTTCACAAAGGCTCAAAAGCAATGCAGCGTAGAAAGGACAGACTACCAAATGGTGCTGACACAACTGGATATCCAAATGCTACAAAACGAAATTGAATCAAAACTGTGTACCATATGCAAAAATTAACTCAAAATGGAACATAGATCAAAACGTAAACCTAAAAATAAAAACTCCTAGAAGAAAACAGGAGAAAATTATTGTGATCTATAGCTAGACAAAGATTTCTTACATATGAAACCAAAGCGTAGCCCACTGAAAAAAAAAACTGCTGAACTGGACTTCATTAAAATTGAAAACTTCTGCTCTTGGGAACAGATGCAGCTCAAGCAATTGAGTGACTGCCTCCCACATGGAAGGGGGGCGGTCCTGGATTCGGTTCTCAGTGCCTCCTGAATAAACAAGAACAAACCAGAAGCAAAACAAATTAAAAAAAAAAACAAACAAACAAAACTCAGAGAAGCCTATGTGGCTTAGTGGTTGAGTGCTGGCTTCCCACATACAAGGTTCAATCCCGGGCCCTGGTACCTCAGATAAGAAGTTCTGGTCTTCAAATTACACTGTTAAGAGAATGAAAAGGTAAGCCACAGATTGGGAAAAAAATCTTTGCAAAGCATATGCCTAATAAAGAACTCTTAAATTCAAAAATAAGCAAACAAACAACCCGCTTATAAAAACAGGGAAAAGATTTCAATAGACATGCCACAAGATATACAGATGGCATAGAAGAACATGAGAAGATGCTCAACATCACTAGTCATTAGGGAAACGCAAAGTAAAGACACAATGAAATACCAATATACGCCCACTAAAATGGCTAACATTTTAAAAACCAACCATACCAAATGGTGGTGTGTATGTGAGGGACCTGAAATTCTCATACATGGCAGGTGAGAATGTAAAATGGTACCACCTCTTTGAAAACAATCTGCAGTTTCCAGAAATGTTAAACATATACCTATCATGATCCAGCCATTCCCCTTTTAGGTATTTTACCCAAAAGAAAACAAAATAAGAGTCTATATAAAAACTTGTATGTGAATGCTCTGTAACAACTTTATTTCTAATAGGTAAAACTGAAAGCCACCCAAATGTCCATCAACAGGGTATATCTTCTGGATATACATATACTTCTCAACAATAATTAAGAATGGACAATTGAAACATGCAACAACATGGATAAAACTCAAAGTAATATGCTCAGTGAAAGAAGTCAGATCCTTCCGCCCAAAAAAGAAAACACTGTACAATGTAATACTTAATAAATGAAAGTTATAGAAAATGTAAACTAATCTACAGTGACGCAAGGTTGCATGGAAATGGGGTGACAAAGAAGGAAGCAGGAAAGGATTACCAAAGGGCACAATGAAACTTCTGGGAGGTGATGGATATGTTCACCATCTTGATTGTGGTTATGGTTTCATGACTGTATATGCAAATGTTTAAGTCAAAACTTCGCAAATTGTACAATTTAAATATGTGCAGTTTATTGCCTGTCACCTGTACCCCAATGGAGTACTTTTACAAAATGAGGGCTTCTTTTGTAAAACAAATCATGAAAAGAAAAAGCACCAGCTATATAAAAAAACAATTGCCACCCTGGCCATGATGGATTAACTGCTACCAGACTTGCCTTCCTGCCATAAGCAACTAAAATATTGGACAAAAAATAAAAAGTGGGAAGTGGATTTGGCTCACCTGATAGAGCATCCGCCTACCACATAGGAGGTCCAGGGTTCAAACCCAGGGCCTCCTGACCCATGTGGAGCTGGCCCACGTGCAGTGCTGATGCACACAAGGAGTGCCGTGCCACGCAGGGGTGTCCCCCGCGTAGGGGAGCCCCACGTGCAAGGAGTGCGCCCCATAAGGAGAGCCACCCTGCACGAGGAAAGTGTAGCCTGCCCAGGAGTGGCACCACACACACGGAGAGCTGACGCACCAAGATGATGCAGCAAAAACGAGACACAGTTCCCAGTGCCACTGACAAGAATACAAGAGGACACAGAAGAACACACAACAAATGGACACAGAGAGCAGACAACTGGCAGGGATGGGGGGAAGGGGAGAGAAATAAATAAAATAAGTCTTTAAAAAATAAAATAAAGTAAAAAAAAAAAAGTAACTTTTCAGACAACTAACAATAAGCAGTACAGTACAGGACAGTGAAACTTGGAACATGGCAAACAAATGTGGTATGTCCTATGATATTCCAAGAAGGCACCTTCCGGAATGAAATGCAGGGAGAAAGAATCTAAGTAGGACATAGGGGTTTCATTAGGTTAAGATGTTGAAGAGGGAAGAGGATTTGGCCCAAATGATAGGGCATCCGCCTACTACATGGGAGGTCCCAGGGCCTCCTGACCCATGTGCAGCTGGCCCACGCGCAGTGCTGATGCGCACAAGGAGTGTCGTGCCACGCAACGGTGTCCTCCACGTAGGAGAGTCCCACACGCAAGGAGCGTACCCCATAAGGAGAGCCACCCATCGCATAAAAAGTGCAGCCTGCCCAGTAATGGCGCCACACACATGGAGAGCTGACGCAGCAAGATGATGCAACAAAAAGAGACATGAATTCTGGGTGCTGCTGACAAGAATACAGTGGACACAGAAGAACATGCAGCGAATGGACACAGAGAGCAGACAACTGGGGCGGGGGGAGGAAGGGGAGAGAAATAAATAAAAAATAAATCTTAAAAACAAAAAAAGATGTTGAAGAGACAACTGGGGAAAGCAATGTGACTGAAGTTTGTGGGGCAGATGATTGGCTATGAAGGAGGTACGCAAAAACCTGCATAAGAATCCCTTTGAAAACAAGTCTTCATGAGCCTGGGAAGACAACCAAGGAGTAGAACAACTCCCAGGAAGTTTAAGCCCAAAGAACTCCTAGATGTCACAGGGGTCTAGGAGATAGCTGATGTCCAACAAATATAAAGAAGCCTCACTGAATATCTGGAGCATTAACAGAGAACCTAGAAGAGTTTCATCTTAGTAGTAGGACTAACGTAGTCCTAGAGTAAAGTCTAAGCTAGACTGCCCTGACAGAGTTTTTAAAAACAAGTCTCAAAACAATCAAGCTGATCCACAAGTAATTTAACTAGCTGCTAAAAGAATCTTTAATACTCTTAATTCTTAAATGACAATAAAACCCAAATATTTACCTACACATTCACAACATCTGATCAAAAATTACTGGACAGTAGAGTGGGTTTACAGCTCAATGGCTGAGTGCCTGCTTCGCATGTACAAGGTCCCAGGTTCAACCTCTGGTACCTCCCAAAAAAAAAAAAAAAACTAGGCAAAGAAGCGGGAAAATGTCACACACAACCAGGAAAAAAAAATGGACAAAATTTTAAAAAAGACTCAGAAATAACAGATAAGATGCAAATAAATACGTTATTAAATATAGTCAGATACTTAAAAGAAAAAGTGAACATGATGAGAAAAGATATAAAAATATTGACTAGATGGGCATCGCAGAAGAGATAATGCAGAAAATAGATAGATGAAATTGAAAATCTAGCAAAGAACAGAGCCCATGGGAAACACAGAGAGAAAAAAGGATGGAAAAAAAAAAGAAATGATCAGAACCTCAGTGCCCTGTACATAATTAGAGTCACAGAAAGAAAGGGGAGGAGAAGGGCAGAAAAGTATTTGAAGAAATGCTGTTTGAAAAATTTCCTGATTTAATAAACACGATAAACCTATAAGATCCAAGGTGCTAAACAAACTCCTAGGAGGAAAAACAAGTAAAAACCCACATCATAATCAAATTTTGGGGAGTTCTTCCTAGGATGAGCATCATAGCTACCCTAATAGTAAAGAAAAGCCAGGTAAACTACAAAATCATCACTTTTCTTGAACCCATCAGACATCTGAAGTCTCAGGGCAACCAAGTATTGTGAAACCTAAAGGAAGACAGGCCCTTCTAAGGAGAGAGGACACGAGCAATGGTTTGCCTGTGACAGAGCCCAGATGGCATGCGATACCAGATGGGTAAAAAGAATTCAGCTAAATTTTTAACAAATTGCTAAAGGCAAAATGTGGGCTTGTACGACAGTATAGTCCCCCAGAAGTCACAGAAACAAGGGGAGTTCATACTCAGAGGCTCTTCTTTACAGACTCCATCAGAAGCTCATGAGAAAGATCAGGGTCATGGTATGAGACCCTCAGTGGTAGAGACCTGCAGGAGAGCAGCCACTACTATGGAAGGGGCACAAAGCTCTGCCTAGACCTTCTCCCCAACAGAACAAAAGCTTTAATCTACTGGGAAAGGGGAAGCAAACTTTGTCTTCCCTACCCCTGAACGTAAATGAAGACCCGCTGCTGCTTCCTTATAAGGGAGGAAGGAGGGTCAGAGTCAGAGAGACTGGAAAACGCACATTGCTGGCTTGGAAGACAGAGGAAGGGGCCATAAACCAAAGAACGCTCACAATCTCTAAAAGTTGGAAAAGGCAAGGGAACGGATTCTCCTCTAGAGCCTCCAGAAGGAACAGAGCTCTGTCAACACCTTGATTTTAGCTCAGTGACAACCATTTCAGACTTGTGACCTCCAGAACTATAAGGTAATAAAGGTGTGTTGTTTTATGCCACTTAGTTTGCGGTAATTTGTTATGGCAACAATAAAAAATTAATATAACATATATATGATAAAGATCTTGTATCAAGAATATATAAAGAATTATTATACCTCAATTACAAGGCAAACAGACCAGCAAATATAAAAGAGGGGGAGGAAACATATCTATGCCACACTTTACAAATAAAAAACATAAAAATAGCCAATAAGCACACACACAACACAATAAGAACAGTAGCCACTGGGAATATGCCATAATTAAATCTATCATGGGGGAGCAGATGTGGCTCAAGCGGTTGAGCACCTGCTTCCCACATGAAAATCCCGGGTTCAGTTCCCAGTGCCTCCTAAAAACAAAAAACAAACAACAAGCAAACGAAAAAACCACCTTGGGGGAGCCTATGTGGCTCAGTGATTGTGCACCAGCTTCCCACCATGAGTTCCCGAGTACCTCAAAAAAAAAAAAGAGAGAAAAAAGAAATCTATCATGAGATAACATTACATATCTAATGACTAAAATAATACTGCCAAACATGATGTATGTAAGAAAAGTAAAGCAGCTGGAACTCTTATACACTGTTGGTAGAAATCGTTACCTAAGGGGAGCAGGGGCAAACTTTTAGAAGAATGCTCATAGCTGATTTATCTAAAATGACCCAAAACTGGAAACAATCCAAAACATCCATCAGTCCATGAATGGATAAACAAAAGTGGAAGAGTCATATGATGGAATACTACTTAGCAATAAAAAGGAACAAATTACTGATACACACAGCACCATGCATGAATTTTAATAACATGCTGAACTACCTACCTCAAACCATATGCAAAAACTAAGTCAAAATAGATCAACAATCTAAATTCAAGAACTAAACCCATAAAACTCAGAAGAAAACAACGGAAAAATCTTCAGGACCTTGTATTTGGCAATGGATTCTTAGACATGATACCAAATGCATGAGCAACAAAAGAAAAAATAAACTGGTCTTCATCGATGTGCATCAAAGGACATCATCAAGAAAAAGAAACAGCCTACAGAATGGGACAAAAGAGTTGCAAATCATATATCTCACAAGGGTTTAATATCTATAAAATATGAAGTACTTCTACAACTCAACACAAAAAGGCAAACAACCCAATTTTAAAACAGGCAAAGGGCATGACCCATATTTCTCCAAAGAAGAGATATGAATTGCCAATAAATATACATCATTAGTTATTACAGAAATACAAATCAAAACTTGAATGAGATGCCACTTCATCCACACTAGAATGGCTATTATTTCAGAAACAGAAAGTAACAAGGATATGGATAATTTGGAACCTACATATATATATGTTTTGAGAACATGGGAATTTTTGCCCTTATTTAGTAGCTGTGTAACCCTGGCTAGCTATCTTGTCAGGCATGCTGTGAATCACATGTATGTTGATAAGCATCTTTGCTTTGTAAGTTTACATCTTTTACTATACACTTATTTTTTATGCATGTGTATGTATGTATGATACACTTCAATAAAATTTTGTAAAAAAAAAGTCGGTGAATAAATAAATACAATAAGTGGTGCAGCTGTTATTGAAAATACTTTGGTGGTTTCTCAGAAAGTGACATATACAATGACCGTGTGACTCAGCAACTCCACTTCTAGGTATATACCATATATAACTGAAAATAAGAGGGAAGCAGACATGGCTCAACTGATTAGAGCATACGTCTACCATATGGAGGGTCCAGGGTTCGATCCCCAGGGCCTCCTGACCCATGTGGTAAGCTGGCAAACGCGCAGTGCTGCTATTGCACGCAAGGAGTGCCATGCCACACAGGGGCATCCCTGCATAGGGGTCCCTCATGCACAATGAATGCAAAGAAGAGCCACCCCATGTGAAAAATGCGCAGCCCACCCAGGAGTGGTGCCACACACACAGAGCGCTGACGCAGCAAGATGATGCAACAAAAAAGAGACGCAGTTTTCCAGTGCCGCAGGATAATGCAAGCAGACACAGAAGAACACACAGTGAATGGACACACAGAACAGACAACAGGGGGAAGGGGAGAAGGATAAAGAAAATAAATCTTTAAAAGAAAATAAGAGACTCAAACTGCTATTTGTATATCTATGTTTTCGGTAGCATTACTTACAATAGCCAAAAGATGGAAATAACCCAAGTGTCCATCAACAGATGAACAGATGAATGTGGTATATTCATACAAGGGAATATTATTCAGGTATAAAAAGGAAGTTCTACTACAGCAACAACATAGATAAACCTTGAAAACATCAGGCTGAGTAAAATAAGTCAGGCACAGAAAGACAGATACTGTATGATTTCACTTTATATGAAATAACTAGAACATGCAAATTCATAGAGATAGATTACAGGTTACCAGGTGTTAGCAGTCTGATATGGTTATGAATTCTAAAAATAGATATTGGATTATGTTTGTAATCTGGTCTGTACCTGTGCATGATTAAGTTATGATTAGGGCTTTGATTGGCCATGTCATTAGGGCATTGAGTCCCCACCCTTGGTGGGTGGGGACTCAGATAAAAGGCATGGCAAAGGACAGAGTTGAGGGTTTTTGATGCTGGAGTTTTGATGTTGGAGTCTGATGCTGAAGCCTTAAGCTGGAGCCCCAGAAAGTAGGCTCACAAAGGAAAGAGAAGCAAGCCCCGGGAAGAGAGGACCTGAGCCAGGAAAAGAACACAAAGGAACAGAGACGGCTCCTTAGACAAGGAAGAAGCCCTGGGGTTAGACAGAGCTGTTTACCTGGTAGTCAACAGTTGACCTTGTGAAGAGAGGCAAAGCCTAAAGTGCCTCATAGTCTACAGCTGACTTCATGGAGATACTAGAGGACTTGAGCCTAGGGAGAAGCAGAACCTGGGAAGAGAGGAACCCTGGAAGCCTGAACCCTGGCAGACGTCGGCAGCCATCTGGCTCCAACACATGAAAATACTGATGTTTTATGGCCTGCTATCTGTAAGCTCCCACCCCAAATAAATACCCTTTATAGAAACCAACCAATCTCTGATATTTTGCAGCAGCACCCTTTTGGTTGACTAATATACCAGGGGCATGGGGCAGGGGAGGGAGTTATTCCTAATGGGTATAGAATTTCTGCTTGGGGTACTGAAAAAATTTTGGTAATGGAAGGTAGTAATGGCAGCACAACATTGTGAATACAATCAATACAGTGAATTGTACACTTTAAAATGGCAAATTTTAGGTTATGTATATGTTACCATAATAAAAGAAATGTAAAAGAAGAAAAATGCTTAGCAAAAGAAATAAAACAATGGCAATAGACTGGCAGTTATGTATGGCAGGGGAAGGACAGAGAAATTGAGAGCAGACTGCTAAGGGGTAGGGTTTTTTGGTTTTGTTTTGTTTTTTGAAGTAATGAAAATGCTGTAATATTGTTTGATGTGATAAATGCAAAACTCTGATTATACCAAATGCCACTGATTGTAGTCAGATGGACTGTATGGTTTATGAATACATTTCAATAAAATCAGTTATTAAAAAAAAAATTAAAACCAAAAAGCACATAATACCATTCTTAAGAAATTCTACAAGAGGCAACACTAACCAACAATGACAGCAAGCAGATCAGTGGTTGGCCTCTGTCCAGGAGTAACAGTGGGAAGGAATATATTGCAAAGGAGCACAAAGCTACTTCTGAACTGGTGGAAATGTTCTATCTTGAATGAGGTGGTATTCGTACCAGTGTAAGCATTTGTCAAAACTCATCTAACCACACACTTAAGTTTACTATAAATAATGCCTAAAGTTATTTTTTTAAAAAGAGTAAAATGTCTACCTAAAATAAAGCAGTCTATAGATATCTGAAGCTGAATTTTCCCACCGTGCCATTTTAAAGCATGCCTACTTTTGATGTAGAATCTATAAGCAGCTTGGTGATACATTTTAGGGCAGAAACAGCACATGCTTACCTGTGGTGCTACATAGTAAGGAGTGAACTGAGGTGTCATCAAGTCACCCTGGTCAATTTTGGCAAATCCAAAGTCACACAACTTCACAGGTGCATCCTGAAATGAAAACAAATGAGAGTCATTGCTCTGGAGTTCTCAGCAAACATTAAGGGAAACAGCAGGAGCAAGACATGCTACCCTGAGCTCCCATGAGTAAAATGACAGCTGGCTAAGACCTGAGCCTATGAGTAACACGTCCCCAGGTCTGGAGACAATGATTCAGATAGAGGAATATCTCTTAATAATACCTAACTGAGGAATTCCTCCTCACTCATATAGTTAAACTTGTTTTATAACTTATAAAGGCAGCACTAAAATTGAAGTCTTAGCCTCCTGGCCCCTCCTCCCTCACCCCTCACCAGTCTAGGGTACTGCTTTGCTCTTAACATTAGCCATAAGCTTCATGACAGCCAGAGCAAATTATTTGATGGGACATGGAGCACAGGGCAGAGGGTAGATCTGGAGGGGAGCACACCTCATTATGTAACAGCAAATGAAACTGGTAAGTTTCAATATTATATATAATAGCCTATAGATTCCTGCCCCTTCCCAAACCCTCCAAATAACATTCAAAATCGGAAGCCTCACAAATACATAACAGTACCATCCAACATGATCAATGCCAGAAGGTATGGTATAATTTCTCTGCGTCTCATGCAAGGGAACCCAGGGGTAAATATGATGCTTGAAGTACTCTGTCCTAAAGCCTTTTTACCATGGTTTTAGAGCACTCCAAACATATAAACATGCACGTTTGAACTACGTGGAGAGTGGCAGCACTAAAATGCAGAAAAAGCAAGTCTTCTCACCAGAGAGTTATCCTTGAAGAGCAGATTTTCAGGTTTGAGGTCTCTGTGCGCAATGTTTAACAAGTGACAGTGCTGTAGAGCCAAAGCTATCTGGAAAAGGGCACAATGGAGCAACCATCTCTTAGAAAATATAAATCTTGAATAACTCTGGTTTAGAGAACTCAAGATGTTAAAGAAAAAAAAATCCTTAATTAGGTCAGTTAAGACTTTGGCTGGTTTTCAGTTTTTAAGCAGAAATTAAATAAGACTTGGTATGTCAAAAATAGAAATTAATTAAACCTAGTTTAACTGCAACCTGTATTCTGTTAAACAAATAAGCAAAAAAATACAACAGTAAAACAAAATAATTTTATCAGAATAAACTTACAGTTAGACTTATACAAAACGGAAAAATAAATGTTTCCACTTTCATTCATCTGAGGTCTAAGAGGCACAGCAGAAGAAAAAAAAGCTGGGCCAATTTTCTAGTAGGTGTGAACTTCCCAGAGCAGGATAACAGGGAATCTTGCCTGGTTCACAAGAGAGCTGCATACTCCAGGGAGGGAAGCTCCAAGCTCCGCCCTCAAGAAAAACTGAAAGCAGATGACCTGGATTGTTAACAAATCAAATACCAATTTGCTCATCCTGCTTGTTGAAAATGTTGCTTGTCTGTGTGGATTTGAAGGGTTTTCGTTTTGCAGAAGATTATCAGAGCTCAACCTTTAGTTTTCACATTGGAAAAATGCAAGATATAACTTTTGAAAATCAAATAGAACAGATTCTACCTGTTCAACTCTCAGTATGAAATTTTTTTTGGCATTCCAAATATCAATTCCTCTCTACCAGAAAGGAGGTATCCAAAAATGCTTTAAGGCTCATGGGAAAGTGGGAAGAACTTTTTATTAAGAACCAATAGGGTTAAACCATGAATTTCAGTTAATGATACAATTATAAAAATGCACTATCATCAATTTTGACAAATGTTCCATACCAATGCAAGGTGTTGGTGGTGGAGTGGTATATGGGAATCCTGTATTTTATGAATGATTGTTCTGTAAATCCACAACAGAAAGAGAGAAAGAAAGAGAGAGAGAGAAAGAGAAAGAGAGAGAGAGAAAAAGAGAAAGAAAAAAGGGAAGGAGGGAGGGAGGGAGGAAGAAAAGAAGAAAGGAAGAACCAATGGGGCTGTGCTGATGTTCTTGGCTTTGCTGGCTTGGCCTGAAAATATGCCTTGAGGATTTAGCTTGCACCTCCTAAAGAGGTTATTATCAGTTAGAATTCTGGTATTTCTTGTGGCAGAAATCATTTCTATAGCAATAAAATATGATGTCAAAATAGGGAGAATAAAACTGGGAAAAACCCAGAATTACAAAGATCTTAGACTACTACCAAAATCTGAAGGAATGAGAAAGATGATTCATATGAAACAAGTATCTTTTATTTAGCTGTCTTAGAACATATTTTTAAACCATACTATCTTTCAGGTGTTATCAGCAGCATTTTATCTCAAAGTCCAATAACAGTTCTTGAAAGCTACATATCTAAAAATGTTACCGAGCAAAAGCAGGGTTTTTCTGCCCAATGACCAATTCCTGAGACACTGGAGTTTCAAAGAGAGAAAGAATTTATTGCTAAACGCAAAGCTAGATCACAGGGCCTCGGACTAAAATCTGTCTTCCTGAACTGCAGTAATTCTGATAGTTTTATAGTATCCAAAGACAGGCAGGATTATGCTAATGAGTATAGTGGATCATAAGACTTAAAGATGTAAAACAGGATGGGGGGACAAACGGGGGCCAGGCACAAGGTTTTTACAATCATAAGATAAAGATTATATAGTTTTATAATCATTATCAAAAATCAAGGAATCTGGAATCTAGTTCAGCAAATTTCCATAATTTTAGGTATTTACTTTTGGCTATTCTACAATACACTAGAAAGTTTAAAATAAAAAAAGCCATCTATATAATGATTCTGTAATCATAATCACTTGTTAATTCTTAACTCTTAATTACATAAAGATATCTACAGTCCACAAAGAAGTAAGATTACCTTCCAGAGTTTACTTAATCTCATGATAGGCCTCAGGAAACAGGTGACAATCACTTAAGAAAACAATCATTCCCCCACTCCCCCAAGCATAAAAGGTATCACATTTTCCCTGTCAAGACATCTTTTCTGATTACATAACAAAGCAGGCAATAAGAGATCAAATAAGAGTTTTCTTTAAGCTTTCTTTTATTCCCCTCAATGAAATTGTACTTGTTAACCAACATTGTTGGCAGTTTGATTGGTACCCGGGGTTAACTTGCCTGCTTTGTTACTTGGCTGGCTTGCTTCTCTGTAAAGTGCCGGTGCTGGCTGATTCTGTGAAATAGCTCTCCCCCTTCCATCATCTCCATTACAATTAAGAGTCGGGCCCTGTTTGAAAGCATTTGATTTTGTTAAGTTTAAAAAAAAAAAAAAAACCTGAAACATCAAGCAGCTGACCTAAAGACACCTAATTCTGCAAAGAATTATAACCACTTCCTAAATCCAGTCCTACAAAGCCCTAGGGGTTGTCCTCCTTGGTAATACCAAGTAGACACTATGTATAAGGAATATCCCTCACCTGAAATTTTCTAGGAAGCTAAAATGGAAATAAAAGAATTAGTTGTGAATACAATGATCCCTTTCAAGATTCTATACTTGTTACTAGATATAAATTAAAAAGAGGATGCTATTTGAAATGACAGGTTTTTAAAATTTATTTTAAGACTTTTAAGACAGCCAGACTGAAAATGTTTTGAAAACAAAATAGTACTTTTTCAGGGCATAAACTTCAAGTCATTTGGTTGGTTACTGGATTGTCCTAGTTATTTTTTTCTTCTTTCTCTCTCCTTCCATCTGGGCTAGTTTTCCATGTGATCCACAGCATGCCTGACAAGATAGCTAGCCAGGGTTACACAGCTACTAAATAAGGGCAAAAATTCCCATGTTCTCGAAACATATATATGTAAATCTGTGTATTTTAGTTACCATTCTTTGATATATAAATGCTTCCAGCTTCCATCCAAATGCTTTCACCAACAGAGCACAGTTGTAGCAAATAATGAATTCATTTCCCATTCATTTTTATAAATCCATCTTCTTTCTCTATCTGGAAAATGCCTGTTCCCCCTTAAGTCCTAGCCCTCCACATTGCTGCTCTGTGAGACAGGTCACCTCCCCAGCCTACAGATAGCAGCTCCTTCCTGTGAAAGCTCAGAATATTTTATGCATGCCTCTCCTTGGTGCCCACTACACTGCTCCAATGATATGTTTACATCTCAGTCTCCTCACCAGAAACCAGATCTTTTGAAATTTCATTTTGAATTCCCTGGAAGAGACTTAGCCTGTCACCCAATGGGCTAACCAAACATTTAGTGATTAAAATAATAATATAAATTTCATCCTATAAAAGGAAAACCAGATTAAGGGCTTTTTGCCCTATCAATCTCAAACACTTTGCCTGGAATAACATTAGTGACCCTTTCACTGATTTGAAACAGCATCAGTTTAAACTCCATACTAAATGTTTTTTTTAAAAGGGAGAATGACTGAAATCATCAGGGGGATCAGGACAGTAGATGGGATTATGGATGAAATAAGACTGGCCATAAATTAATAACAGTTAAAATTAGGTGATGAGTACTCAGGGAGTTATTACACAATTCTGTCTCTTACATGTTTGAAATTTTCCAAAATTTCTAAAGAAAAAGAGACCAAGACAGAGATAGAGACAGACAGCCATACGGACAAAGCAAGCACGCATGCGAAAGAGAGGAAGACTCCACTACACCTTGGCATACATATGGAAAGGTAGGCAGGTAATGATGCCCCAGGTAGCCTTACCTGGGGCTGGACTCATGAGGAAACTGTACACTGTTAGCAAACACTTCAATAATCTGAACTATATTTGGGTGTGTGGCACACATCATGTGCAGACGTACCTTAAAGAGAACAGAAGAAATGTTTTATACATAGGGCATGCCAATATTTTCTCTCCAAACGTCTCTCCAAAAACTGACCACAAATAACTGCACAGTAAATACAAGGTAAGCCTATTACAATAAAAACTTATCACTTAGAATTATGTCATAAAAGATGTTTTCATACATGGATTACCTTTTAATGCTCTTTCCATGAAAAAACCCTCACCAAGAAATTTATCTTCTAATGTCCTAATATATGGAAAATTTGTCAAATAACTCATTTAAGAAATTATTTATATCTCTTGATGCAAAAGAACAA
The DNA here is from genome assembly GCF_030445035.2 of Dasypus novemcinctus. Lineage (NCBI taxonomy): Eukaryota > Metazoa > Chordata > Mammalia > Cingulata > Dasypodidae > Dasypus > Dasypus novemcinctus. Next base: position 21,543,030 of record NC_080691.1, on the reverse strand, counting down.
GTGCTTCATTACACATGCTATTAACATGTCATCACTACACCCACACAAGTTAAAACATATGTGTACTTTGAAACACTACAAAAACAGCCTGAAAGTCATCCTGCTGCACCACTCTCGAAACACCATTCACCAGACCCTCCCTTGTACTGCTTTTATCTCCACCTGTCAAGCACCTTTTCCAATAAGCCAAAGTTGAAACAAACCAAAATGTGTCGACAAGGATCACATTAAGAAAACAAGATGTGACCAAAAGAAAATAAGTCTCTACTAGTTAAAAGGCTTCAGTACTGAGCAATCTAAGATGGCTTTATAATGCTATCATGAATAGGGAAGAAGGGTAACCTGAACATAAAGTTCTTTACACATTCCCTGTATTCTCTCCAGGAAGCTGCCATTCCTGCAGAAAGAACAGTTCTTGGGCACTTCAACTATGTGGGCAAATCAAGGCAATAAAGGATCATACCTCATTTCTAGCTTTTGGACGATCAAGAAGAATTTTCAGTGCAAACCGTTCTTGGGTAGATTTCTTCACACAGACTCTAGATTTGGAGGAAAAATTCAATTAGAGACTATCAATGTTATAACGAAAATCAATTTAAAAGTTTGTTCTTTAAGGATTCTACCTTTTAATCAAGGATATATACAGATGCATCAGAACAAACTTACCCTCCAAGGTAGTATAGTAGGTGGAGAGGCAGAAAAGTATCTTACCCACCCTTCACAGCCACCAAAGCTCAGGCCTCAGCTCAGGCCAGGATCTTTCTCTCCGCTGGCCAACAAAGAAATAATGGCCTCTGGTGTATAAAGGGGACTCTGACAGGCTCTCCATGAGCACAGCATCTTAAATGATTCCATATTACAGACCATGTGACTTGGTCACTTAATTATATTTCTAAATGCATGAGAAAAAGTCTAGGATAAATGCTTCCACTTGTTAAATTAAGGCTGTTTCTCAAATCTGATGCTCCTGGACCCTTCTAATTTAAGATACACTTCAAATGTCCCTTCTTAAAGCAATTTTGCCATAGCTCTCACAAAGGTCACTTACCTAACTGGACCACTAATTCCAGCTCCCAGCTTCTGAGTCCAATTGATATTGTATTCCTCTAAAATGGAGGTTTCCTATTAAAATTAAAAAGAGGGGACAGAGAATGATTAAGCAGAGCTGAGACAATAGAAGCCCTTATCACTCAACATCTCATCTTCTAAGAGAATCTGAGAAAAACAGAGCTTTATGTTCCCCTAAGATGTAATAATTAGACATTTTGTCTAAATGACTAGGTTAGCTTTTGTTTTTCAACAAGAGAGAAAGCTAAGACTTTGTGGAAAAAAATAATTCTTTGGGAAGCGGATGTGGCTCAAGCAGTTGGGTGCATGCCTACCACATGGGAGGTCCCAGGTTCAGTTTCGGTGCCTCCTATAAGAAGACAAGCAAGACAGCAAGCTGATGCCGTGAGCTGACACAACGAGATGACAATGAGAAACCAATAAGTAGGGAGTGGAGGTGGCTCAAGTGACTGGGCACCTCCCTTTCACATGGGAGTTCCCGGTGCCTCCTAAAAAAAAATAGAAAAAGAAGACGAGCACACAATAAACAGACACAGAGGGCAGACAGCAAGCACAAACAACAAAGGGGTGGGGAGAAATAAATAAATAAATAAAATATTTTTTAAAAAGAAGAATTCTTCAGCTCATCTACAAGGTCCATTTGAGAAAACACTCAGTGCTTTCTTTTGGTGTATGTATGGAAGATGGGAGATATTCTTTCAAAATGCTTCAGCTACTAAATGCTTCTTTGGTGGTCAAATGTATTTTCTGAGATTCCAGGAAGACTATATGTTGTATAGGTCTATACTCTTTTTTTTCTTTTTTAAGATTTTTATTATTTATCCCCCCCCCCATTTTTTGCACTCGATGTCTGCTTTCTGTGTCCATTCACAGTGTGTTCAAGTGTCTGCTTGTCTTCTCTTTTAGGCAGCACTGGAAACTGATCCTGGGACCTTCCAAAGTGGGAGAGAGGCACTCAATCTATTGTGTCATCTCAGCTCCCTGGTCTGCTGTGTCTCTTATTGTCTCTCCTCTATGTCTCTTTTTGTTGCATCACCTTGCTGCGCCAGCTCTCCACATGGGCCAGCATGCCATGCGAGTCAGCTATCCACGTGGGCAAGCTCTCCACTCTGACGTATGGACCAGCTTGCCTTCACCAGGAGGCCCCAGGAATCAAACCCTAGACCTCCTCTACTGTAGACAGGAGCCTACTCGCTTGAGCCACATCCACTTTCTGAATAAATTGAGACTTAAAAAGTTCAGATAAAGTAGTAGTAAACATCATAGTAAATTTATCTAACTTTCAACAGCACCATTTTGGGTATAAAGATATTCTGTCACAGTCATTATGAAACCATAGTTTTAAAAAAAATTGTATTCAATAGTTCAGGATAAAAATTCTACAGTTTAATCAGTTTCTACAGAATTCTTGCCTAGGCATCGGATGATGAGTTTCCGTTGCCATATACTTTTAGGCAAGAAAGTCATACAATTTAAATTGTGACCATGTAAAATTGATTTTTGTAGGGCCTCACAGGTAGAATATGAAACCAAAGTCAGACCTTGACAAATCAAGTTAAAACCCATGAGTCCTTCAAAAAAAATTTTTTAGCGTTGTTTTTTTTTCCCTCTTCCCCTCTTCCCACCCTGCTGTTTTTGCTGTCTGTGTTGTCTTCTCTTCTCATTTTTCCCTAGGATTCACTGGAATTCGACACTGGAGACCTTTGATGGGGTTCCCTGTCAATTATGCCACTCAGTTCCTGGTTTCTGCGGTGCCTGCTGTGCTTCACCCTGACTCTCCCCTTGTCTCTCTTTTGATGTATCATCATCTTGTTTCGTGACTTGCTTGCACGGGATGCTGGCTCACCGCACAGGCACTCGCGCAGGCATTGACTTGCCGTGCAGGCACGCTTTCTCTTCTTTTTCACCAGGAGGCCTCAGGGATCAAACACAGATCCTCCCATTTGGTAGGCAGAAGCTCTATCACTTGAGCCACATCCACTTCCCCTTCAAATTGTTTTGAGGCAACAAAAATTTGATAGGCTATATTTAGCAAAAGCATCTTCATTGGTAGTGTATTGGGAATAGGATACTTGCTCATTTAACACTTTCTGAGCCGTTAGTATGTATCAGAAGCTGAGCTAAGTTCAGAGATGAAAATACAGCTTCTGCCCAATAAATACGCAAGTATATAAACCAAGTTTAGAATGGTCTTCATCTCCACCTTTTCTGCCAGTTTTCGGTCGTTTCTCAGCATGTAGTAAATGCTAATCACTGTGGACTGAATGACTGACTAGAAAAGTGAACTAAAGCCAGATGATGGAAGGAAGTTGTGTTGGGATGGACAAGCAGGATGACTACACGAACACCCTTCGGAAAAACTGTACATCATGATTAAAGAGCTTGTCGAGGTCACACAGTGACTTACAGATACTATTAAGATTAGAATCTCAAAGGCAAGCCAAACACCACATGAAATCAACATTTCCCTGTGGGCTCCATCTAGGAATTCATGAAAAGCTATTTTCCCAACATAATAAAGTTATACTTAGGTATAAATCCCTAATATGATTCTTCTACTTCTTTTATCTGAACCTGTAAACTTTCAATTTATTTGTTAAATTTATCTCAGAGTCGTAAAGCCTTTGTGTTGTTCCTATGGCGGTGGAGCCCTGAAACTCAGCAGATCAGTGGCCAACTCCTGTCCAGTTCTCCAGGCCTGCCCTGGACAGCTAACTGATCCTGGGACCTTCCAAAGTGGGAGAGAGGCACTCAATCTATTGTGTTATCTCAGCAATGATGACAGACCAGCCCAAGTCCAAGAGGAAGAAGATCCCATTCCTCTGCCCCATAACATCTCGACCTGAATTAGGCAGAGTGGACATCATCCCAAATCCTTCAAGATTAAGGAATGAACACAAATAAGGGATGAGTATAACTGCTGACTAAAGTAGATTTATTGTTTGGGGAAAAAAAACATTAGAATCTATGGCTCTGGCCTCCCACAGTACCACCCCCAATCCCTAGCATAAAGATAAGAGATGAGTGTTCCCAGGCTGTCTCCACGTACCACCTCCTACACAGAACTCAGTGTTACCCATTTAGACCCACGTGGCTCAATGGTGAATTCTACCAAACAAATTAAAGCAGGTTTTCTTGACATCAGCACCACTGACACTTGGGGCCAGATAGTTCCTTGTTATGGGGGTTATCCTGTCCCATTGCAGGATGTTCACATTGCTGGACTCTGCCCACTAGATGCCAGAAAGCACTCTCTAAAAGTTATGACAACCAAAAATTTCTCCAGACAGTGCCAAATGTTTCCTGAGATGTAAAATCACCCTCCACTGGGGAGCAGATGTGGCTCAAGTGGTTGTGTGCCTATTTCCCATGTATGAGGTCCCAGATTCAATCCCCAGTACCTCCTAAAAAAATAAAAATAAAAATTCTCCATTGGGGAGCAATTTAGTTCAGTGGTTGAGTGCCTGCTTCCCATGTCCGAGGTCCTGGGTTCAATCCCTCGTACCTCCTAAAAAATATATTAATTAAAATTTTTAAAAATCACCCTCCACTGAGTAAGAAGCACTGATTCAAAAAACAAAATATTGCCAGGGAGTGGATGTGGCTCAAGGGGTTGAATACCAGCCTCTCACATGGGAGGTCCCAGGTTCGGTTCCCGGTGCCTCCTAAAAATTAGAAACAAACAACAAGCAATACAAAAGGAAAAACCAGCTCAGGGAAGCCAATGTGGCTCAGTGGTTGAACACCAGCTTCCCACATAGATAGTTCCAGGTCCCCTGTACATTAAAAAATAATAATAATAAATTGCGAATCCTCCACAAACCTTTCCAGAAAATAGAGAGAGCACTTCCTGACTCATTCTCTGAGACTCGTAGTACACTCATACCAAAGCTATGCAGAGGTTATCACAACAAAACTATAGACCTGTATCTCTCATAAATATCGATGCAAAAAGCCGCAACAAAGTATTAGCAAACTGAATCCAACAACATATAACAATGATTTTACACCAGACCAAGTGGGTCTATCAAGGGAATGCAAGATAGATTTAAGATCCAAAAATCAATTAATGATATATATTAATATATATCAATAATACCATATTAAGAATAAAGGACAAGATTATATGACCAATCAATAGAGAAAGAAAAAGCATATAACAAAAAATTAATAAACAATAAAAACTCTCAGCAAACAAAAAATACAGTTAACTTTCTCAACTTGACAACATCTTAAAGGAAAAAAACCTTACTCAATGCTAAGACTTTCTTGCGATCAGGAACAAGGATGTCTGCTTTCACAACTTTTATTCAGCACTGTAAGAGAGGTTCTACCCAGTTAAGTTAGGCAAGAATAAGGAATTAAAAGCAATTGTATTGTAAAGGAAAAAGTAAAACTGCATTGGCTGGAGACAGGACCACTTTATGTAGCAATATACAGAAATCAACCATATTTCTATAAACTAGTAGTAACAACCCAAAAATGAAATTGAGAAAGTTCCATTTTCAATAGCATCATAAAAATAAAATATTAGGAATAAATTTATCAAAAGATGTGCAGGACTTCTGAAAACCACAAAACATGGCTAAGAGAAACTGAAGAAGCTTTAAGAAATGGAGAGCTTTAGTATGTTTCCAGATTAGAACACAATATTAAGATGGCAACTGTCCCCAAATTGAACTACAGATTCAATGCACTGCCTATCAAACCTAGGTGGTTTTTTCATAGAAAATTTGTTTGGAATATATAAATGACCTCAAATAGCCAACACAAACTTCCAGTATGGTGCTATCTGGACAGTTCAGATGAATGATGAATTCAACCTGAAGTGACTAAAACAAGGGCAACGAGGAAAAGAAATATTATTTTGGACATCCTATTACATAATACCAAAACTTCACCACACTTTGAAGGTAAACAAATAATCACCTTGAGCTTTTGGGAGACACTCAAATAATAAATTTGAAAAGCTAATGGGGAATTGGATGTGGCTTAAGCAACTGGGCTCCTGTCTACCATATGGGAGCTCCAGGGTTTGATTCCCAGGGCCTCCTGGTGAAGGTGAGCTGGCCCAAGCAGAGTGCTGGCCCACACAGAGTGCTGGCCCAAGAAGAAAACCCAGCAAAAAAGAAACAAAGATGAGAGACGATAAAAGATGCAGCAGACCAGGGAGTTGAAGTGGTGCAAGTGCCTTTCTCCCACTCTGGAAGGTCCCAGGATAGCTGCCCGGTGCTGCCTAAAGAAAAGAGAAGCAGACACAGAAGAATGCACAGAGGGCAGATAGCGTGTGCAAAACAACAAGGGATGGGGGGGAGGAATAAAATAAATCTTTAAACAAAACAAAAATGACCAATGTAAATATGTTCAAAGAACTAAAGGAGATCATGTTTAAAAACTTAAACGACAGTGTGACACGGAGAGCAGACAATGGGGGTGGGGGAATAAATAAATAAATCTTTAAAAAAAAATTACTAATAATAGCCACTGTGTCTTGAGGCCAGGTAAATAACCCCAAGCTGCCCTCAAGGAAAAATTATGTTTTTTTTTTTAATAAAAAATTAAGTTCTTAGTTCAAGTAAAATCAGTAATACTACATATCAAACTTTAACCTAAAGTGTTCAATTTATAATTAATACTCATTTCCTAGCTACAGCTGTCAAACCAGATTAATTTTCTGGCCATAATGGACAAAATTTGTTTAAGAAAAATCAGGATTTAGAAAACGTGTTTTTTAGAACAGATATATTTGCTTTTCTTTTTGTTAACAGTGTAGTAAGGCACAGGACAGTAAGCTTTTCCTAAATAAACTCAATGTTCCCTAGGGAGAGAGGAAAGAGGAAAGAGGAAAATAGGAGAACCCACAAGGAAAAGTGAAAATCTTTTTGACAAAGGGCACGCTTTGTGTAAAGGTGTACCACCTCTTTCTGAAATTGCAAGTTTCCAGGAAGCTGGTTTCAAATAAATAGGGAGGGATGGGTAAAATCAAACTCTCTAGGTACTGTTGCAGTTAGAACCCAAGCGGAATCAAATGCTGGGGACGCTTTGGGAGTGACTGAGAGGGTTCAAAGCATGCAAACTGTCTCTTCATAGGGTCCCCTTCATCGCACCCACACCAAGAATACTCGTCACTCACTTTTTTCTAGCTGAGCGCAAAAATCCCATCACCACTTTAACCAGGAAGGTTAGAGGAAATCGAACATCCCACCCTACACAAATCCTTCGCCCCAAGGCTGTTAAACGCAATCCACAGAAGCCAGAGGAGGTCGAAAGCCGCCAACTGCTTTGAACCTCCCACTCCAGGTTCTCCCTGCTGTCTCCGACTGGAGCCAAAAGTAATGCCACAGAAACAAAGCGGGGAGAAGGGACACCTCCCCCTTACCTTGATGGTTTTCTCCATTTCGCTCTCCTCCGACATGCTCCTCGCGACGCCCACGGCAGAGAGCGGCGGAGGCTGCGAGGCTGCCGGGTCCCACCACAACCCAGGGGGCAAGGGACTGAGCGATCGGGCCCCTGGGCCTGGGGGACACAAGCAGCAGCTATCCAAGGGGAACCAGCGGGGATGAAGGCCCAGGAGACGGCTCGGCCTGAGCGGGCAATTTTACGCTGGCGGCGGCAACAAAAGGCCAGGCGGCGGTACTTGGCGACAAGCCTTTGTGCTGGGCCCCGCGCAGACGCCTCCCGGCCTCATCCCTGGCCAGGGAGGCAGGCTCCCGGGGCAGGGCGAGGCGGAGAGGGCCCGGGGCACTGTGCAAGGTTTTGGTGGGGCCGCCGCTTAGGCCCGGGCTCGCCAGGTCCTTAGGAGAGGTCTCCGCCTACGCCTCGGCCGCCGGCACCGCCGAGAAGCCGAAGCTGATCCCGCCGCCGCCGCTGCTCCCGCCGCAGCTTCAGCGCCACACATCGCCGGGACACCCGCGCCGGGCAGCCCCGCCGGCCGCCCGCCCGCCGGCCCGCGCTGTGCCCCGCCTGAGCTCCGGGTCGTCCCTCTTGGCCGCCTGGCTCCGTGCCCACACCGCTCCACGCGCCCCTCGGCACAGTGTGCTGAGCTTTCCAAGCCGCCCTTGAGTCGTGCAGCTGGTTTGCAGGCGCCCGCCAGGGCTTCCCCATGGCGCGCCGCATCCAGAACAGGCCCCCGGGCCCTCCGCAGTGCTGGCGCCGCGCTGATGACATAATAGGGCGGCGCCCGACGGGGCGGGGACGCTGGGGACCTTCCTGATGGCGGAGAGTTGCACGAATATTGGTCTTCCGCTGTTCTGGTCTCGGGGCGGGCGTTTATGATTTTGTAAATTCTGCGGGAAAAGCTCTGGGAGTCAAAGCCTAACAGAGAAGAGGAAACTAAGGTCCATGCAAGCCCTTCCGTAAGGGGACAGAGTTCTTTATAATAATAGTAATAGTAGTTCTATTTAACTTCCTCCCGTAGCTTTTTTAACTTTACAAGGTGGGTGCTTGGCGCTGTGAAGTAAATCCTGTTCTTATCCCCCATTTGGAGTAATAGACTCAAGTTGACCATGGCGCTGAGAAATGGTCAAGTCAGAATTAGAACCCAAGTTTGTGTTCTACAATCTTGGCGCCTTACACTTCACCAGCAACGTACAAAGGAGCTTTTGAAAAGTTTTTTGTTTTTGTTTTTAAAGATTTATTTATTTATTACTCCGCCTCGCCCCACCCGGGTTGTCTGTTCTCTGTGTCTATTTGCTGCGTCTTTGTCCGCTTCTGTTGTTGTCAGCGGCTCGGGAATCTGTGTTTCTTTTTGTTTTGTCATCTTATGTCAGCTCTCCCTGTGTGCGGCGCCATTCCTGGGCAGGCCGAACTTTCTTTCGCGCTGGGGGGCTCTCCTTAGGGGGCGCACTTCTTGCGCGTCGGGCTCCCCTATGTGGGGGACACCCCTGCATGACAACTCCTCGTGCGCATCAGCACTGCGCATGGGCCAGCTCCACGCGGGTCAAGGAGGCCTGGAGTTTGAACCGCGGATCTCCCATGTGGTAGACAGACGCCCTAACCACTGGGCCAACTCCACTTCCCTTGAAAAGTTTTTGACCTGATCGCTTCTTGATAGTTCACTTAACACTTACTGAGCACCACTGTGTGCAAGGTTTACCAGGCACTGGGAAAACGGTAGGAACAAGACAAGTTCCTACCTTGAGGAGAGAAAATAGACGATAACAGGGAAAGAATACAAAGAATATGGTATGTGCTAAGAAGGAAATGAAAAGGCTGATAAAGTAAGAGAATTAGTGGATATGGGGATTGTTTTGTAGTAGATGATCAATGAAGGTCTCTCAGGAGATAACATTTAAGCTGAGGCCCCTGAGGTAGAAGGAGCTGGCTATTAAAATCCCAAGAAAAATAAATAAAAAACAAAGAAATTCCAAGAAGAGATTTCTGTTCAGGTGGAAGTAAACTAGATGTATTCAATGAATACCAAGAAAGCCAACGCAGTGGAGCTGGGGCAGAGTGGGCATGAAAGGAAGGGATAAGGGATGAGGTTGGAGAGATGGGCAAGGACTGTGTCACATGACCTTAAGAGTCACTGAGGGAAACGGACTTTGGCCCAGTGGTTAGGGCGTCTGTCTACCACATGGGAGGCCTGCGGTTCAAGCCCCGGGCCTCCTTGACCCGTGTGGAGCTGGCCCGTGCGCAGTGCTGATGTGCGCAAGGAGTGCCCTGCCATGCAGGGTGTCCCCCGCGTAGGAGCCCCACGCGCAAGGAGTGCACCCATAAGGAGAGCCGCCCAGCACGAAGGAGGGAGCAGCCTGCCGAGGAATGGCGCCGCCCACACTTCCCGTGCCGCTGACGACAACAGAAGCGGACAAAGAAACAAGAAACAAGACGCAGCAAAAAGACACAGAAAACAGACAACTGGGGGAGGGGAGGGGAATTAAATAAATAAAAATAAATCTTTAAAAAAAAAAAAAAAAGAGTCACTGAAAGGGCTTTGGAATTCTAAGCCTTTGGAGAATTTTAAATTAAAGATTGATAGGATCAGATGTAAGATCACACTGCTGTATAAAGAATGAAATGTAGGCAAGCATGGAGAGCTTTTACGAGGTGTATTAGTTTACTAGGACTGTCATAAATTACCACATTAACCATTATAGTTCTTGTTTCTGCAGCTGGTCACCTGGTCACACTCATTTATTTATAACTACCTTCTTTACTATCCATTTCATATTCCCTTTACCTTCAAGTACCATTGCTGGTTGTGGTCATTTACTGGGTGGAGTGACCCAAGCCTTCAATTCTTAAGGTTCTGGGCCATTAGTAGTTCTCCTTGGATTGGGTTATTGCAATTTTCCACTGACTTTAATCATAGAGTAGGGCAAATAAGAGATGTCCTAAGAGATCGCCTATATTCCAAGCATACTATTCTTTACCTCCTTTGTGTAATACCAGTTCTGTTTCCCCTTGGTAATCAGGATCAGTCACCTGAGTTAGTGTAGTAACACCTTTCTTTGCCTGTAGCTTCAGAGGCATGAGGAGCCCAAAGTGACCAGGTGGCAGTGTTAACTTCTAGTTCAATGGATTCATTGTTTTCTCTCCTGGTGGAAGCACTCCACCTTTTGGAAGTATGACCTGTAACCCATCAGAGCATAAAATCATGGGAAAAAGCAAAAATTTTTCTAGTGGATCACTAGTAATAATAGTGAATGGTGCCACTCCCATTTCTACCTCTTGATTCCTGGACTGATAAATCCCAGCTATGGGAGAAACAACGCCATAGATTGTTTGCTAATTTATAATATACAGCCTTCTGGAGAACATTGGCCCAGCCCTGCAAGGTTCTGCCACCCAGCTGGTGCCATAATTGAGTCTTCAAAAGGCCATTCCAGGGAGGCAGATTTGGCTCAACGGATAGAGCACCCACCTTCCACATGGGAGGTCCATGGTTCAAATCCAGGGCCTCCTGACCTGTGTGATGAACTGGCCCATGCACAGTGCTGATGCGCAAGGAATGCCATGCCACGCAGGGGTGTCCCCCACGTAGGAGAGCCCCATGAGCAAGGAGCACGCCCCGTAAGGAGAGCCACCCAGTGCGAAAAAAGTGCAGCCTGCCCATGAGTGGCACCGCACACATGGAGAGCTGACACAGCAAGATGATGCAACAAAAAGAGACGCAGATTCCCAGTGCCACTGACAAGAATAGAAACAGACACAGAAGAACATACACAGTGAATGGACCCAGAGAACAGACAACTGTGGTGGGGGAGGGGGGATTAATTAATTAATTTAAAAAAAAAAAAAGGCCATTCCATTGTTCTGGCAACCCATCTCCTTCAGGGTGATGAAGAACATGGTAAGACCATTGAATTCCATGAGCATGTGCCTATTCCCATGTTTCATTTTCTGTGAAGTAGGTTTCTTAATCAGAACAGTCCTGTGTAGAATACTATGTCAGTGGATAAGGCATTCTGTAAGTCCATGGATGGTAGTTTTGGCAGAAGCATTGCATGCAGGGAAGGCAAATTTGAATTCAATAGTGCAGGCCACAAATGGTGAACTCCAGTGAAGGTTTGATGAATTCCCCAGGTAAAGTGGACTGGACAAAGTAGAGACAGAAATTCTTTCTCCCTGCAGAAATTATCAGTTCTTCCATTAAGGCCGTCATCTGACTGGATGAGATTTCTCTTTGCTGAAGGCAGTTTCCTTTGTGGCAGTATATATGATCAGCCATAGATGCAGTCAACTGACTAATGATTTAAATTCACAAAATATCCTTCCATTAGCAATCAGGCCAGAGCTTGCTTGACCACAAACAACTGGATACCATAACCTAGCCAAGCTGACACATGAACTTAACCATCAAAGACAGCATAATGTTAGTCTCTGCATCTGTCTTCACATGACCATCTTTCTGTAGGCATCTTTCCAAATTCCCCTCTTCTCATAAGGACATTAGTCATTGGGCTTGAGCCCAGTATAACCTTGTTTTACCTTGATTACATCTTCAAAGACACTGTTTCCAAATAAGGTCATATTCACAGATTTCAGGTAGACCTGAATTTTGAGGGGCCACTATTCAACCCAGTGCAGGAAGCTATTGTCATGATTTAGACGAGAGATTATTAACCCTGAACTAAGGAGGTGGCAGTAGAGATGGAGAGAGAGAGGATGGATTCAAAATATGTTTTGGAGGTAAAGCTGACAGGAGTTCCTAAAGGATTAGTTGTGAAAGGTGAAGAGGATAAGAAAGGAATCAAGGATAACCTGATTAGGTAAAGCCAGGTATCTGGCTTAAGCAACTGGATGGATGATGATGCCATTCATTGAATGAAAGACTTAAAAGTCTTGGAGTTCTTTTCTATCTAGTTAATTTGCAGTGCCTGTGAGACTTGTGAATGAATATGTCAAGGTCAAGTAAGTAGTTGAATATTGCGGTGGAGACTTATGAGTTGTTCAGCAAAATTGTTGTTTCCTTTTTTGGCCCTACAGCTATACTGCATTCCTTAGCCTCCTTAAGGTAGGTGTGGCTATATGCCTATGCTCTTCCTAGTGGAAAAAGAGCAAAAAGATGTGCACAGTTTCCAAGCCTGACCCATATAAACCTTTAACAGTTGCTCCTCTATGCTAATACTCCTTCAGCCAGGCTTCCAGAGAAGGCAGGGCCTCAGGATGGAAGATTCCTGGGTTGAGGAGAACTTTACTGCCTTGATCTGAACACCCACTGATGACTGTTATATGAGAAAAAAATAAACTTTTATTGGGTTGTGCTATTATGTATTTGAATCTTCCTGGTATTGTACCTTTGCTGACACCACCTAATAAGAACAGTGATTCAGCAGTGAGCTTTGGGAAATCTGTAAATGATTCAAATTAATATTCTGTAAATGATTGAAATTAACAATATCTGTAACTGTAATGAAATAGAAAGTGCTTTGAATTCATTCATTGATTAAGTCCTCATTCATTAAGGATTTATCACACACACACACCCTTGCTGCCTAATTTCTACTCATTCTAAATATTTTCTCAGACAATGCTGAACCCTTGTCCCCTATTATAAATCAGATGTTTCTATTATAATTTCATAACTTATTTCCTTGTTATCATCACAATTTTTATTAATATGTTCATTTGTTTTATATTCTTTACTATCCATCCCCACTAGACTAAGTAACCTCAACAAAGGAAAGAATCTAGTCTGTCTTATTGGTCTCCTCCCCAGCATTGGCTGGTTCCAGGCCCATTACAGGTTCTCAGTAAATAATTGCTAAAGGAGTCAATGAACGAAGAAGACAAAGCCCTGGTAAGCAACCTATAAAATAGTTTCCTGTGATCCCACCTCCTGGTATTCATACCCTTAAGTAATCCCCTCATCCTGAGTGTGGGATAGACCTAGTGACTTGCTTTTAGAGTTGGACGGTGATGTCTTTTAGGCTTCCATCTTGTATGCCCTCTTGCACTCTCTTGCTCTTTTGCTCTGAGGGAAGCCAACTGACATGTGAGCTGCCCTATAGAGAACTCAGGTATCAAGAAATTAATGTCTCTGGCTGTTATGGGTTCAATCATGTCCTCAAAAAATATATGTCCAAGGGGGAAGCAGCTGTGGCTCAATCCATTGGGCTCCCATCTACCATATGGGTGGCCCTGGGTTCATGTCCCAGGACCTCCTCGTAAAGACAGGTTGGCCCACACCTGTGGAGAGTTGATGGCCCACATGCCGGCAGAGAGCTGGTGTATCAAGATGACCCAACAAAGGGAGACAGACATAGAAGAATGCACAGCGATGGACACAGAGAGCAGACCGCAAACAGGCCGCAGGGTGGGGGGGAATAAATAAATAAAATTTAAAAGAACAGCCACACAGCTATAAAATATATATATATATATATATATATTTATATGTGCAAGGGAGTGAATGTGGCTCAAGCGGTTGAGTGGCTGCTTCCCACATGGAAGTTCCTGGGTTCAGTCCCCAGTGCCTCCTAAAAACAAAAACAAACAAGCAAACAAACGAAAAAACCAACTCGGGAGCCAATGTGGCTCAGTGATTGAGTGCCAGCTTCCCACTTAATGAGGTCCCAGGTTCTGTCCCAGCCCCAGTACCTCAGAATGTAACCTTAATTGGAAATAGGAAAGCTACAGGTGAAGTTAGTTAAATTAATATGAGGTGATACAGAAGTAGGACAGGCCCTTAATCCATTATGATTGGCCTACTTAAGGGAGAAATTTGGACTCAGACACTGGAGGGAAGGCCATGTAAAGATGGAGGGTAGAGTGATGCATCCACCAGCCAAGGAATGCCAAGGTTTGCCAGCAAACATCAGAAGTCAAAAGCAAGGAAGGATTGTCCCCTACAGATTTCAGATGGAACATGGCCCTGCCAATACCTTGATTTTGGACTTCTAGCCTTTAGAACTGTGAGACAGTAAATCTCTCTTTTCAGCCATCCAGTTTTTGGTGCTTGTTGGAGCAGACCTAGGAAACTAAGACACTAACCAACTGCAAGCAAGAACTTGGGACCTGCAGATAGTTATGTAATTGGGCTTAACAACAGCTACAAAAGGGAGAGTAGAACGAATTCTCCCACAGTTGAACTTTGAGGTGATTGCAGCCCTGGCAACACCTGGATTGCATCCAGACACACCCAGCTGGGCCATGCCCAGATTCCTGACACACACAACTTGTGAAACAATAAATGTTGCTTTAAGCCGCTAAATATTGGTATAATTTGTCATGCAGCATGAACAACTGATGCAGATTTTGACACCTGGGAGTGAGGTGCTATCATGACAACTTATAATGTGGGAGTGGTTTTACAACCAGGCAGTGAGCAGAGGCTAGAAAGATTGAGGTGTATGTAACAGAAAGGGTAAATAACCTTGAACAAAATGTTAGTAGAAATCTGGATTTTGAGAATCCTACCAGTTGGGACTTAAAAAAAGAAGTGAAGAACATGTTATTGGAATGTTACACAGTGGCAGAAAGTTTGGCAACACTGTCTCCTGCAATTATTTGGAAAGGAGAAAATGTTCCTAATGAATTAGGTGATCTAACTAAGAAAACTTTTAAGCTAAGTATTAAAGATATTGCCTGGTTTATTTTTCCTGCTCTTGGTAAAATGTGAGGGAAGAGAGATAAATTGTGAAAAGGACTGTTAAACAATAAGGAGCCAGGACTTTATGGTTCTAGTATTTTACAGTCTTCCAATGCAGACAATGCTAAAATTGAGCAGTGACTTTCAATCAAATATCAAACCCAAGGCACTGTCAGAAAAACAGTCTAAAGCTAAATTAGAGAGTGTGGCTGTAAAATAATTTAAGATGTCAGAAACGTGGTGCCTCAAAATACCACTGTCATAGTGCGTCTCACTCTGTGACATGCCCGCAATCCATTCCTTGGACCATGTACTTTATTTTCTTGTTTCTTAATAAATTCTTTTTTAAATTATTATTATTTTTTCTTTCCCCTTCTCCCTCCCCACCCCCATTGTCTGCTCTCTGTGTCCATTCACTGTGTGTGTTCTTCTGTGTCTGCTTGGATTCTTGTCAGCAGCACCAGGAATCTGTGTCTCTTTTTGTTGAGTCATCTTGCTGTGTCAGCTCTCCATGTGTGTGGTGCCACTCCTGGACATGCTGTGCTTTTTTTGCGCAGGGCGGCTCTCCTTACAGGACACACTCCTTGCACGTGGGGCTCCCCTACATGGGGGACACCCCTGCATAGCACGGGACTCGTTGCGTGCATCAGCACTGCATGTGGGCCAGCTCACTACATGGTTCAGGAGGCCCTGGGTTTGAACCGTGGACCTCCCATGTGGTAGGCAAACCCTGTATCAGTTGAGCCACATCTGCTTCCCTCTTAACAAATTCTTTACTCCCTTGCCTACCAAAAAAAAAAAAGTATAGTAATGAAAAAGGCCATTTAAAAAGATGGAGTGTACAGTTCAGATATCATCTCAGTTGAACAATAAGGCCTCTAGCAAACTTCACAGCATTTGCCCTTAGCCCTCTCAGTGGGAGGCCAAGGAAGAGAAGGACTTACCTTAGGAAAATTTGTAGATATGGCTTTTTGTCTAATGGAGTGAAGCCCAAAAAGGCTTCCAGGAGAATCCAAAGGCTGAGTGGGGAAGCTAGATTTCCATCCTCAGGATTCTACAAATAAGATATCCCAACATCCTTGTGATGGCTAGGCTAATGTGTCAATTCGGCCAGATAATGGTGCCCAGTTGTTTGGCCAAGCAAGCACTAAGCTAATGGTGCCCAGTTGTTTGGCCAAGCAAGCACTAAGCTAAGGGCATTTCATAGACTTTAATCATCAGTGTGTTGATTGCATAGATGGCTGGTTACATCTACATTCAACAGAGGAGATTGTCATCAACAATGAGTGACGTCTTGTAGCAGTTTGATATTATTTATGAATACCTAAAGAGATTATGTTTTTAACTGGTCCTCTTATTGTGATACCCTTTGATTGTATTAGATTCAGCTGAGATGCCTCTGACTGAATTATGTTAAGATTAGGACTTCATTCGACCATGTCATTAGGGCAGCTCAATTTGAGTCACCTCCCTCTTTGTGGGCTATTTAAATGGACACTCAATCAAAGAGACACACAGAAGTAGATTCACAGAAGACAGAGGAAGAAAGACAGCTCCATAGACACAACAGAGGCCCCAGAGAGAGATGAGTCATTCACCTAATAGTTTGCAGCTGAAGAGACCAGAGCCATGAGCAGCTGAGGCTGGAAAGAAGCCCTGGGAAAAGAGATGAACCTTATGCTAGCCTACAGCTGTGACAGGAAGAAGCTGGGCCCACGGAGCCTTAAGAGGAAAGAGGAAGGCTGAACTCTTGCAGATATCACCCCCTTCTTGCTTCAACACATGGCAGCTGACTTTGGGTGAGGAAGTAACCTTGAGTTGTACTCTTTAGGGCCTTGTAATGGTAAGCTTTTACCCCAAATAAATACCCTTTATAAAAACCAAGAGATTTCTGGTACTTTGCATCAGCACCCCTTTGGCTGATTAATACACATCTCATCCAATCAGTTGAAGGCCTTAAAAAGAGAAGTGATTTCAGCGCTAAGACAATCCCCATCTGTACTTCAGATAGCATCTCCTGGGGAATTCAACGAGGACCTTCATCTAAGTCCCTGGCTTGCAGGCTGCCCTATGGAATTTATTTTGTTTTGTTTTGTTTTTGACATGTCTTTTTTTTTTTTTAAGATTTATTTTGTTTATTTATTTCTCTCCCCTTCCCCCTTACCCCCCTGCCCTGGTTGTCTGTTCTCTGTGTCTATTTGCTATGTCGTCTTCTTTGTCTGCTTCTGTTGTTGTCAGTGGCACGGGAATCTGTGTTTCTTTTTGTTGCGTCATCTTGTTGTGTCAGCTCTCCGTGTGGGTGGCGCCATTCTTAGGCAGGCTGCACTTGCTTTCGCACTGGGTGGCTCTCCTTACGGGGCGCACTCCTTGCGCGTGGGGCTCCCCTACGCGGGGGACACCCCTGCCTGGCATGGCACTCCTTGCGCACATCAGCACTGCGCATGGGCCATCTCCACACGGGTCAAGGAGGCCCGGGATTTGAACCGCGGACCTCCCATGTGGTAGACGGACGCCCTAACCGCTGGGCCAAGTCCGCTTCCCTGCCCTATGGAATTTGGACATAGGCATCCCCACCGCTGCGTGAGACCATTTTATAAAATATCATACTACTTAACTGTTGTCTCCTGTTGGTTCTGTTTCACTAGAAAACCTTGACTAATACAGTCCCCCACAGGATGGTGTCAGAGAGACCAAGTTTTAATCTTGGATGTTTTATTCTGCTAAGCTTCTCAAAACAGATACCATAATGGGTTGACTTTTAACAATGGGAATTTATTAACTGACAGTTACAGTTAGTTACAGTTTTGAGGCTGAGAAAAATGTCCAAAACAAGGCAAGATCAGGGGAGGCTTTCTGACCAAAGACTAGCTGCCAGCAATCCTGGACTCCTCTGTCACAGGGCAAGGCACACGGCAGCGTCTGCTGGTCTCTATCTCCTTTCAGCTTCTTGCTTCCATGGCTTTCTCTCTCTTTGTCTGAATTACATTCTCTTAACAAGGACCCCAGTTAAGAGGAGTAAGACCCACACTGGGCCATGCCTTAACTGAAGTAATCTCATCAGAAGGTCCTACTTACAATAGGTTTATAGCCACAGGACTGGATTTACTTTAAGAACATGATTTTCTGGGGTACACAGTTTCAAACCACCACACAGGATTTTCATTCCTGCTAGTCAGTAGTGAGTCCTCTGCCCACGGTGTCAGTGGAGACCATTTGAGGAGCCTGGACATCCTCCCTTCCCAGGTGATAACTGGTATTGGATAACCAGGGCAGTTATTGAATGGTGCCAGAGAAGGACTAGTGAAGTCAGGGATTTCACCATCACCCAGCAGTAATAAGAGCACCCCCAAAACAGTGACAGTGGAGACCACATGGGGACCTAGAAATCAGTAGAAATAGAAAGTCCCCCTCTGGTAGGCTGAGTGGGGAACCTGAACTTCTATCTCCAACTATCAGTAATGAGACAGAACTTCCCACTTCCCCTGCCCAGTGTGGGGCCAGAGAAAGCCAGCTGAAACAGATGGTTTAAATAAGATTCAGAATCTTATAGCATAATACTGAAATGTCCATATTTCAACCCAAATCACTTGTCATACCAGGAATCAGGAAAATCTAAAGCTGAATGGAAAAAGACAATAGATACCAACACCAAGATGACAGAGAAATTAGAGTTATCTGGCAAACATTTGTTTTTGGAGGGTTTTGTGAACTTTATTGAAAATTTTATTTACCAGAAGTAGCACTTCTTCTAAGACTTTTCTATGTTCTGTGAGGGTTTTTTTCAAACCTTGTGTTTCCATGGACTTCAGTTTCAGTTTTCAGGTATGACAATTTTCCCTTCTCTGCTCAATGAACAAATACAACTAAAAAAAATTTTTTTTTAATCTTTAAAACTGAAATCTCGACAGACAGTAGATTATAGGATCCCAGACGCAGGAGTAGGGGTAGTGAATGGGGAGTTGTTGCTTATAGGTGCAGAGTTTCTGTTTGGGGTGATGGAAAAGTTTTGGTGAATGAGTGGTGGTGATGAGAACACAAGACTGTAAGTGTAATAAGCACCACTCGATTGTGATATTGAAAGTGATAATAATGAGAAATTTTGTGTTGTATCTGTGCTACCATAATAAATTTTTTTAATTAAAAAAAAAAAAGCCTGATTTTGTGATGCTCTCCAAGGGAATTCAGAAGGATTTGTGAGCAAAATTTCCTGTAAACATGATAAATTGTTTTCAGGGAAAAAACCAAACACATCAGGGAGAGGACAGGGCCGACACATTTGACCTCACATGAGTCCATAGAAAGTCGCTTGTCTCCTCCCTCTGGAATTATCTGGTACGGGATGCAGGCAGAACTATTTTCAGAAAACCTGTTCTAGGTATTTTAAACACGGCTGGCAAGGCTGTGATGGGAACAACCTCTCTGGAGGACAAACTGGTATCTGCTGTCAAAATGCAAAATGCCCCTGCTTCAGGACCCAGTTATTTCATTTGTTGGGATTTGGTTCAAATATTGCTTTGTTCATTGAAACAAAAACTTGGGAGCAATATAAATCCTCACTGATAATTATTGTTGTAATGTCTGTGGGGAAAACCTAAACAGCAGGTAAAAGGAGTCAACATTTCTCAAAGATGTTGAGCCAGATGGAGTTTCATCATTACCTTTTCCATGAAAAAAAAAAAAAAGCCACAACAACAAAACTAGCTTAAAAAGTTATACAGAAGTGAAACATCATAAAACAAAGATGTGAGCTAAAATAGCCAAAAAGAAACAATATTGTTTTGAGCGTGAAACAAACTACATTAGCATATATATTTAAAACTCTTGTTTTTACACTCTGGCAATTAATAAAAACTGTAGCACTTCAGCACAATCAGATCAAAGGTGGCATTTTAGTTTTCTGGGAGTCTTGACAAACATTTTTAAAATAACCATGATAAAAATGCCTCAACTAACAATCAACAGGCTTGAAACAAATGAAAAACATGTCTCAACAAAGAAATAGAAGATTAAAAGAAGAACCAGATGGGCATATTAGAACTGAAAATCATAGTAACCAAAATGAAACGCTCAGTAAATGGGCTTAACAGCAAATGGAAAAGTCAGAGAAAAGAATCAGGGAACTTGAAGATAGAATAATAGAATATACCCAATCTGAACAAAGGGAAATAGACTGGATTTTTATTTTTAAAAAAAGGAAAGGGAAGCAGATGTGGCTCAAGCAATTGGGCTCCTGTCTACCAGATAGGTGGCCCAGGGTTTGACACCCAAGGCCTCCTGGTGAAGGCAACCTGGCCTGTGCAGCAAGCTGGCCCACACGGAGTGCTGCCTGGTGCAGGAGTGCACGGAGAGCTGAGGCAGCAAGATGACGCAACAAAAAGAGACACAGAGGAGAGACAATAAGAGAAGCAGCAGACCAGGGAGCTGAGGTGGTGCAAGAGAATAATCACCTGTCTCCCACTCCATAAGGTCCCAGGATCAGTTCCCAGAACCATGTTATGAGAATACAAGTAGACACAGAAGAACACACAGTGAATGGACACAGAGAGCAGACACCAGGGGTGGTGGTGGGATAAATAAATAAATCTTAAAAAAAAAAAAAGGAAAAAAAGGAACAGAGACTCAGGGACTTGTGGGACTAAGTGGGACTATGACAAACCGTCTTTTATCCATAGCATTGGAGTACTGGAAGGAGAGGAGAGAGCAAGGCTAGAAAAGCACTCAAATAAATAATATCTGAAAACTATTGCAAATTTGGCAAAAGACATGAATCTTAAGATTCAAGAAGCAAGATGAACTCAAATGGGATAAACCCAAAGAAATCCATGCCAGGACAAATAAAAATTAAACTTCTTAAAACTGGAAACAAAGAAAACATCTTGAAAACATCAATAACATAAGCTCCCATCTCAAGAAACTAGAAGAGGAAAAGCTAAATAAACCCAAAACTAGCAAAAGGAAGGAAATAATAAATTCCTTAATTGACTACAGAAAATAATAGGAAAAAATCAAAGAGCCGGTACTTTGAAATGATCAATAAAATGAACAAACTTCTATAAAGGCTGACAGAAATGAAAAAGAAGACACATTCCCAACTCATCAATGAAACGGGATATCAATAAAGACCCTGCAGATATCAAAAGGATAATGAGAAGATACTACAAATAACTCTATCCACATAAATTTCACAAGTTAGACAAAATGAACAGATTCTTTTGAAAACACTACCACACCTAATCCAATGTGAAAATTATTTGAATAGCCCTGTGACTACTAAGGACATTGAATTTGTAATTAAAAATTCCTCCAGACTAAATCTCTAGGCCCATTTTCACTGGTGAATTCTCCAAATAAAGAAGAATTAAGGGAAAACGGACTTGGCCCAGTGGTTAGGGCGTCCGTCTACCACATGGGAGGTCCTCGGTTCAAACCCCGGGCCTCCTTGACCCATGTGGAGCTGGCCCATGCGCAGTGCTGATGCGCGCAAGGAGTGGTGTCCCCCGCGTAGGGGAGCCCCATGCGCAAGGAGTGCGCCTCTGTAAGGAGAGCCGCCCAGCGTGAAAGAAAGTGCAGCCTGCCCAGGAATGGCGCCACCCACACTTCTGGTGCCACTGACGACAACAGAAGCAGACAAAGAAACAAGACGCAGCAAAGAGACACAGAGAACAGACAACCGGGGGTGGGGAGTGGGGGTGGAATTAAATAAAATAAATAAATCTTAAAAAAAAAAAGAAGAAGAATTAACACATATAACATGGCTTCTTCCAGGAATTAGAAGAGGATAAACACTTCCCAATTCATTTTATGATGTTGGTATCACTCTTAATTCCAAAGTCAAAGACATTACAGAAACACACACACACACACACACACACACACACACACACACACACAGACCAATACCCATCATGACTACAGGCCTAGAATTCCTTAACAAAATATTAACAAATAGAATTCAGCAATATATGAAACTAATTATATGCAGGACCAAATGGGGTTTATTCCAGGGATGGAAAGTGGGTCAGTGGTGAATTTTATAATACCAAACAGTCCAAGAAAAATTAACACTAGTTCTGCTCAAGCTCTTCCAAATAATTAAAGTAGACAGAATACTACCCAACTTATTCTATGAGACCCATATCACCTTAGCACCAAAGCCAGATAAAGCTATCACAAAAAAACAATATCCCTCATGAATATAGATGCAAAAAATCCTAAACAGAATACTACCAGATTGAATTTAACAGGGCATTAAAAGAATTATACACCATGATCATATGGGATTTATCCCAAGATGCAAGACTGGTTCAGCATTAGAAAATAATGTAATACACCACATTAACAGAACAAGGGGGAGAAATCATACAATCTTCTGCAATGATTCAGAAAATGTATATGACAAAATCCAACACCCTTCTTGATAAAAACATTCAGAAAAGTAGTAATAGAATGAAATTTCCGTAAATGTTCATCCTGATAAAAGGCATGTATGAAAAACCCATAGCCAGCATAATATTCAATGGTGAATAAATGAAAGCTTCCCCTCTAAGGTCAGAAACAAGACAAGGCAGCTCACTGTCACAACTGTTACTCAAGAGCTGGGAAGTCATCAGAGGGGTAATGCTTACGCACACCTCAGCAAAAGTAGATAGAAGCCCAGGTACTGGTTCTCCTGAGGGCTACGGAGACCCACAGGTTCTACAGTCATGGCAGATGGCTCTGGAGTTCAGTGCCATGTCACTTGGCCCTACTTTGGAGTTTGTGTTCCTGAGTGTGATGGAGTTGGACTCAGATATGACCTTTCTACACATGCCTCTTCTGTTACTTTTATCAGACCTGTGGTTGGTGCTGGGGTTGGTGTATACTCAGGAGACCTGAATCTCTGGACTGTCCATGCAACAGCCAAGCCCTGAGCCTCAGGAGACTTGCAACTCCTACACTCTGGTTGATTGGACTTACCCTGGCCAGCTCACAGGGAGTTGAAGAAGGTATACCATACCATACCAGGGAGCCAAGAGTGCCTACAACTGTAAGCAGGAGACTTGCATCCATCATCCATGTGGAATCTAAGCCCCCTCTTGATATAGAGGGGGAGTGGACATAACCATCCCAGGGTCCACAGGCTGGAAGAATAGAGTATGGATTAGAATGGATTTACTGATACTCTACTATGAAACTACTGTGATTAGTAATGGAAGAAATTTTAGCATTGATGTGGACTAAGTGGCCATGGTAGCTGCTGAGGGTAGGGAGAGGGAAGAAGAGATATGATGTGGGGGCATTTTCAGGACTTGGAGTTGTCCTGGGTGGTACTGCAGGGACAGATGCTGGACATTGTATGTCCTGCCATGGCCCACTGGGTGGATCGGGGGAGAGTGTAAACTACAATGTAAACCACTATCCATGTGGTACAGCAGTGCTCCAAAATGTATTCACCAAATGCAATGAATGTGCCACGATGATGAAAGAGGTTGTTGATGTGGGATGAGTGGGGAGAGGGGGGTGGGGGGTATATGGGAACCTCATATTTTTTTAAAGTAACATTTAAAAAAGAAAGAAAGAAAAAAAGTTTATTGGAAGTTCTTGCCAGAGCAGTTAGGCAAGACAGAAGGCTTCTAAATTCGAAAGTAAGAAATGAAAGTTTCCCTATTTGCAGATCACATGACCCTATACAGATGATATCCTGAAAAATTCACAGCAAAGCTGCTAGAACTAATGAATGAATTCAACAAAGTGGTAGTGTACAAGATCAGCATGCAAAAAAATCAGTAGTGTTTCTATATACTAGTAATGAACAATGCAAAGAGGAAATCAAGAAAAAAATCCATTTACAATAGCAACTAAAAGAATCAAATATCTAGGAATAAATTTAGCTTAGGATGTAAAGGACTTGCACACAACATTGCTAAAAGAAATCAAAGAAGACCTAAAGAAATGGAAGGGCATTCTGTGTTCATGGATTGGAAGACTAAATATTGTTAAGCTGTCAGTTCCACCCAGAGCAACTTGCTAATTGAACACAATCCCAATCAAAATTCCAATAGCCTTCTTTGCAGAAGTGGAAGAGCCAATCATCGCATTTATATCGAGGAGTAACAGGCTCCGAATGACCAAACCTGTCTTAAAAAGGAAGTGGAGAACTCATAGTAACTGATTTTAAAACTTATTATAAAGCTGCATAACCAAAACAGTATGGTACTGGCATAAAGACAGACATATAGACCAATGAAATCACATTGAGAGTTCAGAAATAAACCCTCACACCTTTGACCAATGCTTTTGAGAAAGATGTTAAAGCCATTCAATTGGGAAAGAATAGTCTCTTCAGCAAATGGTGTGAGAAAAACTGCATAGCTATATGCAAAATAATGAAGGTGGACCCTTACTTCACACTATATAGAAAAATAATTCAAAATTGATCAAAGACCTAAATATAACAATCCCAACTACAAAACTCCTAGAAGAAAACATTGGTAGCATCTTCAGGATCTTGTGTTAGGCAATGGTTTCCTAGACTATACTAAAAGCACATAAATGGGACTTCATCAAAATTAAAAACTTTTGTGCACCAAAGGACTTCATTGTGAAAATAAAAGGACAACATACACAATATGAGAGAGCGTTTGGAAACCACATATCTGATGACGGTTTACTATCCAGCAAGGGAAGCGGACTTGGCCCAATGGATAGGGCATCTGCCTACCACATGGAAGGTCCGCGGTTCAAATGCCGGGCCTCCTTGACCCGTGTGGAGCTGGCCCATGCGCAGTGCTCACGTGCTCAAGGAGTGCCTCCCGCGTAGGGGAGCCCCACATGCAAGGAGTGCGGCCCGTAAGGAGAGCCGCCCAACATGAAAGAAAGTGCCACCTGCCCAAGAATGGCACCACAGAAACAGCTGACACAGCAAGATGATGCAACAAAAAGAAACACAGATTCCCAGTGCTGCTGATAAGAATAGAAGTGGTCACAGAAGAACACACAGCAAATGGACACAGAGAGCAGACAACTGGGGGGGGGGGGGGCGGGAAGGGGAGAGAAATTAAAAAAAAAAATCCATCCAATCCATTTTTTTTTTTTAATGGGCAAAAGACTTGAATAGACATTTTTCCAAAGACAATATACCAGTGGACAAGAAACACATGAAAAAATGCTCCATATCATTAGCCATTAGGGAAATGCAAATCTACACCACAAAATACCATTTCACACCCACTAAAATGACTACTCTTCAAAAAATTTGAAAATAAATGTTGGAGAGAATATGGAGAAATAGGGACACTTGATTGTTATTGGTGGGAATGTAAAATGGTCTTGCTGCTGTGGAAGACAGTTTGGTGATTCCTCAGAAAGTTAAGTATAGAATTACCACATGACCATATACCCAAAAGAATTCAAAGTAAGGACTCAAATAGATATTTGTGCATTTATGTTCATAGCAGCATTATTTACAACTGCCAAAAGTTGGAAGCAACCCTAGTGTCCATCAACAGATGATTGAATAAACAAATTGTGACGTAGATATGTGATGGAGTATTATTCAACCATAAAAAAGAAAGTTCAGATGCATGCAACAACACAGTGAACCTTGAAGCCATCGAGTAGAGTGAAATAAGCCAAACACAAAAGGACAAATATTGTAGGAGCTCACTGATACTCGTGGATTCAGAAACTAGAATACACATTAGCAGGGGCTGGGTTGAGGGTAAGGAATGGGGAGTTAATGCTTACTGGTACGGAATTTCTCTCTGAGGTGATGGAAGGATTTGGATAATGGAGGCACACATTGTGACTGCAGTTACCACTGAATAATATTGTTGAATGTAGTTAAGGAAACTTTTAGGTTGTATTATGGTATTAGAATTTTAAAAATTTTCAAGTCACCATTTAGATTCTTTTGTTATTAAGTCATGAATTTAAGCATAAAAAGAAAACAGGAGAAAATCTTGAGAATGCAAAGCGAGCCATAGTTCTTAGATTGGATGCCAAAAGTACAATCCATTAAAGGAAAAATTAATAAATTGGACCTTATAAAAATTTAAAACTCTTCTCTGGTGAAAGACCCTGAAGGATGAAAAGACAAGCTAATGAGTGGAAGACCACCTATCTGGCAAAGGAATAGTAGGTAGAATATGTAAGAAACTCTGGAAACTCAACAGCAGCAGATAAAGAATCCAATTAGAAAGTAGGCAAAAGACCTGAAGAGGCATTTCACGAAAGAAGATAAACAAATGACAAATAAGCACATGAAATATTATTAGTTCAATATTATTAGCCATCAGGGAAGTGCAAATTAAAACACAGTAAGACATCACTACACACCTCTCAGAAATAGAGTGATCACACCAAACGCTGGCAAGATGATAGAGAAACTGTCACACATCGCTGCATTTGTAGGGATATAAAATCATTACAGCCGCATTGGAAAACAGTTTGTCAGTTTCTTAAAAAAAAACAAAACAACGAAACCTGCAACTTCTACATAACCCAGCGATTGCATAGGAAGGCATTTATCCCAGAAATGAAGACTTACGTTCATACAAAAACCTGTAAATGAGTGTTTATAATAGCTTTTATTTGTAATAACCAGAAACTGGAAACAAACTGGATATCCTTCAGGGGCTGAATGGTTAAAAAAAAAATGCAGTGCCTGCACACCTTGGGATACTACTCAGCAGTAAAAAATACTACTCGGCGACAAGTTGGATGACTCACCTAAGCATTATGTTGAGTAAAAAAAGCCAATCCCAAAGGGTTATTTACTGTAAGTTTCCATTTTTTTGACATTCTTGAAATGGTCGTTAAAGACATAGAGAACAGATTACTGGTTGACAGGGGTCAAGGAGGGAGTATAGGCAGGAAGGAAATGGAGGTGGCTATAAAAGGGTAGCGTAAGTGTTCCTTGTGATAGAAATGTTCCACATGACTATCTTAGCAATATCCTGGTTGTGGTATTGTATGCAACATTGTGATATTATTTTGTAAGTTGTTTTACCTTTGGGGCAAACTGATAAAAGGTATGCAGCATCTCTCTGCATTATTTATTACAATTGCATGTGAACCTACAATTATTTCAAAATGGAGAAAACAGTTTGGCAATTTCCTCAGAAAGTTAAACATAGAATTATCACATGACTCAGCAATTCCACTCCTAGATATATAGAGACATACTCATTTTATTGCTCTTCGTTTTTTTTGCGCTTCATAGGTAACACATTTTTTACAAACTGAAGGTTTGTGGCAACCCTGCATTGAACAGTTCTTTCAGTGACATTATTTTGTGTCTCTATGTCACATTATAATTAAGGTAGGTGTATTGTTTGTTTTTTTAGACATACTGCTGTTGAACACTTAATAGATTACAGTATAATGTAAACATAACTTTTATATGCACTGGAAAACCAAAAAAATGTGTGACTCACTTTATTACATCTGGAACAGAACCTGCAATATCTCTAAAGTATGCCTGTGATCAAGAGAAATTGAACTATTCAAACAAAACTTGTCCCTAAATATTGACAACAGCATTATTCCATAATAGCCAAAAGTGGAAACAACTCAAATGCCCATCAATGGATGAATGGATAAACAAAATGTGGTATACACATATGGTGTAGTATTTTTCAGCCATAAAAAGAATGAAGTATTGGTTCACATGGGTGAACCTTGAAAACTGTATGTCTGGTGAACGACATCAGACACAAAAGATCACATGTTGTATGATTCCATTTCTATGAAGTACTTACATTAGGGAAATCCAGAGACAGAAAGCAGATTAGGAGTTCCCAGTAGCTGGGGAGAGGGGTGAATGGGGAGTGACTTATGTTTCGTGAATTATATATATTCACAAATGAATAGATATGAAAAATGAGCATATATTACGTGAATTTTATTTTTAAAAAGGCTATGTGATGTGTAATTAATCTCATTACTCACTTAAAAGGATCTTTTTTATACTGAATTCTTTAATACATTTTAAAAGTCTGTTTAAAGTATTAACAGACCCAGGCTAGTAGGTGAATTATCTAAGTACTTAGAGCAAGTGTGGGGAACTTCTGAGCCCTCAGTGTGACATCACCTGGTATACTGGATAATCTGCTTGAATAATTGCCAGGAAAGGGTGTTGGCATCTTTTTCCCCTGGTGATTTGGTTTAGCTTGCATTCAGAGTAGATCAGAGTAGAGCCTTTGAAAACTCGGGGTGAAAAAGCACTTGAAGACTTTAAAATCTTCCCTCCCCAGTAATTTTTTTCCTTCTACTGTGTTTCCCAACACCCCCCCCCCCCCACCAACTTCAGAAGCATTGCCTATGACATTATTTCTCCAAAATTTAACGGTATAAAAGAAATGCCGGAAGTGAAAATCTCCTGTGATCTCATTACCAGAGGCAGCCTTTAACTTCTTTCTCCCACTTTTCTACTCTGGAACCAAGTTTACATTTATATGCCTGTGACATTAGCACCATATAACTGTAGCCAGTTTTGGGGAAAATATGGCATATTCCCTTTCTAAAACACCCCAAGCACCCAAGCTTCACCATGATAGGAACTAATGCCACCACAGTAACTTTCACCTATTCTGTCTCATTTAACCTAAGCTCTTGGAGCTGTGCACTGTGATTATTACACCCCCATTTTACAGATGAGAAGACTAAGGGTAATCCAATATTATCAATTTGCAGCAGTGCATTCAACAATATTTAATGCATACTGCGTGCCTGGCAGTGGCCTGGCTCATTCAGCTGATTAAGTGACAGAGTTAGTCATAGAACTAAAGGACAGAGCCCCATTTTGTTGCTACTACCCCATTTCCCTCCCAGGAAACCATAGCTCAGGTAGCTGTAATGTTCTACCATGCCCTTGGGGTCCCATCATCTTCTCAGGCAGAGAATAAATTCAGTTGGTCTAAAGGTCTGCCCAACCTTTTCTAGTACAACACTTCTAAAACTTGAATGTGCAGACAAATCATCCAGGGATCTTAGTAAAATGTGGATTAGGATTCACTAGGTCAGGACTGGGACCTGAGAGTCTGCGTTTCCAACAGTGCCCAGGTGATACTGATGCTGCGACCCACGGACCACCCTTTTCCTAGCAAGGTTCTCGTACTCCTCAGTCACCCTCTTCAACCTTGAGAATCCATTTTCTGTGCTTCTGTATCGTAGGTCCACATTTATTGATTTATTTATTTTTAATATATATACTTTTATTAGAGAAGTTGCCAGCTTACAAAACAGTTATGCATAATGTACAGAATTCCCATACATCACCCCTCCACCAACACCTTAGATTGTTGTGGAACATTTGTTACAGTTTATGGAAGAACATCATCAGACTATTACCACGAACTATGGTCCATAGCTTATAGTTGGTATATATTTCCCATACACCCCTTATTATTAACACCACGTATTAGTATTGTGTATTTGTTATTGTTCATGAGAGAACATTCATATTTGTACTGGTAACCATAGCCCATTTCTACCATTTGGTTCACTGTGTTATACAGTTCAATGCCTTGTACAGTCTATCCAAAGTGTACACTTAGTGGCTCTCACTTTCATCACAGAGCTGTGCAGTCATTGCCTCAGGACATTTTTTGAACATTTTCCTTAGTCCGAAAGGGAAAACTCCCATACCCCGCCCCCCCCCCATTATTGGCCCTTAGCATTGATATCGTACCCTCTTTGACCAGGCCCACATTCTTGAATTTCAGATAGCATTAATATGATCACACAGTTATGCCTGTGGTGGTTTGGAACTGTATGTGCCCCCGAGGGTCATGTCCTTAACGCTAATCCTTTCCTGTGGGTGTGAACTTATTGTAACTAGGACCTTTTGATGAGGTCACTTCAATTAAGGCATGGCCCATTGTGAGTCTTAAACTCTTACTGGAGTCCTTTATAATTGGGATAATAGAGAGAAAGAGAAAGCCATGGAAGCAAGAAACTGAAAGCAAGGACATCTGAAAGAGAAGGGAAAGACCAGCAGATGCCGCCATGTGCTTGCCAAATGGCAGGAGTACAGGCTCAACAGCAGTTGGTCTTCGGGAAGATAGTGTCACCTGATGATGCCTTTATTGGGGACATTTTTCTCATCCTAAAAACTGTAAGCGAGTAAGCCAATAAATACCCATTGTTAAAGGCAGTATATTTTATGGTATCTGCTTTGAATAGCTTAGCAATGCCCCAGTACAATTTCTTATGTATCACTTTGTGCCATTGTACTCTAGGGATAGAAACTTGGTCTCTGCTCTCAAGGGGTTCACAGTCCAAAGAAGGAAGGAAGTCAAATAAGCATTATAGTGGCAATAAGTAGAAGTGTGTACTAAGTACAAAGATCATTCAGAAGAAGGATGAACTTGGAGGTTATAGGTTGTTTTAGTCTGCCAAACGGCTGCCAATGCAAAGTACCAGAATTGGGTTGGCATTTATAAAGGGAATTTATTTGGGGTAAAATCTTACAGTTCCAAGGCTGTGAAATGTCCACATCGAGGCACCATAAGAGGTGCTTTCTCACCAAAGTCAGCTACATGTGGCAAAGCAGGGTGGCCACTGATCTGTACCAAGGTCTCTGCCTTTCTGCAGCTGAAGGCAAACCTGGCATAGGGCTTGTCTCTTACCAAGCCTCCTCTCTCTCTCTCTCTCTCTCTCTCTCTCTCTCTCTCTCTCTCTCTCTCTCTCCCCACCCCCCAGCTCTTTGAGCTTTTTGGGGGCTTCTCTCTTTGCAGCTCAGCTGTGCGTGAAACCTCTTTACATGGCAGAATCAAATATGGTGTCTTCCTTTTCCTGTGTCTGTATGTCTCTCTCTGTGTCTCCATTTTTAAAATTCTCTCCCTCCCCCAGATAATTCTCTCATCTGTCTGCTCATTGTTTGCTTGCCTTCTCCAGGAGGCACCAGGAACTGAACCCAGCACCTCCATGTGGAAGGCAAGTGTGCCACATCCACTCCCTGCAGTCTGCAGTGTCTGCTGGCTTGTGGCAGCCACTCGTTTAGGCATCTGCTCCTTGCAGCGGGTACAGCATCTAGCTTATTGTGGTAGGTAGGCCGTCTGCTCTTTTTCTTTAGGAGGCACCAGAACTCGAACCCAGGACCTCCCATGTGTTAGGTGGGCGCCCAACTGGTTGAGCCACATTTGCTTCCCTTTATCTCCATTTTTATTAGACCCAGCAAGAGGATGGAGACTCAACACGAATCATACCTCACTGTCATAGTCCAATAAAAATCCCTAAATCAATCTCATCAAGTAATCTAATCAAAGGGCCTTCAGTCAAATTTAATGCATCAGATGGTATCGAACCCACAGGTATAGATTACTTTAAGATTATCTTTTGGAGATTCATAAAATAATTTCAAACTGCCACAGAGGAGGATATTCAGCATCCTAAGGGAAACGAGCCTATGACACAAAGCAGAATAGTGACTGAAGGGAGCAGCAAATGTTTGTTGAAGCAAGAATGAGCAGAAGCTGGCGACTGGAGGTAAGGCTGGAGAAGTTCCAGAAGGCAGCTCCTGATAGAGTTGTGGGATTATCAGGTCCACAGCATGGCCGAGTGCACAACTTGTTTTTTTTGTTTGTTTGTTTTTAAAGATTTATTTATTTATTTCTCTCCCCTTCCTCCCCCCACCCCAGTTGTCTGTTCTCTGTGTCTATTTGCTGCATCTTCTTTGTTTGCTTCTGTTGTTGTCAGCGGCATGGGAATCTGTGTTTTTCTTTTTGTTGTGTCATCTTGTGTCAGCTCTCCGTGTGTGTGGCACCATTCCTGGGCAGGCTGCACTTTCTTTCGCACTGGGTGGCTCTCCTTACAGGGCACATTCCTTGCGCATGGGGCGCCCCTACGCAGGGGACACCCCTGCGTGGCACGGCACTCCTTGCACACATCAGCACTGTGCATGGGCCAGCTCGACATGGGTCAAGGAGGCCCGGGATTTGAACCGTGGACCTCCCATGTGGTAGACGGACGCCCTAACCACTGGGCCAAGTCCACTGTCCCAAGTGCACAACTGGACTCAAACTCAGCTCAAGCTTGGAGAAGACAGGCATCTCGCTGGGCATTTAGAGACTCTGGTGAGTGACCTACCCTCAGTCAAAACACAATGGTTTGTTCAGTTTAGTAGATCACCTAATCTCCAAATGAATCCCCAAATCTCCAAAAGAGAAAGATTATGTTTATAAACTAATGTATTTCTCTGTCTGTGATACCTTATTAAATTCAGTGAGGGAGCTCTGATTAAGTTTACTTGATAAAATCAACTTAGGGCTTCTGATTGAGCTATGTTAGTAAGGCTTAACTTGGGTTGTGTCCCCGCCCCCCTGGTGGGCTGGTAAAAAACGGACACCCACTCAAGAAGACATGCTGGGAGAGAGAGGGCTCTGTCCTTTTCAATCCTTGGACCCCTGGAAGATGAGCTATTTGCCTGATAGTTGGAAGCTGACCTTGGGAAGAGAGCCAAGACTGATATAGAAGGCCTGGGGGAAAAAAGAGCCCTATGCCAGGAGAGAGAGGAAGGCCTGAGAGACAAGCCCTATGCCAGCCTACAAATGAGAGAAAGGAAGCCCAAAGAGGAAGGCTGAACCCTCACAGATCAGCGACCATCTTCCTTCAAAATGTGGCAACTGATTTTGGTGCGAAAGCAGCATTGAGTTAGACTCTTTAGGGCCTTGTAACTATGAGTTTTACCCCACATACATAGCCTTATAAAGCTAATTGATTTTCTGGTATCTTGCATCCACACCCCTTTGTCAGACAAATACATTCAACAAGAGTTGTTTTGAGGCATGCATTTGATTTGGGGAAGAGCTAAAAAATTTCCAAGTCCTCTTTCAAGGGAAACCCTGGACAATATCAGAAGCTGCCTACCAAGTCCCAGTCACATCTGAGTTTCCATAATGCAATTTTTAAAAAATGAAAATGGAAGCCTAACCCAAGAGAAATGAAAACACAGGTCCATGCAAAACTTGTACAAACAGAGATGGGGCAAGATGGGGTCTGAGTAAGTATACCATCATCATCTCTCTTACAAAAGACCGGCTGTGTGGTGACGGAGTCCTACTGGAGCAGGCTGTTTCAGGAACCTGCAGGGCGGGAGGTGTCTGGACATCAATCTGGAGTGACTGCAGCAGAATTGGTGTTTGCTCAAGGTAGAACTGCAGGTTTCTAACACTGAATGTGGAAACTGTGGGAAGGTAAATCCCTCCCCCACTAGGGCTAAGAGCCGCAGCATTCACGGAGAACTGCCGGTCATGGGGCAGAGTTTCCAAGCCGCATGTCCCCCAAACGCGTGAACCCCCACGGCCCATGCTAAATACCCCGAGTCCACATTCTCCCAGGCCTCTGTTTGCCGAGCCCAGCACTTCCGGAAATCCGGCATTGTCCTACCCCTCCAGATGCGAACTAACACCAGAAGTGGGAGAGTTTGGTGGGAGGTGCAGAGGCGCCGATTTTCTGGGCCCCCCTTTTTATTGAGTTTGGAGGAGATATTAGCTGACTTGGGGAGAGCATAGGAATAGAGAAGAGGCAAATCTGGTGAGAGAACCCAATTTACCTAAACGCCCTGGGACAGGAAACTTGGTCTGGGAAAAGGTGGAGTCAGAAAATTAACTAGCCTCCTTGTAGCACACCTAAGGGAGAGGGACAGTAGGACGTGCTTTACAGGCTTCCAATAGCATATTTACGGTTCCTGGCAAGGGGTGGGTGCTCTCTCAAGAAATTAAAAGTCATTATTTTCTCAGGTGAGTTGGTTCACCAGGGACCCATTTGAATTTCCTGCAGGAGCCCTCACACAGCCTTCCTGCTGCTTTGGGAGAGAAGGAAGGGGAAAAGGGAGAAGGTCAGACTCCTAAGCAATTTATTCAATTCCAAAGAGGATTGTTTGCCTGGGGCCTTGTCTGGTCTTTTTTGTTGGTCTGTTTTCTTGTTTTTTCTTCCTCTTTATCCCCCCCACCCCTGCACCCTTTTTTTTTTCTTTTTCTTTTTTCTCCCCTCTCTCTGCTTTTTTTCTTATTCTCTCTTTCTTTCTCCTTTTTTTCCCCCTTTTTTCTTTTGTTATATTAGTGCTGCAGGCAACATTTCTTATTTGCTGTGCTTCCTCATCCTCAATTTTCTCTTTTCTGTGTGTACTGATTTTGGCTACCAATGCTATCCCCTTTCCTTTACATCATTCCCTCCTCCATCATTTATTGTTTCTCTTACATTCCATCCCTCTCTGTTTAGCCCCCAATATTCCTGACTTTTTATCTCTAAAACCTCCAATCTGTTTTCTATCATTTATTCACTCTTTATGTTATTGTCCTCGCTTTTCTTTTTCCCTCTCTCCTGACCACACTGACCTTTTAATTCATAGTATATTCCCCCCCATATTCAGTTTAATATCTCATTATAGGCACTCCACTTTTTTTACAGTTATAACTATACACAGCTTCCATTAGATCTATATACATTCTCCTAGATCTCACATTGTTCTTCTGCTAACACTCACTATCAATACTATGATTATATTTTTCTTTTCTTACTCCTTTTGCTTTCTCTGGACCTAATATTTTCCTTTGAGGGAACTTAGCAAACAACAAGGAAATAGAATAAGAAGAAAAAAGTGACAAAGAGAAGACTTAACACACACACAAAAACAACAACTAATTAAACCCCAAGGCTAGAATAAGAAGATAATCAACAGAATAAATGCAACAAGATAAAATGATGACCAGATAGCAACAGAAAACTACAGACCATACCAATAATCAGGAAAATATGGCCCAATACTATGAACAAACTAAAAACCAGGAAGAGAAGCGGAACACTGAACAAGTAATTAAAGCTCTCAGAAGATGTATCATGGACCAATTCAATGAAGTGAAGGAAGAGATTAAGCATATTAAGAAAACACTTGAAAAGCATACAGAAGAAATTGTGATCATGCACAAAAAGATCACAGAGATGATGGGGATCAATAGCACAATCCAAGAAATAAAAAATACACTCTCAGCAAATAACAGCAGATTTGAAGAGGCAGAGGAAAGAATTAGTGATGTGGAAAACAGTACATCTGAAATCAAACAGATAGTAGAATTAATTGATAAAAAGATAGAAAAAAATCCAGCAGGGACTTAGGGACCTGAATGACAATGCAAAATGCACAAACATATGCATTACAGGCATCCCAGAAGGAGAAGAGAAGGGAAAGGGAACAGAAGTGATGTTGGAGGAAATAATGGCTGAAAACTTCCCAAACCTATTGAGGGAGATGGATATACATGTCCAGGAAGCACAATGCACCCTGAACAGGATAAATCCAAACAGGCCTACCCCGAGACATATACTTGACAAATATCCAATGCACAAGACAAAGGGAAAATACTAAAAGCAGCAAGAGAAAAGAGAACCATCACATACAAGGAAGGCTCCATAAGATTAGTGCTGATCTCTCATCTGAAACCATGGAGGCAAGAAAGCAGTGGTATGACATAGTCAAGGTACTAAAAGAAAAGAATTTCCAACCAAGAATACACTATCCAGCAAAGCTAGCATTCAAAAATGATGGAGAGTTAAAATATTCACAGATAAACAGAAACTAAGAGAGTATGCCAACAAGAAATCTGCCCTTCAAGAAATACTAAAGGGAGTTCTGCAGGAAGAAAGAAACAAACAGGAGAGACAGTTGGAAGAGAGTATAAGAACAACTAAAACTACAAGAAGAGAAAAAATCAAACAACATAAGACAAACACAAATCCAAAGAAAATATGGCTAATATACGTAATTCCTTGAAAGTAATAACACTAAATGTCAATGGACTAAACTCACCTGTTAAGAAATGCAGACTGGAAGATTGGATAAGGAAATAGGACCCACCTATATGTTGTCTACAAGAAACTCATCTTAGACCCAGGGATTCAAGGAAGTTGAAAGTGAAAACAATCTTACAAGCAAAAAATAACCAAAAAAGGGCAGGAGTAGCTATATTAATATCAGACAAAATAGACTTTAAATGCAAAACAATTGTGAGAGACAAAGATGGACACTACATATTAATGAAAGGGGTAATCTTTCAAGAAGAATGAACAATCATAAACATTTACGCTTCTAACAAGGGCACCTCCAAATATGTGAGGCAAACACTGGAAAAACTAAGTGAAAGAATAGATGCCTCTACATTTATAGTGGGGGACTTTAATACACCACTATCAACTTTGGACAGAATATCTCAAAAGAGAATCAATAAAGAAACAAAAACTTTGAACAGTATATTAGAGGAGCTGGACCTAATAGACATATACAGAACATTACACCCAAATACAGCAGGATATATATTTTTCTCAAGTGCACATGGATCATTCTCCAAGGTAGACCATATGCTAGGCCACAAATAAAGTCTCAATGAATTCAGAAAGATCGAAATCATGCAAAGTAATTTCTCTGACCACAGTAGAGTGAAGCTGGAAATGTGCAAGGGCCAGAGGCCCAGATTTCACAACAAGATATGGAAATAAAACAGCACACTCTTAGAAAAACAGTGGGTCAAGGAGGAAATCTCAAAAGAAATTAATAACTATCTTGAAACTAATGAAAATGATAACACAATATACCAAAGCTTACGGGATGCAGCAAAAGCAGTACTAAGAGGGAAGTTTATAGCCATAAATTCATACATCAAAAAAGAAGAAAGAGCTAAAATTGAAGAACTAATTGCACACTTGAAGGAATTAGTAAAAAAAGAACATAGTAACCCCAAAGGAAGAAGAAAGAAAGAACTAACAAAGATAACAGCAGAACTAAATGAAATAGAAAATAAGAAAGCACTTGAAAAGATAAACAAAACCAAGAGCTGTTTCCTTGAGAAGATCAATAAAATTGACAAACCCTTAGCTAGACTAACAAAGGAAAAAAGAGAGAAGATGCAAATACACAAAATAAGAAATGAGAAAGGAGATATCACCACTGATCCCACAGAAATAAAGACTATCATAAGAGGATACTTTGAAAAACTATATTCCAACAAGAAGGACACTTTAGAGGAAATGGACAAATTCCTAGAAACACATAAACAGCCTATATTGACAAAAGAAGAAATTGATGATCTCAACAAACCAATGACAAGTAAAAAGATAGAATCAGTCATTAAAAACCTCCCAACTAAGAAGAGCCCAGGGCCAGACAGCTTCACAGGTGAATTCTACAAAATATTCTGGAAAGAACTAATGCCAATCTTGCTGAAACTCTTCCAAAAAATCGAAACAGAAGGAACATTGCCTAACTCATTCTATGACGCCAACATTACCCTAGTACCAAAGCCAAACAAAGACACCATGAGAAAGGAAAATTACAGACCAATTTCTCTAATGAACCTAGATGCAAAAATCCTCAACAAAATACTTGCTAATCGTGTTCAACAACACATTAAATGAATTATACACCATGACCGAGAGGGATTCATTCTGGGTATGCAAGGATGGTTCAACATAAGAAAATCTATCAATGTGATACACCATATAAACAGATTGAAGGAAAAAAATCACATGATCATATCTATAGATGCAGAAAAAGCATTTGACAAAATACAGCACACTTTCTTGATAAAAACACTGCAGAAGATCGGAATACAAGGAAATTTTCTGAACATGATAAAGGTATATACGAAAAACCCACAGCCAACATGATTTACAATAGTGAAATCCTAAAATCTTTCCCTCTAAGATCAGGAACAAGACAAGGATGCCCACTCTCACCCCTTCTATTTAACATTGTCTTAGAAGTACTTGATCAAGCACTGAGGCAAGAACCAGATATAAAAGGCATCCAAGTTGGAAAAGAAGAAGTCAAAATTTCATTATTGCAGATGACATGATCCTATACATAGAAAACCCTGAGAAGTCTACAACAAAGCTTCTAGAACTCATAAATGAGATCAGTACAGTTGCAGGTTGTAAGATTGATGCGCAAAAATCAGTAGCATTTCTGTACACCAATAATGAGCAATCTCAGGAGGAAATCAAGAAACAAATACCATTTACAACAGTAAATTTAAAAAATCAAATACCTAGGAATAAATTTAGCTAAAGATGTAAAAAAACTTATACACAGGAAACTACACAACACTGTTAAAGGAAATCAAAGAAGATTTAAATAAATGGAAGAATATTCCCTGTTCATGGATAGGAAGACTAAATATTATTAAGATGTCTATCCTACCAAAACTAATCTACAAATTGAATGCAGTCCCAATAAAAATCAACATAGCATTCTTTAATGAACTAGAAAAACTAGCTACGAAATTTATTTGGAAAGGAAAAGGCCCTGAATAGTCAAAGACATATTGAAAAAGAAAAAAGGAATTGGAGGAATCACACTACCTGACTTCAAAATATACTACGGAGCTTCAGTAGTGAAAACAGCATGGTATTGGCACAAGGAGAGACACACTGACCAATGGAACCAAATTGAGAGTTCTGATATAGATCCTCATATATACAGTCATATAATATTCGATAAGGCCACCAAACTCTCTCAACTGGAAGAGAATAGCCTTTTCAACAAATGGTGCCTGGAGAACTGGATATCTATATGTAAAAGAATGAAAGAGGATTATCAACTCACACCTTATACAAAAATTAACTCAAGATGGATCAACGACCTAAATATAAGAGCTAAGACCATAAAGACTTTGGAAAGCAATGTAGGGAAGCATCTACAGGACATTGTAATAGGAAAGACTTCATGAACTTCACACCCAAAGCATGAGCAGCAAAAGAACAAATAGATAAATGGGACTTTGTCAGAATTAAAGCCTTCTGCACCTCAAAGGAATTTGACATGAAAGTGAAAAGAGAACCTACACAATGGGAGAAAATATTTGGTAACCATATATCTGATAGAAGACTTATATCCTGCATATATAAAGAACTCCTGTATCTTGAAAATAAAAAGGCAAACAACCCATTTAAAAATGGGAAAAAGATTTAAACAGACACTTCTCCAAAGAAGAAATACTAAAAAACATGAAAAAATACTCCAAATCTCTAGCTATTAGGGAAATCCAAATCAAAACTACAATGAGATGCCATCTTACTCCCATAAGATTGGCAGCTATGAAAAAAACAAAAGACTACAAGTGCTGGAGAGGATGTGGAGGAATGGGAAACACTCATCCACTTCTGGTGGGAATGCAGAAGGATCCAGCCATTCTGGAAGACAGATTGGCAGTTTCTCTAAAAACTAGCTATAGATTTGCCATATGACTCAGCAATTCCACTGCTGGGTATTTACCCAGTAGAACTGAAAACAAGGACACAAACTGATATATGCACACCAATGTTCATAGCAGCATTGTTCACTATTGCCAAAAGTTGGAATCCACCCAAATGCCCATCAACAGATGAATGGATAAATAAAATGTGGTATATACATACATTGGAATACTACTCAGCTTTAAGAAAGAATACACTACAAACACATGTGATAGCATGCATGAATCTTGAGAACCTTATGTTGAGTGAAGCAACCCATGCATTGAAGGACAAATACTTCACAACCTCAATGATATGAAATAAGTAAATCCAACTGCCTCAGAGAGCTAGAGACCGGATGATAGAGTTAAAGGAATTTGGGGGGTAGAGGAAGGTTGCAAGCTGACACCTACGTGGGTGAAATCTATGATAAGCTGGAGGTAAGTATTTGTACAGGGAAGGGATAAAATGGGGGCATAGGGATAAATTTGGGTGGGGCTTCGTGGGCTTGAGGGGGTCTAGGGATGGGAGGATGGGTATTATGGCCCAAGAAATTGGGGAGAGGGTGGGGGAACATATGAACATAGGAGATTGTCAAGTATGTGGTTGAGAGTATAATGTTGAGAAAATTTTTTCAAAAATATAATAAGGAAGGCTACTTGTTTAAGATACTTAAAGGGGAGAATCTGACACAGGACAGGCTTCTAGGGAGTGTGTGAGTGCTCATTCTGTCATAGTGGGTTATATCATTGGATGGAGACCCATACAATGAGAGTGAAGGTATACCCACATCCTGGGGAGGACTGATGTTCTCAAACAGAGGGAATTGTATCTCTCCAGAGAAATCATGGCTCTCAATGCGTTAAAGCAGTCAAGCATGTCAAGCCCTCAACGTTGTTGCAAGTATCTCTGAACATGGTCCTTCAAGCAATGAAGAGTGATTGTCACTGTGGGCCCTGAGGGGAGGCGGAAAGAGATATTGAATAGGTGGAATCAGTGTAACTGTGGGGCAATGGAAGTGTTCCATAAGATTACGCAAGGATGAATATAGGACATGGTAAATTACACCAAAAATGTATAGGGACCTATAGACTAAAATGTAAATCATAATGTAAAACATAAGATAACTAAAAATTTAGAAAATTGTATAGTCTAAAATATAAACCACAATGTAAACCCAAGTGTAACCTTGTTTGAAAACTATTGTCTCAATATCTGTACATCAGTTACAGTAAATATAGTATGAACATGTAAAAAGATTACTGCTGGGGAAGGGACAAAGTGTCTGATGTTGAATATGTGGGAGTACCATATATTGTATATATGAATTAATGTGATCTAAAACTTTTGTGAGGACAAGCTTAATAATTATGAAAAAAAAAGAAAAAGAAAGAATGTAGACACTGAGGAAGAGATGGAAGAAGTTGCCTTGCCAATGTGCATAGAGGTTAACACTTATTGCAGTGATGGAAGGCAAAACATCAAAAACAAAGCTTTTTCATTTTTTAATTTTTGATACCCCAATTTATTTTTACTTTAATTTTTCTAAATTAGTATGTATTCTATATCTAACCTTTAAACCCATCACTATATTCCATTTTACTAATAATGGAACCTGGCAATATATTGGGCTTCATTTTCAGGGAGGTTTTGGACCACAGAGGTGTTTGATGGTAGCAGGGGAGGAATACTGGTATGGGGTGTTATTGGTGGGAGGCACATGGTTGGGAGGGAGTTCTCCAGGGCATATGTGTGGGGTTCATAAAAATGTTTGGATATTTTCATAGCAGTTACAGTTGGGAACGATGGCTGGGAGAGTGCCTGGCTCCTGGCTGGGGGAGCTCTGTCACATTTCCTAATGGAACAGCAAAAATCCCCTGAGTGCAATGGCTAAGACCAATAAGGAAGGATGGTCCAACAATGAGCCCTTGATACTATTGACTATGATTGTGAACCTGTGTGCCTGAAATAAGAACTAGGCCTAGAGCTGCAGGGTGCCTAAGAGTTACCTCCTGGGAGCCTCCATGTTGCTCAAATGTGGCCAGTCTTGAAGCCAAAGTCAGCATGCCTTCCCCCCAGCATGGGACATGACTCCCAGGGATGAGCCTCCCTGGCACTGAGGGATTACTACCAAGTACCAGCTGATGATGTGGCTGGAGAACAACCTTGAATAAAAGGGTCAACTCAGACCAGCAGAATAGCTCAGCCTACATGTAATATCAGGAGTTAAAAATACTTTTTGACCTTGAATAAAAGGGAGAATGGAAAGGACAAATGAGTTTATATGGCTATGAGTCTCCAAATAAGAGCTGGGAGGTCATCAGAAGGGTAACCTTTACACACACCTCAGCTGAGTCCTAGAGACAGCTAAAGTAGATATAACCCCAGGTATTGGTTCTTCTGAGGTCTACAGAGACCCACAGGTTTTATGGTCATAGCAGATGAACTTCAGTGCCATGTCAGTTGGCCCCACTTTGGAGTTTGTGTTCCTGAGTGTGATGGAGTTGGACTCAGATGTGATCTTTGTTCACAAGCCTCTCCTGTCACTTTTACCAGACCTGTGGTTGGTGCTGGGGTTTAGTATATACCCAGGGGACCTGAATCTCTGGACTGTTCATGTGATAGCCAGGCCCTGAGCCTCAAGAGACTTGCAACTCCTACCCTCTGGTTTATTGGACTTACCCCAGCCAGCTAACAGGGAGGTGAAGAAGGTCAACCACCACACCATAGAGCCAAGAGTGCCTACAACTGCAAACAGGAGAATTGCATCCATCATCCAAGTGGAATCTAAGCACCCTCTCGATACAGAGGTGGAGTGGACATAACCATCTCAGGGTTCACAGAATGGAGGAATAGAGTATGGATTAGAGTGGACTTACTGATATTCTATTCTGGAACTAATGTGATTAGTAATGAAAGTAAATGTAGCATTGAGATGAAGAAAGTGGCCATGGTAGCTGCTGAGTTTGGGGAGTGGAAAGAAGAGATGTGATGTGGGGGCATTTTTAGGACTTGGGGTTGTCCTGGGTGGTACTGCAGGGACAGTTACTGGACATTTTATGTCCCCCCATGGCCCACTGGGTGGACTGGAGGAGAGTGTAAACTATAATGTGGACCATTGACCATGTGGTGCAGCAGTGCTCAGAGATGTATTCACCGAGTACAATGAATGTCCCATGATGTTGGAGGAGGTTGCTGTTATTGGTGGAGTGGGGTGAGGGGGGTTGGGAGGTGTATGGGGACCGCATATTTTTTTAATGTAACATTAAAAAATAAAGAGAAATTTTTTAAAAGATACTTTTAAAGTTTAAAAAAAAAAAACTTTACGAACATTCACAGCAGCATTATCTATAATAGCCAAAAAGCACAAACAACCCAAATGTCTATCAGCAAATGCATGGATAAATAAAATGTGGTATATCCATACAGCAGGATAGTCAGCCACAAAAAGGAATATACTTCTGATATTCTACAACATGAAGGAACCTATACTAAGTGAAAAAGCCACATGCTATATGATTCCACTTATATGAGGTGGACTAGGTATATCCACAGAGACTGAAAGTAGTTAGTGACTGGGAAGCGGACTTGGCCCAGTGGTTAGGGCGTCCGTCTACCACATGGGAGGTCCACGGTTCAAACCCCGGGCCTCCTTGACCCATGTAGAGCTGGCCCATGTGCAGTGCTGATGCATGCAAGGAGTGCCCTGCCACGCAGGGGTGTCCCCCGCGTAGGGGAGCCCCACGCGCAAGGAGTGCACCCCGTAAGGAGAGTTGCCCAGCGCAAAAGAAAGTGCAGCCTGCCCAGGAATGGCGCTGCCCACACGGAGAGATGACTCTACAAAGAGAAACACAGATTCCCATGCCGCTGACAACAACAGAAGCAGACAAAGAAGACGCAGCAAATAGACACAGAGAACAGACAACAGGGGGCGGGAAATAAATAAATAAATAAATCTTAAAAAAAAAAAAGTAGTGACTGATGGGGGGTGGAAGATTTGAGGATGATGGCTAAGGGGTGGAGGGTTCTTTCTTGGGTAATGAAATATTCTAAAATATTCTAAAGTTGACTGGTGATGTATGTATACTAAAACCATTGAAATAAACTTTAAATGAGTAAATTGTATAAAATTATATCTCAATAAATCTGTTTAAAAAGAAAAAGAACTGGACCTTACTGTCCATTCTAGTGGTAGATCAGTGCGCCCAGTCACTGGGGACCTTATTAAAATCCCGATTCTGATTTAGTAGTTGTGGAGTGAAGATGAGCATTTCTGCAAAGCTGCCAGGTGATGGGAATGCATTTTGAAGAGCAGGGTGGTAGATCCTCTAGGGTGCTTGTCACCCAACAGTCCCTGCTCTTGTCTGGGCCTGACTTCCATGACAGTGCCACAGCTGACTGGCCCAGGAATGGACATCCGACCCAAACTGGCCCCACTGAAGGCTCTTTAAGTCAATTCTGGGTTGCTCTTGGATGCCCGAGCCGGGAGGTGTCCCAGGCAGAGACCTCGCTTTCTGCCAGTTGGATATTAAAGCAGTGAAA
Source organism: Dasypus novemcinctus (assembly GCF_030445035.2). Lineage (NCBI taxonomy): Eukaryota > Metazoa > Chordata > Mammalia > Cingulata > Dasypodidae > Dasypus > Dasypus novemcinctus. The sequence goes on along the minus strand of NC_080691.1, from coordinate 21,499,181 downwards.
GCCAGTCTGCAGAGAAAGAAGGCACTGTGTGGGGAGAAGCAGAAAGGAGGGACCCTGCCATCCCGGAGGGCCTGGTCCTGCCTCCTTCCCCTCTGATCCTCCTGCCCTGCCCTTCTGTGAGCTGGCCTCACATCCTTCCCCAACTCTCTCCTTTTTGCTTGATAGTTTGAATGCCGTCTCTTCCTTCTGAATACCCCTGAGTAGTCACTGGATTTTTAAATGGACATTGAAGTTGTTTGAAATGTTCTTTGTGACATATAGTGCTGTTTCCTAACCTATTTTGCACACTTGATCAATCATTTTCTTGGATAAATATCTTTTCTTTGAGTGCCACCAGAAAGGTTATACCAGCTTATATTCTCCCCTGTAGTGTGGGAGCATACACTAGTTTCTGAACAAAGTTTCTGTTCCTCAACTATCATAGTAAAAATTGAAAGTAAAGTTTGCTTTTGCTGAACTTCACTTAGCTCAAATCTTTCAGATCTGGTGATCAAGGCCAACCCACCCCCCGTGGTGCAGTCTCCATTTCACCCGCATCTCAGCTGGGCGCCTCAGGCCCTGCTGGACACTTCCTTTGTTCTGGTATGAACCATCCCCAGCGGCAGACTTTTCTGCTCCATTGCTAAAGGACTCTTTCTTCTCCTGAGCACAAGTCAGCGCTTCCCCAGTTGCTGACTGGTTCGGTTTGTCTTCAGGAGCCCACAGAAAAAACATCATCCCTCATGTGGGAGAACTTCTCAGATGTCTTAGGCAGTACCTTTCCAAGCCCTGCTGTAAAGCAGGATGCTGAGAATCCATGATTCCCAAAGAACTATGATATCTCAGTTCACAACTGTTATTCCCACTTTTCAGCTGAGATAAAAAGACCCAGAGATTGTCCCAAAAATACAGGCATGGGATTTTTTTTTAAAGTTTGTTGTGGCAACATAAAATTTGCCATTTTAGCTTTTTTTTTTTAAAGATTTATTTATTTGTTCATTCCCCCCCGCCCCGCCCCGCCCCGCCCTGTTGTCTGTTCTCTGCGTCTATTTGCTGCGTTGTCTTCTTTGTCCGCGGCACAGGAATCTGTGTTTCTTTTTGCTGCATCATCTTACTGTGTCAGCTCTCCGTGTGGGCGACACCATTCCTGGGCAGGCTGCACTTCCTTTCGCACTGGGCAGCTCTCCTTATGGGGTGCATTCCTTGTACGTGGGGCCCCTCTACGCGGGGGACACCCCTGCGTGACATGGTACTCCTTGCATGCATCAGCACTGCACATGGGCCAGCTCCACACGGGTCAAGGAGGCCCCGGGGTTTGAACCGCAGACCTCCCATGTAGTAGACAGACGCCCTAACCACTGGGCCAAGTCTGCTTCCCTTGTTTAGCTATTTTTTTTTTTTAAAGATTTATTTATTTATTTAATTTCCCCCCCTCCCCTGGTTGTCTGTTCTTGGTGTCTATTTGTTGCGTCTTGTTTCTTTGTCTGCTTTTGTTTCTTTGTCCGCTTCTGTTGTCGTCAGCGGCACAGGAAGTGTGGGCGGCGCCATTCCTGGGCAGGCTGCTCTTTCTTTTCACGCTGGGCGGCTCTCCTCATGGGCGCACTCCTTGCGCGTGGGGGCTCCCCCACGCGGGGGACACCCTTGCGTGGCAAGGCACTCCTTGCGCGCATCAGCACTGCGCATGGCCAGCTCCACACGGGTTAAGGAGGCCCGGGGTTTGAACCGCAGACCTCCCATATGGTAGACGGACGCCCTAACCGCTGGGCCAAAGTCCGTTTCCCTGTTTAGCTATTTTTAAAGGCACATTTTAATGACATTAACTCTGTTTACAATGTTGTGCTGCACATGTCCTTTTTAAATTATTATTGTGATTTTATATGTGCATGTGTGTGTATGTGTGTATAACATAAAATTTACCATTTTGACATTTTGATATATCTTTACAAATAAACCATTAACTTTTACTCTTTATTATTATTACCATCATCATCACCAAATAATGTGCAGAACCAATATCCCTTTCCCCACTCCTGGTATGGGGATTGAAGAAACAGTAGGAGTCATATGGGTGACAGTCAGCTATCATCTGGCAAGCAAACCCCAAATCTACCAGGCCGGACATTCATGTCTCATTCAGTAACTAACTCCCCCCTCATCTGTGTGCTGGGCATTGTTCTAGACCGTGGAGATTCATTAGTAATAAAAAGTCCCTCCTCTCATGGAGCTTACAGGCAGACTGAAATAAGGAATGACATATGAAAACCAAAGAATAAAATTGTGGAAGTAAATGATGAATTTCCAGTAATATCATTGAATGTGAATAGATTAAACTCCCCAATCAAAGATACAGGCTGACAGAATGGATTAAAAAAAAACATGAGTCATCCCATATGCTGTATATAGGAGACTCACCTTAGACAGAGGGACACAAACCGACTGAAAGGGAAAGGTTGGAAAAATACACTCCAAGCAAACAGCAACCCAAAAAGAGCAGGAGTAGCTATACTGATATCAGACAAAAAAGACAATAAATACAAAAATGTTATGAGTTACAGAAGGCTATTAAATATTAATAAAAGGGACAATCCACCAGAAGAAAAAACAGTCATAAATGTCTATGCATTTAATCAGGGTACCCCAAAATACATGAAGCAAACACTGACAAAACTGAAGAAAGGAATACACAACTCTACAATATTCCTTGGACACTTCAGCACACCACTCACGTCATTAGATAGAACAGCTAGACAGAAGACCAACAAGGAAACAGAACTGGAATATGATAAATGAGCTAGACCTAACACATATACAGAATTTTGTCCAAACTCAGCAGTTATACATTCTTCTCAAGTGCTCATAGAACTTTCTCCAGGATAGACCACATGTTAGGTCACAATGCAGGTCTCAATAAATATAAAATTATTGAAGTTATACAAAGCACCTTCTCAGATTATAATGGAATGAAACTGGAAATCAATAACAGACAAGAAAGAGGTAAATTTGCAAATATATGGAGACTGAACAACACATCCCTAAACAATCAGTTAGTCACAAAAGAAATTGTAATGAAATTAGTACATATGTTGAGATGAATGAAAATGAGAATACCACTGGTAAAACTTAAGGCAGTCCTGAGAGGGAAATTTATATATAGCCCTAAATACCTACGTTAAAAAAGAAGAGAGAGCTAAAATCAAAGATCTAACTGAAATGATAGGACATATGAAAACCAAAGAATAAAATGGTAGAAGTAAATTGTGCATTCACAGTAATATCATTGAATGTGAATGGATTAAACTCCCCAATCAAAAGGTACAAGCTGACAGAACGAATTAAAAAACATGAACCATCCACATGCTGCTTACCAGAGACTTACTTTATACCCCAGGATACAAACTCGCTGAAAGTGAAAGGCTGGAAAAAGATACTACATGCAAATAGTAACCAAAAAAGAGCAGGGGTAGCTATACTAATATCAGACAAAACAAACTTTAAATGCAAAAAAGTTATGAGATACAGAAGGACATTATATGTTAATAGAAGGGACAATCCACCAGGAAGAAGTAACAGTCATAAATATCTATGCACCTAACCAGGGTGCCTCAAAATACAAGAGACAAGGTCTGGCAAAACTGAAGGGAGAAATAGACATCTCTACAATAATTGTTGGAAATTTCATCACCCCACTCACATCATTAGATAGAACAACTAGATAGAAGATCAACAAGGAAACAGAGAACTGAAAACAATATGATAAACGATTTAGGCCTAACAGACATACACAAAATGCTGAATCCAAACTCAGTGGGTTATACATTCTTCTCAAGTACCCATGGATCTTTCTCCAGGATAGACCACATGTTAGGGCACAATGCAGCTCTCAATAAATATAAAAAGACTGAAATTATATAAATCACCTTCTCAGATCATAATGGAATGAAACTGGAAATCAGTAATAGACAGGAAAAAAGTAAATTTGCAAATCTGTGGAGGCTGAACAACATACTCCTAAATACTCAGTGGGTCAAAGAAGAAATTGCAAGTGAGATCAGTAAATAAATTGAGACAAATGAAAAGAGGAACGTAACTTATCAAAACTTATGGGAACAGCGAAGGCAGTCTTGAGAGAGAGAAACATAGACCTAAACACCTATATTGAAAAAAGAAGATGGGAAGCGGATGTTGCTCAAGTGATTGGGCTTCCACCTACTGTATGGGAAGACCTGGGACTGATCCCTGGGGCTCCTGGTAAAAAAGAAAGAGAAAGAGAAAGCATGTTTGCGTGGCGAGCCAGTGCCCACGAAGAGACCCTAGTGCCTGTGCAAGGGCCCATGCGGCACACCAAGTGCCTGTGTGCATGCCCACATGGCAAGCCCATGCCCACTCAAGTGAGTCATGTAACAAGATGGTGACACAACAAAAGAGAGATGAAAGGGAGAGTCAAGGGGAGCCACAACAGAAACCAGGAACTGAGGTGGCACAAGTGACAGGGAACCTCTCACTACATCAGAGGTCCCCAGGATCAAATCGTGGTGAATACCAGAGGAGAAAAATGAGATGAGAAGACAAAAAGGGAAATAGATACAGAAGATCATGCAGCAAATGGACACAGACAGCAAAAAAGAGCAGGGTGGAGGGGAGGGGGAGAGGGAGAAACAAAGAAGAAAGAGCTAAACTCAAAGATTTAACTGAAAAACTAGAGAAACTAGGAAAAGAATATCAAAACAATCCCAAAGCAAGCAGAAGAAAAGAAATAATAAAGATTTGAGCAGAAATAAATGAAATTGAGAACAAAAACACTTAAGAGAGGGAAGTGGATTTGGCTCAACTGATAGAGCATCCGCCTACCACATGGGAGGTCCAGGGTTCAAACCCAAGGCCTCCTGACCCGTGTGGTGACCTGGCCCACACACACTGCTGATGTGTGCAAGGAGTGCTGTGCCACGCAGGGGTGTCCCCTGTGTAGGAGAGCCCCACGTGCAAGGCGTGCACCATGCAAGGAGAGCCACCCTGCATGAAAAAAGCACAACCTGCCCAGGTGTGGCACTGCACACATGGAGAGCTGATGCAGCAAGATGATGCAACAAAAAGAGACACAGATTCCCAGTGCCACTGACAAGAATCCAAGCGGACACAGAAGAACACACAGCAAATGGACACAGACAACAGACGATGGGGGATAGGGGGAAGGGGAGAGAAATAAATAAAAATAAATCTAAAAAAAAACAAAAATGTAAGAGAAAACCAGCAAAACCAAAAGCTGGTTCTTTCAGGAGATAAATAAAATTGATATACCCTTAGCTAGAGTTACAAAGAAAAAAAGAGAAAAGATGCAAATAAATACAATCAGAAATGAAAAGGAAGAGATTACAACTGACCCCACAGAAATAATCGTAAGAGGATATTATGAGAAACTGTATGCCAACAAACCAGACAACTTATATGAAATGGAGAAATTCCTAGAAACACACAAACAACCTACACTGATACTACAAGAAATAAAAGAACTTAACGATCACATTTAAAGAGATTGAATTCATCATCAGAAATCTCCCAACAAAGAAAAGTCCAGGACCAGGTGGCTTCACAGGTGAATTCTCCCAAGCGTTTAGAAAATAATTAAAACCAATCCTGTTTAAACTCTTCCAAAAAATTGAAGAGGAGGGAAAATTACCCAACACATCTTATGAAGCCAACATCACCCTAATACCAAAGCCAGATGAAGACACCATAAGAAAAGAAAATTACAGACCAATCTTTCTAATGGACATAGAGGCAAAAATTCTCAACACAATACTTGCACATGGAATCCTACCCGTGCAGCTGAATTGGTTGCTGAGGTAGGAGGAGTGCGAGGCTGAGACAGACACCAAATAGCGGGGGCCAGGTGGACCATGAGGGGCTCGCAACTACCCCAGGCACTTGGCTTGAACACCCACTTTATTTTATATCATAAGGGGAAACAGCACATTCAGAAGGTTTGTGTTTCTAGGTCACTACAAACACAAAAGTTAGTCTTCTATTCGTAAGCCTACAGATAACACCGTTTCTTTCTTATCCACACTCAGCATATTCAGCTCAGCACATGACCTTGCCCAGTGGGCATCTTCTATTTTATCTCCAGACTCTCCAGGTGCACTTTGTCTACATTCTTACCATGAACTTGGAGCCTGGTTTGCAGGGCTCCCTACACTACAGCATATCAAAAGACTTATACATCATGACCAAGTGGGATTTATTCCTGGTATGCAAGGTGGTTCAACATAAGAAAATAATCAACATAATGCATCACATTAACAAATTGAAGGGAAAAAACCACATGATCACTCAAGCAATGCAGAAAAGGCATTCAAAAAAAATCCAGCCTTCTTTCTTGATAACAACACTTCAAAAGATAATAGGAGGAAAATTCCTCAATATGATAAAAGGCATATGAAAAGCACACAGCCAACATCGTACTCAATGGGGAAAGGTTGAAAGCTTTCCTTCTAAGATCAGAAATAAAACAAGGATGCCCACTGTCACCCTTGTTATTCAACATTATATTAGAAGTTCTAGCGAGGGCAATTAGATAAGAAAAAATCATTAAAGGCATCCAAGGGAAGTGGACTTGGCTCAGTGGATAGAGTGTCCACCTACCACATGGGAGGTCCACAGTTCAAACCCAGGGCCTCCTTGACCCATGTGGAGCTGGCCCACATGTGGTGCTGATGGGTGCAAAGAGTGCCGTGCCATGCAGGGGTGTCCCCCGCATAGGGGAGCCCCATGCGCAAGGAGTGTGCAGTAAAAGGAGAGCCGCCCAGCACGAAAGAAAATTAAGCCTGCCCAGGAGTGATGCCACACACATGGAGTGCTGACACAGCAAGATATCACAACAAAAAGAGACACAGATTCCCGGTGCCACTGAGAAGAATAGAAGCGGACACAGAAGAACACACAGCAAATGGACACAGAGAGCAGACAACTGGGGCAGGGATGGGGGGGAGGGAGGGAAGATAAATAAATAAATCTTTTTTTTAAAAAGGCATCCAAATAGCAAAAGAGGAAGTAAAACCCTCACTGTTTGCAGATGACACAATCCTGTATTTAGAAAATTCTGAACTATCCACAACAAAGCTACTAGACCTACTAAACAAGTTCAGCAATGTGGCAGGATATGAGAGCAACAAGCAAAAATCAGTAATGTTTTTGTATACTAGTGCTGAATAATTTGAGGAGGAAATCAGGGGGAAAAGTCCATTTACAATAGCAACAAAAAGATTCCAATACCTAGGAATCAATTTAACTGAAGAAGTCAGTACCTAATGCAGAAAATTATAAAACAATGCTTTTAAAAAATCAATAAAAACCTAAACAATGAAAAAACATTCCATGTTCATGAATTGAGAGACTAAATATAATGAAGATGTCAGTCTTACCCAAACTGATTTATAGATTCAATGCAATACCAATCAAAATTCCAACGACCTACTTTATAGAATTAGAAAAGGCAATTATGAAATTCATTTGGAAGGGAAAGTGCCCCCAAACAGCCAAAAGCCTTCTAAAAAAAAAAACAGAGGGACATGGGAGGAATTTTACTTCCTGACCTTGGAACATATTACAAAGCTATAGTGGTCAAAACAGCATGGTATTGGCATAAAGACAGACACATCGATCGGTGAAATAGAATTGAGAATCCAGAAATAAACCCTTACCTGTACGGTCAACTGGTTTTTTGACAAACCTACCGAGTCCAGATTAAGGAGACAAAACAGTCTCTTCAACAAATGGTGCTGGGAGAACAGGGTAACTATAACCAAAAGAATGAAAGAGAGCCCCTACCTCACTCCCTATACAAGAATCAACTCAAAATGGATCAAAGACCTAAATGTAAAAACCAGGACTATAACACTGCTAAAAGAAAATGTAGGGAAACATCTTCAAGACCTTGTAGTAGATGGTGGTTTCTTGGACCTTAACACCCAAAGCACATGCAACAAAAGAAAAAATAAATAAATGGGACCTTCTCAAAATTAACCACTTTTGCACCCTACAGGACTTTGTCAAAAGTGTGAAAAGGCAGCAGACTCAATGGGAGAAAATATTTGGAAATCACGTGTCCAATAAGGGTTTAATATCCAGGATATATAAAGAGATGCTACTAATTGACAACAAAAAGCCAAAAGACACAATTTAAAAATGGCAAAAGACTTGAATAGATGTTTGTCCAAAGAAGAAATACAAATGGCAAAAAAACACATGAAAAAATGTTAAATTTCACTAGCAATGTTCAACATCCCTAATGATTAGGTAAATACAAAGCAAAACTACAATGAGATATCATTCACATCTATTAGAATGGCCACTATTAAAAAGACAGAGAACTGCAAGTGCTAGAGAGGATGTGGAGAGATAGGAACACTTGTTCACTGTTGGTGGGAATGCAGAATGGTACAGCCACTGTGGAGGACTATTTGGCAGTTCCTAAAGAAGTTGAATATAGATTTGCCACTTGACCCTGGAATACCACTACTGGGTATATTACCCAGAAGAACTGAAAGCAGTGACACAAGCAGACATCTGCACACCGATGTTCATAGCAGCATTATTCACATTTGCCAAAAGTTGGAAACAACTCAGGTGTCCATCAACCAATGAATGGATAAAATGTGGTGTGTTCACATGATGGAATATTCTGCCGCTGTAAGAAGAAATGAAGTCGTAAAGCATATGACAACATGGATGAACCTGGAGGACATTATGTTGAGTGAAACAAGCCAGACACAAAAGGACAAATACTATATGATTGTGCTACTATGAACTAAATATATTGTGTAATCTCATGGAGTTACTAACTTGAATATGGGTCACCAGAAAATAGAATGAGGTTAGACAATGGAAAGCTGAGGGTTAACTTGTGCAGAATTGTTTAAAAGAATGTGTATTAATCTTTGGAAATGAATAGAAAAGGTAAAAGTCCAACATAATGTTAGTAACTAGTTGTTCTATTATGTGGATATCAAAGTGGGTTAAAGGGAAAATCTAAGTTCATGTATACTAGTAAAAACAAAGCTAAAAAAATGTAACATGGAACTGAATAGTACACTGTATAGTAAAACTTCATGTAAAATGTGAATATGGATAAAATTGCATGGATAAGCCCATCTTTCTTTGAAACTGAGCAAATGTATGTTAATACTGCAAGATGTTAATATCAGACAAAAAACACATTATGCTAAGTGAAAGAAACCAGACACAAAGTAATATATATTGTATGATTCCATTTATATAAAATGTAAATATAAATCAATTTATAAAGATAAAGTTAGATTAGTGGTTATGTAGGACTGAGAAAGGACTGAGAAAGGGTGTGGAGTTTTTCTTCTTTGGAGTTATGAAATTGATCTACAATTTTTTTGTGGTAATGAATGCATAACATTGTGATTATACTACTAGCCATTGATTATATACTTTGGATAGATCTATGGTATATGAATATATCTCAATAAAACTGCTTAATAAATAAATAACTGTGCAAGAATAGCCAGAAATAGCAACTATGTACAGCAGTGAAAGCCTGGAGATTGAGAGGTGAAGAATTTTCCTGTTTCTCTGTTTTTTGTTTATCATTATTATTGAAATAATGAAAATGCTTTAATAATGATTGATGTGATGAATGCACAATTAGGTTATTATACCAAATACCATTGATTGTATAATTTGGATGAACTGTATGCTTTATTAATATGAATTAATAAAATTTATTTGTGAAAAAAAATGAAGAGTGGAGCATAATGCTGTCTGAGATGGGGCTGCCTGGAAAGGCCTCTCTGAGGAGTTGACATTGAGCAGAGACCAGGAAGAAGTGAGAGCGAGGCTTGTGGGGGTCTGAGGGCTGTTCTGAGCGCAGCTCAGTTCTTAACCACTTTGCCATTGTAGAGACCAAGACCCGAAGGCAGAATGAGGTCGGAGGGGCTCACCTCTGGGAGAATAAGAGAATACAGGAAGCCTTTAAAAATACCTTTGCACCGCTCGCTCTTTTCACCTTGGAGGTGTATACACGAGCCTACAGGTGATAACACCATATAGAACTTCACACACACACAAGTACAAATAAAAACCAGGCAACTCTGAATAGGATGATGTAGCAGTTTGATATAATTGATGAATTCCAAAAAGAAATATTGGATTATGCTTGTAATCTGATTTGTACCTGGGCATGAATGAGTGGGGACTCACAGATAAAAGGCATGGGGAAGAACCGAGTTGGAGCTTTCGATGCGCGGGTTTCTGATGTGGGAGTTTTGATGTTGGAGTTTGGTGCTGAAGACTTAAGCTGGAGTCCCAGGAAGTCAGCTCACAGAGGAAAGAGAAACCAGCCCCAGGAAGAGAGGAACCTTGAACCCAGAGAAAAGCAAACCCAGGAACGTAGGAATCCAGGAAGCCTGAACTCTCGCAGATGTTGGCAGCCATCTTGCTCCAAATAGACTTTGGTGAGGGAAGGAACTTACGCTTTATGGCCTGGTATCTGTCAGCTCCTACCCCAAATAAATACCCTTTATAAAAGCCAACCAACTTCTGGTATTTTGCGGCGGCTTGCTCGGTCGGTAGAGGTGGGGTCCGGCTGCGGACGAGGGGTCGGTCCAGCTCTGGACGAGGGGTCGGTCCAGCTCTGGACGAGGGGTCGGTCCCGCTTGGGACGAGGGGTCGGTCCGGCAGCAGACGAGGGATCGGTCTCACAAGGGGTTGCGCGGTTTGGCTGACAGGGTCGCCCGGCGAAGCCGGCGACGAAGGGGTCGCCCGGAGAAGCAGGCGACGAAGGGGTCGCCCGGAGAAGCAGGCGACGAACTGGGGACAAGGGAGGCCAGGCCCTTGTCGGGGGCTCTCAGGACTGGAGGGCGCACAGCAGAAGAACTACCACGGAGACAAGGTAAACACGCAAGTCCACTTTACTGAGGGAGAGGCAACAGTTTTATAGGGGCTGGGGGAAGGCTGATTGGTCGAAGCCACGCCCTGTTCTGATTGGTTGCCGGTGAAAGGTCAGTGGGCGGTACTGGACGGGGGAGGGGTGGTGGTTAAGGATTGGCTGTCGCTGTTGCTGGGGGAAGGGGCAGGGTTTAGGGATTGGTGGCTGCTGTTGCTGGCGTGGAGGGCAGACTTGAGTTTCCCGCCCACACCTGGCTGTGGCTGCTGTCGGGGGAGGGGAAAAGGGCAGACTGGAATTTTCCACCCTGCGCCTGCGCAGGGAGAAGGAAGAAGAAGGGTGCTGCCCCACAGGCATCGTGTGGCGCCATCCGGGAGGAGGGGCGGCCGCGGAAGCATGGCTGCCGAGAAGGGGAGACCCGAGGGCACTCTGCGCCCATGCCGAGCTCCCTTCAGGGGTGGCGGTGAGTCCGACCAGCCACCCTATTATGGGGGCAGCGGCTTGGTCTGCCGCGGCCGCTCCCCCGCCAGGCCAGCAAACCACACTTCAGCCCGAGGGGTGACCGCAGTATTTTGCATCAGCACCCCTTTGGCTGACTAATACAGATGGGCAGATTGCATCAACGTCAGGAAACCAGGCAGGGATGCAGAGATGGCCGGCAGCCGCTCGCCATCCCTTTCTTCTAGGTCACATGGCCCTCCATCTCTGTCTACACGCCAACTTCCTCTATTGACTCCTTGCTCCTTGGGCTTCACAGTTTTGATTTGCCGTGGCTTCAACTCCACGTGACCTTTCAGTTCCAGAGTCCTCCCTTCGCCTCACCTGCCTCAGTGTCCACTTCCACATTCTCAAGGGAAGCCCACAGATGCGGCCAGGTCAGGCGTCCACCCTGGAGCAGCCAGCCAGGCTGGAGTGGAGGGAGGGCCACGTTGTGTGGAGACTGCCTAGGCCCACCCCTTCAGGGGAAGTTGACGGGGTTAGACAATTCCAAAGGGCAATGTGGGGGGACATACACCCCCCCAAAACTCACTGACAGCCTCTGAGGATGCAGAGTGGGACAAGGGAATGTCTCCTGCTTCCCCCCCAGGGCAGTCCTGTCCCTCAGATGTTTCTAGTGTTGTCAAAACTCCCACAAGGAGATTAGCTACAGGTATGGTATCAATGTTAAATTTCCTGAACTTGATAACTGGATTATGTAAGAGAGTATCCTAGGTAAAAATGCAAACACAACAAAGTATTAAGAGGTAAAAGGGCATGTTGTCTGCACCTGCTCATAGATGGGCCAGTGAAAAAATAATAGAGGAATGGAATCATACAGTATTTGGTCCTTTGTGACTGGCTTATTTCCCTCATAATGTCTTCAAGGTTCATCCATGTTGTAGTGTCTATCAGAATTTCATTGTTTTACGGCTAAATAATAATTCCATTTTATATATATTATATATATTTGTATCATATGTGGTTTTTTCATCTGTTCATAGACTTTTGGGTCATGTCTCTCTTTTGGCTATTGTGAATAATGCTTCTATGAACACTGGCATAAAAACATCTCTCTGAGTCCCTGCTTTCAGTTGGTTTGGGTGTGCATGTAGAAATAGAATTTCTGGGGCGGCGGACTTGGCCCAGTGGTAGACTAACCCTGCGTAGGGGAGCCCCACCTGCAAGGAATGCGCCCTGTAAGGAGAGCCGCCCAGCACGAAAGAAAGTGCAGCCTGCCCAGGAATGGCGCCGCACACATCGAGAGCTGACACAAGATGACGCAACAAAAAGAAACACAGATTCTCGGTGCCACTGATAAGGATAGAAGCTGTCACAGAAGAACACACAGCGAATGGACACAGAGAGCAGACAACTGATGGGGGAGGAGAGAGAAATAAATTTTTAAAAATCTTTAAAAAAAAGGGTGAATTTGAAAAATAAAATAAGAGAAATGTTATGTTTCTTGCACCCAAGGTTTGTAAATCAGACTCACTGCAGTCGTTAAGAAACACTTTTTAAGCTCCTAACAAAGGAAACGCTCTCAATGAAGACATGTTGGTTATGATATTTTAGACGCTTATTAATCTCCTTGTGCTTTTAGGAACAGGACCCATTAGTACATTAAGTAGTTGTCTCAAGTAAAAACCAAGTTCTCAGGTTAGGAACAATTCTTTTTGGGGATGAGGGTCAGTCACAGGAGTACTGGGTGTAAAGCTGCTGTGTCTGCACTTAGCTCTCCAAGCCCCCAAAAGGAACTGCTCCACTTCCGGTGAACAAAGGGACACAAGGAGCTTTTCCTGCAGCCTGGAGCACCCGGCCCCTCCTGCCACCGCTGTGAGGTGTTAAGTGCCAGCGCCACCTCGTGGGCACAGAGTAGAACTTCAGTCCTATCCTCTGCAAGAGCTGTGAGGATGGACCTACCCGCTGGTGTCCTTAGAAGATGGGAGTTACAAATAACACGACTCTACAGCGACAATATCTGGTAGGCAGTGGAATGAGAGAATCAAGAATCAAGAATCATATACCTAAAAGAATTGAAAAGAGGTACCCAGACAGACACTTGTACACAAATGTTCACAGCAATGCTATTCACAATAGCCAAAAGGTGGTAACAACCCATATGCCCATCAACTGATGAATGGCTAGACAAATTGTGGTCTATCCACACAATGGAATATTATCCAGCCATAAAACGGAATAAAGTTCTGACTCATGCTATAACAGGGACGAACCTTGAAAACATGCACTTGGTGAATGCATCTCTGAGCACCACTGCACCTCATGGTCAATGGTCCACACCATAGCCCACACTCTCCCCCAGGCCACCCAGTGGGCCATGGGAGGACATACAGTGTCCGGTAACTGTCCCCCACAGCACCACCCAGGACAACTCCAAGTCCCGAAAACGCCCCCACATCTCATCTCTTCCTCCCACTCCCTACCCCCAGCAGCCACCATGGCCACTTCTCCACACCAATGCCACATTTTCTTCGATTACTAATCACAATAGTTCATGAATAATATCAGTAAGTCCACTCTAATCCATACTCTATTCCTCCATCCTGTGGACCTTATAATGGTTGTGTCCACTCCACATCTATATCAATAAGGGGCTTAAATTCCACATGGATGCTGGATGCAATTCTCCTGCTTTCAGTTGTAGGCACTCTTGGCTCCCTGGTGTGGTGGTTGACCTTCTCCTCCATGTTAGCTGAGTGGGGTAAGTCCAATAAACCAGAGTGTAGGAGTTGCAAGGCTCTTGAGGCTCAGGGCCTGGCTATCACATGGTCAGTCCAGAGATTCAAGTCTCCTGGGTATACATTAAACCCCAGCATAGGTGCATAGCTATTTATGACTGTTATGTCTTCCTGGTGGATTGTCCCTTTTATTAATATATAATGTCCTTCTGTATCTCTTGTAACTTTTTCATTTAAAGTGTGTTTTGTCTGATATTAGTATAGCTAATACTAATAGGGTGGGTGGTGGTTGTAGTTCTCTTAGTAGTTGTGTGTGACTCAGAAACCCTGGAGCAACACAACGGTGGTTATTTGGGGTGAAGGAAGAATTACCCAAGAAGTTAACAATGGCATTGACTTTAATGATTTTCAGTCCAGAATACAACGCAAGGTGCTAGATGTTGCCTCAAATACTATTACAATTTTTAAACAATGGCTTAGCTATTTTTTTCCCCAGAAAGGCAAGTTACAGAAGTGCATCAGATGGACAGGATAAGACATGTCATCTATCTCTAAGGACCACCTGGAAAGCTAGCAGTATTGGTGCAGTTCAGAAGACTTTCTGTAGATTCTCCAACCACCGCCCCCACCCCCATCTACGCTGTTTATCAAATGAAATTCCAGGACTTGCTTCTGACTCGAGAGATTTGTGGAAGAATTTCTCTTTTAAGACTTTCAGTGTGCAGAGGTCCATTTTTCCTTGGTTTTCTCGCTGAGCTCGCTGACCTTTCCGTCCTCAGGTGCCTCAGGAAGCTGGGGTGGTTCTTTATGAGTTCTTCTGAGGAACTTTGACTGTGACCTGGGAGAGAAGTGCAGAGAAGCAGTTAAATCTTTGTTCTCGCTGGACTGTGGGCACCCTCGGCGAGGCGCTGCCCGCGTATGGAGACAAGGGCTTTCCTTACTTCTAACAGCTTGTTGGCCAACTGGTGAATTTTATGAGAGACCCCACGCTGTACCCCTTATGATGGGTGGTCAAGGGGATGAAACGGGGTAATATACATTAAAAAGCCTAGCACAAAGCACTCAGTAAAAGTGAATTTAAAAGAAAATCTCTTGGGAGTGGATGTAGCTCAAGCAGCTGAGCGCCTGCTTCCCACATGGGAGGTCCCGGGTTCTATTCCCGGTGCCTCCTATAAACAAAAAAAATAAACAACAAGCAAACAAATAAAAAAAAAAAGAACTCAGGAGAGCCAATGTGGCTCAGTGGTTGAGCGCCAGCTTCCCACATATGAGGTCCTGGGTTCAATCCCAGCCCTGGTACCTCAAAAAAAAAAGATTAAAATAAAATAAATCTCTCATTCATCCTCCTCCTTCTACAAACTTGTCTTCTGAAAACTCCCTATTTTTGTTAGAATCATCATTTGCGCCCTCAAAGCTAAAACACAGGCCTCTTTAACTTGAGCACTAAGCATGGAGTCCAGTACATGGTAGGTGTCCATAGGGATTAGCCAGCTTGAATCAGCTTTACTTCTTCCACTGGAAAGCCTCTGGCCATCAAGTGCTGCCCATTCTTTCTTCCAGAGCCTTCTCCAGTTCTCCGCATCATCTCAATACCCAAGGTCTTACCTCAAGCCTCTCTTTCCCAGGTTCTCCCACCACCCTGCAGGCAGTCCTCAAATACTGCAGTTCCTTGGGGCGCAGGCCCAGCCCTCCCCTTCTCTCTCACTCCACACCTAAATTATCTTGTCCGTAACTATCATTTCGATGAACCGTTTTAGGTCAGTGACATCTGTCTATTTCAAATCCAGATCTCACCTCCAAAGCCACCTATCCAAGTTGGTTCTTTCTGCGCGTTTCCTCCTGGAGTCCCACGCATCCCTGCGCTCAGCCCGCCTAAAGGGACCCGTGTACCTTACGTCCCTACTGCAGAAATGACTCCACCGTACTCCTTCTAGTTCGGCCCAGAAACCTGGGAGTCATCTTTGATTCCTCTTCTGCTCTCCCTCCCTATATCCAAATAGTCCCCAAATCCTGTTGCCCCCGCCTCCTGGATCTCTGAGATCCATTCACTCCCGGCATGTGTGGGGCACCTCCCTGGGTGGATCCACCACCCTCTTCGCCTCACAGCCGTCTCCCAACCAGTCTCTCATCTCTGCTCTAGCCCCATGCTGCAGGCCGAGTGAGCTCTTATAATTCTTTAATAGTTTTATCGAGACACTTACATACCATAAAGTTCACCCATTTATGGTATACAATTTAATGGTATTTTGTGTATTTGCAGAGCTGTGCAACCATCACCATAATTTTCAAATGTTTTCAGTATCCCACCCCGCTTCCTCTTCCCCACGCCCTCCCCAAATCTCTTATCAACTTTGTCTCTATAGATTAGGTTGGGCTATCTTTTGGTTTTTTTGTTTATAAAGATTTATTTTATTTATTTCTCTCCCCTTCCCCCCCATCATCAGCTCTCTGTGTCCATTCACTGTGTGTTGTCTGCATCCACTTGGATTATCAGGTGGCACTGGGAAATTATGTCTCTTTTTTGTTGCGTCATCTTGCTGCGCCAGTTCTCCATGTGAGCAGCACCACTCCTGGGCAGGCTGTGCATTTATCATGCGGGGCGGCTCTCCTTGCAGGGCACACTCCTTGCGCATGGGGCACCCCTACACAGGGGCGCCCCTGCATGGCACGGCACTCCTTGCACACGGCAGCCCTGTGCATGGGCCAGCTCACCACATGGGTCAGGAAGCCCTGGGTTTGAACCCTGGAACCTCCCATGTGGTAGACGGACGCCCTAACCACTGGGCCAAGTCTGCTTCCCATATGTTTTTTGATTAAAACTATAATTAGTGTTCACTGTAGAGAGAAAATCATTATCACTTTAGTGTTTTTCCTTCCTGTCTTTTTTTATATTTACAAATAAACATATATGATAATCTATATGTGCATAGATTTAAAATTGAGCTTAGTCTGCATATATTACTTCATAGCCTGTGTTTTCACTTTAAAGGATAAGCATTTCCCCTTTGAAATATTCTACAAAAACATTTTTAATGCCTAACCAGTACTCCATAGTTTGGGTATTCCATAATTTATCGGGCATTTGGGTTACATCCTGTTTGTCCCTATTAGAGTATAATACTAAGATGAAAGTTTATGGAAATAATCCTTTCTATTTCCGGTTTGTTTTCCAGGCTATAATCCTATCAATAATACATGAAATGCAGAGTCAAAGGATATGGGTATATTTATGGCCCTTGATTAGCTAATGCCTAATTGCATTAGATAATAAGTCTAGAAGCTTATTAGAAGCCTTTCCTCTCTGCGCTGGCCCTCGCGGTGCTTCCCTTCCTCTAGTTTGATAGCACTATGTCGGCACAGTCAAGCCCCCAGTTATTTCTCAAGGGCAAGGCACAGACGGGGTCTTTACCCTCTTTGGGAGCTTCTCTGGCTCCTTAGTGGTAACTCCTGATTGACCCCAGCCTGACAGGGAATCCGGTCCAGACACTGGGCTGCCCCACTCACCGTCTTCACTTCGGTATACGCCTGCAGACCATACTCGCCGAGCTCCCGGCCGCTCCCAGACATCCTGTAGCCACCGAATGGTGACTGCGCCCCAAACACATTATAGCAGTTGACCCTGGAATTTGAAATGAACTTTCAAAATAACTCTGAGGGGATACTTCTTATCCCCCATCCCAGCCAGTCCCTCCCCTCCTTCTCCCCGCTTTGCTCTAAAATTTTACTGAGGCAAAATGAATGGCTAGAACCATAGCATCACCAACTCTTCAGGTGTTCAAAGCAAACTGGATGAGATAAAGCTACAGGAGATAAAGCCTACGATGCCTTTGTCTTTCATGATGTGGCCACAGATCTCCCTGTGACAGCTTCTGGTTGGAATTAGGTACTTCTGCTTATATGGTAATTTTTTTTTGCAATTTTTAAATCAGATTTAAAATTCACCATTTTAAAGTGTATGTAATTCAGTGGTTTTTATTATATTCACAATGTTGTCCAACCAACACCACTGTCTAATCCCAGAAATTTCCATCTCCCCCAAAAGAATCCCCGAACCCATGAGCAGTCACCCATTCATCCCTCCCCCGGCGCCTGGCAACCACTCATCTACCTTCTGTCTCTATGGATTTGCCTGTTCTGGACATTTCATAGAAATGGAATCAGACATTATGTGACCTTTTCTGGTTGGCTTCTTTCACTGAGCCTAATTATTTTGAGGTTCATCCACCTTACAGCATGTATCAGAACTTCATTCCTTTTTACGGCTGGATAATATTCTAGTATATGGCTAGACCACATCTTGTTTATCTGTTCAGCTGATGGACACTTGGGCTCTTGTGAATAAGGCTGCTGTGAACACTAGTGTGCAAGTTTTTACATCGACACGTTTCATTTCATTTGGGTATACATAACTAGGAATGGAATTGCTGGGCCATATGGTCATTATATATTTAACTGTCTGAGGACCTCCACAACTCTTCCACAACGGCTGTACCATTTTTACCTTTTCATCAGCAATGTGTGAGAGTTCTAATTTTTTCCACATCATTACTAACACTTGTAATATACCTTTTAAAAAAAAAAAAAAAATGGCCACACCAGTGGGTATGAAGTAAGTGCAGAACAGGATTAGAAATGTGTCTGCCCTCAACCCTGGTCTCCCTGCCCTTGAAACAGTTGGTAAGGAGCCCCCAGCCATCCATCTGCTTGCCCAAGAAGAGCTTCTAGGGCATCTGCATTGGAGACGTATTTAATCTCGCAGAGGAGAGGGGTTGGGAAATCAATCCGTCTCCTGAGCCACACCATGATCCACAAGAAACTGAGTACTAACCCACCCCACCAGCACCACCAAATCCTAGACTGGTGAGCACTGGCTCCCTACCGAGACTGGTTTTAGGGGATCCTTGCCTCAGTCAAGAAAGGAGGTTAAGAGGCTCTTACCACACGGTGCCAGCCTGGAGGGCCTGGGACAGATAATTAGCCTTGTCCAAGTCCTTTGTGAAGACAGCTGCAGCCAGTCCATACTTGGAATTGTTGGCTCTCCCAACAACTTCCTCTATGTTCTTGAACTTCAGGATCTGCATTACTGGACCAAAGATCTAGGGTGAGAGCAGAGTAGGCAGGTGAACCACCTGCTGCCCAGATTTCAGAGCTGAACCGATAGTTCCAGACGTAGCACTGAATCCCCAGAGAGAGCCTAACAGTTCCAAAGGGAGACAACAGCTTCCAAGCTCATCGAACACTAACGGAAGAAAGCTAACAGGGACTGATGACCTTCCCTGTGCCGCGAGCTTTACCTAGAGTATCTGATTTCTCAATAATCCTGCAATGTTTGGGTTATTTGCTGTCTACCTGTAGGTTTAGTATCAAAGAACTTCCATCATTCCTTCAGCAAATATGATATAGGTGCAAAGCACAGAGTTAGATGCTGAAGAAACAACTGTGGACACAATATGGTCTCTTCGTTCAAGATATCCCAGGATTCCCTTGTACTCTCCCTGCTTTAGTCCTAGCTCCTTTCAGTGGAAAACAGTATTTAGAAACCAAGATGTGGGTGCTGGGTGTGCTTGGTGCTATTGGGGTGTCACTGCTCTCAGGCCCTCTCAGTGTAGAGAGCCGGGGAAAATTGACTGTCAGTGATGATAATGCATTGTGATGAGTGAGGGGGTCCCCGAGGAGGTGCCTGGCCTGATGTGGCGGCAGGGAAAAGGGTGTCAGGGAAGGCTTCTCTATGGGTTGAACGGTGTCCCCTAAAACATGGTGAAGTCCTAATTCTCAGTACCTCAAAATGTGACCTTACTTGGAAACATGGTCCTTACAGAAGGAATTATGCAAGTTAAACTGGAGTCATACGGTAGGGTAGGCCCTTAATCCAACACGACTTGTGTCCTTAAAAGAAGGACAGAAGAAACAGAGGAGGGGAGAAGACCAGGAAAAGAAACAGACACAGAGAATTCAGCCATATGACTATGGAGGCAGAGACCGAGTGACACCGCAACCCAAGGAACGCCAAGGGTTGCCAGCCGCCACCAGCAGCCAGGACGGAGGCATGGAACAGACTCTCCCCTAAAGATGTCGGAGGGCACGCGGACCTTCAGACTTCGAGCCTCCAGACCCATGAGGCTGGAGATGGCCACCGAGTTTGTGGCAATTTGTTACGACAACCCTAGGACACTAAGGTGGTTTCCCAGAAGTGACAACCAAGTTATAGTATGACGTGAGCTGAAATAGGTCAAACCAGCATAAGGGTAAGGAGCAGAATGGGGTGAGATGGGGAGGAACACCAGCCACAAGCACACTCAGCACCCACATCTTGGTTTCTAAATCCCATTCTCCTCCAAAAAGAACCAGGACACTTTGAAGAAAAACTGCTTCCAGGACTAGCGAGTCTCAAGATGAGGGTGGGAGAAGCCTGCCAGGCATTCACCATGGCTGGGACACTGACCGAGAGGTGAGCGTCAGGTGTGCAGGGCACCAGCAAAGCAGAGGCACCCCTGCCCCTCCCGGAAAACTGGCATTTGAGATTTCTAGACAAGCATTCAAGTAGCCAGGCTGGGGAAGAAGTGAGATCTCTGTTGGACTGTCTTACCCTGGTTTTGCATTTTAACATTTTAGTTTTAATTACATGTGCAACGAAGTGGCACTGTACTATTTTCCCCGCACAGGGCTACTACCAGTCTTAGTTCAGCTGGGTGAAGTCGAGAGAGTCAGGGCTTGTCTCGGAGACCCCTATCTGTCTAGGTTCTGTAGAGGCTCTGGTACATATTGGGTGTTTAGCAAATAAATTCATGCATTTCATTCATGTGAAATGCATGAATGAATGAGTAAATAAATGAATAGAGCTGCTGACCTAAACTCACAGTGAGTACCAGGGGAAATCTTCATGCAGGGCATCCAGCCCTGCAGTCTAATCCAACAAATATCCTGCCGAGGAGAAGACAGGCTGGGAGATGGCCCACCCAGATTTGTGGCTTAGAAGACCCAGAACACAAACGGCCTTGAAGGCCACGCTAAGGAATTTGGAATTTCTCCGAGGCAGTGGGTAGCCACAAAGGTCTGCCGATGAGTGTGGGGAGATCAGATATGAATCATGTACATCACATGTCCAAGGCACAAAACTGTGCCTTGGCCCCAAGCCAGCTGAAGGACAGCTCAGGGTCAAGGTGCAGGCCTCAACCGCCCACCTCTCCTCCCTAAGACCATTCCCCCCAGCTCTGGCCCCATACTAACCTCCTCCTTTGCAATGGTCATGCTGTCTTGCACGTCTCCAAACACAGTGGGCTGGATGAAGTAGCCACGGTCAGCAGCAGCCCCCCCACCACACAGCAGCTTCGCCCCTTCCTGCTTCCCAGATTTGATGTAGCCCAGGATCTTGTTAAACTGGGTTTCGTCCACCTGCAGGAGAAGGGGCACAGAGTTACAGAGCCGCTTGGGAAATGGACCAGGGACGTGAATAAGCAAGCACAGAGGAGGAAAAACAAATGGCCAGTAAAAGAAAACAGGCCCAGCCTCATTAATAATCAAAGAAATGCAAATCAAACCCATTGGTTTTATTTTTCGACTCTCAGATTAGCAGAATTTTAAATATTGATGGGAGAGTATGGGCAAGTGGACACCCTCATACACCATCAGAAGGACCCTGCACTTTTTGGCAAGTGGCTTATTATATCTGTCAAGAAAACTAAATGCTCTTAACCTTTGGCCCAGCAATTTTAACTTCTAGGAATTTATCCCACATGTGGGTGAAGGGACTTGAACAAGGATATTTATTAGGGAGAATTCTGTAAAAACATACAAAGGCAAGAGTAGAGGGGTTGGTTAAAATAATTTTACAAGTTATTGGGCGGCGGACTTGGCCCAGTGGTTAGGGCATCCGTGTACCACATGGGAGGTCCGCGGTTCAAACCCCGGTCCTCCTTGACTCGTGTGGAGCTGGCCCATGTGCAGTGCTGATGTGCACAAGGAGTGCCCTGCCACGCAGGGGTGTCCCCCGCATAGGGGAGCCCCACACGCAAGGAGTGCACCCCATAAGGAGAGCCGCCCAGCGCAAAAAAAGTGCAGCCTGCCCAGGAATGGTGCCACACACACAGAGAGCTGACACAACAAGATGACGCAACAAAAAGAAACACAGATTCCCGTGCTGCTGACAACAACAGAAGCGGACAAAGAAGACGCAGCAAATAGACAGAGAGAACAGACAACTGGGGTGGGGGTGGGGGAAAGGGACAGAAATAAAATAAATAAATCTTAAAAAAAAAAAAGCTATTGGGAAGCAGTTGTGGCTCAACTGATAGAGCATCTGTCTACCATATGGAAGGTCCAGGGTTCGATATCCAGGGCCTCCTGGCCCAAGTGTGGGCTGGCCCATGCGCTGTGCTGTTGCATGCAAGGAGTGCCGTGCCACACAGGGGTGTCCCCCGTGTAAGGGTGCCCCATGCACAAGGAGTACACCCTGCAAGGAGAGCCGTCCTGCTCAAAAACAGTGCAGCCTTCCCAGGAGTGGCGCTGCACACACGGAGAACTGACATAGCAAGATGACGCAACAATAACAACAAAAAAAGTGACATAGTTTCCCGGTGCCACCTGAAAAGAATGCAAGCGGACACGGAAGAACACATAGCGAATGGATTCAGAGAACAGACAATAGGGTTGGGGGGGAGGGGAGAGAAATAAATAATAAATCTTTATAAAATAATAATAATGCTGGACATTGTGTGTCCTGCCATGGCCCACTGGGTGGAATGGAGGCGAGTATAGACTACAATGTAGACCACTGTCCATGTGGTGCAGGAGGGTTCCAAAACGTATTTACCAGGTACAGTGAATGTGCCACAATGATGGAAGAGGTTGTTGATGTGGGAGGAGTGGGATGGGGGGTGGGGGGTGTATGGGGACCTCATATTTTTTTAATGTAACATTTAAAAGAAAATAATAATAAAAAGTTATGACACATATATATATTATGTAGCCATATATTAACAAGTACAAACTGACGCAAAATTTGGAATTTTATGGGATACCCAAGGTATCTCACAAAGAGACAAAAAAAGTTTTAGAACAATATATGTTTTGTATACAAAGACAACAAAAAAGCCACCAGTATGTGTGAGTGTGTGTTTATCCCAGTGGGTGCCTCTGGGGCACGGACATGGGAGGGAGTAAGGGGAACTTGTTTTTCACTTTAAACACATTTCTTTATTAATTATTTTTATACAGGCTCCTAGTACCTTCATAATTAAATAACCACACAGAAAAATGGAAGAAAAAAGAGATGCAGGGGCTCAGAGCCACATGATTTTCAACAGCTAAAAAGTGCCAAAAACCCACTCTTTTGGCTGCTATGACTATAGTTGCTAGGAACAGGCATGAAAAAGCTTTAATTTGGACACCTGTCTTCAGTCCTCTTGGGTACAAATCCAGGAATGGAAATTGCGAGGTCATAGGATAATAATTCCATGTTAACTTATCGAAGGGCTGCCAAACTGTGGCTCTGTTTTTTTTCTAATTATTACTGACTATAGTTTTGATGGTTAAAATGAATGCATTCTCTTGGTCGTAAAGAAATGCACACAGCTGAGAAGTGTATGTAGTGAAAAAGAGCCCCCACCCCCAGGCCATAGCATGGCCCTCGGACCTGCTGCCCAGAGAGGACCACGGCTATCCTCCTGGGCCTTTTCTGGACTGGAACACGCATCTGCTTTTGCGCAGACACGCTGTGCACGGAGGATTTACGAAGCACTTTCCGTTATGAATCAGCACGTCACAGCCGGCCTGCGCGCGAGCAAGGGCAGCCGTCACAGGGTGGGAGATGGAGGCTCAGGGAGGGCCTGTGGCTTCCGGCGGCCACGTGAGCTCACAACCGCAGGGCTGAGGCCCGGACCCAGCCCTGCCCAGCTCTGTTTCTCCATCGCGGCTCCGCGCTCCCAGGCCGACCTGCAGCTGCCCGGCGTACCTGTGGCCCCTGCTCCGTCCGGCTGTCGAAGGGGTTCCCGACCACCCGAGACTTGGCCCGGGCGACGCTCCGCTCCACAAACTCGGCGTAGACGTCCTCCTGCACGAAGGTCCGGGAGCCGGCGCAGCAGCACTGGCCCTGGTTGAAGAACAGAGCCAAGTGGGCCTGCTCCACGGCCCAGTCCACTGCGGGGGCAGGAAGGGAGCCATGAGGACGGGCCCCAGGGGCTCCCTACGCCCGGAGCCCACCGGCGCCACTGCTTTGCTGCCTGCTGGGTGCTAGGCCCTGTGCCGGCAAAAGACAGACCCAGGGGTCTCCCCCTTTGTGGAGCATGGAGACGGACAGAGAGAAGTACTCGCAGCCCTCCGGGGGAGCAGGGCTGTGACCGCGGGGAGGACCAGCCCAGCCTGGGCAGTCAGGGACGGCGCTACGGGTTGACTGATGTCCCTCATGTCTCCCCAGTCACGTCCCCAAAGACACGTTCGAGCCCTAACCCCCATCCTGGGAATGAACTGATTCCAAAGATCCCGTTAGTTCAGATGAGCCCGACCAAGTCAGGTCGGGCCTAAGTCTAACGTGACTGGAGCCCTTAGAAGAAGAAGTTTGGACAAGGGAGACAGGAGGCGTAGGGGACAGAAGGAGATGGCCAGGGGATGGAGGCAGAGGCTGAGTTAGGGCCGGCCGGCCAGGCGCCTCCAGAATGCTGGACTTGGGAGGAAGCATGGCCCCACTGGCACCTCGGGTTTGGACCCAGCTTCCTGTTCTTTAGGCCATGTCGTCTGCTGTTTGGCACGTTGGGGCCACGGCAAACTCTGGCCGATGGCCCCCTCAGGGAGGGCAAGCCCGGGAGCTGCAGGGGCAGGAGCTGGCGAAAGGAAGCGGCCGGGGAGGGCTACGCGAGTCCGAGGTAAAGTGTGCGGCACAGCGGGGAACGACGAAGCTCAGCCTGGCAGCAAGACGGAGGGCAAAGAGGCGAGGGGCTGCGGGAGAGGCGGGGAGGAGGCCGAAGCCCATCAGCGGGGGAGGCCGGCCCGAGGCCGTCGGGGCAGAAGCCAGTTCCGATGGGCCGTGAGGACGGCAGGAGTGCAGACCCACGGCATGGACCCCCCCCAATGTCAGGCTCCTCCACCCAAAGACTCACTGTCGGCGTCTGACATGATGATGTTGGGGCTCTTTCCCCCCAGCTCCAGGGTCACTCTTTTGAGGTTGCTGCTCCCCGCAGCAACCTGGATGAGGTGGCCAACCTGCGAGGAAGCAGAAGCAGGACGCGGGAAGGTGGGGCGAGGAAACGAGGGCAAATGCTGTAACCAGGACTGCACGTCTTGAGGCAGCAGATGGAGAACGTCGCCACATCTGGCCATTCCCCTCCAGTCACGGCCTCACCCGCCTCTGCGCGCCTCGGAGGAGAGGAGGAGGACGGCGCCAGCGGTGGTTGTCATTACAGGTGGCTTCCGAGGGCTGAGCGTGGCCTGCGTCCCAGGCCCCGTGCTAAATGCTTGGTGCACGTGACGCTCAGTTCTCACGACAGCCTCGGGGGTAAGGGTGACGCTCTCCTTGATTTAGAAACGTGGCCGCTGGAGCTCAGCGCCATCAAGGTACTTGCCTCACGTGACACAGCTGGTAAACATGGAACTGGAATTCACACTCGGGTCCAGGCTGTCCTGCCCCCTACGTGTGAGCCCCCGGCCCCATGAGCTCTGCGAGGGCAAGGACAGAGGCGCTCCTCAGCATCTTCCCAGAGCCTGGCACAAAGCTGCCTTAACTCCTGTCGGGAAACCATCTCCTCTGCCGGAGTCTCAACATCTCATCTCAGCCTCGTTTTATGTGACAAGTGCACAAAGGAAGAGCCCAAACCCGCCTCATCCGGGCCACCGTTCTGCCCTCCTCAGAACCACCGCTGAAACGCAACGTCTGGTGGAACTATTCGAGGCACATACTCACTACTCTATTCAGTGCTGCGTCTCTGAAGTGACAGGAAAAAGTTTACTTAGAAGGACTTTTCTGCTTTCAAGGGCATCTTATTCATCTTTGTCTCTCCGGCGTCTGGCAGGAAGCAGCATAACAATATCACTCACTCACTCACCGTGGGCTAGACTTTTTAAGATTTCTCTAACTCCTCACAACAACCCTGTGAGGTGGGTGCAGTTATCCTCATTTTACAGATGGGGAAACTGAGGCTTCAGGAAGTAAAGCGACTAGCCCAGGATCACACAGCTAGTAAGCGCTGCTGAAAACAGGAAACCTGGCCCCGGGCCATCGTTTTCCCTTCTGCACTTTACCCAGTCTCTACCCCATCGTTTTGCCATGCTCATTTAAGAGATGATGGAACAGAGCCTCTAAGCGGCTCAGTGCATCATCCAGCGTCCCAGCGGCAAGGCCAGGATTTGGACTCAGGGCCTCCTGAAGGCCAAGCTCCTGACCACAGTGGCAGCGCAGCCCGGGGGAGAAGCCTGGCACAGCGCAGGTGCCATGCCGTGACGCTGCGGGCTTCCTGAAATCTAAACAGGCACAGGCTCTCCATTCAAGGTGGGAGGCTGGCCCTTCCCCCAAGGCAGCCAGAGGGTCATTCAAACCACGGGGGGCTCGGCCCCACCCCAGGACTCCGGGCACGCACGGGGCCCCTCACAGGAGCGGCTCAGCGTGCAGAGCCCTCCGCACGATACCCAGAAGCCGATCTTGACTGTACCATCCTTTGGCGATGGAGGGGGCGTCAGCCAAACGTGCCCCAAGCCTGCGGCCCCAGGGACGCCTTACCTCCGTGGAACCTGTGAACGCCACCTTGTCCACGTCTTGGTGGGAAGCGATGGCAGCACCAGCCGTTGGGCCAAATCCAGGAATAATATTGACCACGCCAGGGGGGGAAGCCAGCCTGTGGACAAAGAGCCAGCAGACACTGGGAGTCATTCCCCTGCTCCAGAAGGCCAGGAGCAGGCCGAAGACGGGGAAACTCAGCCCTTGCTAGGGAGGCTGGGGCAGATGCCCCGGACACCTGGCCAGCAGGAGCTGGCTCTGTGAGGCACTGCACAGGAATTCTAAACGGCGGGGACAAGGAGCCTGCTTCCTGGGGTTTCCCGTAGCTGCTGTCCCCACTTCCCCCCAACAGACATTCAGTTAGAACAACGGTGCTCGGTCCCCGAAGGGACTCTTGCACCAGAGCCTGTGTGGGATTGACTAGGCCCCAGGATCCATGCCCAGTGGAGCCTCAGAATGTGACCTCATTTGGGATAGGAGCTTTGCAGCTGTACTTAGTATAATGAAGAGGAGGCCACACAGGGTTAGGGTGGGCCCTAATGCAACCCCAAGACTGGAGCCCTAATAGGAAGAGGAGAAGAGACACGGAGGGGAGACGGCCACGGG
Organism: Dasypus novemcinctus; assembly: GCF_030445035.2. Classification (NCBI taxonomy): domain Eukaryota; kingdom Metazoa; phylum Chordata; class Mammalia; order Cingulata; family Dasypodidae; genus Dasypus; species Dasypus novemcinctus. Next base: position 21,471,814 of record NC_080691.1, on the reverse strand, counting down.
GAGGCAGAGGCAGAGGCTGGAGTGACACTGCCTCAAGCCAAGGGGCGGCCAGGGTGGCCAGAGCCCCCCGGAAGCCAGGAGAGGCCCAGAAGGGCCCTCCCCTAGAGCCTCCGAGGGAGCGCGGCCTGCCACGCCTGGATTTCAGACTTCTGGCCTCCAGAACGGTGAGGGGTCCCATTTCTGTGGAACCCTGTTACGGCAGCCCTGGGGAAACTAAGGCCGGTTAGAGGGGAGCCGCTTTGGAAGAAAAATGGGGGAGCAGGGCTGTCCCTGCTCTCCTCCCACCTCGCCCATCGGAACTCCTTCAGAGCAAGCCCGCACAAAGGCACCCAGAGGCCGGGGCGGGGACAAGGCACGCACCTCCTTAACCAAGCTGGCCACATAGAGGGCGGTGAGTGGCGTCTGCTCCGCCACCTTCATCACAACCACGTTCCCAGTCGCCAGGGCCGGGCCGAGTTTCCACGCTTGCATCAGGAGCGGGAAGTTCCACTACAAGAGTCAAGGGCCCCCGACACCTAAGCCTTCCTCCGAGCGCCCCGCCAGCCAGCAGAAAGCGGCACCCACGGAAGGAAAGTGGGCGCCGGTTCTCAGAACCCCTGGTGTGCCCTCCACGCCTTGAGCGTAGGTTCGAGGCGGATGGGCGAGAAGGTGGTTGATGATCAAATACCAATTCCCGGTCCATAGGGCCTTTTACATACTAGGCAGCAGGAGAAGCACCGCTCAGGCAGGACGGCACTCTGTCCTCTACACCTCCCCAGACTGGGGACGATTTTCATTACCCTGTTTCACGTGAGGACACTCAGGAGGGGGGGGGAGGTAAGTGACTTGCCCGAGGTCACAGAGTTAGCACGTGCCAGGGACGGGCCTTCAACTCAGGGGGACTCCCTTTAAGCCCGTGTTGTCAACCACCACCCAGGCCGCCTTCTGATGCCAAGCCACAGAACCTCACCCCTCTGCAGTGAGTCTTTCCCAGACGCGAGATCTCACTTCCTGCTTTCCAGACAACAGCCCACGTCACCCACTCCGCTAGCACTCACCGGAATGATCTGCCCGCACACCCCCACGGGCTCGTGGCGGGTGTAGCTGAAGAAGTCTCCATCCATGGGAATGGTTTTCCCATGGTACTTATCAGCCCAGCCTGCATAATACCTTTAAAATAAAAAAGTCCACAGCTTTACTCAGTGACAGTTAGGGAATGCTGAAAACCCCGGCAGAAAGAGAAGACTCAAAATTGGCACTTGCTTTTGGAGTATTCCCAGAAAGACTCCAAGAGCTGCTAGGGTCACAGTAACTACGTAACACTGGGTAACTAACTTCTAAGCCTTGGAATCCTAAAAACACCAAACTCCAAGCTCTCTCATCCAACCTATTCAACCCGGCTCTCTCGGGTTGATCCCGGGTATCTGCATTTTTAATAAACACCCAGATCTGTTGACATGTGAGTGCCGGGCCAGTTCAGCCGCAATCCCTTGATCCAAGAGCCATGGATCAAGTCAGATTCCATGATAGAAAAGCGTTGGACTCAACAAACAGCTCGCACTTCCTGTGTAGAGAGAGCTGTACCAAGCATTGAACAGTCCCCAGAAAAAAAGAAATCGCTTAGGCCCCAGCCCTCGTAGAGCACCCAGGAACGCAAGAGACAGAAGAGCACAGCAAATTCGAGCTGGGGGAAAAGGCCAGCTGCGTGTTTATAATGAGCGATGATGATGTTTTCAGGGAGGTAGGAAAATTGAGAGATGTGGGGAGAGACGATGAAGAGGAGGTAACAGGAAGATGTGCGAAATGAACGGCATCTGGCGAGGTGGGCCTGAGGCCCATGTCAGCCCGGGTTTGAACACAGGGTTGTGAGCCTCAGGACAGAACAGCCAAGGAACTGCCGAGCTCCACAGGTTAAGACTTCTCCGCTCCCTTCCTCCCAGAGCTAGTGGTCTCTCTCCTCCCTGTGTTTTGGACCCCTCCGGAGAGTCACTTAATCAGCATAAAGACAGGAGGGAGAACAGCCAGGTCTGAGATTCTCCAGGCTGCTGCGGCCAGCTTCCAGGGCAGGGTGCCCGGCCCCAGCACTGCTGACCTGGGCCAGGCAATTCTGTGTTGTGGGGGGCTGTCCAGGGCAGTGGATGATGTTTACCAGCATCCCCTGGCCTCTGCCCACTAGATGCCAGTTGTGACATCCAAAAAACGTCTGCAGACATCGCCCTCTGTCCCTTGGGGCACGATTGCCCAGCTGAGAACACTGACTGTGGAAGGTAACTCCTGCTTTGTTGTCGAATGCCTACTTTCCTGAGCACTGCTTCCCCACCATCCCCGCCCACCTGGTCACGGGAGCAGCCATTATTCGGATAATCATCCGCCCACCCTGCCCACAGCTGATCAGAGCCAAGGCCAGCCAACCAGGGTCCCTCCACCAGGAATTCAGTATTAGAACTGAGAGAATGCAGTTTAGTCTGGCTAGAATCATGAATACAGAAGCAAGCTCGGGAAGTGTGAGCGGCCAGGTTCAAAGATGTGGACTGGTACCGCTGGAGGCCACGTGCAGGTCAAGAGGGGACCGAAGCAGGTGGGAGGGACGGGCAGTGATGAGTGAGACTCGGCAGCCTTTTCCACTCCTTGAGCCCCCCTGTCGCTTTGAACTGCTTAAGTTAGGATGAGGGAGTTTCTGTTACTTGCACCCAGATGGCTCCGACAAAGCTCTTACTCCTTATCTTGCCTTTCTCGGTCATTAAGACATTTATGATGGGTGTGCTCTGCCTAGAAGAGCCCACACCAAATCTTGGTATGCATTTCCCTCTTTCTCTCCCATTTCTCAGCAAGCTCTGTTCTTTCTCCCATTTCCCAAATAAATTCTTTTCACTCCTTTAAAAGAATATATATATATGATTAAACTAAACCTAAAGTGAGCAGAAGGAAGGAAATAATAAAGATTAGAGCAGGGATAAATGAAATAGAGAATAAAAAAACAGTAGAGATCAACCAAGCCAAAAGTTGTTTCTTTGAAAAGATCAACAAAACTGGCAGACCTTTTGGCTAGATTTTTTTTAAAGATTTATTTTTATTTATTTCTCTCCCCTTCTTTAGCTAGATTAAAGAGAGAAAATGCATACAGCTAAAATGAGGAATCAAAGTGAGGACTTCACTACTGACCTTTCAGAAATAAAAGGATTATAAATTCCCAATAAAGCACAAATGCTCAAGACTGACTTGAGGGAAGCAGACTCGGACCAATGGATAGAGCGTCCGCCTACCGCATGGGAGGTCCAAGTTTCAAACCCAGGGCCTCCTGACCCGTGTGGTGAGCTGGCCCACGTGCAGTGCTGATGCGTGTAAGGAGTGCCGTGTCACGCAGGGGTGTCCCCAGCGTAGGGGAGCCCCATGCGCAAGGAGTGCACCCAGCACAAAAAAAGTACAGCCTGCCCAGGAGTGGGGCCACACACCCGGAGAGCTGATGCAGCAAGATGACGCAACAGAGAGAGACACAGATTCCGGGTGCCACCGACAAGAATACAAGCGGACACAGAAGAACACACAGCAAATGGACACAGAGAGCAGACAACTGGGGGTGGGGTGGGGGTGGAGAAGGGGTAAGAAATAAATAAAAAATCTAAAAAAAAAAAAAAAAGATTGGCTCAAGAAGAAAGAGAAAACATTTATAATTAAGTGACCACTGATATTGAGGGATTTTCCCAAGCGATGGAGTCTAAATAGAACAAGCTTCTCCAACTCCTGTGCTCCTTGAGCACTTTTGCCATTCTATTTCTTCCTCTCCAGGCCCCTGGCTGCCCCACGGCACTGCAAGAAAAAGGAAAAGCAGGAACCCTGAGCCCTTACCGGAGACACTTGAGGACCATGTCCAAATCCACCAGGTAGGAGATGATATAGGGCTTGCCGTTGTCCAAGGTCTCCAAGGCCTGAGAAGAGAAAACAAGGTTGGCACAGGCTGCAGGGGTGAGGCAAAGCGAACAGGTGACGGACAGTGTGGGGCTGTGGACAGAGCGGGGCTGGCAGGAGCTTCGTGTCGAACGTCTCTGGCTGGTAAGTGAGTGGGCGTTTCTCTCCAAAGCAGGCCGGGAGGGGAGCTGATGCAGCAACTTCTCTTTCAGTCATTTCACAAACACGTTTTGAGCTTCTGCTGGAGCTAGGTGCTGGGAATACAGCAATGAACGTGGAGCTTATAGAGCAGAGACGGTGAATAACGATAAAATCACCCACGTATGCATTGAGAGTACTAGAAAGGAGGAGGCCAGGCTGCCTGACCGGGTCTGAGAGACACCGTCCTGAGGCGTGCCCTGTAGGTCACAACCTGAAGGGGATGTAGGCGGTAACTGCAATGCGGGAGGTGCAGGTGGCAATAGCGACCCACGTCGCTGGCACAGGGGAGAGCACGTGCAAAGGCCCTGATGTTGGAAGAAGCCTGGCAGCCAGGAAAGCTGGTGAAGCCAGGCTGAGGGGGCGGGGGGCACGTCCAGCCTGAGCTGGGAGATGGAGCCGGACCAGGCAGGGCCTTGCAGGCCACAGTCAGGGACAGGGACTTTATCCTAAGGACAGAGGATGCCATGGGAGGCTTGAGAATGGAGTGCTCTGGTATAATCTGCCTTCTAGAACGGTCACTCTGGGTGCTGTGTGCAGATGGATTGAGTAGAGGGGAGGAGCTGCCTACCTCTTGGCTCCTTCTACCCTTCGCGGCCAGGGAGCAGGCACCCCACACAGGGGTAGAGGAGAGAGGCCCATCCCTGCAAGTCTACCTCCCAGAAAGGCCGCCGCAGCAGGCTCCCCTCCTTCCCCTAGTTTCTCCCATCTTAGCCAAACCCACGGTGTGCTGGGTTGAATAGTGACCCCCTAATTCATGTCCACTGGAACCTCAGGATGTGACCTTATCTGGAAATAGGGGTTTGGCAGATGCCATCAAGTTAAGAGGAGGTCCTGCTGGATTAGGGCAAGCCACATCCTTAGAAGAAGAGGGAAGTTTGGACACAGACACAAGAGGAGAAGGCCGTGTGAAGAGAAAGGCATATTGGAGCAATGCGCCTACAAGCCAAGGCATGCCCAGGAAGCCTTACGGCCTCCAGAAGGTAGAAAAAGTGCCTTCAGGGGGAGAATGTGCCCAGTCAACAGCTTGAATTAGGACCTCCAGCCTCCAGAACTATGAGAAAAAAGATTTTTCTTGTTGTAAGTCACTGTTTTATGGTACTTTGTTACAGCAGCCACAGGAAACTGATACACACTGCATCAACGGCAGCAACGAGAGGCTCTTCTGGTTGCACGCAGGGAAGAACCCCAGTGTGCTCACCCTAAGCTATCTTAGCCAGGTACTTGTTAGAGGGCAGCCCTACCTGTTCCCAGGATGCTTTGAGCGCATTCACTGTGCGGGATGAGGGGGAGAGGGCTGAGGACTCACCGCCAGGTAGGTGCGGTCCCGCTCGATCAAGTCGGCCAGGCGGTTCAGCAGCCGGCCCCTGTCGGACGCGTCCATTCGGCGCCATGGCGAGCCCAGCTGGAACGCAGCCCGAGCAGCTTTCACTGCTCTGTCCACGTCTTCCTGGAAAACATCCACCGAAGCAGCTCAGGCCTTCACGTTGGCAAAGGCCTCCAGCCTGTCCCTCTGCCAAACACACCCACAGAGGCTCCGGCGCACAGACTGGCCACACAGGAAAGGCTTGTGCGTGGATCCCTCGGAATCACCGCTCCCAAGCTGGCCCCTGCGGTCCCAGAGGTTCCCTCTGACCTCAGACTTTGCCGACGGGGTGAGTAACAAAACCCTCTTCTCTACTTCCCAGTGGCCATGGTGGGAACGAGAATCCCAGTAGTTTTGATTTCTGTATTTTCTTTTCAAAACTCCCCAGTTTTGGAGAGAAAAGCACTGAAAGGTCACTGTCTGGAATTTTACCAATTTTTTCCCTCTGCCGACAAAAGCAAGCCCTGCAGAATTAACCATTCCTTCTATGACGACTGGCATTTTCCAACAAATGCAGGGTTAATCAGCTGCCCTCTCCTTGGGGAAGCAGTAAAATAAACACAAGGAGCACTGTTCCTGTAGGGAGATGTACAGCTGGAGGCGGGAAGCACAGTTTTCATTCCTACTAAACACCTCTACCATCAGGCTCCTCTATAAGCCAGAAAGACTCACATTTGCTTTTAGCAAAAGAGGCAAGGCTTAGGCATGAATTATTTTTAATGTCTCGTCTATAGAAAATGATTTTACTAAGCGTGTAAGGCACAAGAACAAAGTTTTTAAGTAATGGTCAAACCTAATTTACTACCAAGCTAAGGCTAAATCTCAGGAGACCGACTTCTACCCAGCAAGACTCCCCCCCCCCACCCCGCCCGTGCACCTCCACTCTCTGACCTTCGACTTGTAGGCAGGAAAGGAGAGACGGGATTAGAGGGTCCCAGAGTCACGCCCAAGTCTACAGTTCAACACGTACGAACCCTCAAACCCAGGTCTCATCTAGTACCTTTGTCTGAAGTTTTTTTTTTTCCTCCATTTTTAAAATCATTTTCTACATTATAAAAGTAATGTATGTACATGGTCAAGTTTCAACCATACAAAAACATACAAAATTTAAAAATGGAACCATCCTGGCCCATCCCCACCAGCTCATCCCCGCCCCGCGGTAAGTAACTCGTCCTCACCTTGTCCCCTTCAGCCACCTGACAGATGACCTCTCCCGTGGACGGGTTAACAGTGGGGAATGTCTTCTTGCTGACAGCATCATGCCATTCGTTGTTTATGAAGATCTACAACGAGAGCAGAAGAATTCTCAGGATCAGCTCTCGACTTAATCCTGACCGGCGATTGGGGGGAAAATCAGAGAGCACAAATATGAATCGCCTGGCCATCGGCACAGGGGCAGGAGGCCATCTGAGTTGGAGTGACCACTCGGCCTCCCGGGGTCCAGTGGCCGTGGGCAAGTCCAATGACCTCGCGGTGCCTTGGTTTCTTTTATCTGAAAAACGGAGAACGCGTCTCCCTCTCCCCGCTGGCTCTGGCTGTGTGACTCAGGGGCCTGGGACAGCGAGTTGTTGTCTGGTGGCAGCAGTCCAGCTGGGAGTCACTGGAGGGCTGAGTGCTCGCGGTGGCTTCTCCGTCACGCCTGACCCAGCAGCTGGGGCCAGCAGGGGGCTCGCTCCAGGTGACTACCTGAGCTTCCTGCCTGCCTGGGAGTCTCAGGACAGTCAGACTTCTCAGCTGGCAGCCGGCTTCCCCCCTAGGGTCCCAAGGGACCACGGAGGCCGCTCCAAGGCTTCTTAGGACCTAGCTTCTGACACGGGACACTGTATAGCCTGCCATAACCCTCAGGATGGAGTGGGAGAGAGTGTACACTGCGACGTAAACCGTAATCCCTGCTGTGGAGCACTGCTCCAAAAGGTGCGCCTCAATTGCAATGAACGCACCGCACTAATGGGAGAGGTCGTTAGTGTGGGGAAGGGTGGGAGGTGTGGGGAGTGGGGCACATGGGAATCCCTTATATTTTTTTTAGGTAACATTTTATATAATCTAAGTTATCTTTTAAAAATAAATTTAAAAAATATTAAAAAAAAAAAAAAAAAAAAAAAAGACCTAGCTTCAGAAGCTACATGGCCTCACCCTCCACACTCTGTTGGTCAAAGTGAGTCCCAGGCTCAATACAGATCCACAGGGAAGGGAAAAGAGCCTCCACCTGTCCTTGGGAGGACCAGCAGAGAATCTGCATCACACCCCTGCAGAGCACTGTTGTGAGGACTGAATTAGATTATTCTCTTTCACTCAGCAACTATTTAGTGAGTATCTCCTCTGTGCCGTTCTAGGGTTGAAAAGGTGGTGGAGAACAAAACTGACAAGGATCCTGCTCTCGTGGACATGCTGTTTAGGTGGGCAGAGAAAATAAAGCAGCAAAGACAGAAGGTGACCCCTCATGTTTAGTGCTACATGCGAAAGGGAAAAACAGTCCAGAGAGAGTGACCACCAGGGCATGGGGGTGGGGTGGGGGTGGGAATGGTCAGGGAGGGCCTCTGAGGAGCAGACCTTTGACTTGAGCCCTGGAAGACAAGATGGAGCCAGCTGCAGAAGGACAAGCCATCCACACAGCAGCAACAGCAAGTGCACAGGCCCTGGGGCAGGAGTAAGTGAGGAAAAAACAAAGGCGGCCAAAGTGACTAGCGAACCAGGAAGGACGTGATCGGAGACCGGGTCAGACCCTGTAAAGCCCTCAGCTTAGCACCCGTCACATAAGCCAGACTCGGCGCAGCACCTGCTTCACAAGCCAGACTCAGCAATCGCTGTCATTTTCTGTTGTATTAACAGCGACCAAGCTAAGTCTGGGCGGCACTTCACGCCCATTTGATGAGGTCAGTATCAGGGAGGTGGATGGAAGCCTCTTCATTCTCTCAGAGAGAAGAATTCCTGCCAAAAACAGCTTGATAAAGCGCCCAGTTTGCTTGCTGCTTGCCTGGAACCCGGCGATGGTCTCGAGAGACTGCAGGGAAGAAATCCTCCAGCTGTTCCCGAAGGCTGGGGCAGCCGGTCTCACGGGGAGGAGCCTGTGGTCACTTTCCCAGGGCTGGGCAAGAGCCACAGGCCAGGTGAAGGCAAGGACTTCCACCTGAGGCTGGCTCCCTGTCTTCCTTCCCCAAGGGGTCTCCTCAGGTCCAGCACCCCGACATGGCCTGGCTGTGCCTTAGGGCCCCTGGGAGTCACCTGCAGTTACCCTGGACCAGAGCCTGTGACCATACAGCAGATCAAGCCTCGAAGCAAAGGCCGGAGCCAGGCTCGGGCTGGGCCCAGCAGGGCCTGGGGAAGGAGCAGCAGCTCCGTGGTCAAGAGCAGGGGATCTGAGGCCTGGATCAAGATGAATCTGGGCTCTTCTGGCTCCTAGTTGTGCCGCATGGGGCAAGTTCCACCACCTCTCTGAGGCTTCATTTCCTTCCCCATAGAGGGGGGGTCAGCCAGGGTGCTTTCCTCACACAGAGGGGCGTGTCTGCACCGAGCCAGGCAGGAAGTAGGCGTGCAATGCTGGGAGGGTGAGTGGGTAGCCACAGGCAGGACCTGGGGGTGGGGTGGGGCGCGGGCCGCGGGTCCCGGGAGGGAGTGCACTCTCCCAGGCTGAAATTCCCAATCTGATTTCTGCATAACCCCTGGCCCATTGTCTCTGCAACCCTTGGCTGTGCACCCACAGTGAAAGGATCTTGGCTTTGGCGAGAACTGTGGGTAAACATATACCAGAAGTGCATGCTTGGGCGGTTTCACACTAGCTGGTGGGCACCATCCAGGGCACTGGTGCCTGTCCTTCTTCCTGTCGGAGGGGCTGGGGAGTGCCGGGGGGAGGGAATGGGCGTGGCAAGGGGAGTTCAGGATCCCAAGCGGGGCACACCCAGTTCAATTTTTTTTGTTTTTAAGAGGCGGTATAATTTATATCACATAAAATTAGCTCTTTAAAGCAAACAGTTCCACAGCATTTAGTACACTCGCAATGTCATGTAACCACCTCTGTGTAGTTTTCATTCTCATGACTGGAAAAGGAAGCCCATCATCAGGAACTCCAGGGTTCCCCTCTCCCCAGCCCCAGTGGCCCTTCATATACTCTCTGTCTCTGTGCATCTGCCACTTCTGCACATTTTCTATAAATGGAGTCATGGAACATGTGACCTTCTGTGCCTGCCTGGCTTCTTTCTCTTAGAAGCATGTTTTCCAGGTTCATCCCGGTTGCAGCAGGATCAGCACTTCTCCTTTTTAGGGCTGAGTAGTATTCCATTGTATGGAGAGATCACATGTTGTCTATCCATTCATGGCTGACGGACATTCGGGTTGTTTCCAGTTTGGCTACTGTGAACTGAACATGCGTGTACATGTATCTATTTCATATCAGTTTTTGATTCTTTAAGGTTTTTATCTAGGAGGGGAATTGCTGGGTCATATGTTAATTCTATTTTTAACTTTTTGAGGAACCACCAAACTTCTGCACAGCAGCTGCACCATTTTACATTCCCATCAGCAATGCAAGAGGGTTCCAATTTCTCCACAACCTTGCCAACACTTGTTCTTGTCTATCTTTTTGCATTCTAGCCATCCTTGTGGTTTTGAAACGGCATCTCACTGTGATACTGATTTGCATTTCCCTGCTGACTAATGATATTGAGCATCTTTTCATCTGTTTATGGGCCATTTGCACATCTTCTTTGGAGAAACAGTTATTCGAGTCCTTTGCCCAGTTTTTAATTGGGTTGTCTTTTTGTTACTGAGTTGCATGAGGGCAAATTTTCACTCCACCGTCATTTCTCTACCGAGGTCCCTGAGAGAGCAGATGCCTCCCCCTCTCTGAGAATCGGCCTCCTCCTGGTGAACGTGGAGGAGAGGGAAGCTCACGGGGCTGCCGAGGATTAAAGGGCTCGGCAGGCACACGGCAGCCTGCAGTCACTTGCTGGGCAGCCGTCTCTCCGTCTTCACAGCCAAAGCCCCAGCTTCGTGCCGACCAGCGGGAGGGAGGATACAGAGCATGTAGGCAAGCAGCGGGCAAGCCCGCGCGCGGCGGGGAGGAGTTGGGCTGGTCTGAGGGTGCAGAGCCACTCCGGGCAGGCCCCCGCATTATCCACCAGCTCTGCTGACCAGGAGGACGTCCACCCCAGAACTCGTCAGCCACCGGTTCCCCTGTCTTTATCACCGCTCGGCCATCCACGTGTCATGGAGATGGTTAGCATTTACTAGCTGCTCCTTACATGGCAGTCATGGCAGTACCAGGAGCTTTATTCCCATTGAGCCCTCACAGAAACCTAGAAGGTAAGCGTCATTCTCTCCCATTTCACAGAGGAGGAAGCTGAGGCACCGAGAGGGCAAGCCACTTGTTCAAGGTCAGAGAGCAGAGAGTGGCGGAGTCAGAATTCAAACCCAACCTTCGGGACTCCAAGGCCTGTGCTCTTTGCCCAGTCATTCCGGTCACCGCCAGGCCTGCCCTTAGGAGGTCAGAGTCTGGATGGTTCACTCACTGCCCCATCGCACTGAGTTCACATTTTTGTTCAGGCTGCATCAAGAGCACTGACCTCGAAGCCAGACAGGACTGGGTTCCAGCACCCTTCACAGGCTGTGCCCGGCCCTTCCAGAGACCTCCTCCCCTGTGAAATGCGCTGTGGACGTCACACACAGTGCCTCCCAACTCAGTTACTGAGGTTTTATTCTAGATCCTGCACCTCCCTCAGGCCAAAGAGCTTAGGAGGAGGGCCAGGGCCCACATGCGTCTGTGTCGTCCCCAGCACAGAAGCGGCCTAAATTAGCCTGTCCTGAAAAAAGAGAAAGAGTTCGTTATTTTGCAAAGATCCGAAGCAGTGGGGTGGGTCAGTCTGGCTAAACTCCACTGGCTTCACCCCTTTCTCCTTGGGCATCCCCCCTGGTCTTACACTGGGTGCTAGCAGGACCATTAAGTGGCATCTGTTTGCCTTGGGTCCAGCAGATTTTTGTGGTTTTTTTGTGAGGTACCAGGGCTGAGGATTGAACCCAGGACCTCGTATGTGAGAAGCCCCCTAAGTTGTTTTTTGATTGTTTTTGTTTTTAGGAGGTACCGGGGATTGAACTGGGACCTCCACTTAACCACTGAGCTACATCCGGTCCCCCCCAACACCAGTTTTTTTTTCTTTCTTTTAAAGATTTATTTATTTATTTTTCTCCCCTCCCCGCCCCCACCCCGGTTGTCTGTTCTGTGTCTATTTGCAGCGCCTTCTTTGTCGGCTTCTGTTATTGTCAGCGGCACGGGAATCTGTGTCTCTTCTAGTTGCGTCATCTTGCTGTGTCAGCTCTCCGTGTGGGTGGCGCCATTCCTGAACAGGCTGCACTTTCTTTCGTGCTGGGTGGCTCTCCTTACAGGGTGTGCACTCCTTGTGCGTGGGGCTCCCCTACGTGGGGGACACCCGAGTGGCAGGGCACTCCTTGCACGCATCAGCACTGCGCATGGGCCAGCTCCACACGGGTCAAGGAGGCCCGGGGCTTGAACCAGGGACCTCCCATGTGGCAGACGGACGCCCTAACCACTGGGCCAAGTCTGCCGCCCCAGCACCAGTTTTAAAATCCCATCCTCCATTCTCAACTGGGTGGGCCAAAGAGGAACTTAGACCTTCCTCCAGTTTAGATGACCCTTCTCCTAGAGGCAGATTTCTGTGATCTCCCCTTCCCTCAGTGGGAGCTGGCATAGAAACTGTTTTCAAACTGAGCCCTAGCTCCTGCCAAGTTGTTTCAAGTGCTGCGAGTTTCACAGCAACTTCTCCTGCGTAAATACAAGGACGGACTCCAGGCTAAAAAGCTTTATAGCTGGTCCCCGCCTTGAAACCCAAAGCTTGACTTACATAACTTACAAAACTTGCTCAGCCTGGGGGTTGGGGCTCCTTCCGACTCAGGCTGCCCCTTCAGTTTCCAGAAGCAGAGTGAGAGCTCCCAGCAGCATCGAGAGTTGATGCTTTCCATCTGAACTGCTGGCAAATGCTTAGAGCTTTTCCATCAAAATACTTCACTTTCTATACCTTTTTTTAGATTTTTTTTTATATCTCCCCCCTTGTGGCTTTTTTTTTTGCGTGCTGTCTGCTCTCTGTGTCCATTCGCTGCGCATTCTTCTGTCTGTATTTATATTTATTTCCCCTCCCCCCTTGTGGCTTGCTTGCTGTCTGCTCTCGGTGTCCATTCGCTGCACGTTCCTCTGTGTTTTTGCTTGTCTCCCTTTTTCATTGCGTCACCTTGCTGAGTCGGCCCTCTGCGGCACTCGCAGTCAGGTGGCTCTCCGCAGCGTGCAGGCCAGCCTGCCTTCACAAGGAGGCCCCGGGACACGAACCCAGGGCTTCCCAAATGTAGACGGGAGCCCACTGATTGAGCCACAGCTGCTTCCCCAGAAAGTAGATTTGAGGCTACCGGGAGTCAGGGGGTGGGGGAAATGGGGAGTGCTTGCTTAAAGGGTACAGTGTTTCTGTTTGGATGACGAAAAGGTTTTGGCATAGACAGTGGCGTTGGCAGCACAACATTGTGACTAATTAATGCCACTGAATTATACACTTTAAAATGGTTAAAAGGGCGAATTTTATGCTATACGTATATTGCCACAATTTAAAATATAAAAGCAAACAAAAGTCGCAAGCGAACAGGCCACAATAACAGTGGGGAACGGGCTCCACATAGCGGGTGGGGGGTCCCCAAGGGGTGCCCGGGGCAGGAGGAACTGAAAGGCTGGGCCACAGCGATGTGATGAGTGCTGGGCTAGGGGTGAAGGTGGTGAGGATGGCGCGGGGAGCAGAGAGCACATCACGCGGGCCTCCACGGCAACGCCTGCTGTGCGCCTGGACCGGCTGGGCGCTGGGGCCGCGGCAGAGAACACGCAGATGCGGGACGCCTCCGTCCTCAGTGGGGCTAATGCACTTTCTGTTTCGTAACTTGCTTTTTCTAGTGAACAGTTTATCTTGGAGGTCATTCCCCAGTCACATGGGCCTCATTCTTTTAAGCTACCGAGCACCGTTTATCTAACCATTTCCCACGAATGTGATTTCAAGACAAATTTTTACTGTCCCCAACAGTGTTGCTGCAGCCAACTTTCTTATACCTCTGTCTTTGTGAACTTGGGGGGCAGGTTTCTGTATGAAAAACAGAACTGCTGAGTCACCTTCACTCCCACGGATATCCTGCCTTCCAGGCTCCCGCAGGTCGGGAACTGCAAGAGACAGCAATGTGCGCAGGTGCGGGGTTGGGGGGGGGTGTTAGAAGCTGGGCAGACCCAGCAGAGCAGTGAGCAGGCGCACACAGCAGGTGAGCCCGACGGCTGGATCCGGGGGCAGGGGCCGAACAACGAGGACGACGGAATGGCAGCCTGGCCATTCACAGTCCCCAGGGTTGCCAATAAAAGGTTAAATTATGTTCAGTAGCCCTGGCTTAAGGAGGCAGGGCACGTTCTAGAAAGATGTTTAGTCCAAGCTTGGAGGCATGACGGGATTAGGGATCTGTTACCCAGGAAATCTATAGCCCTGGGGTGCCCTATCTTCCCAAAGCAAATGGTGTGGTTTTCTAACACATTTGCTCTTCAGGTGGCTGTTAGTGGCCGACGGCCAACAGAGAGCAGCTGCTATCTTAGCATTGTAAGATCCCAAGGAGAAAAGTTGACAGACGTGGAACGCCACCCACACTCGCACTTCACAGAATCATTTGAAGCCTGGGCGGTGGCTAGAGGGTTAAGGCCAAGGGCAGGCATCTTCCCCAAACTTACTGGAGATAATTTGGTACCTGTCAAGGGGGCACAGTCCCGGCCTTCCACCACTTCCAGGCTGGGAGGGTTAATTCTACTGGGGACGGTGAGGCCGGGCAGGCGCTAATTGAATGGGAGATGTTCGGAGATGTATTTAGAGCTTGACAACCTCTATCTTGCCGTGGTCGCCTCTCCTTAGCCAATTTCAGCAACCCCCTGCTAGTCCCACTCGCCTTCCCTCCCACATACCTTACAATGAAGGCCTCTTTGAGGGGAAATACTGAGTTCCCATTAAGCAACCTTATCCCCTGGGCTATACCGAGCAGGGACTATCAGCCAAGCTCCATGCTAGGTGCTGGGACACGAATGTGAAGAACTCAAAGTGGCTCTTCCCTTCTGATTGCAAATAGTCTATTCCAGGGCCCTGGAAATATTCACATCCTTGTTTGCCCAGAGGGTCTGATCCTGAAGCAGCTGAGCAACAAAAGCAGGGTGACGACAGTGCTCTCACCCATCTCACTCAACTCAGCACGCAGCTGTTCCCAACTTCTACTGAGCCCAACGTGGCTGGGGGGCTCCTTCCTTTAGTTTCCCTAGGGAAAGAAGAAAAACCAAACTCCTATTCTGTATACACCAACTGTTAACGGTGAGGACCTGCAGGGGAGGAACACTGGACGACCATCTCTTGCTTACAGACTAAGTCTCTTGCTTACAGACTTTTTAGTCGCTGGACACAAGCACATCCCCTGTCCTGCCTGGCCCCACCCAGGCAATCACCAACCTGCAGACCCAGGAGGTTTTCCTTCCAGGACATTTCATATCTTTTATGTGCCGATCTATCGATCCATGAGCAAAATAAAGTTCTGTGAAGTTTTAAGATGTCCATAAGTAGTTTCACATTGTGCAGAATGCAGGCTATAGTCCTTCCCAATCACCCCCCTTTGGAACTTTTTTGACATCATGATGTTGGTACATGTTATTTTCTTTGTAACTTCCGCTTGGATAGAATTAATCCTATAAACTGTAACATATTTTATTCATTTATTTCCCTACTGAGGGCAATCTGGCTTACTTTCAACCTTTTGCTAATACAAACAACGTTGTAATAAACATTTTGGCCAGCTATGCATATTTCCAGTGAACTGCAACTTTGCAGACTTCTGCAAAGCTTGACTTTTTGTACCGAGGACATGCGACACTGTAATCAGAAAACTCTATATAGGGAGATTCTTTATAATTTCCTTTTTGTTAGTTCTCTATTTCCTGAGTGTTGTGCTCAAGTGGGTAAAAATAAAAATCCAAGTTTAAATCACCTTTAATTACCATTAGATTTTTTTTTAAGATTTATTTTTATTTTTTTAAATTTATTTCTCTCCCCCGCCCCCGCCCCCGTTGTCTGCTCTCTCTGTCCATTTGATGTGTGTTCTTCTTTGTCCGCTTCTGTCGTTGTCAGCGGCACAGGAATCTGTGTTTCTTTTTATTGCATCACCTTGTTGTGTCAGCTCTCCGTGTGGGCGGCGCCATTCCTCGGCAGGCTGCACTTTCTTTCGCACTGGGTGGCTCTCCTTACGGGGCACACTCCTTGAGTGTGGGGCTCCCCTACGCAGGGACACCCCTGCATGGCAGGGCACTCCTTTCGTGCATCAGCACTGCGCAAGGGCCAGCTCCACATGGGTCAAGGAGGCCCTGGGTTTGAACCGCGGACCTCCCATGTGGTAGACGGACGCCCTAACCACTGGGCCAAGTCCGCTTCCCACCATTAGATTTTAACTGCAACCTAGTTCACCCCTTCAGGAAATAAACACATATACCACAGCACCCACAGAAGTCAGGAGTTACTGCATCATTAGATTGTAAGCTCCATACTGCCCCCGCCATTCCAGCTCTTCTTTAAGGCATACAGCAAATATGTAATAAATATGTAGGGACCGTGACCTGGGCCAGGAACTGGCTAAGGATGTGCAAGGATGACCTGGTTCATCCCCACAGCAACCCAATGATGTGGACGGGATTTTCACCCCATTTTACAGATGGGGCAGCTGAGGTGCAGGGTTTAATTATACCACTCTCCACCCCTGCACACACTCCTTTTCCCTGCTTTATTTTTTCCCGTAACACAATCACCTTGCTCTATAATAATATACACTTCACTGATTCCTTTCTCCAACTCCAGCTTCCCACAAGCAGGGATTCTTGTCTCTTTTGTTCATTGGAACTGGTGGTGCTTGGGAAATGTCTGTTGAATGAATGAATTTGCCCGCGATGGTATCAACTTGAGTGGCAAGCAGCCTGAGTCCAGATTGTGACATGGTGTCCAACAATAACCTCTTCCTCATTATTACTATGGACAAACATGAATTGGTGATGTTGCCAATCCAGTTACTTGCCAGCCCCATACAGAGGGATTTGCTGAAATCCATGCTGAAATCATTGCCCCTTGCGTTTTCCTTGGCACTGTCTTTCTGGATATTAATTACTCTTCAAATTGGGGGAAGAGGATGAGAAAAGAGAAGCAGTTTCATCAACAGAGGTGTGTCCCCAAAACTGCTGAGGCTCGGAAGCAGACTTAGCTCGACGGAAAGAGTGTCTGCCTAGCACATGGGAGGTCCAAGGTTCAAACCCAGGGCCTCCTTGACCTGTGTGGAGCTGGCCCGTGTGCCGTGCTGATGCGCACAAGGAATGCCATGCCACGAGCCCCAAGCGCAAGGAGTGCACCCCACAAGGAGAGTCGCCCAGCGCAAAAGAAAGTTCGGCCTGGCCAGGAATGGTGCCACACACACACACACGGAGAGCTGACGCGGCAAGATGACACAACAAAAAGAGACGCAGATTCCTGGTGCCGCTGACACAAGCAGACACAGAAGAACATACAACGAATGGACAGAGAGAGCAGACAACTGGGGGTGGGGGGCAGGGGAGAGAAATAAATTTAAAAAACAATCTTAAAAAAAAAAAAACTGCTGAGGATGTGAAATGCCACCCTGCAGGAAGCCTGCTCATCATCAGCTTCTCCGACGGGTCTCCTGGGGAAGTCGGGAAAAACAACTCCTCTCTATCTTCCGAACCTAACCCCACCTGGGACGAGATAGAGCGCCTCTTTGGGGTTGAGAAACAGGTGGGAAGAAGACCTAACCCATCACCTACTGCCTCCCACTCCATCCAGGTGCCCCCGGGGGCACACCACCTCCCAAATGCCCTTGGGTGAGAAAACCCAGTGCCCACATAAGCAGCTGCTCCACGCAGAAGCCTACCTCTAGGAGTCCTGTTTGGGGAAACTGACCCTGGAACAGTCCTTTAAACGTCAAGGAACCACTAACCACCATCTCTGAAAAAAGCTCCCGACCTGGGGCAAGGTCCAGGTGCACGCTCTAGCTTGCATCCAGCCTCTCTGGTAGGACACTTTGCAGATTTTACAATTAGACCTCAGTATTCTTACCAGTAAGGTTTGGAACAGAGGAACACTGGAAACAGGCCAAAGGCTGTTTGGCCTTTGGTGCATTAAAAGGGGCCGGCTGGAGCGTGATACTTCCACAGGGTGGAATGCCTTCCTGTCCTTGGAAGATGATTAAGAGCTGGGTGTACTGATTTACAAAGACAATCCAGATGCATTGTTCAGTGAAACAGTGTCACAACGTATGTGACAGGATCTCATTTATACATATATATAAAAAAAAGAACAAGCTTTTACACGTACCTATAAAAGTAAAAAGAAATGTCTACAAGATCACAGCCCCACCTGTGAACGGTGCCTTCAAAGGGGGTGCAAAGGGGTGTCAAGGAAGTTTTTGTTGGGTCTCTTGAGTTTTCACACAATAAGCATGTGTGACATACATGATTTCAAAAAGTCATATGAAAAAATCACCCCACTCCCCCAACCTACATTCCCAGATTAAATCTGGAGAGCAGGACTCCTGCTATATACCACAGACCCTGGCACACATTTGGCCCATTTCCTCACCTCCCTGTGAGCAGTAAGAATGAAGGTTTTAATTAGATCTCTGTGGCAACACAGGCTCAGGGTGCTCCCATCTTTGCCTGAAGGATATTCTACTTGATCTATTTAAAGTTCAAGTTGTCCAAGCATGGACTCCTTGATAAGCAGCATAGCTAGGGAGCTGTAGTCACTGCATTTATGGCCTGCATGATGCAAAGGACATTTTACCTTCTGTTTTTATTCCCCCCGCAAATGAACATTTCTAAAATTCCTTAAAAACCACATGGCTGAGCTGATGACAGCACAACTCTGTGATGAGACTGAGAGCCACTGAGTGTACATGTCAGATGGATTACAAGGCAGGGGACTGTATAACAGAGAACCCCACGGTGGATAAAGGACTGTGGTTAAAAGTACAAACATGAGAACATTTTCTCATGAACTATATACGATATATACAATGTGATACATGGTGTTAATTATATAGGTTGGTTTGTGAGGAACATATACCAAATATAAACTACAAGCTATCGATAGCAGTAATAGTGTAATGTTCTTTTATCATTTGTAACAAATGTATCACAATGTGGTAAGGTGTTGGTAGTGGGGTGATGTATCAAAATCCTGTAAGGTATGCATGACTGTTCTTTAAAAATTGTGAAAAAAATAGTAATAAAAACCACATGGATGTGCTTTAAACCCTATGTGCAGATTTTCAATCAAGTTCTGGGCCACATGAGCAGGTCCACTGTTGAAAGCAGCCAGCTGGGGGCTAGGTAGACAGCACTCCAAGTCAGCAATGGTCCCAGAGGGTTGGTAACCCCCTTATTTCCTGGTGCCTACAGCAGCAACAATCGTAGCACAGATTGTTATGGTTAGAAGTTCACTCTTGGGAGTCAAATGTGAACACCAACTTCACCACTGACTTTGAACTTCAGGAAGTTACCGCGTTGCAGCAAAGCCAGGAGTTCTGAACCACCCCACTCCAGAGAGAAGGATGACCAGTTTTATTATGCGTGGGCCCAGAGGAGAGTCAATCTCCAAATTCTGAGGCCCGTTTTTCAGTTTTCATAGGTTTATATAGGATTTCAGGTGGGATCAGCATAACTTTTGCTCATTGGCTAATGCATTGCTAGGCGAAATTTTGCAAGTGGGGTTACAAAAGCAGAAGGCAGCTGCAAGGCTGCAGGCTGATTTATAGAAGCGGGGTGGGGGGGTGGGGGGGAAGTCAGGCCATGTTTTCACAGGCTCACTTACAGAAACAGGGGGCAGGAGTTATTCATCTGATATTCTGCAAGACCAAGCCCTCACAGGCCGATCCACAGAAGCAGGGACAGGAGTGACTTGTTAGATATTTTTGCAAGGTTATGCTTTTTATTTCTCAACAACTAAACCTCCTTGTGACACAGCCTGTTCGTCAGCAAAATGCAGATAACTGTAGTACTAACCTCACAGGGCTGTTGGGAAGATAAAATTAAAGGACAATCCAGGCAAATGCTTAGAATGGTATCTGGCACAAAAGAAACGCTCAGAGAATACAGGTGATTATTACTCTTAGGCGCCTGCCAAATGTCTGACACCCTGAGCTAACACACGGGTGTCACTTGTGTTCGTAACCACAACCACCCTCTAACGTAGCCACCAATATTACTCAACCCCTTTCTCATTTTACGGATGAAGAAACTGAAGCTCAGAGCAGTGCGGCCACTGGCACTTGTTGAATAACAAAATGAAGTCTTTTATGACCAGTTCGTCTCTGAATTCCAGCTCAACACCAGACTCAAAGATCAAAAGAGGAAATGTTCCAAAGTCCTGCGGATGGATTTTTATCCTGGAAAGCCCCTCCTCGTTTTGGTCACAGAGAAGCTCCCCGGCAGCCACCCGCACGCATCTAGGGATCACGCCCCGAGGGAAGGTCCCCCACCCTATCCCCGTCACAGCAGGGGGAAGAGGAGAGCGCAGAGAGAGCCCTTGGCCTTTCCCGGAGAACGGGCGAGTCTGGATGAAAATGGCCCCTCCTGCCCTCCCGAGGTCGCGTTTCCTTTTGAACCGGGTTGAACGAGGGCAGGAGCCGAGAGCGCACAGGGCCTAGGACGACGCGCCTTCCGGCGGGCGATGGCCAGACCCCGCGCGGAACCGTTGGCGAGCGGAGCGCCGAGCGCCGCGCGGGCGGGGACGGAGCCCGAGGCCGGGCCGGTTAACGACCCGCGCGCGGGCTGGCTGGCGGGGCGCGCCCGGCGGAGGCGGCGAGGGGGCCCGACGACGCGGGCAGGGACGCGCTGCGTGAGGAGCAACGGCAGGCAGCCCCCGGGCGCCCAGGGGGTAAACCGAGGCCCCACACGAGGAAGGGAGCTGGAGAAAAGGCCGGCGAGCCTCGGGGGAAGGGCAAAGCGCGGCCGGGGGCCGGGGAGCCGGGGGTCGGGGGCCCGGGGGCCGGGGTCTCACCTGGTTGTAGAGGACCTCGGGCTGCTGGTTGGGGGTCGGCACGGCCTGCGCGGCGGCGGACAGGAAGCGGCGACCCAGGCGGGGCCCGAGGCCGGCGGCGGCGAGGGCGGCGACGCGCAACATGCTGCGGCGGGCGGCGAGTGCGGGCGGGCGCGGGCGGCGGGGGTCACCGGCCCGCGCCCTCTCCCCGCCCCGGGGCCCGCAGCCAATGGGCCGGCCCGGGGCGGGGCCCGCGCGCCCGCCCGCCCAGGGGAGGCCGAACCCCGGCCAGGCGGGGGCCGCCCGGGGCGCGGGAAGGCCCAAGGCCCCCGGGGCGCTCGCCCTCACTGGGGCGCCCCGCCCGGGCCCCCCACGCGCTCAGCCCAAGTCGCGGTCGCGGTAGGAGGGAGGCGAGCAGCGAGCCGCGGATGAGGAGCCCGCACAGGTCGCGGGGAGCGCATCCCCGGGCGCGGGCCGCAGGGGCCAGGCCCCACCTGGCAGGTGAAAGAGAAGCCGCCGGCCGGGGAGCTGCGAGGCCCGGCGGCTCCAGCGCGCAGGGGCTCCACGGGGGGCGAGTGGCGCGAGCGCGGAAGCGAGAGGGCAGCGGGGACCAGCCCGCAGGGCCTGGCGGCCGCGGCGGGCGTTTGACACACGAGGACTGCCAGGGTTTGCGTTCTTTCACCCCTTTCTCATTCTCTGGAGAAGGGGCTACGGGGAGGCAGGGGTGGGAGTTGGGATTTTGCAAACCGTTTTACTCCACAGACATCTGAGGACTGGACTCAGGGGATGCGGGGAAGAATGAGCGAGCCCTGGCCAGGAAGAGGAGTGGGTACAGGTCCTGTGCGTTCCAGCCAGCCAGGAGCCAGCAGGGGCCAAGGGGGAGCCCCAGAAACCTAGCAGGAGGAGCTGGGACTTGGCAAAGATGCACACGTCTCCACAGCAGAGAGCTGGGGAAGGGACACAGGAAGGCGGCGCTTGTCCGGGAGCTTTTGACAGCGGGAACCCTGGACTGGGGCCCGAAGAGGTGCCAAGGCTGTGAGGTCCCGAGCAAAAGTGTTGATGTGAGAGCCTAAGACCACCCACAAAGTGTGTGTGTGCGCGTTTCGTTTTGCTTTGGAGAGCTAGTATGTTCTCGAAAGGATAAAGTTAGCGAAATGCTGCAGCAAAAAACATGGGCTCCCTGTTGCGGTGGCTCTACGAGAGAAAGCCCCTGTCACGCTGCGTCTCACGGGAGGGATCCCCTGGAGGGAGCTCGGGACCCGGCGCCTTTGTTTGTGTAACTCTGACTTCACGGCTAGTTTCCAAAACCACACTGAGCCTCGGTACCACTCCAGGCAACCTACAGGAGGGGAAAGGGGGAAAAAAAGGTCACAAACGATCCGAACTACCAGAGGTGTGTCAAGGCAATAACTGAAAAGTGAGTCTTCCTCCCATCACTGACCTTCCTTCCTTAGCCCAAAGCACCTTGATTTTTTTCACTTAAGACACCCATCACTCTAACCCCACAGCAGGAAGGTTTCCCCATTCCTTTTCATGGATTCATAGTATTCCACTGGATAGGTGTCCCATTATTATTTCACCCGTCTCCTATGGAAGGATGTTTAAGATGTTGCCAATCTTTTGCCATTACAAACACTGCTGGCACTTATATATATATATATATATTTTTTTTTTTTTAAGATTTTTTATTTCTCTCCCCATCCCCACTTCCCCCCCCAGTTGTCTGCCCTCTGTGTCTATTTGCTGTGTGTTCTTCTGTGTGCACTTGTATTCTAGTCAGCCGCACCCAGAATCTGTCTCGTTTTGTTGTCATCTTGCTGCATCAGCTCTCCATGTGTGTAGAACCACTCCTGAGCAGGCTGCACTTTGTTTCACGCTGAGCAGCTCTCCTTATGGGGCGCACTCCTTGCGCATGGGGCTCCGCTGCAGGGGACACCCCTGCGTGCCACAGCACTCCTTGCGCGCATCAGCACTGCACACGGGCCAGCTCCACATGGGTCAAGGAAGCCCTGGGTTTGAACCTTGGACCTCCCATGTGGTAGGCGGACACCCTATCCATTGGGCCAAGTCTGCTTCCTGGTACTTTATTTTCTTTAGGGCAGAGGAAGCTGTCCTTGGCCGGGTGAGGCAGCCAGTGCCTTTCAGCAAGTCCCTGAGAGATCCTAAGAAAGCGATGCTCAGAGAGGAAAGTGTGGAGAGAGCTCCAGATTCTGCATTCAGGATTGAATTCACTGACGAGCTGTGTGATCTCAAGCAAGTCCCATCATCTCTTTGAATCTCAATGTTCTCATCTCTAAAACAGGAAAAAGAAAAGTGCCTGCCATTGTTGTGAGGATTCAAAAGGGATCGTTCTCGGTGCTGGTATGTATGCTAAGAATAAGAAGCTAGGAGCGGTTACTGGTACCTCCAGTGGTGCCTCTGCTCTCCAAGGTGGGCAGGTCTGGAGAGTCTAGCCAGTCTCCTCACCTGGCTTCAAAAAGTACAGTCCCCAAATGAGCAGCACTGGCCTCACCTGGGAGAATGCTACACCTACTAACTGCACTCTGCATTTCAACCAGATCCCCGGTGTGGGAAAATAGCTTGAATTTGAACGTGGGAACCTGGCTTGAAGTTGAAACATTGCCATGTCGCAGATAAAAAGTGTGGGTTTAGGAACACAGGCCTTGACTAGATGGAATACTCTGGTCAGCACGAAAATTGCGTGAGGAGGCACTTGAACTTTGTATGGCCTGTTCCCTAGTATTGCAGCTGTTGCAGCTTTAATAACAAGCAGCCTTAAAAGTAAACATAGATTACTGCTTTGAAATTTCTAGTAAATACGATGTGGAAACTAGGGTTGAGGCTCTCAGTTCCAGAAGCTGTTAAGTCCCCTGGTCCCATCTTTATTTTCTCTTGTGTCTTTCTTTCTGTCCTTTTATTAAGTTCTGCGTTGCCGTCCCTTCATGCAAACCCATTCCTGAGCTGGTCTCAACACTCCAGGTAATAATCCCTTTGCCTGCTGAAGCGTAAGAAGCCTCGCAGTCGAAGCTGGTGCAAGGTGCCCTCGTTCCTGATGAAACCCCCACAGGCCCGTTCCCCAGCTTAGGTAGTCTCCTCCTCCTTAGCCAACCCTGCTTCCTGACTCCAGCCCCGTGTAACTGGCATGAACTGTGGGCTTGCTGTGAGCCAGGTACCATGTCATCACCCTTAATCCTCAGACAACCCTGGAAAGTCAACTGCTTGCCCAAGGTCAGCCTACTAGTCTGTAACAGAGCCAGGATTCAAATCTGGGGCTGTGTGAATCCAGAACTGCAGCTCTTAGCTGCTGTTATCTAACACTGATGTACTAAAAAACTCACCAAGCCACTCCTTCACTCCGTCCCAGAGTACTTGTCAAACAGATTATCATTTAGGTTTTTGCTGGACTCCCAGACTGACATCTGACAGCATCTGTCTGCTCTGATGTCCTCACACTGGAGTCTGACTGAGGGGCGAACCCTGTACCCATCCTCTGTGTGCTGTGTAGGTTGTAGAATAATTAGCGACTACTCTTCCTTGGGCCTGCTCCAGCTTTTTCTCAGGGATTGCAGAGGCAAGCACCACCCAATCCCAGCATTTCCAAGGCATTCCTGGAGCAGTGACAGACAAGGGCTGTCCCCACACAACCACTGGAGACTCTTAGGCGGGCTATTTGATGGGGAAGACTGGAGCCTGTTCTTAAAGTCTCACGCCCAGCGGCTCTCTTGAAGGGGCCCTACCCAGGAAAGTTCCGTGGAATTCAGTCACCTCCTTTCAGCCTCTAAATGAGGCTTATCCTGAAATGATCTGATGGGACCTGAGATCAGGGCTCGGGGAAGCATAGGCAGCTTACGGAGGCCAAGACCATAAATTCCCACTGGGAGTGCGAAGAGGAGGGGGAATTGGCAGGGATGAAAAGCCCCTCGGGAGTGGGAGTCCGGGGAGAACCGGGTGAGGCTTCGTCATGGGACGCACAGGGGGCTCGGCCCGACAAGGCCAGTCCCCTGATGCTTGCCAAGGGCAGAGGAGCACAAGCGTTCAGTCACTTTGGGAGACTACCATGGGTGCGAGGGGGGGGGGGTAATATGCTGGGATCACACATTTTGTTCCCTTTTCCAGGACAAGCTAATAAACAAGAAGACAGGCCCAGCCATGTAGGGCGAGTGGGAACACTTTTATCTCTTCCACAGAAAAACCGGTGAGGCATGATCTTTACCACATCAAGCGTGTTCACACCCAAGCATGCGCCTGTAACCACTCATTTCCTTCCAGGCTAGAGAAATACAGTGCTCGGGGAATCACCACCTCAGTCACCACATTTGGCCAGCTTTCCAGAAATGCCAATTGTTTCCTGAAGGTGAAAAAATGAGATTAGGACCAGCTTAGATTTCCTTTTCTTTCAATTCTTTAGGCCTTTGCTGACATTAGGCCCTTGCTCCTTTCCCCCTTTAAAGGAAAATTTGCAGGTGGTTCCTTTGGAGCCCTCTACAATGGCAGGGAACTTTGTACCCGACGCTAAAGTCCTTTCTTCCTTCTTTATTCTTGAGAACTTGGGAGAGTGGGCGAATCTTTTGAAAACCCAAATCAGGTCATATCATCATACCTAAACGCCGTACTTGGTCACATTTAGAATCAACTCCAAGCTCCTTACCAAGGCCATGAGGCTGGAAGTGATTGGCTCTGGACCTGCCTGCCCAACCTCAGCTCTCACCTCTCTCCTCCTCGCTCTCCGCAGACCTACAGGGCTCCCCCACCCAGGGCCTTTGCACTTGCAGCTCCTTCTTCTGAAAGCACCCTAGCCCATTCTTGGCTCCAGGGCAGCTTCTGGAAAGAGTCCTCCGCTAAGCTCCCAGTCCCAGCTCGCCCCCAGCACTTCCTGCCACATCACCCATTCCTGTCTGCGTGGCACTTACCTCTTTGCCCCACTTGACTGGTGAGCACCGTGAGACACAGCAAAGTTACAGGTTTTGTTAACTGCGTGCCAAGCATTCCCTAAGGCCTAGACCAGTGCCAACACCAGCCCTGGGGCTCCACCCACAGTGGCTGGTGGATGATTCAACTCTGTTGGAGATCCCAGATGAGGGCTTGCTGGAGGCTTGGGCTCCATGGCTGCCATCCTCTAGGCCAGCTCTCAAGGTCCCGCCTGGGTGCCTCCAGCCTGGAGAGCACAATATCCGAGGGAGACATGGGGTTTACCCTGCAGTAAGACTTATTTTCATCTCTGCAGCTGTACTGCTGGAAAGCCAGGTTAACCCCTGGGCAACAAGAGAAATTCTTAGGGCCATGTCATGGGCCAGGCCACTGACCCAGGCACTTCCTCTTTGAAAACCCTGCCTCCTTCCTGGGGCCTGAAGCAAGAACTCAGGCCCTGTTGCTTTGGCCAGGGTTTGCAAAAGGTCAGTGTGGCTGGTGTCATGAAAGCCAATCGTATTGTTCTTTTAATTGTTTTTTAAGTTGTATTAACATTTTTAATTTGAATTTAACTTTACCTTTTTTGAGCAACAAGCAGGATCTCAACAGTAGTCTGAAGAAGGCAAGAATATCTGGGGTGCCCCTTCACAAGCCCTTAGACAGCAAGCAGGTATTCTCAGGTAAAGTGGCTCCTGCCAGGAGGTCAAGTCCATGGTGCAGCAGACAAGGGGGACAGTCCCTGCCTATCTGGTCTACCCGAAGTGGGCAGCTGTCAGCCACATGACCACAAATTGTGAGATGATGTATGTCCACAGGCCACTTTCTCAGGAGCTGGTGGCTAGAGGAACTCAGACCTTGATGAGTGGACACTTCACATTCATTCCTCAGAGAAGAGAAAGCCACTCTCTCAATGTTAAGGGTCCACTGTCCACCTCTCCCTTCCTGCCTAATACTCTGAATTTCTGTGAATGCAGAGCAGATGGAGGAGACTGGGACCTGCAGGCCATACACACCAGAAAGCTGCAGCCCCTTTGGTGACATTTATAGTGCGCACAAGAGAAATCAACCATTAACAGTGGAGAGGCGGCCGATTTGGGACCTGCCAGGAGTCCCAGCCCCCCATGCCCATTGCAAGAGGAGCGCAGAGTCCAAGGGGCTGAGAGGGAAACCTTTATTCTTGATTCCTTTTGTATGTCAAAGAAGGTCCATAAGGTCTTGGATGTATTGTCTTATTCCTTTTTGTGCCCCCAAAGCCCTTTGCCAAAATAAATTTTAATTAGTGTTCTGGATTGTGGACATTCAGGCAGAGCAAATCAGGTGCCAGTGGCTTCAGGGGTGCTGTGGCCCTGGGTCTGGAGGCTGCAGCCAGTTGTGGCTGCCCCCGTTTGTGCGAGGGAGCACCCCCCAGAGCAGGGTCCCATGGCCTCAGCAGGGCTCCTGAGGGGAGCCTTGATGCCACAGCCCATGCACACCACGGCCAGAGAGGGTGGCGGGGAGAGCCCAAAGCCCAGCTTCCCCAGCTCTGTGCTGAGATCCAGCAGCATTCACCGAACCACCTTCCTCCTCACTGAAATGACACACTCGGGGCTTCCACAGGCATATCTGCTGTGGGGACCCAAAGCAGCTGCGTTCACAGTGACTGTCCCAGCACAGAGCTTCTGGACAGGGTGCAAGAATCACACAACAAACCTTTTAAACCACATTATTTAAAGTTCTGGGCGGCGGACAGCCCAACCCGGACATGCCGGCTCCTGCAGGCCTAGGGACAGTGCTTCAACTCCATCTTGGCCACTGCTGCCCGGTGCACCTCATCCGGGCCATCGGCAAAGCGCAGTGCTCGGGCCCCAGCGGAGAACTGAGCCAGGGGGTAGTCGCTGCTCAGCCCTGCTGCTCCAAAGGCCTGGTGGACAAAGGGCAGGAAGGGGAGGAGGCTGGGTGCACCTTGCCTCTGAGGGCCCCTGCCTCACAGCAGCTAACTTCCTGGGAACATCCCCAGGACCCCGGTGTGCTAACTGATGCTCTGGAATACCTCAGGTTGCGCCACACGCTTGCCAAGTCCCTCTGCAGGGGGGCTGCACTGGGGAAATCTCTCTGCTGGGACGAGGTGTTGAGATTTGGGAAGGAGGCATCCCTGAGTGGCTGAGAACCTGGGCTCTGGCCTCATAAAGAACCACGTTCACGTGATTCTGAGTGTGGCTACTTGCAAGCTTAGCGAACATGGACAAGTCATTGCACCTTTCTCTGCCTTGTTTCCTCAGATT
The DNA here is from genome assembly GCF_030445035.2 of Dasypus novemcinctus. Classification (NCBI taxonomy): domain Eukaryota; kingdom Metazoa; phylum Chordata; class Mammalia; order Cingulata; family Dasypodidae; genus Dasypus; species Dasypus novemcinctus. Next base: position 21,444,113 of record NC_080691.1, on the reverse strand, counting down.
CAAAATAGGGATATAATGGGGCCATCTTGCGGGGTTGTTCTGAGGAGGGAAAAGGAGTGAGCACATGCCCAGTACGGGTGCAGTGAAGGGTCGCCATCCCAGTCTACGGGAGGTGGGGGAGCTGAAGTTGGCCGGGCCTGCATGTGTTATAAATGGTTTGTACACACCAAGCATTTGCAGTCTGCTCACCTGAATGGCACGATCGATCACTCGGTAGGCCATAGATGGGGCTACCATTTTAATCATGGCAATATCTAGAGCTGCAGCCTGCAAGGAAGAGAAGGTGGACCCATTAGGTAGATTAAGGGCTGAACCCTTGGAAAAATGTCCATTTCACAGGGAGCAGTAAAGACAGTGGCTCCCAGAAAGCAGAGATTGCTCCCACTAGGTCAGAAGCTCCACGAGGTGCACACCGTGTCCCCAGTCCTGGTGGGGGGACATGGAGGGGCAAAGTTGGTAACTTGCAAGATGACTCAAGATGCTGTAGGATGTGCTGCCAGTGCCTGGACAACCCGGGAACTCTGCCACACTCCCAGGTGATGGAGATCACTGTCATCCAGAGAATGCAGAGTGGAGACTTGGCAGCACAGCCAGCTACCCCTCCACCTGACAGTGGGCCAAGGCCAGCTGGGGGCTCCAGGAACCCAAGCCATAAGGACCTGCCCTGGGCCAGGTTCAAAGAAGCACTGTGTGCCTCCATGGTATCTGGTACTACCCTGGCAGGGAACTGAGAATTTGTGAACCTGGGTTGTCCCCCTTTTACTGAGGCCTCTCAGGAAGGAGGTGGAGGTGGCCCCACAAAGGGCTGGACAAAGAACGGTCCCCGTGGGCAGTGCTGGTCACGAGAGGGAGGGAAATAACTGTTTAAGGAATACTGTCACACTTGAAATAAGCTTCAATTTTGGCTAATTCTGTATATGGATTAAGGCCAGTAGAGGGTCTTTCTCCATCTCCTACTTGTGGTTTGCCTGACACCTGCACCCACGTGCCCATGGACCCCAGACCAGGGCGGAGGTTTAAAGCCAGATGCTGACTGGCCCCGTGAGGCCCGCCGTCTTTGAACAGGGAAGTTCACCACGTCACGTTCAGTGTGTGGAGACTGAGAACGATTCCCTCACCTAAACCTTAGGATCTCTGTCACCTACGAGACCCTCCACAGAGCCCCCACCTCTGACCTTATTTCCTGCCACGTCCATGAGGTGGGCAGCTTTCAGCACCAGCAGCCGGGCCTGCTCGATCTCCACGCGCGACTGCGCAATGTCTGCCAAAAGCGTGCCCTGCTCGACCAGGGGTTTCCCGAAAGCCACTCGGGACTTCACCTATTGAGGCAGGGACACAGAGATAAGGACACGCTGACCCTTGGATGAGGGTGCCCAGCAGGGCTGAGGGTGACGTTGAAGGGCTGCCCTGGAGAGGGGTGGGTGGAAGCTCCTAGGAGAGGGCAGGCCTCGCTGCAGAGCAGCCGAGCAGAAAGCAGGACTCATCTGCCAGTCTGCCGGCTCTCTAGCCACAGGCCCTTTCCAGGAGCAGGTACAGCTACTCACAGTCAGCACAGGCACCGTGCAAACGACTCCCAGGAAGCCCTCAACTTGGCAGTTTAGCCAAGTCTGGGCAGGCAGGGCAGGAATGGCTGCGAGGCACGGAGTAGAGGCTGCGGGCGCCCTCTGCCGGCCTGAGCGCCATCGGGAGGAAAGGCCGGGTGCCAGAGCCCCCTTGCGGCCAACTTTTATCTGCATGGGGGACTTAAAGCCTTTGAAAGTCACAAAACATCAGAAAAGGCAATCGAATATTCTTTTTTCTTCTTTTCTTACTAAAAACAATTATTACACAAATAATGTATCTCATGGCAGAAAAGGTTTAAATTTTCAGACCAAAATAAAAAATAAAAATGTCTGGTAACCCACCATCTCAAGACTTCTAGTTGACAATGGGTAGACAGCCTTCTAGGTTTTTTTATGTATGTACATACATACATACACACTTTTTGACAAAACTGGGGTAATGCTCTACATACTGCTTTGAAGACTGCTGCTTTCGCTAAGAGTAGAGCGTGAACATATCTGATGTCTGCTGAGTAGATTTCCCCAGCCTTACTCTGGAATCTCACTGCAGGCCCTGCCCTGGCTCAGTTAGCCTGTCACCAGCTGTTGGCTGTACAGGATCTTCCCAGCATTTTGCTATTATAATCAGTGCTGAGGAACCTCCCAGTATCAGATCTTTGTAGGGTCTCGTTTCTTTGCAGGCAAGTCCTAGGAGTGGAACAGCTGTGTCAATGTTATGCACGCATGCCGTCAAACTGCTCTCCAGGAAGATTAATTGAGTTTTAATGCAGAATGGTGCTGGAGGCCTACCATACCCTGAGCCATCAAAGAACATTCTATTTTTAAAGGAAAAAGAACTTATCAGTCTGAACTCAAATGTATGTTGAACACAGGATGTTTGCTCAGGAATAAAATACATTTGACTGCCTCTGCTCTTTTCAGAGGAATTTTTTTTTAGGAGGTATCAGAGATTGAACCCAGAACATGGGAAACAGGCACTCAACCACTGAGCTACATTCGCTCCCCAGTGAGAGTTGTTTTTCCCATGTTTGTTTGTTTTTAAGAGGTACTGGGGATTGAACCCAGGACCTCATATGTGAGAAACAGGTGCTCAACCATGTGACCTATGTATTTGGTCTCAAAGGTTTGCATCATCATTGTGAAATCAATACCACTGATATAAATTCTTGTTCCTGGATGTTATGTTTGACCCATAGCTCTCTTCTACTTAGGTTTCCAGCCTTTGAGAGAGTCACAACAGAATGGAGTTCTCTGGACAGAGCTCTAGGCATGCCACAGGAGGAAGGTGATCCAGGGCCGGCAGCTGGAACCGCAGGGATGAAAGCTATCAAGGCGGGTTCTCCCGCAGCTGGTGTTTTAAGATGCGCTAGGAGCAGGGGCGGCTCTGGCAGCCTGTGACCCTGTAGACCTTGGAGCACTGCCCTCTGCTGCCCAGACGCTGGCCTGTTTCTCTGGTCATGGGGACAGAGCAGGGCCCATCCCGCTCTGAACTTCAAACTTCAGTGAAGTTGTAGGTGCAAAGCAAAGATGGACACAACTTGTTCTTGGCAAAAACACCACCCTGCTTCACCTCCTAACTGCCTTCAGAAAACATCTGGGATTGGAAATTCAACAGCAAACACGGCGGATGTGGGTCAGTGCTGGGAGATAGGGGACGCACTCACGCGGGCCTTCATGAGCGCCAGGGCCCTCTCTGAGCACCCGATCAACCTCATGCAGTGATGGATCCTGCCGGGACCCAGTCTGCCCTGGGCGATCTCAAAGCCTCGGCCAGGGCCCAGGACCATGTTCTCCTTGGGCACACGCACGTGGTCAAACAGGACTTCACCATGGCCACCTGCAAGACCCAAACGCACCCCTCTGAGCAGTCTGCCTTACCATTCTCCTTAAATGCTTATCCCCTGCCTCAGGTCAGGTCATTTGACTGGCAAGAGTCCTGCCCTCGAGTTAGCCCTCTTAACTGGGACATGGTAGCAAGGGAGGGGTGCCGAGAAGAAGCCTGTTATGATGGGGGAAAAGCACTCATTTGTCAGGTCAAACGAATACTCTGCCGTTCATTTTATAAAACACGAGGCTTCTTCCCTAAGCTGAAACTCCCTAGTGACCCCCAGCAACATAGTGATCCTATGGAAATGCCGAAAGGGAAAACATGTACCTTTTTAGCAGAGAAAAAGAGCACCAGTGAGAGGACCAAACCAGGGCTGTGGTCTGGGGCTCACCTCTCCACACCGGGAGAGCAGAGCGGGTGGAGAAGGTTTGGAGTGCACTTGTGGTGTCCTTCCTCAGCCTCTCTCTCAGGGCTCTGTTTATCTTCTAAGTGAAGAGGAGAAAAGTGCCTACAGGCGTCTCTGAAACCTGCCTACATGGCTCCTGTTCACAGTTGAGGAGGCAGTGAGGCACCTATGGCCCTCCAAATCTCCTCTCACCCTTCAAGAGTTGCCCAAAGCCATTCGATGCTGTGCTGTGAGCCCTAACCTGGAGCATCTTCCAGCCCATACACCGTCAGAGGCCGGACGATTTTTATCCCTGGGCTATCCATGGGAACCAAGAGCACAGACTGCTGCTGGTGGCGTGGGGCATGCGGGTCTGTTCTTCCCATAAACACGCAGAGTTGGCAGCGAGGGTCCAAGAGGCCTGCCAGGAAAGGACACAGACAGAATCCCCTCATCTGATGCCAGGACCATCGACTGGCTCTCGAGATGCAGTCTTGCCACAGGAAGAGCCAAAGCAGCAATCAGAGAGAGCGCTGTTAAGATTTTAATGTAATCAGATGGGTAAGATTTTAATGTAATCAGAAATAAGAGCAATTGGTTTTTGTCCCAGTGAGGAATGAATTTCAAGGTGTAAGAGAAAAAATTTCTAAAAAACATCATATAGGGTGGAAAATATAATTTAGAGATGAGGCTGAAAACTGCTACTTGATTATCACTGATCTCTTCTGCCCCATTTCCAAAGGCAGCGTAAACCTAATGGTTTGGGGCAGGGGCTTTGGAATCAGGCAAACATTTGATTCCTTACTTGCCAGATGGGAGCTAGTACCTTAAGGCAAGAGACTTAAGCTCTCTAGCTCTTAGTTTCCCCCTCTGTAAAATGGGGACAATAAGACCCACCCTACTGGGGAGGGATGGGGATTCAGCAAGGTGAAATGCCCATGGTGCTTGCAGAGTCCTGCAGACTTAGCGCTCAGTACATGCCAGGTTACCCTTCATCCTTTTGATATGCCGCACCTGATCTGGGAGGGAGGGGCACCACAGAGACAGTGAACTTCCAAAGGGAGAGGCCCGAGGCAGAATGAAGAGACAGGAGGGAACAAATGAGCGACTCCTTGGTCACATGTGCAGGGGGCAGTCTGCCCCACCTGCGATCACCTGGTGATGTCTGCACCCCTATGAGACAGCCCTTGAAACAACACACTCCCTGAGGGTTTGCTGCCTCTGCTGGGAGCAGGGAGACAGAATCTCCTTGGCATGTACTGAAAAAGCAGCTGACCAATCGACTGCTTCTCAGACAACAGCTGGGCACAGGGAAGGGATGGAGAGGCATGCTTATCAAAAACAGACCCACGGAAGTGTGACTGAAAAATGGATTTTGGGCTGAATACCTGAGATCCACCACTTGTGACCATTGATGACATAGAGGCCATTCTCCTCTCTGATAGAAGACTCAATGTTGGTGGCATCTGAGGAGGCAACCTGGGAGGACAGCACATCCTGGTTAGAATTAGCAGAGGGTCCTGCCCTCCTTGTATACAGAGACCCAGTGGGGCCCAGCAAGGGTCTGGTCTGCTCGGAAGAAGCCTCCTGGGCTGGCGGCCCAGGAGAGGTACCTGGGGCTCGGTCATAGCAAAGCAGGAGCGGGTCTTTCCCTCCAGCAAAGGCATCAGCCAGCGTGCTTTCTGTTCCTCAGTGCCATACCGCACCAGGAGCTCCATGTTCCCTGTGTCTGGAGCAGAGCAGTTAAATATCTGCGAAGGACAGAAGCCCAGTATCACTCCCATGTGTGTATTTACAACTTCCAGTACCCTGGCAGCAGTGGATGTGAGCCCCTTCCAAATCACGGACCCTTCCAAGAACCTAATGAAAGTACTTTCTCTCTCCAGAGAAACATATGGATGCTTAACATTGTCAATATAACACCTCACATCCCCTGAACCCCGCCAGGGACCAACCCCCCCACCCCTTCTTGTTGGGAGAAAGGAGCCTGGAGCCAGGGGCCTGGAGGTGAATGGGAGCCAGGCAGGCCGTGCCTCATACAGCCCCCAGACTCCAGGCCACTCCCATGGGAAGCTGCTGTCCAGCTCCACTCAACAACCCCTGCCTGCACTGGTCCACCCCTCGATATTGGAAGCTGAAGTTAGTATCAGTGTTCCTGACCCCAGGGCGCTCTCGGGGCTTCCCTTCTACCACCAGAAAGTGACTAATAAAGTGTGCTGAGATGTTCTCCCCAGGGACCAGGATGTTCTTGCACACTCAGGGGACTTCAAAGAAGGTACCTCAGGCGCATATGGAGACATGCCCATGAGTTCACACAAGTGCGCGTACTCCACATTGGTCAGTCCTGCTCCGTATTTTTTCTCAGGATCAATCTCCAAGGGTAGGAAGAGGTTCCAAAGTCCTTCAGCCTTGGCTTTTTCCTATCATGGGAAAAATAAATCCTGGAACCCCAGTAAATGATTTTATTTTGATTCATGGAAAACAATGGAAGGGAGTGGAGGAAAGAAGGCAGACTATGACTGCCAGAGATGAAACATGTGCCCAAAGCAGTGACCGGTGTCTGTGCCATCAGACTGGGTGTCGAGGCTGCAGATCTGCAGGGGCGAAGGCACAGGAGGCCCTGGGAAGGACCAAGTCCTAGCAGTGCCGGTGGCCATCGCCCCCACTTACTCCTTATTTTATCATTATTTACGGTACCCTATTCTGATTATGAATATTGGCAGGGCATGAGTGGCCTACGATGGAGACTGAAGGGCCCTTTAGCACGCCTGGAAGGGACAGGGTTTGGCTGCAGCCTCAGCTGCTTTTACTTAGTGGACAAGCTGATCCCCTGAACTCACTCCTTCATGAGGCAAAACTTCTGACCGTTCCTGGGACAAGGATAGCCCCAATTACCAAACGTGGCTGCTGGCTGCCTTCTGTCCCTCAGGGCCATCTGGCACTGGTAGGGAGCAGCTCCGGCTTTTGGTCCCAGCACCGACCCTCCCCGCATGCTGGGCAGGATCCCTGACCTCCTTGTCTGTGTTTCAGTTTCCTCATCTGTGAAATGGAGATGTGCCCAGTGAGCTGCGCCCAGTGAGCTGCAGCGAGAGAAACTGCCTGGGGCTAACTAGGAGCAACGGAATGGGATGGGAAGGTTATCAGGAACTCTCAAAAGGGACAGAGATGGGGAGCCAGTGTAGCTCAGTGGTTGACCACCAGCTTCCCATGTACAAGGTCCCGGAACCTACAAAAACAAAACAAAACAAAACAAAACAAAACAAAAGGGACAGAGATTAGAGAAAGAGGCTTGGAAGCAGACAGGGACCAGGGCAGCCGAGAGGACTGCCGCAGAAGAGGATACTAAGCAGTCCCACTGGGAGTCTGCTATGTGGAACGAGTGAGCACCGACTGTTTTCAGGCTGGCTTGGCTCCCAACAAAAGTGGGGAAGGGCACCCTGACTGACAGTTGTGCCAGACTGTATCCAGTGGGGGAGAGGGAATGCCCTCACATGAAACTGGGGTGCTGCTACCAAGGGAGGGGTAATGGATACTAGGCAGCCCACACCCGACCAGTGTCCATAGCTCCCACCCCACTGGGCTGTCAGGAAGATGAAATGAGAGAATGCATGAGTGATTATAAATGCAATTATCTTTACTTCTCCTCACTGGGAGGGCACCCACTGATCTGATTTCTATGTTTAGCTCGGGCTTCATCTCAAAATCAGATACACAGTCAGTACAGTCACTTGTACCACTATTTGTGAACTAATTAGCGCAGCGTGCAGTGATCGGAATAAATGAAGAACAGGAGGGGGGATGTAGGAAACCAGGGAGTTATGAGAAGAGGCAGAGCAAAGAAATGAAGGTATCATTTCTTTGTAGAAAGCAGCACAGAACTTAAACCCAGAAGATCTGGATTGGAATCCAGGCGCTATGATGGACTAGCTGGGAACTTGGACAAGTCTTCCTCACCTGTACACTGAGTGTAGTAATAGTGAGCTCACAGGATTTGTGAAATACATGGTAAATGGTCTACTTCTTCATTTGTGGATGGTAATCACACTTTGGATAAAAATCATGCGATACGATTTCATCACTCTACCCCCAAAGTCTTAGTTTTTGTGATCCCAATCAGGTGTAACTAGAAGTAGAATGTTCACCAATATAGATTTTTCCTAGGCATTCATTTTAGAGTCTGGAGGTATTCACTACATGAGGATTTGCTTTTCTGATGCTTCTGTGCGCTTGACAGACCAGGCTTCTATTGATATCAGGTAGATAAGGATTAAGGGTACTGGCCAAGATGTGGTATAAAAGGCATTTCAAGATTAATGATGGGAGCATATGCTGGTAAAAACCTATGGATGACAGTTTTACATTATTTATTATGTATTTATTATATATTTATTATAGTCTTATCCTATTTTTACTTTAAAGAATTAATCCTGTAGAAACAGGAAATGTGCAGGGACTCCCTCACTTGTTTGCATTTGGGGAGGGTCAGGGCCTGGTCCCCACTGCAGAAGCCAGTGAAGGTATGGACACGGGGCTTACACTCAGACAGCTGGAAAGTCCCTCTTCAAACCCTGAGTCCCAAGAAACGTCGAGAAACTGCCTAGCTGGGCTGCTCTCGGCCACAGGCTCTGAGACCTGCCTTCTCCTCCACCGTCTTCTGAAGCTGGTTCTTTAGCTTCCCTCTGAATGTTATCAGCTACCTGAGGCCCTTTGCTGCCTAAGTGACCCACAGTTAGCTTCGGTGGCTTGCATCCAGACTGCCGACTGAGAAAGATCCACTGTCCTTCAGCGACAGATGGTTAAACAGATGATGATGTGCCTCAAAGGCTGATCTCCATGCACTGATGTATTATTAAATATGAAAAGCAAGTGGGAGATTAGGACATATGTAATGATGCCAGTAAAACACTGGAATACTATATGTTAGTATATAATAGAAAAAAGCTGAGAGAACAATATGCCAAATTGTTGACTGTGGTGATCTCAGAGGACAGTGAATTTTAGAGAACTCTGTGTTCTATATTTTTGCCATGTTTGAGCCATTTTAATTTTACAATAGGCTTATAACCAGGAAAAAATGATAATGCTATTTCTTTTTAAGTAGATGATGATTGCACTGTAGGCAAAACATATGCTCCTGAAGACCTCAAATAACAAAACCCAACACAATGCAAGATTAATTCTAACAAAGAGCAGCAAGTACGTCAGTTCACCAGTTAAAACGGCATCACTGCCTGACAACAATGTCAAACGTCACTTACAACTGATTTTGGCCCTTTATCTTTGATATTAGGGATCCTCAAAAGACAGGCTTTAATTGATATATTTTGTATTACACTTTCAACATAATTCCAATATGCATAAAATAGGATTCCTTGTCCCAAGTGTCTAATGCCCGGATACAGCATTCCTCAGCCTGTGCGCTCCTTCCCACACAAGCTGGCTGGCTGTGACACAGTCACAAAGCCAGAGCCATGAAATGAAAACTGAGTTATCTAGAGCTCCGTTCTGATGACTGTGGAAAGCAAGGATAATTTGCTCTCCTGTCTCTTCACTGCCTGCCAAGGAAGCAGAGGTGCTCAAACAAGCCGAACCTCTGCCATGCTGACAAGGTCTTACAAACTCTTGGCAAGGCGCTTTTACCTTGAGGTCTTCCAGCAGCGGGGAAGGGGTCCATCTCTTTACTGAGGCCTGGTGTCTCTGCAGCTCCCACTCAGCAGGATACACATGCTGCTCCATAAACCGCTTCAGCCGGCAATACTGCTCTCTGACTGGCTGGGAAAGGCCCTCTGGGGAGATAACCAGAGCTCCCTTTGAGGCGTTAGCCCGGGAAGTATCTGGAAAAGAGATGTAACTCCTCATGCCTGTGGCGTTCAGCAGGCACTGTGGACTGGCCCATGTGTGGTAGGACCTCTTTAACAGTTTTGTGGCTGGCATCTTTTTGAAGATCCGGAACCCTTCTTTGACTGCAAAATCCCAGGCCAGGTTAGACGTAAATTCAATCACCTTTCCACTTTGTTTAGCAGTTGCTGAGCTTGCTTGTCCTAAGCAAAATAAAAGGAAAACAGTTATTACTCCCAAACAACCCTTAATAATTAAGTTAACAAAGGATAATAATGATTATTTTATCAGCAGCTCTGTCTGTTTGCTGAGCACTTGCTATGGGCTTAACAAGTAATATAATAGTTCTCTGAACAATATGAACAAAATTTATTACTTTTTAAAAAAATATTTTACTCATTTTTCATTGTGGTAAAATATACATAAAAATCATTTTAAACCATTTTAAATTGCCAAATTTTTGACATTAAGTATATGACAATACTCTGTAATTTTCTCCACTGTTGCCAGTTTTCATCATCCTAAACCAAAACTCATACCCATTTAGCAATAATTCCCCATGCCCCCCTTTTCCCATCTCCGATAATCACTATTCCAGCTCTATGAACTTGCTTGATCTATTTCATATGAGAGAAGTCATACAGTAATTGTCCTTCTGGCATACTTCACTCAACATGATGTCCTTAAGGTCTACCCATGTTGTAACATGCACCAGCACTTTACTTTCTTATGGCTGAATAATATTGCATGGTATGGGACAACCAACAAGATGGCGGCAGAGTAAGGAGCTCCTAGAGTCAGCTCCTGCTACAGGGCAGTTAGTAAACACCCAGAGCTATCCGGAGCTAGCTGAAGCCCGTGTTTCTCCAGGAGGTCAGAAGAGCATCCTGCCACATCCTTGAAGGATGGCAGGGAGGAGAATGCCCATCTGCATAGAAGACTCATAAATAGACATTCCATGCCCTGGAGGTCGGTGCCATCCTCCACTGGAGGCACAAGTTGCCTCGGGAGCTTTTCCATGGCTAGAAGTGAAAGCTCCACTTCCCAAAAATGGGGGGAGGAAGAGATGGTTGGGCACCAACTTCAGCTACTGATGAGTTAATTCAGCAAGCTAAAATATAATCCTGAAAACAGCTAAAGTTTGAGCCTGTCCAAGTCAGAAAGAGGCTGGGAGCCACCATCTTAACTCCATGCCTCACACGAGGGGAAGCAGGAAGGACTGAAAATCACAGTGCTGGTGGGGACCGGCTTCTTTCCATCCAGGTCAACCACAGCTCTAGCCTAGGCCCCAGTGTCACCTCCAGTGCAGGGACCTGCACCAGCCTCTCTGGGAAATAGCCGACCAAGCCACGGAGGCTGGTGACTGTCCTACTTTGGTAGTGCAAACTGCCCCAGGAGCTATTCTGTAGCTAAAATTGGAAGCTCCATTTCCCAAAAACAGGGGAGGAGGAGACAGTTGGTCACTGATTTTGGCTACCGATTAGCAGACTCATTACCCTATGGACAGCAGGGGTGTGAATCTGCCCAACTTGGAAACAGGCCACTGGTCACCACTGTGATTCTATCCCCAGGCTGAGGGGAAGTGAGGACAGAAAATCACAGTGACAGTAGGAACCAGTTTCTTTCACCCAGATCGGCCTACAACCCTAGCCTAGGCTTCAGTCCTACCTCTGGCAAGGAGGAGGCTGGTGGGGTCCCCCCCCACCACCAGCCTATCCAGGTAACTGTAGGTACCTTTGACTGGCACAGACTGAATAACTGGAAGTCTACCGGGGCAACAGCCGTTATCGTGGACCCACACTGCATAGATTGCTGCCCACACCTGCAGCTCCATCCCTGCCCCCGGCAGGGGAGAAAGGGGCATGAAGCCTCATCAGTCTCTCTGGGCAACTACAATCTAGGCCTGCACGACTTGGATTATTCCACACAGCTGTGACTATGTCCCCACCCCTGGCAAAGGAGAAAGTTGGGAGAAGCTTCATCAGTCCCTGGGGCAATGAGGGCAGCTTGAGCTTCCACAGCTTATAGCACCAACTACATCTTTGGCTCCTACTGCACAACCAGCAAGGGAGAAAAGGGAGGAAGCCCTAAACTAAAGAGAAAATATTCCATGGTATGGATATAAACATATTTTGTTTATCCATTTTCTTACTGAGGGACACTTGGGTTGCCTCCACCTTTTGGCTGTGAATAATGCTGTGATGAACAATAGTGTACAAGTGCCTATATAATTCTGTGCTTTCCATTCTTCTGGTTATATACCCAAAAGTAGAGTTACCAGGCCATGTGGTAATTCTAAATTTAGCTTTCTGAGGAACCACCAAACTATTTTCCACAGTGGCTGCACCACGTTACATTCTTACCAACAGAGAACAAGGGTTCCGATTTTCTACATCTTCACCAACACTTGCTTTCAATTTTTTAAATAATAGCCATCCTAGTGGAAGTGAAGTGGTATCTCACTGTAGATTTAATCTGCATTTCTCTAATGGCTGGTGAAGTTGAGCATCTTGTCATATACTTATTTGCTGTCTGAAAATCTTTAGAGAAATGTCTCTTCAGATCCTTGACCCATTTTTTAAATTGGATTGTCTTTTTGTGGTTGAATTACAGGAGTTCTTTATATATTCTGGATATTAAACCCTTATCAGATAGATGGTTTCAAATATTTTCTCCCATTCCCTAAGTTGTCTTTTTACTTTCTTGATATCTTTGGTGCACAAAAGTTTTTAATTTTGATAGTCCATTTTATCTGTTTTTTCTTTCGTTGCTTGTGCTTTTAAAGTAAAATCTAAATACTCATTGCCTACTAAAAAGTCCTAAAGATACTGCCCTATGTTTTCTTATAAGAGTTTTATAGTATTAGCTATTACATGTAGGTCATTTATCTGTTCTGAATTACTTTTTATATACGGTGAGAGGTAGAGGTTCACATACATTCCTCTGCATGTGGATTTCCAGTTGTCCCAACACCATTTGTTGAAGAGATCATTATTTCCCCCACTGAATGTACTTGGCATCCTTACGTTGAATATTTTGGATCATCTCAGGCAGTACTGACTTCTTAACAATATTAAGTTTCTAATCCATAAACATGGGATGTCTTTCCATTTATTTAGCCTCCTTTCCTTTCTTTCTGCAATGTTTTGTAGTTTTCGGTGTACAAGTCTTTACCAGCTTGGTTAAATTTATTCCTAGGTAATTTATTCTTTTAGATGCTATCATAAAATGGAATTGTTTACTTAATTTCTTTTTCAGATTATTCATTACTGGTGTATAAAAACTCACTGACTGGCCAGTTTATCCTGCAATTTTTGTATCCTGCAAGGCTGCTGAATTTGTTTCCAAGAATTTCTAATTATCAGACCAGGTAGGGTTTTCTCTGGATTCTGATTTTTATCTGGACACTGTCTTGCTCACAACTTCTTATCTCTAGTACCACCTGGCACCGTGCCTGGCACCTAGAAGATGCTCAGAAACTTGTGAATGAATGGATGGTCAAATCCCCTACTGAAGATTCCTTTCTCAGAAGAGGCTGGGCACCTGGCTGAGAGTAACATGCTGCTAGCAAGCCTGGGATGCCACTGAATCCAAAGTTAAGAAGACCCCCTGGTATTAGCAAAGCCACTGCTGGGCTTCCTTCTACCTGCCTTTTGAACTTACTTTGGAAAATTTCAAAGCTATATGAAAGTAGAGAGAAGATACCTGCAGGAATCTATTACCCACCTTTAACAATTATCAGTGCATGGCCCATCTTGCTTCGTATATACCCTCCATTCCCTGCCATCCCTATGCCCAATGTTCTGGATTTTTCTGAAGTAAATCCTGAGTATCAGGTCATTTCATCTGTAAATATATCTCTAAAAGACAAACACTTGAAAAAACCACATTACCATTATCACATTTAAAAAATAATCCCTAACAGCAACTATCTAGTCAGAATTCAGATTCACTATCTCTTAAAATTATTTTTTTAAATTTGTTTGTTCAAACTGGGGTCCATCCATATAAGGTCCAAACACTGCAACTAGCTGATGTCTCTCAAGTATGCTTTAATATAGTTTCCTTTTTCACATCTTTTCTCCCCCTTTGAAATTTCTTCACTGAAGAAACTGAGTTGTTTCCCATACTGTGATGTTCCCCATAATGTGGATTTTCTAAGTGCTTATGTCTCCATGGTGCCACTCAACATGTTTTCTCTGAACCCTATATTCCCATAAATTGGTAGTTAGCTCTCGAGGTGTGTTCTGATTTGGGTTCGACTTTTAGGGGAAATATCAGTGGTATAAATCTCTTGGTGATGTTAGCAGCCACTGATGATTTTTTGTCCAGATCCATTAATTCATGAGGATTACTGCAAAGTAGTGTTCTAATTCTACCATTCCAACTAAGATACTTCTCTAGAAAGAAACTAATCAATTATTTGGTAACTCTGAGGAAAGGCAGGATAATGCTTGATTCTTTCCCTGTATTTACCTATTTGCAAAGTAATAAAGAGGTTCCCTGGCATCGTCCAAAGTCACTGATAAGATTTATCTATTTTAGTATCATTATTTATTCAAGGATTTAAACTTATTTGATGTCCTTCAATCCATTTCAGCTAACATTCTTATTGGGTGCTCAAATTTCCTATCTTTAGCAAGTGGGAGCCTAATTGAGTTCACTTCTGAGGCCTTCTGAGATAATATGGTAGTCTTTGACAACTTCTTTGTTTTCTGGTATAAGATGTTCTGGGTTCAAGAAAGTAAGAAAGAAAGAAAAATGCCCCAGGTTCATATTGTAGATATCCTGCCATGGACCTGAACTCATTCACTTCTCTTTTAATGGGAAATGGAATTTAGAGATTATAATGTGGACATTAGGGGTGCTTAATGCTACTGGGTTAGTCACTGTTTCTAGGCCTTTTCAGTGAATTTTATTAACTTTCTATCTGCCTTGTAAACAAACTTTAATCTGCTTTTCTACCTTAAATAATTTAGGATATAGATTATTTCGTTTGTTACCCTACGATCTTTAGAATTAAACTTAATGACACTGCCCCATATCCATATAGACATATGTTAACATCTACAGGCAGTACATATATACACATGCTCAAACCAACAGGCAGTTCTAAGTAACAATGCTTAACTTTTCTTCTCAAAAGCTGAAACTTACAAGCTACAATCTCGAACTCCCAGCCAGTTAAGCAAAGTATTTTCCCCTATGCATGTAAAAGCAGCATCAAATAAGGCACAATAATGTTTTTTCTCCTCCAGCAATCCTTCTACTGGGCATTTTGGCAACAGCTACAAAAATTTAAAAAGCAGATATTTTAACCCAGAAATTCTATTTCTGGAAATTTATCCTTCAGCTATAATCATTAATGTGTGAGGAAGGATCACAAACCACTGTCTGTGACTGTAAAAATTTGAAAACAGCCCAAATATCCATCAATAGGGGAACTGGTTAAATAAATCATGGTACAGCCATACAATGTAATGTACTACAGATATAAAAAAGAGTGATGCAGATTTGTACCTATCCATATGGAAAGGTCTCTATGAAACACTGTTAAGTGAGAGAGAAAAAAGCAAGAAACTTACCTTATATAGTTGTTGTATATATGCATATATGTTTAAGACTTGATTGTAAGTCTTAAGCATAAAAAATTTTTAAAAATAAGGTACGGAAGAGTACATGTAAGATGATCGTGTTTGTGAAAAATAGAAAAGAAAGAAAGTATGTGTGTAGATAGATAGATATAAAGAAAAAATTTCTGGCCCCAAGAAACTATTAATAGCAACATTTATTTACCTTTGAGGAATGGGGCTGGGAAGGAAAAAAAGTTTATATTCTTCTATGTGATTGGACTTTTTATCATTACATGAATATTTTTATTTTAAGGAATTTTCATTCATTATTTTAATAATTAAAAAGTTGAAGTCGGGAAACGGACTTTGGCCCAGTAGTTAGGGCGTCCGTCTACCATATGGGAGGTCCGCGGTTCAAACCCCGGGCCTCCTTGACCCGTGTGGAGCTGGCCATGCGCAGTGCTGATGCGCGCAAGGAGTGCCGTGCCACGCAAGGGTGTCCCCCGCGTGCGGGAGCCCCACACGCAAGGAGTGTGCCCGTGAGGAAAGCCGCCCAGCGTGAAAAGAAAGAGCAGCCTGCCCAGGAATGGCGCCGCCCACACTTCCCATGCCGCTGACGACAACAGAAGGGGACAAAGAAACAAGACGCAGCAAATAGACACCAAGAACAGACAACCAGGGGAGGGGGGGAAATTAAATAAATAAATAAATCTTTAAAAAAAAAAAAAAAGTTGAAGTATGTTGGAGACAAAATATACATATAAGTTAAGATGTTAAGGACAATATATTTAATGACAAATGGTTGAATTAACTGAACCTTATAGAAATTCTGGCCAAACCAGTACCCCCTAAAGCCTCTGCAGCCATATGAGGCTTCCAAGTGCAGAAATTGTCTTGGTTTTGAGTCACACACTAAGGCTGGCTTTTGGAGGCAGCCATCCCATTACCTGTGAGCGAGCGTTTGTAGACTCCCTGTAGGATTGCAGCCACACGGAAAAAGGAGAAAGCCATGTAGAAGTTCCAGTTCTCTATGGGAGGGAGCCCCATGTGCAGGCAGTACATCCTGAAATACTCCTCTGCAGTCGGGATTCCCAGCTGAGTCAGATCACAGTCACTCAAACCTGAGGCGATAGATAGAGCCATTCCTGGGCAATTAACCTCCCCTGTGATGATAAGCATTTAGATTCTGAAAATCTTTTCACAACTAGTTCAAAGAACTGGCTCTTCCTCCTTCAGGTGTTTGGGAATCCAGGTCTGAAACTGTTCACAAATGGGCTCTTAAAGGTTCCAGACTAAACTGGCAGTAAAGGAAGCAATGGAGTCCATCTGGATCACAGTTCAGGGGAATGCACATTACCTTTCATCAGTCATTTGATAAATGATATTGAAATTATGAAAAAGATAATTACATCAAATGAAAAATTTCACTGATTTGCTTCATTTGTACCATTTTCATGGTTTAGAAGCATGTAATGTATTCTGTTCCTAGGAATTTGTCCCAGGAATATATCTTATATCTAGACAAACGGTGCTGCAAAGATGTTCACTGCCTGTTTTTGTTTTTGTTTTTCTTGGGGGGGAGAATAAAAATTTTTGTAAAGGAAACAAATTAAATATCCAAATAGGAATCAAACCAAATGTCTTCATTAAGCCAAGTAAGGAATTTTATACAATAAAATCCTAATCCATCATTGTGTTTTCTACCAAAACCAGCAGGACTTCAATTGTTCCAGTCCAATCACAGACAAGTATGAGTTTGCTCCCACCTGCTGGTTTGATCCCTCCTCCCCGACCAGCAGCAGTTCCTACCTCTCAGTATTGGAAAATCAGATGGCAGGTAGTGAGCCAGACAGCTGAAGGCTACATCCACAAGGGGGTCGCCTAATGTAGAAAGCTCCCAGTCAAGGACAGCAAGCACCTCAGTCTTCTCTGGATGGAATATCAGGTTGTCCAGCCTGAATAAGCCACAGAAGGAATGGAGAAACGGTCCTAAGAAACCCGATCTCTAGGGTGTACTCTGTGCTGGGCCCTCTAGAGCTACTCCCCACTCTTCCCCACCCTGCTCTGTGTGCTGGGCTGCATCTGCGGGGTCCCTTGCTCTCTGATTTCCAGTTAGGTTCAGCCCATGGGAGGTGCCAGCAGAAGATGGCAAGGCAGTTCCCTCTCTGTAGACAGCTGAGGGGCAGGTCTATCTCTTTACTGAGGGCTGCAATGTTTGTCAGGTGGCCCTCTCCACATAGCTACCCTCTCTGGGTACTGTGATGTGATGGCTTTAAAACACTTCTTCAAATTCTCAGACCCTCCTCGCACAAAAGGCAGAGCAATTCTTTGCCCCCTTGAAATGACTCACATCTAACTAACATAATACAGATGAAAGTGATACTGTGTGCCTCCCAAGGCTAAATTAGAAAAGGAGCTGCTTTTTCTCAAGACACGTTATCTCTGGAGTCCTGAGCCACCAGGTAAGTAGCCCAGCTACCCAGAAGCCACCATGCTTGAAAGATCATGTGGAGAAGCCACGAAGAGAGAGACTGACACATGCTTCAATTTTTGAAAAATTATCAAACATGCAGAAGAAGAGAATAAAGCAGAATCCCAAGTATCCACCTTCCAGATTTAACAGATGCTAATACTTTGTTATATTTGCTTCCGGTTTTTAAAAACTAAAATAATTCCCAAGTTAGCTAATGGCCTCTATTCTTTTACTCTCCATCATTCCCCAAAGGTAACTGCTGTGCTCAAGTTGGTCTGTATCAATCACAGACATTTAAAAATTTTTCCTACCTATGCATGTATCCATAAACCATATATATTGCTTTAGATTATTTTAAAATTTACATAAATGGTATCACACTGTATGTTTCCTTTTAGGCTTTCCTTTTTTTTTGCTCACCATTATCTTTTTGAGATTAATCTATAATGATTCATGTAGAGCTAATTGATTTATTTTACCTACTAAAAAGAATTCCAACAGATGGAACGTATCTATGTATTATGTCTACAAGTATGGCCAAAATGAACATGCTTTTACAGTCTCAGGGTACCCAGGTGCTAGTTTGTCTGGAAGCGGAATTGTGGCTAGTAATACATTCCCATCTTCAATGTTACCAACTCTTCTCACAGCTGTAGCAATTTCTACTTCCAGACCACTGATTGACTCTATGAGCTCAAAACCGTCTTCCATCTATGGATGGATACAAACATCTTGACAGTAAGTGTTACTCAGAAAGTGACAGCATGCTCTCTGAAAATGGAGGACATCTTTTCTGAAAGTAGCATTACAAATGCTACTTCAGTATAGCCAAGGGAGAAAGTGCTTACATCATAGCTTGAGATCCCCTGCCTATTGTGTACAGCTACATACGTAGATACCTGAGTTGCAAAGAAAGGCAAAGACAGGGTTCACAGAGTAGCTGTTAAGGGTGAGTGACAAAAAAGACCACCTGTGGCCCAGGGTGGGACATGATTTTCAGGGATGAGCCTCCCTGGTGCCAAAGGACTACTACCATCACCAGCTGGTGATGCAACTAGAAAAAGACCTGAATAAAAGGGGGAAATGGTGAAGACAAATGAGTTTATATGGCTAAGAGACTTCAAAATGAGTCAGGAGGTATTCAGAGGCATCACGCTTACGGACATCCCAGCAGGATCCCAGAGATAGCCAAAGTAAATACAACCCCAGGTACAGGTGCTCCTGAGGGCTACAGAGACACACAGGTTTTATAGTCATGACAGATGGCTTGGAATTCATTGCCTTGCCAGTGGGTCCTACTTTGGAATTTGTGCTCCTGATCATGATGGAGTTGGACTC